>NW_027362763.1:189149874-190349874 GCF_046119375.1 Phyllobates terribilis
ACCATCATTTATTTTCCAACAGGACAATGACCCCAAACACACCTCCAGGATGTGTAAGGGCTATTTGACCAAGAAGGAGAGCGATGGGGTGCTACGCCAGATGACCTGGCCTCCACAGTCACCAGACCTGAACCCAATCGAGATGGTTTGGGGTGAGCTGGACCGCAGAGTGAAGGCAAAAGGGCCAACAAGTGCTAAGCATCTCTGGGAACTCCTTCAAGATTCTTGGAAGACCATTTCCGGTGACTACCTCTTGAAGCTCATCAAGAGAATGCCAAGAGTGTGCAAAGCAGTCATCAAAGCAAAAGGTGGCTACTTTGAAGAACCTAGAATATAAGACATATTTTCAGTTGTTTCACACTTTTTTGTTAAGTATATAATTCCACATGTGTTAATTCATAGTTTTGATGCCTTCAGTGTGAATGTACAATTTTCACAGTCATGAAAATACATAAAAATCTTTAAATGAGAAGGTGTGTCCAAACTTTTGGTCTGTACTGTATTATGTGTGTGTGTATATATTATATATATATATAATATATATATATATATATATGTATATATGTGTGTGTGTGTATATATATATGTGTGTGAGCATGTACATATTTATTAACCCCTGTGAACAATAAATATGGTTATGGGTCCATTAGGTGTTGAAAGCCTACTGTTAAGAAGGTTTCTAGGTAGCTTACATATGTTGCTGTAGGTGAGAATGCATTTTACTTATCAGTGTTGATGATATAAAGAACAGAAGTATACGGCTCTCAGTTGTTTACCGAGATCATTTGGACATTGTGCTAATGGCCTGGTGTAAAAATGGTTCATCACCAATTGCAGCCCAGTCACAATTACAGCCCTGGTGACTTTTCCCATTATATAAGGCTCTGTGTCACGGGGTTACAGCGACAGTTTGGAGGCAGAAGACCTCAGTACCAGAGGGCTCCTACTCCAGGTACAAGAAAAGCACTTCTCCGTCATTTTAAATGTGTTTATTTCTTCCAGCAGAACAGGGGTTAAGCGGCCATGTTGGAGTTCCTGTGCTCACAGCTGAGCTCGGTTAGCCACTCCTTTTCCCTTTATAATCTGGGCTCTGATACTAATATTTGTCAGAGCTAGCTTTTGCTGCATGGCTAACGGAGGGAGAGGAGTTCTTTTAAGAAAGAGTGTTGAAGGAATTATTTGTGACTGTAGTTTGGTTTGTATGCATGGTTATTCCTTATCCTTCTCCATTTTTGGTTTATTCCCCTACCTTCACACCCCAATGCTTTCCTCTGTTATATGTGAGCCAATATTTCATGAACCTGGAGTTTTCAGTTTACCCCTGTCTGTGTATCCCTGTTTGTCAGGTTGGTGTACTATAGTGCACAGTAGCGCCCCCTTCTTTGGGTGGGGGGAGTTAACAGATGGAGAGCTTACTCAGGAGTTAGGGCAAGGAGGGAGGCCAGGGCATCCTCACCTTCAGAGGTATCCCAGGGAATAGGGCAAGCTAGGGCACCCCCTAGTGTTAGGAACAGGGTAGGAGCCCCAGGTCACCCAACAGCTATGTCATGACACTCTGACAAGGATTTATTATAACAGCACACATGTTCCACGATATAATTTCAAACAGACTTTCTGATTGCTTTCTTCATGTTGCTGTATGCTTTTCCTCAATATATCATTCCCTTTCTTATCAAACAGAACCAGCCTGACAATTTGATAATCCAGCATTTTTTAGTCCCTTTATATTGTCATAAATCCCCCCAGCAGCATCTAATCTATTCCATGTTGTCTATCCTGGATTGTATCCTATCATTGATAACAAAACACATTTACCTTTAAATGTTCATTCCTGATTTCAGCAGAACTTGTAATGTGAACGCTTCCATTTGCTTTGGGGGACAGAAATCTGTATAAAATAAAGGATGTTGTAAGAAGGGTTAGACAGGTCACTGTAAAATGCAAGCAAAGCAGATGCACTGCCCTAAATAAAGCACAACGTAGTCTGGGCACTCATAGGCCTAATGCGATTTCCAAATAAGAAATCTCTGCCTTTCATTGCTTTCCATTTGTAAAGTGTAATCAATCTTTTACATTTTTATTCCAAAAATCCATACAGCAGAAACCCGTGTGACTCATGACTTAATATGATGTCATAACAAGAAGACATGGCTGCAGACATACCAATTTGGCATGTGACTGGTGCAGACAACTTGCTGCTATAGGTCAGATCAGAGGCAACTAATCTCAGCTGTTAACCCCTTAGATGCCACGATCATTATCCACTATCGCATCTAAGCGGTGCTGATGGGATGCTATGGCAGCCAGTGTCCTAACAAAGGCCACTATGTCAACAACATTGTATGTTAACAGTTATGTCCTGCTGAAGGCTCTGAGTGTAAGGTTGTGTTCACAAGATGCGTTTATTTTGCCATGCTTTTTCAAATGCATGTAACCTCGCAACATTTTTACCATGTTTTGGGAAAATTACAGCAGAAATGCAATTGGAAGCAGTCGTGTAAGCACTGACAAATGGGTTCAGTAAAGTCCTGAAACCCAGTCACTACTTGTATAAGGCTGTGTGCCCACGATGCGTTTTTAATGCGTTTCCGCAGCGTTTTTTCAGCTGCGGAAACGCATTAAAAACGCATGGTAGAAGGGCAGCAATGTCCCCCAATGATAATCCACATGTGCTGTGCACATGCTGCGGACATTTCCGCTGCGGATTATCATTGCGGAAAAAAAGCACTACCAATTATTTTGCGGAAGTGCTGCGTTTTCGTTGCCATTGACTTGCATTAGAACACGCCAATTCCGCAAGACTGCATCTGTACTTGCGTAATTGGCGCGTTCTAATGTGCGGATGGTACCCGGGTGTAGAGGAGAGGAGAGTCTCCTCCACACCCAGGTACCATAAAAAAAAAAAAGAATAAAATAAAAAATAAAGATTATATTCACCTTCCGACGGCTCCCGGTCTCCTTCCCTGTGCTTGCGGGCAGGACTGAAGGACCTGCGGTGACGTCACAGTCATGTGACGGCAGGCCCTTCAGTGCACTGCACCGCGATCAGCTGGCAGCCAGGAAGGAGCGCAGCAACACACGCCGGGCCATCGGAAGGTAAGTATAGGTTTATTTTTTTATTTTTAATTATTCTCTCGGGTCACACTATATAAATCCATGCCTTTTGCATGGATTTATATAGTGTGACCTAGTTGACAAGCACTTTCCAAGTGATGCTAAAATCGCTTTGAAAGCACTTGTGTTTCCGCATGCGGATTGACAAGTGAATCCGCATGTATTTCGCAGGAAAAACGCATGTACAATCCGCATGCACAATCTGCATGCGTTTTTTCTGCCAGGGAGATGCAGAAATTTTCTGCTTCATTTCTGCATCGTGAGCACATAGCCGAACAAAGGTATTTATCCTACAAAGTAAAATAGGAATTGTTTTTTGCCCTATTAACTTCACTTAAACATGAATAAAAGCCAATTAACGACATGTGTGCACCCCAATATGAAGTAACTCAACACCCTCCAAAACACAGCGAGAGCTCCCAGAAGGAGGAAATGCAAAAAAATAAATACAATTGCAGCATCATAAAGGTCAAATAGTCCGAGTCCTTAATTGGTTAATGAGGACCTGTCCTGACATGTCAGATTTAGTAACTAGTTGTATTCTTCATAACATGCCAATACTGGAGTACTTTTTATACTGCTGTTTGCTGTACCTTTCCTCAGTTATTAACAAGACATGGGTGAATAAACTGACAACTGTTGGGGGGGATGGAGGGGTGTCCATGCAGTCTGCCATTATCCGATCAGTGCTGAGAGCCAGACTGAATAAGGGCCAACCTCTGACACAGTAAATGGAAAAGCAGAGTTGTCAATTTATTCTGAAATATCCAAGAACAGCAGATGTGGTATTACACAGTTCTAGGAAGAGATCAATTTGAATTGACATTTCATGGAGAATAGGAGGAATTACTACTAGAAACATGTCCCAACATGCATCACTCCCCATGTCTGCTCCTTCACTGGCCAGAGAAGTCTTTCTTCACCAGATGGCAATGTGGGAGATCAGGATCCATTTGGTCTTCCCAGTCCCCATTTTATGCTCTTAATCTATCAGGTAGCGCCTTTACACAGAAACTCTCCCTACACACTAAAAGTGCCTGAGAAACTGAATCAAACCAGAAACATCCATCTCTAAATCCAAGAAAACAGTTGCTGGCTTCTTGGCATAAAGCTCTCTCTGTAGACCCGTTGCACCCACAGCAGCGACATGCAGAGAGGGTGGCAGCCATTACTCCCCCTCATTCTCATAGTGTCACCTACTGCCCAGCAGTCTGAGAACGAGGGAGAGGAGCCTACAGACTGAGGCACAGATGTAATACTCTATCAGCATTGGGTGCCTATGTAGCTGCTGCCAGCCATTTTAATGCCACTTGCATAATCCATTATCCATCAGCATATCAAGGGGGAGGCGCATGGCTCTGTATAGGCTGAGTTCAGGAGTGATCGTATCTGTCTATAGTACTCTGTTGCCATCGTGTGGCGGATGTGAAAACTGCAACATCTGTTACATACAGGGCAGAACGGTGGTTCAATGGTTAGCACTGTCACTTTGCTGCGCTGGGGTCCTGGTTTCAAATCCCACCAAGGACAACATCTGCAAGGAGTTTGTATGTTCTCCCCGTGTTTGCGTGGGTTTCCTCCGGGTTCTCCGGTTTCCTCCCACACTCCAAAGACATGCTGATAGGGAATGTAGATTGCGAGCCCCAATGGGGACAGTGCCGATATTGTCTATAAATTGCCCGAAATGTAAAGCGCTGCGGAATATGTTGGCGCTATATAAATAAAAAAGATTATTTATTACTACATACAAAACATTCGGTATCTTAATCTATGCAAAGTAATCCTCTCCCATTAGTGCATTTGATATATGTGACATTAACAATGGCAATACGGGTTATTACCCATTTGTTCATTTCATCATGGCGGCATATGTCCAGTTCTGCATGGAGTGGTCTACTCTAGCCCCCCTTGCTCACCAGCGCACTTCTATAGTGTTTCTGCAGTACAAATATAGCATGGAGGATACCTTATAAAACATACATTTTATTAAGATCAGTAAAATCAATCTAAAGAGGGGAGTGACCACTCCTCACCCTTATACTTTTATTACTCCAAAAACATCAGGGTATACTCAAAAGTCCCATAAAAGGGTCCACTAAAACACAATTTTGGGTGAGATCCAGACTAGTGATGAGCGAGTATGTTCTGTTAACCCTTTCGGGGAGCATGCTCGAGTGCTCACCGAGTATCTTCAGCGTGCTCAGTGTTATGGTTTTGTCACGGAGTGCTCATGATTTGCGACTGTGACAGCTTTAATATATGTGAGGACTGCCTAAGAAACAGTCGCAAATCATGTGCACGGTGAGACGAAAACATAAGAAGATACTCGGAAAACACCCGAGCTTTATGATTTATGCACTATGACAAAAAAATACCTCTATATAAAGTAAGTGCTGAAAAAGTGTTTAGACTTCGTAAAGGGGTCTGGTTTATCAGTTTGTGGGCTAACTACAATTGGTTGGTGATCAGAATATTGTATTTTAGTGGACCCTTTTATGAGATTCTTTGAGTATACCCTGATATTTTTGGAGTAATAAAAGTATAGGGGTGAGGAGTGGTCACTCCCCTTTTTAGATTAATTTTACTGATATTAATAAAAGGTAAGTTTTAGAAGGTATCCTCCATGCTAGATTTGTTCTTTAATTACTAGAGGAAAGGTATCTGTTAATACAGAGGTTTGAGCTATTTAATAGTGTTTCTGCAGTAAACAATTGGTGAGGCACTTTTCCAGGTGACCCGAGTTCACTCTCTCTCTCAATTGGACTTTATGCTCCTTTTCCTGACCTTCATAGAGTCTTACAGCCACAGAACATACATAGGACATGGACACCACTCTGAGGCCTCCAGCTACACCCCTCACACGCCGAGATGTATTGTCAATCATATGCTCCATCCGCCTATTGATAACGCAGTGGTCACATTTCTAAATTTTTTTCTCCAGCAGTTTCTGATTGACTTATGTTGAGCCATAGCTTCAAGGGTCTCTTCTGTTAACCATGGTTGCGGGGGTCTCCTCTGCATTTTTTTCTGGCTTCTTCAGTAATAGTCTATGTGTCCATAATCCCACAGGCTCTCTTTCATCCGTGTTTAGTGCTATAAATCAGTTGTGCAGACTGTTCCAAAAAACTTCAGGTATGTTGGTCAAATCGAAGTTAGAAATTACCTGTTTAGTCTTTTTGGCTGCGCAGCTTGACTCTAATCTTTGTTGTCGAAAGTTCATGATCAGTTCTACAGTCAGCTCCTGGCCTTGTTTTCACGGTAATGATAGACGACCTCCATCTTTGACTATGTGTTCGCCAATCTGATTTTTATAGGCCTCGTTCAGTGATGTCCATGTGTAGAGTCTCAGTTTGTAATTTTGGAAGGTGGTGTTCATGATGGACAGTTGATTTGTTGTACAAAAGTCAATGAATCTTCCTCCGGCGGCATTTCGTTCACCAACTCCAAAAGTTTCCAACAACGGTTCTAGGTTTGCAGCGGCCCACTTTGGCATTCAAGTCTCCGATAATAATTAGCAATTCTTGTTTTGGCTCTTGTGGATTTCTTTTTTAACTTGATTATAAAATAGTTCAAGGTCCTGCTCGGCATCTCTTGCTGGGGAGTAGAATTGTATGACTGTGATATGAATTGGCGTTCCTTGTAGTCGTATCCAGAGGACCATCACTGACTGCATTGTATTTTAGGACAGTGCCAGCTAATCCTTGGTTGAGAATAAAAATGACACCATTTCTTCTTAGGTTATCATTACCAGAATCGTAGACCCAATGCTCATTTGACTGGACATGTCTGGATTGAGTCCATCTTAGTTGGCTAATTGTGAGTAAGTAGAGTCCTGTTCTGTCCATATCGGCTTTGACAATGTCGAGTTTGCCTTGGTTCATGGTTAGTACATTCCTAGTTCCGAACCTTATGGTATCTCTGCAGCTTTTATCTTCCCTTTCGACCAGGCGATATCAGCACCAAGACATCCTTGCGGCTTTGATCCTGGCCCATTATGAGCATTGGTCATACTCAGGTCAACCATCGGCTCTTTCCCAGTAGCTTGTTGACTGCCTTTCAAATTAGGGGTGCATCTTCCAGCACTATATCGAATTCCATTATTTGTACTCTCCATCAAGTTTTCTTGGCATAATACAGAAGTAGATTGCCAGGCCCCTCTTCCACACAGAGTTGTATGATGTCAATACAAACCGCCTCATCGCTCAACATCCTGCTGCCAATGCTGGCACCGGGCAGTATCCTTAGTTTGGTACCTCAGTTGAAACATGTCCACTTGCGGTTGTCCCTGATACCAAAATACATTGCCAATGACATATCTTTCAACATCACTGATCAACTCAACAAATGCATAGTACAGACATCAGATACACAATAGAGACATTAAACATACAATACAGACAACAAATACACAGTAATATCACTATTCAATGCTAAAATAATTCCAATAGAGCCCAAATAATGAAAATACCAATATACAGTGAAAGAGTTTCCAACATACAGTGCCTGAATATGTACCAAAAAATCCCATCAATACCCGTCCGTATACAGTGCTCAAAAAATAGCAATACCAAAAATACCAATATGTACCAAAACATTTCATTAACTAATATACAGAGCTTAAAAAAACAAACAAAAAACAGCCCAATATACACTGCTCAATTAATGTAGGACAAAATCACTATACAAGGCTAAAATAACATCAAAAGTCAGATCACAAATAGTAGAAAGATATAGTGCTCAAATAATATGTACAGGAATAGATATCCCAGCCAGCTATTGCCACATACCATGCCCAAATATGGATATTCAGTGCCCAAATATTACCAGCCAAATTTATAACAGAAACCTGCAGAAATTGGTCTACTATACCCTGCCCTTACTAAAATTTTTGCTCACAACCTGGAATGTTTTTTTTTTTATTGAGGGTGTGCATCAGTTCATGTAAAGAATATGCCTACAACTCTGAACATTTGGCTTTCTTTTTATTGTGATGCAAACAACAAATAAGACAAAATAACTGAAAACTTCAGTGTGCATAACTATTCACCCCCGTAAAGTCAGGACTTTGTAGAGCCTCCTTTTGCGGCAATTTCAGCTGCAAGTCGCTTTGGATAAGTCTCTGAGATTTTCACATCTTGCCATTAGAATTTTTGCCCATTCCTCAAGGCAAAACTGCTCCAGTTCCTTCAAGTTAGATTGTTTCTTCTGGTGAACAGCAATTTTCAAGTCGGACCACAGATTCTCAATTGGATTAAGGTCTGAGCTTTGACTAGGCCACTCCAAAACATTAACACATTTTCCCTTAAACCACTGGAGTGTTACTTTAGCAGTATGCTTTGGCTCATTGTCTTGTTGGAAGGTGAACCTCCATCCCAGTCTCAAATCACTGACAAACAGGTTTTGCTCAAGAATATCCCTGTATTTCGCATCATCCATCTTCCCCTTGACTCAGACCATTTTCCTTGTCCCTGCTGCCGAAAAACATCCCCACAGCATGATGCTGCCACCACCTTGTTTTACTGTGAGGATGGTGTTCTTAGGCTGATGAGCTGTGTTGGTTTGGCGCCAAACATAGTGTTTACAATAGTGGTTAAAAAAAGTTCAATTTTCGTCTTATCTGACCACAGCACCTTCCTCCATAAAGACCACCTCTATGGAGTGTATGGTTTATTGTGGTCGTATGGACAGATACTTGGGAACTCTGCAGCTCTTTCATGGTTACCTTTGATCTTTGTGCTGACTCTGTATAGTATAATATATATAATATTTTAATAACCCAACCCTGACTTGTACTTCTCCAAACAAGTCAGGGGCAAAGCTGTTGAAATCTCCTAAGTCTTCATGGTGTTGTTTGGTTAGTGGTGTCTCTTGCTTAATGGTGTTGCAGCCTCTGTGGCCTCTCAGAAAAACTGTGCATATACTGACAGACCATGTGACACTTAGATTGTATACAGGTGAACTTCCTTTCACTAAGCATGTGACTTATGAAGGTAATTGCTTGCCCCAGAAATTTTAGGGGTTTCATCACAAAAGGGGTGAATACATACTAAAAATGCCAACTTTTAATTATTTGATCCCATAAATTTAAGCCTGTGTTTTTCTCACTTCACCAACTTAGTGCTGATGCATCACACACAAATCGGATTACAAAAATATTTAAACACAGGTTGAAATGTAGCAAAATAGGTAAAAAGTCAAGGGGGTAAATACTTTTGCAATCCACTGTACATACACAAATATTCATACATACATACACGCACGCTAGATGTGGCTGCCTTTTGCATAGATCTCACATGCAACTATATTGAGAAATAATGTTGTTGTTTTTTTTATTTAATATGGACACACATGCGCATATGAACGTACAAGTGTTGCACAGATAAAGAACACAAGGCTAGATTGTTTAGATGACTTGGTTGAATACTAAGACTACAATGACACACTCCAGACAAACACCTACCATAGGAGGTGTTCACCGCTGGCTTTTATTGATGATCTTCTGTAAATACCTGTTTGGTATCAGATTAGGTGTCTGCACAGTGCAGTGACCAATATCGTGGACAATCTACTGTGTGGTCCATTCCTGCAGTATTTAGTTATTAAATATAAAATGAGACCGTTCATTGATAGCACACGCCATGTGTTTCTTAATTCTGCGACTGTGAGGCTATGTGCACACTGTGTTTTTTATGCGTTTCCACGGCGGTATTTCCGCTGTGGAAACGCATTAAAACCGCATGTTAATAGGTCTGCCATGCATAGCAGTGATAATCCGCATGTGCTGTGCATATGATGAGGAAATTTCAGCTCCGGATTACCATTGCGGTAAAATTCGGAGAATTACCATTTCTAAAGCGATTCCGCAGCGAATTTGCGCCCATTGACCTGCATTGAAATCGCAGCAAACCCGCAGGTAGAATATCTATACCTGCAGAATTGCTGCGTTTCAATGAAAATCAATAGGCGCGAAATCGCGCTGCAGGTGGTACCCGGGTCGGGAGAGGAGGCCGCTACTCCTCTCAACCGACCGCTGCTCTAGCTGATAACAGCGAAAGCAGCGTGGATGGGAGGAGCAGCAGTCTGATCTTGCCAGCCCGCAGTAGTAAAAAAAAAATAAATAAATAAACCTGTACACTCACCTGTCCGGCGGCCACTGGTGTCCTCCTGGTCCCCGGAGGTGATGCTGTCTCCCCGGCGGCCAGCGGTACCGAGCTGCCAGGACCTTCAGCTGATGCTCACCCTGAGAACGTTCGCAAGAATATTCACACGGTGGTCAGCTCACTGGGGCTTATCAGCTGATCAACCCCAGTGACCTCCTGCAGCCTGTATACTGACAGGGGGTGATTTTTCACCCCTGTCAGTATACATTGCTGTCTTCTACAGCTGTGACATCAGTGATGGCTGATGTTACTGCTGTAGAAGTGACCCAGATCGTCGTGTGAAGGTGAGGAATAAGGTTGTTTTTTTCATGGTTTTTTTTTCAGGAGATTGAGGGCTTCGCAGAGTAATAAAAAAAAAAAAAAAAAAAAAAAAATTGTAGAACCGTGTGTGTTTTATTTCATTAAAATTCTTTATTCTGGCCGTGTCTTTTATTGAAAAGGCGGAGACTATTTTACCTATTTTACTACGCAATTAGTAATGGAGGAAGTCTTATAGACGCCATCCACTACTAACCTGGGCTTCACGATAGCAGCCAATATAAGGCTGACGTGTATCCCAACCCCATTACCCCACTCGCCACCACTACAGGACAGTGGGAAGAGCGAGGCTAAGCGCCAGATTTGGTGCATCTTATGGATGCGTCATTTCTGGGACTGCTGAGGGGTGATATGAATAGCCACAGAGGGGGCTAGTACACATGGCCACTTCCTTGGCTATTAATATTAGCCAGCAGGGGTCTAGTTTAGCCTTTGCTGGTTAGATTTTATAGGGGGACCCCATGTAAAAAAAATTCTGGGGTCACCCTGTAATCTAGCCAGTAAAGGCTAAACAAACAGCTGTGGGCTGATTTTAATAGCCAGGGAACCTTTTTGGCTAATGGCCCTTTCCATGGCTACTCATATCGGCTTTCCCTTTGCGGGTTATAAAAAGGACGCGGGAGCCCACGCCATTATTTTATTTTATTTAAAATTTAAGGCTTGGTGCCCACGATCCGGACATAGCAGCTCTTTGGATGCAAATTTTTTCTGCTTCCAAAACGTTGCATTCTATTTAACGCATGTAAATCCAGAGGTGTTCACTAAACCATGCGTATTTACCGCATTCAATACTTTCTAGTGGTCAAATTTCTGTTGCGCAGACTAGCGACTCTGCAAGAGAATTTGACATGCTGCGGTCCTGAAAGGCGCGCCGCATGTCAGTGTCCACGGGTGATTCGCAGCCTCTGATGCACGCATCGTGGACATGGGATTTCTAGAGATCTTATCCACTATGCTCTAACATCTGGACGCTGCGGGTTTGACACTGTATAAACACGCAGTGTCAAACCTGCAGCGGCTCCTGACTGTGGGCACATAACCAAACTAACCCGCATGTCAATTTCTGTAGCGGACACGCTAGTCTCTGCTGCAGATTTTGACCGATTGATTCAGATGTCATGTCAAGACAACATCCGGGTCATCAGGAGGAAGGACGTTAGTTTGGTCATGCGCAGTGCATGACCAAAGTAATGTCTCCCCTGTGTGCAGCGCTGACAGGCTGCATAGCATAGGGAGCTGCTGCTCTCTATGCCATGCAGCCGATCAGGCATAAAAAGTGAAAGTACCATAGTCGGACAATGTGCAAAAACTATAAAAAATTTAAAAAAATAAATAAATGTAAAAATATAAAGAAAAAAATAGATGAAAAAAATAATCCCCGAAAAATAAAAATATATACCCATAATATTAATTTATTATGAAAAAAAAAAAAAAAAAAAAAAAATGAACCAATAAAGGTACACATATTTGGTATCGCCGCGTCCAGAAACACCTGATCTATAAAACTGTCCCACTAGGTAACCCCTTTAGTGAACACAGTAAAAAAAAAAAAAAAAAAAAAAAAAAAAAACGAAGCAAAAAACAATGCTTTATCATCATATCGCCAAAGAAAACATGGAATGGCACACGATCAAAAAGATGAATGTAAATAAAAATGGTACCGCTGAAAACGTCATCTTGTCTGGCAAAAAACAAGCCGCCATCCAGCTCCATCATCCGAAAAATAAAAAAGTTATAGCTCTCAGAACAAAGCGATACAAAATTTTTTTTTTCTAGAAAATAGTTTTCATTGTGTAAAAGCGCCAAAACATAAAAAAAGATATAAATGCGGTACCGCTGCAAAAGGTATTGACCTGAAGAATAAAGCTACCTTATCAATTTTACCACATGCGAAACGGCATAAAAAAAACCCCATAAAAACAATTCCAGAATTGCTGGTTTTTGTTTATTCTGCCTCCCAAAAATTGGAATAGAAAGCGATCAAAAAATGTCACGTGCCTGAAAATGGCACCAATAAAAACGTCAACTCATCCCGCAAAAAACAAGCCATCACATGACTGTCGGCCAAAATATCGAAAAATTATAGATCTCAAAATATGGCGATGCAAAAACTAGTCTTCGACAGCGGTCACACACTAAAAGACCATTTTTTTTGTAATCATAAAAACCAGATATGAATCTGGTATCGCTGTAAATCGCACCGACCCGGAGAATAACGTCGTCTAATCACTTATACCACACGAGGAACGCCGTAAAAAAAATGAGAGTTAGGGATTTTTTCAAAAGTAAGGAAAAAAAAAAAAAAAAGATGACGATATGGCGACCAGTGTTGAGTGCAAGTGCTCGCTACTTGAGTTTGTAGCGGGTGCTCAGGTATGCACTGAGTATCGTGGGTTTTTGAGCGACATGCTCGAGTGTCTGCCCCATATGCTTCGTGGCCAAAAAAACGTTGCTGGGATCGCCTGCCATGCACGAGCAATCCCTGCATGTTTTTTTGGGGTGTCTAACCGTGAAACATGCGGGGCAGGGACTCAAGCATGTCACTCGAGCACCTGTGATACATGGTGCATACCTGAGTACCCGATGCAAACTCAAGTAGCGAGCACTTGCGCACAAGACTAATGACAACTTATTCAATATGAAGACCTAATGTTATCAAATTCTGTGTCGTACCTCTGGGTTCAAAATGTACACTATACCCCTTGATAAAAATCCTTGAGGGGTATAATTTCCAAAATGGAGTCAATTGTGGGGGGATGGTTTCCAATATTTAGGCACATCAGGGGCTCCCGAAATGCGACATGGCGTCCGCTCTCGATTCCTGCCAATTTTGCGTTCAAAAAGTCACAGAGTGCTCCTTCCCTTCTGAACTCTGCCGTGCGCCCAAACACAGTATTTTCCCCACATATGGGGTATTGGCGTACTCAGCAGAAATTGCACAACAGTTTTTAGGTTCCATTTTCTCTTCTTACCCTTGTGAAATAAAAAAATGCGGGGTTAAAAGATCATTTTTGTGGAAAAAGTTAGATTTTTTTTTATTTTCACGGCTTCATGTTATAAACTTCTGTGAAGCACCTGGGGGTTCAATGTGCTCACCACACATCTAGATAAGTTCCTTGAGGGGTCTAGTTTCCAAAATGGTATCACTTATGGGGGGTTTCCACTGTTTAGGCACATCAGGAGCTCTCTAAATGCAACATGGAGTCAGCTAATTATTCAACAAAATTTTACATTCAAAAAAGTCAAATGGCGCTCCTTCCGTTCTGAGCTTTGTCGTGCGCCCAAACAGTATTTTTTCCCCACGTATGGGGTATCTGTGTGCTCAGGGAAAATTGCACAACAAATTTTGGAGTCCATTTTTTCCTGCTACTCCAGCAAAAATAAAAAAAATGGGGTCTAAAATAACATTTTTGTGAAAAAAAAGTTAAATGTTCATTTCTTTCTTCCCCATTCCAAAAATTCCTGTGAAGCATGTGAAGGGTTAATAAACTTCTTGAATGTGGTTTTGAGCACCGTGAGGGGTGCAGTTTTTAGAATGGTGTCACTTTTGGGTATTTTCTGTCATAAAGACCCCTCAAAGTCACTTCAAATGTGATGTAGTCCCTAAAAAAATGGTTTTGCAAATTTTGTTGTAATAATGAGAAGTCGCTGGTCAATTTTCAACCCTTATAGCTCCTTAATAAAAAAAAAATGTTGGTTCCAAAATTGTGCTGATGTAAAGTAGACATGTGGGAAATGTTATTTATTAACTATTTTGTGTGACATATCTCTCTGATTTAAGGGCATGAAAATTCAATTTGAAAATTGCAAAGTTTTTGCCAAATTTCTGATTTTTTTCACAAATAAACGCAAGTGATATCGAAGAAATTTTACCACTATCATGAAGTACAATATGTCACGAAAAAACAATCAGAATCAGGGGGATCCATTGAAGCGTTCCAGAGTAATTACCTCATAAAGTGACAGTGGTCAGAATGGTAAAAATTGGCCTGGTCATTAACGTGCAAACCAGCTTGGGTTGTAAAGGGGTTAAATTCCCTAACACTTTGTATTGCATCCATGGAGAAAGCCAGGTCTCCGTCACAAACACCTTCTCGTGTGTCACGTATTGAAGAAATATTTACTTTTTCATCTCCTTGTAAATATCCATTTCATCAAACATGCAACCACTGACCGAGACAAATGGCAGTATTAAAATAAAAGGAGCAGGAAAATATTTAATCTGCCCACTCGATATGTATTTGAGCGCTGTAAATTATTGGGTAAATTTAATTTTTGTAAACAACCTATGGAAGTATAATTCTAACCATTATTTGATCCAGGCAGCATAGGGGGTATAGAAATATCCTATTCAGTATATCAAGGCTGCATTATACAATATATGTACTTTTTACCTTTTGTGTCTCCCCCACTTCCTCATAGACTGTAAGCTCGCGAGCAGGGCCCTCACTCCGTTCGATATGAGATATGCTTATTCTGTATTGTCTGTATAAGTCCCCCCTAAAATTTGTAAAGTGCTGCGGAATATGTTGGCGCTATAAAAATAAACTATTATTATTATTATTATATAAATACAGAAAGCTTTAGTAGCTACTATGGAATAATTAACCTCTTCATTCCCCCTTACAGTGGTGGGATGACAGCCTAGCCTTGGACACTACAGGCAGTGGGACACCTCATTTTCACATGTCTGATTATTAAAGTTGCATGCACCAGAGCAGAGGGAAAGAATGTAAAGGAGGGTCCGGAATAAACCACTCTGCAAACGATGACAGAAGCTCCCCCACTGGGGCGACAAAGCCCCAACTAATATCTGTACACATTTGGGCCAAGCCCTACACATGCTGCCATTCTCCATTATCAAAAAAAATCAAGCCATTGTTTCAAATGGACCACTGATCCTATCCTATAAGCCATCTTTAGCCACCTGTCTAAGTTGCTATACAATGGCTCGCTCCTGCACAATGGACACAAGGCGTTATCCTAAAGTCTAGTACAATGGGCTCCTAGATAAGACACCGTAATGTCATCAGGCCTCAAAAACAAATTTACTGCAATATGAAGCATAGAAAAAAAAAAAGAAGGTTAAGAAAACCTGAAAATAAAGCAAACACCCATCCTAGGGCAAGAGCAATACATCCGGAGGGAAACGGGGAGAAAATATAAATAAATACTATAGACATATACACACACATCAAATTTTTCGGATAAGACGCACTTTCCCTCCCCCAAATTTGGGAGGAATATAGGGGTGTGCCTTATAATCCAAAAGTAGCTTACCGGGTTTGTGGGGGGTGGTGCGGGGGGCAGAGGCAGAGGGGGTCACAGGAGGCAGGGAAGCTGCTGGCGGCAAGAGTGGGGCGAAGTCCACCACAGTAAAAAGGATGGGAAGTGCAGGGACTCCTGACATTTTCTACAAGCCCGAAGCTCGCTGCAGCCTCACGCCGCCGAACACCCCCTCCTCCTAGCCCGGTATCCACAGCATCGCCCCACTCCTGCCACCTCCAGCTTCCAGCAGCAGAGAAACTGCCTCGTGGGACCCCGCTTCACCGCAGCCACAGTAAGCTACTGTAAAAGACTTAGACATACGACCATTTTTTTAATTTTTTTTTTTAAATATATATAATTCTTTCCCATTTTCCTCCATAAATTTTGGGTTGCGTCTTATGGTCCGATGAGTCTTATAGTGCACAAAATATAGTACACATACATGTACTTTTCACTAAATTAGAATATCATTAAAAAGTTAATTTATTTCAGTTCAATACAAAAAGTGAAACTCATATTATATAGAGTCATTACACACAGAGTGATCTATTTCAAGTGTTTATTTCTGTTAATGTTGATGATTATGGCTTACAGCAAATGAGAACACAAAAGTCATTATCTCAGTAAATTAGAATACTTTATAACAGCTTGAAAAATGTTTTTAAAATCCGAAATGTTGGCCTACTGAAATGTATGTTCAGTAAATGCCCTCAATACTTGGTCGAGGCTCCTTTTGCATCAATTACTGCATCAATGCAGCGCGGCATGGAGGCGATCAGCCTGTGGCACTGCTGAGGTGTTATGGTAGCCCAGGTTGCTTTGATAGTAACCTTCAGCTCGTCTGCATTGTTGGGTCTGGTGTCTCTCATCTTCCTCTTGACAATACCCTATAGATTCTCTATGGGGTTAAGGTCAGGCGAGATTGCTGCCAATCAAGCACAGTGATACTGGTGTTTGTAAACCAGGTATTGGTACTTTTGGGAGTGTGGACAGGTGCCAAGTCCTGCTGGAGAATGAAATTTCCATCTCCAAAAAGCATGTCGGCAGAGGGAAGCAAGAAGTGACCTAAGACCTAAAATTACCTGGTAGACGGCTACGCTGACTTTGGTCTTGATAAAACACGGTGGACCTACACCAGCAGATGACATGGCTCCCCAAACCATCACTGATTGTGGAAATTTCACACTAGACCTCAAGCAGCTTGGATTGTGGCCTCTCCACTCTTCCTCTAGACTCTGGGACCGTGTGGAGTGTGTCAATGACTGCCTTCTGGACATCTGTCAAGTCAGCAGTCTTCCCCATGATGGAGGAGCCTACTGAAACAGACTAAGGGACCTTTTTAAATGCTTAGGAAGCCTTTGCAGGTGTTTTGTTAATTATTTTAATTTACTGAGATAATGACTTGTGTTTTCATTGGCTGTAAGTCATAATCATCAACATTAACAGAAATACACACTTGAAATAGATCACTCAGTTTGTAATGACTATATAATGTATGAGTTTCACTTGTTGTATTGATGAAATAAATTAACTTTTTGATGATATTCTAATTTAATGAGATGTATATAGATGATAGACAGACAGACAGACATACAGTGGTGGCCAAAAGTATTTGCACCCATGCAATTCTGTCAGATAATACTCAGTTTCTTCCTGAAAATGATTGCAATCACAAATTCTTTGGTATTATTATCTTCATTTAATTTGTCTTCAATGAAAAAAAAACACAAAAAGAATTGTCCTAAAGCCAAATTGGAAATAATTCCACACCAAACCTAAAAAAGGGGGTGGACAAAAGTATTGGCACTGTTTGAAAAATCATGTGATGCTTCTCTAATTCGTGTAATTAACAGCACCTGTAACTTACCTGTGGCACCTAACAGGTGTTGGCAATAACTAAATCACACTTGCAGCCAGTTAACATGGATTAAAGTTGACTCAACCTCTGTCCTGTGTCCTTGTGTGTACCACATTGAGCATGGAGAAAAGAAAGAAGACCAAAGAACTGTCTGAGGACTTGAGAAACCAAATTGTGAGGAAGCATGAGCAATCTCAAGGCTACAAGTCCATCTCCAAAGACCTGAATGTTCCTGTGTCTTCCGTGCGCACTGTCATCAAGAAGTTTAAAGCCCATGGCACTGTGGCTAACCTCCCTAGATGTGGACAGAAAAGAAAAATTGACGAGAGATTTCAACGCAAGATTGTGCGGATGGTGGATAAAGAACCTCGACTAACATCCAGACAAGTTCAAGCTGCCCTGCAGTCCGAGGGTACAACACTGTCAACCCGTACTATCCATCGGCGTCTGAATGAAAAGGGACTGTATGGTAGGATACCCAGGAAGACCCCACTTCTTACCCCGAGACATAAAAAAGCCAGGCTGGAGTTTGCCAAAACTTACCTGAGAAAGCCTAAAATGTTTTGGAAGAATGTTCTCTGGTCAGATGAGACAAAAGTAGAGCTTTTTGGGAAAAAGCATCAACATAGAGTGTACAGGAAAAAAAAAGAGGCATTCAAAGAAAAGAACATGGTCCCTACAGTCAAACATGGCGGAGGTTCCCTGATGTTTTGGGGTTGCTTTGCTGCCTCTGGCACTGGACTGGTTGACCGTGTGCATGGCATTATGAAGTCTGAAGACTACCAACAAATTTTGCAGCATAATGTAGGGCCCAGTGTGAGAAAGCTGGGTCTCCCTCAGAGGTCATGGGTCTTCCAGCAGGACAATGACCGAAAACACACTTCCAAAAGCACTATAAAATGGTTTGAGAGAAAGCACTGGAGACTTCTAAGGTGGCCAGCAATGAGTCCAGACCTGAATCCCATAGAACACCTGTGGAGAGATCTCAAAATGGCAGTTTGGAGAAGGCACCATTCAAATATCAGGGACCTGGAGCAGTTTGCCAAAGAAGAATGGTCTACAATTCCAGCAGAGCATTGTAAGAAACTCATTGATGGTTACCGGAAGCGGTTGTTCGCAGTTATTTTGGCTAAAGGTTGTGCAACCAAGTATTAGGCTGAGGGTGCCAATACTTTTGTCTGGCCCATTTTTGGAGTTTTGTGTGAAATGATCAATGATTTGATTTTTGCTTCATTCTCTTTTTTGTTTTTTCCTTGCAAGCAAATTAAATGAAGATAATAATACCAAAGAATTTGTGATTGCAATCATTTTCAGGAAGAAACTGAGTATTATCTGACAGAATTGTAGGGGTGCCAATACTTTTGGCCACCACTGACTGTATGTATGTATGTATGTATGTATGTATGTATGTATGTATGTATGTATGTATGTATGTATGTATGTATGTATGTATGTATCTCACACGCTGTACACTCAGATATAAAAATATATGAGCATCAGTTTGTAATGTGTATACATTACAAAAGGATTATTGCAAAATAAGCATTAATGACCATTATCGTGCCAAAATAATGCTAACAAAAATAGAAGTGACATACTGTGTCCATATAGTGCTAATCAATTGATATAGTGCTCAAACACCAAATACCAACATACAGTCCCCAAATACCAAAATATACCAATATGCAGTGCCTAAAAACCAACCAAATACCACCAATGTACAGTGCCCAAATATTACAAGCCAAATACTGATGTACAGTGTCCATATAATACCAATACAAATGCAAACATAGAATGTCCCAAAATACCAGTGACCAAGTGTTACAAACCAAATAACAGCAAAATAAACCAACCATATAATACCAATATACAATAACTATATAGCGCCCAAGCAATTCAGTAGTAGCAATAGAAAAATGTGATAAAAGGAATGTTTTCACCTATCTGATGGTTCAGGATTCAGCAGAGAATACCAATGCAAAAAGCACAGTAAAATCTTAGTCGTCACTACCGACATATCCAGTATGGATTCCATACACTCCAGGTGAGGTGGATCCTCTAAGCCTTTGAGTCTTGGTGGAAACACTTGATCATCCTATGCAGAGTAGCAAGAAGCAACTACCAAATGTTGTAAAATGTCAATGTATTGTAACCAGCTTGCACACGATCGTGAAGCTGTGGGGTGTCCCTAGCCAAAATACTGTATAAGAAAAACAGCCCTTCGTCTTGATGGAGATAAATAAACAATGAAGTTTATCCATGAGAACGAAGGAGGACCTATTGTAGTTTCATTTGATGCCAAGAAGGCCTTTGAGTCTACTGAATGGACTTCTCTTCGGCAGACCATGCGTCGGATGGCTATCGGGCCAATGTTTACTATATAAGATAAGGTATTATATATGAATCTGATGGCACGCATACGCATCAAAAGTAACATGCGACAGGGATATCCCTTATCCTCAATGCTGTATGCCATTACAATGGATCATTAAAAAAAAAATTAGCAACCAGCTCAGCAAGTCAAATCTCTGTGTCAAAGTGGTCTCACACTTTAACATCTTATGTAAATTGAACTGCGTCCTGTTCCTCCTTGCAGTGTCTCAGCACATGGTAGTTTCTCCTGCGCCTCTACAGCAATACATTTGTCGAGTGTTTCAGTGTATATGCCATTACAATAGAACCATTGGTAGCCTTTATCTGTTCTACATTACATCTCCTGTACCTGCAGGATGTGTCCCTACCAGCGGCGATGAACATTATTGGCGAGTTCGACCTTTTCTCAGGCCTTAAAATGTAGTGGGACAAATCCTGTATCCTCACTGTAGATTTGACTGCTACTTCTAGTCAGGCCTCTCTCCTTCCTCTAAAACAGGTCACAAAGTTCCCGTTCAGATATCTAGGGACCTGAGTGACTTCCATGCATAAAACATGGGAATATGTAAGATAGGATATAATGTATACTTGTACTACAACCCCTGGCAAAAATTATGGAATCACCGGGCTCGGTGGATGTTTATTCAGTTGTTTAATGTTGTTGAAAGAAAGCATGACAAGGCTCCAACCTGCAAAGCTGATCTGGCAACAGCAATCAGAGAAAGTTTGAGCCAGATTGATGAAGAGTACTGTTTGTCACTCATTAAGTCCATGCCTCAGAGACTGCAAGCTGTTATTAAAGCCAGAGGTGGTGCAACAAAATACTAGTGATGTATTGGAGAGTTCTTTTGTGTGTTTGTTTTTCATGATTCCATAATTTTTTCCTCAGAATTGAGTGATTCCATAATTTTTTCCCTCTGCTTGGTCTGAAAAAAATTACCCTTACTGAGTACCACATTTTTTATCTTGATTTCTTTTAGTGTTTCTTACAGCCCTAAAGTTACCATTTGAAATGACTTTAGTTTTGTGCCATGTCTGTGATCTGCTTTTTTTCAACAACATTAAACAACTGAATGAACATCCTCCGAGCCCGGTGATTCCATAATTTTTGCCAGGGGTTGTATGTGATACCATGATCTGCATGAGAGACTGTCATTGACTGCTCTGGGCAAATCTCACGAATGAGTGCAACTTTCTTTCTCACAGCTCATTGCGCCCCTGAAGCCTGGTGTACGCGTCCTGGAGTCAGAGGCGTACTGAACATGTCCGGAAGCAAAGTAACCTGACGTCAACTGTGGAGCCGAAGATCAAGCTTCTTCTAGCTTCTGGACATGCGCAGTGTGCCTCTGACTCCAGGAAGCGTACACCAAGCTTCAGGGGCGTTAAGAGCTACAGAAAAAGAAAGATGGCGCCGGCTCTTGCAAGTCATGTTATGCCCACAGGGGCATAACAACATGCAGAGTGGGACAACTAGTCTACGGAAAAAACGCCCCATCAAGAAGTCAAAAGATTATTTTGAATATTAAAAACGGACTGTAAATATACTTTTTTTTAAAAGATCTGGTAATATGTCAAACACTATAAAGAGCTCGTTAGGCAGGGGGTTTATTATGGAATAGAGAATGTGGGTGGTTTAGAGGGAATGGGGGGACCTGTCAGGTTTCCTTTAATACAGAGCTCTGAATCCCCTCAATATCAGTAACATGTTTCTCAAAACTATATGAATCAGGATCCTCAAATAGGAATTTTTACCATTTCACAGCAAATCTCCATCAAACTTTATAAATAATAAATGGAAATTGTTGACTGTACCTTTAATATACAGACATTATACATGAAAAACTACCTGACTATGTGTTCCTACATAGTAACCCAGTGACGTCAATAGCTTCCAATAAACCTCACCTTTCTATGTCTCCAGACTGTTTTGGTTTGGTCCTCATGTTCTTGGAGGACTTTGAGCTGGGAGTCTGCTTAGAGACCACAGGCAGCTCAATAACAGATGACTTCTCAGATGTAGTGGACTCGTTCTAGAAGATAGAAGAAAAAAAAAGAAAAAAACAGACTCCGTTTTCTTATTGGTTTTCAAACACTGCAACTACCAACATCTCATGTTACCATCAGCTTCACATTTCTGATACAGGCTAACCTTCACTTTACAGCCTACACTCAGATAAGGTCTGTCCCATCATATTGAAGGGCAATTTACTGCTTAAAACTAATGATGGGCTCTGCATTAGTCGCTTTTGGTAGCATACGCCTGCCTCAGCAACTCGACCTCCCCACCTGGAAGCCGCCACTAAAACATGAGAGAAAAAAAAAATTAAAAAAAAGGGTATTCCCATCTCTCAATATGTAGTAGGTGTAATATTAGCAAATACCTCCAATTAGAAATGTAGGATAGTTTTTTGATTCACCATGTCTCTCTCCTAGTGTGTAGGCATTGCAGGACATTATGTATCCATGGTTACGACCACTGATAGTGACAGCTAGTTGCTAGTGATCATAACCATGGATACCCAAGGTCCTGCAATGCCTGCACATGAGGAAAGAGACAAAGCGAATGAGAATACACTGTGTTCCAAATTATTATGCAAATAATATTTTCTCCGGTTTTCCCAAATTACCTATATGAATTGCAGTCATTGCAATTTTCCAGTCAAATAACTATTAGAGTACAATTGAAAGGTTTTTGTACAAACTGCCTATGATAACAGTATATTTAAAAAAAAAACAAAACACTCAAACTGCACTCAAAATGCATGTTCCAAATTATTTTGCACAGCAGAGTTTTCAACCTTTTCATTTTAATAAAGAACAAAAAAATAGTCATTTTGAAATTCTAAGCATTAGCAGGTTATTACAAACTGAAATCAAACAGTTTTCAACTCAAAACTTTATTCTAGGTGATGTTACATTTGCACATAGGACCGCTTGTTCGAAAGGAGCTTGTGAACTCTCTCGTCCATTGAATTTGTCAGGTTTTGGATGGTTTCTGCTTCAATTGTTTTGCATGAGGACAGAATACCCTCCAGGAGCTGTTGCTTAGATGTGAACTGCCTCCAGCCATCATAGACACTCCTTTTGATGATGCTCCAGAGGTTCTCAATGGGGTTGAGGTCAGGGGAGCATGGGTGCCACACCATAAGTTTGTCCCCTTTTATGCCCATAGCAGCCAGAGATGCAGATGTGTTATGTGCAGCATGAGACGGGGCATTATCATGCATGAAATGATCTCGATGGTCCAGATGCATGGAGTGGCGGATGGCTGGTTGATGGACACCCCATGCAAACACGGCTACGGCGCTAACAAGGAGGAGGTGGAGTAATGTTTTGGGCTGGAATCATGGGGAGAGAGATTGTCGGCACTTTTAGGATCCCTGAAGGGGTAAAGATGAACTCCATAATGGATGTTGAGTTTCTCAAACAGCACTTCCTGCCATGGTTCAAGAAGAAGAACCGTGCATTCTGCAGCAAGATCATTTCATGCATGATAATGCCCCGTCTCATGCTGCACATAACACATCTGCCTCTCTGGCTGCTATGGGCATAAAAAGGGACAAACTTATGGTGTGGCACCCATGCTCCCCTGACCTCAACCCCATTGAGAACCTCTGGAGCATCATCAAAAGGAGTGTCTATGATGGCTGGAGGCAGTTCACATGTAAGCAACAGCTCTGGGAGGGTATTCTGTCCTCATGCTAAACAATTGAAGCAGAAACCATCCAAAACCTGACAAATTCAATGGACGAGAGAGTTCAGAAGCTCCTTTTGAACAAGGGGTCCTATGTGAAAATGTAACATCACCAAGAATAAAGTTTTGAGTTGAAAACTGTTTGATTTCAGTTTGTAATAACCTGCTAATGCTTATAATTTCAAAAATGACAATTTTTTTGTTCTTTATTAAAATGAAGAGGTTGAAAACTCTGCTGTGCATAATAATTTGGAACATGCATTTTGAGTGCAGTTTGAGTATTTTATTTTTTTAAAAATATACTGTTATCATAGGCAGTTTGTACAAAAACCTTTCAATTGTACTCTAATAGTTATTTGACTGGAAAATTACAATGACTGCAATTCTTATAGGTAATTTGGGAAAATCTGATTAAATATTATTTGCATAATAATTTGGAACACAGTGTATACTACATTTCTAATTGGAGGCATTTTCTAATATTATTACACCTACTACATATTGAGATAGGATCTTGGAGATAGGAATACCCCTTTAAGTGAAAGGTAGAATTTCATTTAAAAAACTTGATATATCCTAGATACAGTAGAGGTCTGGTTGTTTAGACGCCACCAATCATTAAAACAAAAAGGGCAGAAGCACTTAACCAAGCACCTTCATTTCACCCATTGTGGGGCATTTAGCACAAGCTCATATCGTCAAGCATGTCTCTATGCCTATAGTCTTCTAAAAGTGCAGACACACTAACTTACCAAATCGCTGTTAATCATCCATGCTAACTCTTCATCTCGCTTCAGTTGCTCATTCAACTGCCCCTGTACATGTTCCATATGTAATCGCTGCGCCTCTTCCTCAGCTAGCAGTTTCTGGATATACTCCTCACTTGCCTTACGTTCTTCCTCCGCTCTATTAAGTCGCTCTGCTTCAATCTGAGGAGACATGATACAGAAAGCAAAAAGAAAGTTATTGTAACTCACCCCTTACCACCAAAGTCAGTTTTGATCTTCCTGACCAAGCCCAATTTTTCTAAGTTTGATGGGGTAATCTCCCTGAAATGCTATTTCCAAACCCAGTGCTTCGCAGAATGTTTTTGTTCATGTACTTTACAATAGTGGTGCGTTCAGTTAGATAACATTTGCATTTAATTTATGGAAATTTGTTGGAAATTTGACCAAAACCTGATCTCTTGGCAGGAGTCTGGTCAGGATTTTTCTTGTTTTTTTGGTGCATTTTTTTTTCACTATCATTTTGTGTCTTTATGAATATAAAGTTCAGTGAAAAAAAAACGCTGAAAAACCTGACACCTGCATTTTTTTGGTGTGTTTTTTCACCACCCATTACTTCCAATGAGTGTAAAAAACACTGAAAGGAGTGACATGCTCTATTCGGCAAAAAACATGCAACGCACAAAATACTGATGAAATAAAAACCAAGCTGTGTGCACGAGATTTCTGGAATCTCAGACTTTGCTGGTACTGTAAAACGCAGCAGAAAATTTGCATAAAAAAAAAATGTGTGAACATAGCCTAAATGTTTATGTCCTTATAACAAAGTCAAAATACACAAAACAGTTAATACAAAACATTTCCTATATATCTAGTTAAAAATCGGCATTATTTTCTAAATGCCCTTATATTTTGTGATGTTAGAAGGGTTAAAAGTTAGCAGCAATTTTTCATTCATACAACCCCATTTACAAAATTAATTTTTTATAGACCTATTCAATTGTATGGGGCCTGTATGTCAGAAAACCACCCAAACTGATACAATTTTATAACTGCACCCAAAATATTCAAGACCACTTTCAAAAAAATGTATTAAAACTTCAGAGGAAATAAAGCAAAGTGGATTGACAAAAATAAAAATTACATTTTAACTAAAATGTTGTTTTAGGTTCAAATTTTCTATTTTAACAAGCTGTAATAAGAAAAAAAAAATGTGTTCGGCCACTGGCACCGGTATTACTACGCCTGCAAATAACAGCTTTCCGTCATCTGTCCGTAATCTTTGCTGGACTAGTGGAGACTGAGTAGTAGTTAGGTGGAATCTCTCTTGGGAAATCTTTACCATCTCTATCTTTTACCCATCTGCAATTAACTGGAGTATCCATGGATTGCTGGATACCCCCGACCTTGCTCCCAGAAAATGTTGGAGTCTCCCTCCTAGTCTCATGGCGTCATTGTCTACACGAGTACTAGAAAAGGCATTTCTGCTCTTACCCCCTTTTTGGTAGCTCAATCTACCCGATTTTCCCTTTCCAGTGTATTCTGGTCTCTGTTGGGGGACGTGGTCTCCGAAAGGATGTTATTTTCCTGGGTTTTTCCTCTGGAAATCCCTTCTTTTCATCCGAGGCCTTTTCTAGCATATCATCTAGAACTGGGCCGAACACTCGGAGGCCAGAAAAGGGGATGGAGCACAATTTGTTTTTGGAGTAGTTCTCTCCAGACCAGGTTTTCAGCCATACTGCTCAGCTGGCCGCAGTGGATAATGCGCCATTTCTTGCAGCAAACTTAATTGATTTGGCTGAGGTGTCGGCCATAAACTCTGTTGCCATTCTTAGAGGGATGGAGTCTCTGATCTCCTCTCTGGAAGTGTTTTTCCTCAGATGGTCTTCCAACCAAATGATCATGGATCTTGCTACCGAGGTTGATGCAATGTTTGTTTTGATTACTGCAGCTTCCCAAGTTTTTTTTAAGGAGGTTGTCTGCCTTCCTGTCCATAGGGTCTTAAGCATGACGAATCCTCAAAGGGGATTGATGTCTTTTTTGCTACTCTAGCTATTGGAATATCAATTTTTGGGATCTCCTCTGGCTCAAAAGGCAAACTCGATCTGAAACTTCTGGGAATTACAAATTTTTTTCTCTACCTCCTCCCATTCCTCTAAAATCATGGCTTTAATGTGATTATTGACAGGGAATACGCTGTTCATAAGGGTTCTCAACCCTCCGAACATTTCATCTTGTACTGAGGAGCGCTGGAGGGTGTCTTCCACATTTATAGTGTTCCTTACTGCCGATAAAAGTGGTTCAGTGTTTTCCCAAACAAAAAGATATTTTTTCCTTTCTTCTGGGGGAACGGAAATAGATCCCTCCCTTTCATCCTGATCAGGATCGGAGTAAACTGATCGTTCTTCCTCCTCCTCTGAGCTCGATTCTATCTCCCACCGGGGTCTCTTTTGCCTAGGTCCAGGTTGGGAAGTTTGTGTGGGGGATTATATTTGCAACTGAACTTTGGACCTCCTCTTTTATTATGGATCTTATGTCCGACATAAAGGAGAAATGTTCATCCCTGACTACTCGGGCAATACAGTCGGTGCATAATTGCTTCCCATACGTGTCCGGTAGCTTCAGGTTACAGATGGCACATCTTTTCCCTTTTTTCTTAGGGGTTGATGACATTGTGGATTTTTTAGAGCCCTCCTTGTCCTACAACAACAAGGGATCATATACTAATATCCTACAGATGGTAGAAGGTAAGCTTAAGACGAGGAAACTCCCGTTAAACTCACATGTACCGGGGTTCTGCTGGCATATCAGGGCGACCAGTGGTTAATCCTTCCATGGCTGGTGACCCAGACACAATGATACCCCAGCTCCAGCCCCACAGTTAAATAGCCTGTCTCACCTGTCTTCCATCAGCTTCGTCAAAATTAGGCGTTTCTCCATTAATTGCAGGTCTGGTGCCCTTTTTTCAAATGCAGACCAGAACCGGAAGTGCGTTCCAGCGTGGAACGCACGTTGGTTGCTAGAGGCAGGCATTCCACTGCCCCTGTAACCGGAAATGCCGCTCACTCCTTCTCCCCTGCGCACATAGGATAGCGCGCAGGGCTGCAGCGACATGGACCTAGAGCCCCCTTTGCGGGGGAAAACAGTCCACCTCGGGAGCCACCTGCTAAACCGGCCAGGCTGAGGGACCCCTTGTCTGGCGAGGTGTCGGCCTCCGGACCGTGGCAAAAGGAAGGGGAGGAGTGCGAGAACCCCATCCCGATCCTCCTGCATCCGGCCTCAGGAGCTCCGGCTCACTGGAGGCGAGTTCTTCTGCGTCCTGTCTCCGATAGAGACAGGAAAAACACTGGAGGTATGGGTGGGGTGGGGGGGGGCCTTTTAAACTCTTCTGTGTTTCCTGTCCCTATCAGAAATATGAAGGACGTCTCCCTTCTGAGGGTGCTGTCAGGCGAGACGTCCTGGAAATAATGTTTTTTTCCACTAAAATGATTCTTTAGCCCCAAATTTTTAAATTTTCACAAGAGGCAATAAGAGAAAATGGATGCCACAATTTCTAAAGCAATTTCTCCGACACACAGCAATACCCCATATGTGGTAAAAACTGATCACACGGCAGGGCTTGAAAGGGAAGAATTGTTACTTGGCAGGAATAGTTTGTGGGCAGCACTTGCAGAGCCCTGAAGAGTCAGAACAGTAGAAAACCCCCAAAGTGCAAATGGTGGAAACTACACCCCTCAGGCAACTTCTCTATGGGCGTAACGCACATATTCATCTCACAGAGGTTTCACTGATTCTTTACCATTCGGCTGTGTGAAAATGAAAAATTGCATTTGTCATGTAGATTTACATCAAAATGATTCATCTTTACCATGTAATAAGGAATAAGACTTAATACCACCCTGAAATTATGATATTTCTCACAATAACGGCAATATCCTATATGTGGTCATACATTAATTATTGGGCCCATGGCAGATCTCAGATGAGAAGGCGGTACCATTTGGCTTTTGAGTCAGTTACCTTGAGTAGGTTGTCGGCGCCATTTGCAGAGCCCCTAATGTGCCAAGAAAACAGAAATCACCAAAAAGTAGCCCCATGTTCTAACACACACACTCATGGAATTCATCACCAGATTTAGTAACTATCTTGAACCCACTGAAGCTTGACAGAAATTAACGTTTAGTGGATGTTACAGAGTAAAAATTGCAAATGTGCCATTTTAGTGCCCAATACATAGTGGCCAGCGTGTGCTGCTGGAGACACGCGGCCCATAAACTGGTAAAAGGGTTGTCCCATAAATTTTTAAACTGGTTGTTCAGGACTTCTCATGTTGACCCCCCAGCTCCGATGTACATTTCATCTAAGCATTCTCAAGGAGTTGTTGCCTTTTGGTACCCATTCATTTTATTTATGTATCTATTTTTTTAAGTTACTGTGTTTTTGTAGATTCTTACCTGTAGTAACTAATCAAAATCATATTGCTTATTGTTTACTAATCAAACGGCTCCTGTTACTTACCTTAATGAGCGCGGAGGAAGAAAGTCTAGTCGGCACATGACATACATGCGGTCATGTGAACATCCACCGGAACAGGGAATACTCGGGACCTGTGACATTGCACACTGTCATGATGCGGCAGGTTGCAATCACATAGAGTGACTGCAGACATTTGTTCTGAGATCAGACAGCCCCTGTAATGTCTACATTGTTTATGCATCACTGGAATCAGATGATGGAATTGTTTCAAACTAAAAAATACGCAGGACAAAATCTCTTTTTAGCCCCAGTTCTAACCTTGCTAATTTCAGCCTCATATTCTTTCCGGATTTCTCCAGGATTGCAGATAAGATGCGCGGGATAAGACGCTATGCCTAAAGTAGGAAAACAAGAGTGGCAATAATATAATCATACTGAATATGGATAGACATGTATGTTTTCTATTGTTACTCTCTTACCATCTTCAAAGTCATTCTCTGATGTGTCCTGACCACTGGCACGGCGCTCGCACTCCTCTGGGTACTGACTCTGGATCATTTCCCACAGTTCCTTATTCACCAGAGTATTGGATCGTGCATTTTTTCGTGCCCAGTTGGAAACCCGTTGTCTGCAGTACGGACAGCACAGACTTGCTTTCTCTACGGTGGACTTGAAGCACGGGTGGCACAGTGTGTGACTGCATGGCAGGGTCACAGGCTCCAGTAGTATCTCCCGACAGATACCACAAATACATTCAGATCGTGGCAGACAACGCTTTATTTTCTTCGGCATACTGGACTTAGACAGCAATCAGCCTCTGCAGATCAAAGAGCGCAGGAATATGGAAGTGCATGACACCTAAAAATAAGTGCATCAGATTAGCATTAACCCCTTAAGGACCGAGCCACTTTGTACGTTAATGACCGGGCCAATTTTTACAATTCTGACCACTGTCACATTATGAGGTAATTACTCTGAAACGCTTCAATGGATTCCCCTGATTCTGAGAATGTTTTTTCGTGACATATTGTACTTCATGATTGTGGTAAAATTTCTTCGATATCACTTGCGTTTATTTGTGAAAAAAATGGAAATTTGGTGAAAATTTTGAACATTTTGCAATTTTCCAAATTTTAAATTGTTATGCCCTGAAATCAGAGAGAGATGTCATATAAAATAGTTAATAACTAACATTTCCCACATGTCTACTTTACATCAGCACAATTTTGGAAACAAAATTTTTTTTTTGTTAGGGAGCTATAAGGGTTAAAAGTTGACCAGCGATTTCTCATTTTTCCAACAAAATATACAAAACCATATTTTTTTAGGGACCACATCACATTTGAAGTGACTTTGAGGGGCCTTTATGACAGAAAATACCCAAAAGTGTCACCACTCTAAAAACTGCATCCCTCAAGGTGCTCAAAACCACATTCAAGAAGTTTATTAACCCTTCAGGTGCTTCACAGGAACTGAAGCAATGAGGAAGAAAAAAAATTTCCATTTAACTTTTTTTTTCACAAAATATTACATTTACACCAATTTTTTTTATTTTCACAAGGGTAACAGATAAAAATGGACCCCAAAAGTTGTTGTGTAATTTCTCCTGAGCATGCCGATACCCAATTTGTGGCAGAAAACTACTGTTTGGGCGCACGGCAGGGCTGGGAAGGGAAGGAGCGCCATTTGACTTTTTGAATTCAAAATTTGCTGGAATAATTAGCGGACGCCATGTTGCATTTGGGGAGCCCCTGATGTGCCTAAACAGCGGAAACCCCCAACAAGTGACCACATTTTGGAAACTAGACCCCTCAAGGAACTTATCTAGATGTGTGATGAGCACTTTGAACCCCCAGTTGCTTCACAGAAGTTTATAACAAAGATGTGGGGAAAAAACAAAAAATGTATTTTTAGCCCCAATTTTTTTTATTTTAACAAGGGTAACAGGAGAAAATGGACCCAAAAAGTTGTTGAGAAATTTCTCCTGAGCACGCTGATACCCAATATATGATGGAAAACCACTGTTTGGGCGCACGGTAGGGTTCGGAAGGGAAGGCGCACCATTTGACTTTTTGAATTCAAAATTTGCTGGAATAATCAAGGGTAACAGGAGAAAATTGACCTCTCATTTTGTACTGCAATTTCTCCTGAATACGCCAATACCCTACATGTAATTGGCAACTACTTTTGAGGCACAGTGCAAAGGTCAGAAAGGAAGGAGCACCATATTATAGTACAGATTTTACTGTTATGGTTTGAGGGTGACATGACCCACTAGAAGATCCCCTGAGGTGCAGTAACACCAAATTCCCCTATAAATGACCCCGTTTTACAAAATACACCTCTCAATGATTTCATCTACGGGTGCAGTGATCATACTGACACCAAGCGTGTGTCACAGAATTTTATTCCATTGGGCAGTGAGGAAAAAATAATTACATTTTTACCGCCAAAATTTTGTTTTAGCCCCAGATTTTACATTTTCACACTGGGATAATGGATAAAAATGGCACCAAAATTTGTCCCATAATTTCTGCTGAATGTGGCAATACCTGATATGTGGCTGTACAGTACTGTAAGAGCAGAATCCCCCCTCAAGTGACCTCATTTTGGAAATCATACCCCTGCCAAACATGTGGACACTAAATGTGGTTTAGACACACTGCGGTGCTCAGAAGGGAGCGGGGATTTGGGTTTGGGAGCACAGAATTTGCTGAATTTCGGTTTTTTTTGGGAGGGGGGGGGGGGGGCATTTAGCTTTTCCAGAGCCTTTGTACTACCCGTAACGTGGAGGCCCCCTATATTTCCATTAACACATGACAGACCTGAGTGGGGGCTTTTATTGGGAACATTTTACATAACATTTGGATCACAATTATCCGACACTCTACGCTGAGCCCTTACTTTGGGGTTTTCATCTAAATCTCCGAATGACGTGATTCAGATGAAACCCCTGAGGGATCCATTCACTATAATGAGGCAGCAGACTTACCCTGGACTCAATATGGCCTCTGTTCAGCGTTCTCCTTCTTTTCAGTGGTGCACAAAACTGTGGCGGACCGCGCTTTTATTTGCGCCTAAAAAGATGGACACCGCCAAATCATAGGTCAGACGGCGTCCACAGTGCCTCCATCTGCTTCATTACAAGAAATCTTCCGCCGGGGGTTTCTGTCTGAATCACTTATTTCAGAGATTTACACGGAAACCCCGGTGTAAGCGCTCAGTGCAGGATAAATTTGCGCCGAGCCTTTCTGCGATCTTTGGGAGGAAGAATAAACAAATCTGCAGAAGGTGAAGAATTGGTTTTATCTTTTACGCCGTTCATCGTGCGGTATAAGTGATGAGATTACTTTATTCTTCGGGTCGGTGCGATTACAGAGATACCAGATTTATATCGGGTTTTTATGATTGACAGCTGTCTCACACTAAAAGACGCTTTTTTTTTTTTTGCAAAAACTAATGTTTGCATCGCCATATTTTGAGAGCTATAATTTTTCCACTTTTCGGCCGACAGTCATGTGACGGCTTGTTTTTGGCGGGACGAATTGACGCTTTTATTGGTATCATTTTCTGGCAAATTACATTTTTTTATCGCTTTCTATTCTGATTTTTGGGAGGCAGAATGAACAAACAACAACAATTCAGGATTTTTTGTTATTGTTACTTGTGTGGTAAAATTGATAAGGCAGCTTTATTCTTTGGGTCAGTGCGTTTACAGGGGTACCACATTTATGTCTTTTTTTTATGTTTTTGCGCTTTTACATAATAAAACTTTTATAGAAAAAATAATTATCTTTGCATCGCTTTATTCTGAGAGCTATAACTTTTTATTTTTCGGCTGATGGAGCTGTATGGCGGCTTGATTTTTGCGGGACAAGATGACGTTTTCAGCGGTACCATTTTTATTTACATTTGTCTTTTTGATCGCGTTTTATTCCACTTTGTTCCAGCGGCATGATAAACTCAGATTCTCGTGTTTATTTTGTTTTTTCTACGCTGTTCACTGAAAGGGTTAACTAGTGTGACACGTTTATAGATTGGGTCGTTCCGGACATGGCGATATCAAATATGTGTACTTTTTTTTTTTTTTTTTGCCTAAAAATCTGTATTTATTAGTGTAATATATATATATATATATATATATATATATATATATTATATATATATATATACATACATATATATATATATATATATATATATATTTTTTTTTAAACTTAGCCCCACTATGGGACTGTCACTTTTTTCATAGGTATAATGTATTGCAATGCACTAGCATTGCAATACATTATACCTCTATTGAAAGCCCCTGAGAAAATTCTGTGCATTGGTCTCAGGAGCTTTCCGTATCTTGGTGACCTGGGGGTCGTCATGACGACCCCTGGTCACCATGGCAACAGTCTGGCCCCCACGATGACATCACGGGGGAGCCGACCTGAAGGCAGAGGGAGCTCCATGCCCTCTGCCTGTCTCCTGAATGCTGCAATCGCGCTTGATCGCAGCATTCAGAGGGTTAACAGCTAGGGGCGGCGCTGACACCGCTCCTGGCTGTTTAGCGCGGGAGCTCAGCCACTGGCAGCGCTGGACTCCGGCACGGATAGAGCAGCAGACGCTGAAATTTCAGCGTCTCCTGCTCCATCATGCTGTGACCGGTCAGTCAGATTGAGGGACCGATTGCAGCGATCTGGGTGCAGGGACCGATGCATGGGTCCCTGCACCCCTTCTCGTGCCGCTCAGCTGTCACAGACAGCTGTCGGCACTGAATTGGCACAACACAGCGTGTTTACACGCTGTGCCAGTTCAAAGCTATGACGGACACTGCACGGCATGAGCGGGTGTAAGTTAATGCTCCTTGCCGTCCGTCATTGACCGTTATGGGATTAAAGGGGTTTTCCAGGCTTCTAAATATTGACAGTTTCACAACATGTGTTTTTCGTGAGCGGAGTACTGATAATGATGCCCAGACGGGCCTCAGCTCTCCTGACCAAAGGTCTACCAGGCTGTTAAATTCAGGTCAAGAGACGAGCAGCTGATCTGTACTCGCAAAAATTTGAATGTTTGAAACAGGCCTTAAAATAGGTTATCAATCACAACACAGAAAACCCTGAGGGGAAGAGGGGAAACCCTCCAAAATTGCTCCACACCCTACTTATCCTGGCAAAAAAAACAATTACTTAAATATTGGCTAGACCCCAACACACCCCCCCCCCCCATTGAAGAGTTATCAGCTCAAATGAAACATTTTATGGGAATAGAGCAACAAGACGCCCTCAGCAATAAGGAAACGCAAGCTGGCAAATTTCTTCCGAAATGGAAACAGTTAATTGTAAATTGCTGCTCATTAAATGAAAAAAAAAAAAGAAAATGGTGGACCCCTTCACTTCCACAGCGTGGTACATTCTGAAGGATCTTGGGGATAGCATGGGTCTATTACGCCTGGATTGAGGGGGGAGAGAGTGGGATGGAGGGATCATTTGGTGAAGGTCTATAATACTAATATAGGTGGTCTAATCTAACAAGATGGCTTCAATAAATCAGAGTATCAAATGGATTACATGTTAATTAAACTGATGTAAGTTACATTGTTATTACGTTCTTATATTATATTGTTTTGCTTATCAAATATGTAGGAACTCTCTCTTTATACCCTGTCTGCGAACAGGTATCTGATTATCACCTTAATCTGTTGTTTCTTTTTGAAAAAATTAATAAAAAAAAAAAAAATAGGTTATCAATATCAGGTCATTATGGGTCCACGCCTTAAGGCCCCGTCACACTTAGCGACACTGCAACGATCCCGACAATGATACGACCTGTCAGGGATCGTTGCTGCGTCGCTATGTGGTCGCTGGTGAGCTGTCAAACAGGCAGGCTCACCAACGATCAGGGGAGCAGCGACATCGTGGAAAGAATCTTTCCACGATGTCCTGCTCCTGGTTACGAGCCTGCTGAAGTAGGAGCAGGCTGGTAACTATGGTAAACATCGGGTTACTAGGGGCACACGCGCTCCTAGTAACCCGTTGTTTATCATGGTTACCACTCTGCTACAGTGAGCAGGAGGTTACCGCTCACTTTAGCAGGCTCGTAACCATGATAAACAACGGGTTACTAGGTGCGCATGTACCCCTAGTAACCCGACGTTTATCATGGTTACCAGCCTGATCTCTGCTCCCGCTGGTCACACACAGCAATGTGTGCTGACCAGCGGGAGAGCAACAACCAAAAAATGGTCCAGGACACTTTGCAGCGATCAGCGACCTCACAGCAGGGGCCTGATCGTTGCAAAGTGTCACACATAGCGACATCGCTGGTGAGGTCGCTGTTGCGTCACCAAAACCGTGACACAGCAGCGATCTCGCTATGTGAGACGGGGGCTTTACACCGATCAGCTATTATCAGCTCTGGTAGCCAGGGCTGTGGAGTCTGTATAAAGTGGACCGACTCCAACTCCTAAAATATATAATAAATTGGGTACAGTAGTTTAATGCAGTTTGTGGGGAATATTTTTTCATAAGAATTTAGGAAAGTTATAAAATGTCCTATAAATGTCTGTCCTATTCCTGATCTAAGGGTCTAGACTTAGCTGAGATGAATCTGTGCTACAGCAAATTTATCACTTAAACATGAGCCATGTATGAGGGAGTCGGAGTCATGGAAATTGAGGAGTCGGAGTTTGAGTCGGAGGTTTGGCTTACTGACTCCACAGCCCTGCTGGTAGTGGCTGGATGTAAACAGTGCACTAATCTGGAACATTACGGCACCATACACTCTAGTGGCTGTTCTCAGGTAGTGCAGCTCAGCGACTATTGAGTCACTGGGATCTGACCTGCAGTACCTAAGAATTGCCACTATACAAAGTTTGGAGCTGTGCTGTCCCTGCGAAACCACGGGAGCTGATAACTGCTGAGCCTTGGGGGTGATGGGTGTAGGACCCACGGCGATATGGTACTGATCCACCTACCCTAGGTTTATCAGTATGTGAAGGCAAAAGAACAGTTTAAATTCTTAGAATAGTTGCACGAACTAACAATTCCATTCCTGTAGGCACAATAAACTAATGATGAAAAAAAAAATAAAATCCTTTCACCACATATAATAAAAAAAATGAAGAAAAAAAAAGCACTCCTAACACATATTACATGTGTGTGCTATCCAGTTTTTTCTGTTTTGATTGATCTGAACATTGATCTGAATGGTAGAGTTTGATCTGTGACTGAAGCAAAAAACAAAACAGGTCGCTTAAAAAAAAAAATAATATTTAAAAAAAAAAAAGTTTAAAAAAGATAGTTGCAGCCAATCGAAATAGCAGTTATTAGCCACGCCCCCAGTAAACAAAAACATGTCCAAGATAAAATAAAAATTGGAGAGCATAGATGAACAAATTTGAAGGCGTATTCAAGTCATCCTTTGTCATCATAATAAAAAAATAAAAAAAAAAATGTTGAAAAAATTCCTTCATTTTCCCACCAGAAAAAAAAAAGGGGCAGTGCTGGGGTCTAATATAACAGGAATTAAGCCCCATATACTGCACAAAAAAAGCAAAAAAATATTTGAATATCCAAATTAAAAAAAATAAAAAAATTGTACAGCTCTTTAAACGCATGTATGAAAAAACCCCGAAAGTGTGCTTGGTCTCTAACAAGGTAAATAGCACAGGCCTAAATTGGTTTAAAAAATTAAAAAACACGGATTAATTCCTGTGTGGAAATTTTCTTTAGCGCATGGATGAGTTTTGACAATAGCGCCCATTTACCGGGCACAGCGGAGCCTCTGTGCCTACATACAGGACAAGTCTTGGACAGAACTGACCCCAACTAAGGAAACAGCAGCCCCTCCATGAGGCACAGCCTAGCATTTCCCATAATGCAAATATATGACAAGGCTTAAGTTGGTTTTTTATTTGCCAACTTAAAAAAAAAGTTGCACAAAAAGTCAAAGTGTTCAAAGAAGGGCGTTACTGAAAGGGTTAAATAACTTTGGGCCTCTAATCTCACACAGCAGATACAAAGATACCAAGATACTGATGCCACTCAAATTCAGGTCTCTGCAGCCTGGCCAAAACGGGTTCTGGGCATCAGAGTGGGCAGCAAGCTAATTTTAACAATATGAATAAGTAACTCGTGTTTTTAAAGGGTTAAATGACTTTGGGCTTCTAACTTCACATTACCGTTAGGCCTCTTTCACACGTCCGGATATTTCTGATACTGGAAGAACCAGTACCGGAAAATACAGTGTGGTGCATCAGGAGCACACGTACCGGCACTTGGGAATCAGCAGTGCAGTTAACGCTGATCCCAAGCGCTGGTTACAGAACAGCAGGCACAGAGTGGTATTCTGTGCCTGCTGTGTCCTGGTGTAAAAATAACAAAATAAAAAATGCCTTATACTCACCTGTTTGAAGTGTCCCCACTGTAATCCATCTGACCACTCATGCTGAGGAGCAGAGAATGACTCGCTGCAGCAAGCGGGCCCCTGACCTGCGCTTAGCTCACTGAGCAGTGTCTAGTCTCTCACTGAGCTCAGCACAGAGCTGGGGCCCACTCGCTGCAGCGAGTCATTCTCTGCTTCTCGCATTGAGAGGTCAGATGGATTACAGCAGGGGACATCTTTGGACAGGTGAGCATAAGGATTTTTTTTTTTTTACTTTTTCTTATTTATACAGAGGGATCAGAATAGAACTGTAGAACTGTCAACAATGTCACTTGCTCATGCTGATCTCAGCGCCGGCAAGGGACAATGATGAGAGATGCCTCCAGCACCCAGCGCTTGGGAACAGCGCAATCTGTACCGCTGATTCCCAGGCGCCAGTAAGTGTCACACGGATGACATACGGGTGTTATACGTGTGCGGGACGTTTTGCGGCTCATGCTGGGGGTAAAACGGACATGTCAGCGTGTTTTGCCCACGGACACACTGACATGTGCACAGACCCATTCATTTGAATGGGTCTACATTTCAGTGTCTTCAGTACGTGTGGAAATGGACACCACACGTACCGGACACACTGACGTGTGAAAGAACCTTTAGGCTATGTTCACACATCATGTTTTTTTTTACAAATCTGCAGCAAAACTTTATCTTTAGGGGCATTTTGTTCAGTATTTTTCTTGCAGTTTTGGTGAGTTTTTTTTTCACTGTCCTTCTGTCTTTATTTATGCATGCACAAAGTTCTCTGAAAAAAAAAAACATTCTATTTTGCCATCAAAAACGCTGATGCAAATTTTGGTGTGTTTTTTTCACCACCCATTACTTTCTATGGATGAAAAACAGCTGAAAGAAGTGACATGCTCTATTTTCCAAAAAAACATGAAAGGCACAAAATAAGGAACAAAAAAAACCCGTGATGTGTGAACAGAGAATTCTGGTTTCTCAGACTTTGCTGGTACTGCAAGACGCAGCTGAAAATTGACATAAAAATCTGCAGCAAAAAAACAATATGTGAACATAGCCTTAGACAGATCAAATGCAGGTCGCTCCAGCCTGGCCCAAAAGGGACCTGCGTATCAGAGCTGGCATCAAAGTGGGCAATTAGCCAACCTTCACAGATCTGACTAAGTAACTGGTGTGTTTTTAAAGTGTTAAATGACTTTTGACAACTGATCTTACAGCACATGCACACAGAAATCAAACATCAATTATTATAAAAGCTGCCATCAAAGATGACAAATTGCAAGCTTGTACTGATCTGCCAAAATGAGTGAGGATGGGGCATGACAGGAGGGGGTGGGACTCCACAGCTTTTTTAATTTATAACAAGCTGTCGCTTACCTTACACCAGAAATTTTTCTCCAGGAGACAATTTCATTATCGTTTGGGGGTCTCACCACTGGTTGCTGGGGTTCCTACATTAATGTCTAAGGGTAAGTGCACACACGTTGTGTTTTGCTGCATATTTGCAGCAGATTTTTATGTCAATTTTCAGCTGCGTCTAACAGTACCAGCAAAGTGTATGAGAAACCAGAATTCACTGTTCCCACATGTTGCTTTTTTGTTTGCTGCATATTTTCAGTGATTAGAAAAACGCTAGAAGTAGCGACATGTCACTTTCAGCGTTTTTTCAGCCATAGGAAGTAATTGGGGGGGGGGTGAAAAAAGCCACAGATACGCACCTGCGTATTTTCAGTGTTTTCGGGCAGAAATTACAATTTTTTTCCCTGTAGTCACTAAACTTTATTAGCATGAACATGAGACAAAAAAATTAAACGAAAAAAAAAAAAATGCAGAAAAAAAAAGCAGCTACACCTGCATTTTTGATGCAGCTAATCTCCTGCCAGAGAAAAGTTCTCAGCAGATTTCACTTAGAAAAAGTGCAGAAAGAACACGTGTGCACTTACCCTAATTCTCTTCCTCATAGTTTGGTCACATCTGACAGGAATAGGGGTGTATGTGTGGCACCCCTGAGGGTTCAGTCAGAGGTACTGCACCTCACCCAGAGGTGTGGTATCCCCTTCTCTCAGGTAAGGAGGGAGTGCTGAACGGAACCCCAACACCTGCATCCAACACTACACTGCTCCAGGCCGGCTGGAAGGGCAAGAAGCATTGTGTTTTCCTGCTGAGCCATGTCCCTGGCTGGAGTGGGGGGAACCCAAAGGTAGGGGGAACCGGTAGTGGGTGTGGGTGGAGGAAGCAGTTTAGGGAAGCACTATAGAAGGAGTTATAAAATGGGAAGCCATCTTAGGGTGGCAGTTCAGTTCAGAAGAACAGTTCAGGAAGACAGTCTGGGAGCAGAGGCTCTTTAGAAGCTCTGCTCCATAAGTAGGGCCCAGTCCTAGAGGCCCAGGTGGGGAGCGGAGGAGTAGGCTCCGATCTACAGAAGGGATCCCAGGGGGTACGGCGAGTGCAGGACGGCACCCGTACGCCCCGAATCTGTCAGAAGACAGAGGGATCGTAGGCCGCAAGAAGGGGACCGGCCCTTGGGCCAGTCGTATAACTTCAAGTCTCGGCTGGGAAAACCAGAGGCTTCTGGCTTATATAGTCAGTTGCCGAAGCCTCATTCTAATCCCCGTGAGCAGGTCCGGGAACTCCGACGCACAGAAGGGACTTCAGAGCACCCGAGCGGGATTGAGAGTGGGAAGCGCAGGGCAGGAGGGAGAGAGACCCAGCGTCAAGATGGTCTAGCTAGGAACACAAGAAAGTGGGGTTCTGTCAGGTACTCCTAATCTGCCTGAGGAAGTGCTGAACCCCTGCCTGGTGAACGCAGCGCGACGTGGGAGGCTGACACCTGTACAGTCCACCAGTGGAACGGTCATAAGAACTGTGAGTAAAAACTCAGATGACTGCACCGCACAGCCTCCGTCCCTTCTTTCATCTGCGCCATCTCTCCCTCCTGGCACTACAACGCCCAGCGCAACCTTCACTACCCTGGAGCTAGCTCTACCTGTGGAGAGCCACACCATCCCTGCTGCCGTATCACCAGCTCCAGAGGACTGCTCCGCAGCGGCAGCACCCTTTAGCCGCAATCCACAGGTGGCGTCACGAACACTATTCCAAAAAACCCCGTATAAGTAGAAATTCCCCTTTTTGATTGACCGCCCTGGGTCACGGACCGGGCCAGCCACCGTGATATCCCCCAGCAACCAGAGGCCCGGCTGCCGAGTACCCCACGGCCCTGGACGCGCGTCATATGCAGCGCTGATCTTACGGTGAGGATTATAGATATCACATCTGGACCCTCACAGCCCCCTGACAAGTCCCCTATGTCAGCGGTCATCTGCATTATGCTCTGATTGCTACAAATTTCTGATAATTTTGTAAAGAATACAATAACCATATGTGCAGATTATTTTAACAAACATTGCTTTTTAGTTACCAAGTGTTTTGTCATTTCACAAAAACAAGGTTCTGCTTTTACAATAGTAACCAATTGTGAGACCACCCCCAAGAGAAAGACTTCTGGTGTACCATATGCCAAATCTCATCATGAATTAGAAAAGCTGTGGCATGACGCCTCCATTCTGCCCATCACGCCTCAGTTACACATTTTAGCAGAGCTGGATGAAACTGGTTTGGAAAAAGGACAAGTGTCACATTCTAATCAATGTGGCTAACATTCTGGCCAATCACTTGGCCATTTTGACGCCGGTTAATGTCAGGAGTTTGGCTTTATGTAGGGCGTCATTTATCCTGTCTGTACAGATGGCATCTGCCCACTTCACTGCCCAGGCTGGACTGACCTGTGTGTCTGCAGTATGAGATCAGCAGCACAAAGTCATTTAACCCTTTCAATAAAACCCTCTGACCACATTTGTGCCATTTCTACCATTTTTGTAGCCGGCTCTAGGTGTTTTCCATCAGGGCACCGCATTGTATTATTGTGATCATTTCTTATTAAACCTGGAAAAAAATAAGCAACTGCTGTACAGTAGCCTAGGTTCGCACCGTGTAACTATATTCTATACAGTCTGTCTGTCCTGTGCCGCTGTGTATGGCGGTGTACTGAGGTCAGCAGACATGTCTGGACAGGCCCGGCCGCCGGGGTCCTTCTTCCCCACATACAGGACTGTACCCACCTTCAGTGGCCAGGTAGCACCCGGGACATTCCCTCCGCGACCACCAATCTGGCGCCAATCTCCTCACCACACACCCGCCAAATCCCTGTACTTCACACTCCCGCTAGAGGACAGGCTGTCACACAAGACGCCATTTTCCCGTAGACAGGAAACCTCCTGCCCTCACTGGGGAGGATTGTCGGGCGGGATTTGCATGTCAGCGGCGGCCACACTGGATTTTGAGAAGCCCCATATTCCGCCGCTTCCATTACCTGCCAGTGGTAAATATGGCCGCCGTCTCCATAGTAATCACATGATCACAACGCTCTTTCAGTAGATCCCGCCCTCAGTAATTATGGCTCCGCCCCGCAGTGGCTCTTGCCCTGGAGAACTCAGCAGCTGCCTCCGCTCTGCTGAATGAGCGGCGGGGCCCTTCACCATGGGATCTGTCAGGAACGGGTACCGGGAGCGGCTGCTGCTGGCAGTGGACGTTGGGAGTACGGTCCTGCGATGTCACGTGTACAATGCGGTCGCGGAGACTTGTGGGAGCGCGGAAGACAAGGTAGAGGGGAAGCAATGACCGTGGGGGTGCGGGGGCTGACTGTGCCCAGGTCTGACAGTTCTGCCAGCCTCATAATGACCGGTGTAGTGCCGGCCGACAGGCGCAGTGTGACCGGTGTAGTGCCGGCCGACAGGCGCAGTGTGACCGGTGTAGTGCCCGCCGACAACCCCAATGTGACCGGTGTAGTGCCGGCCGACAACCCCAATGTGACCGGTGTAGTGCCGGCCGACAACCCCAATGTGACCGGTGTAGTGCCGGCCGACAACCCCAGTGTGACCGGTGTAGTGCCCGCCGACAACCCCAATGTGACCGGTGTAGTGCCCGCCGACAACCCCAATGTGACCGGTGTAGTGCCGGCCGACAGGCGCAGTGTGACCGGTGTAGTGCCCGCCGACAACCCCAATGTGACCGGTGTAGTGCCCGCCGACAGGCGCAGTGTGACCGGTGTAGTGCCGGCCGACAGGCGCAGTGTGACCGGTGTATTGCCGGCCGACAGGCGCAGTGTGACCGGTGTATTGCCGGCCGACAGGCGCAGTGTGACCGGTGTAGTGCCGGCCGACAGGCGCAGTGTGACCGGTGTAGTGCCGGCCGACAGGCGCAGTGTGACCGGTGTAGTGCCGGCCGACAGGCGCAGTGTGACCGGTGTAGTGCCGGCCGACAGGCGCAGTGTGACCGGTGTAGTGCCGGCCGACAGGCGCAGTGTGACCGGTGTAGTGCCGGCCGACAGGCGCAGTGTGACCGGTGTAGTGCCGGCCGACAGGCGCAGTGTGACCGGTGTAGTGCCGGCCGACAGGCGCAGTGTGACCGGTGTAGTGCCGGCCGACAGGCGCAGTGTGACCGGTGTAGTGCCGGCCGACAGGCGCAGTGTGACCGGTGTAGTGCCCGCCGACAACCCCAATGTGACCGGTGTAGTGCCCGCCGACAGGCGCAGTGTGACCGGTGTAGTGCCCGCCGACAACCCCAATGTGACCGGTGTAGTGCCCGCCGACAACCCCAATGTGACCGGTGTAGTGCCGGCCGACAGGCGCAGTGTGATCGGTGTAGTGCCGGCCGACAGGCGCAGTGTGACTGGTGTAGTGCCCGCCGACAGGCGCAGTGTGACTGGTGTAGTGCCCGCCGACAGCCCCAGTGTGACCGGTGTAGTGCCCGCCGACAGCCCCAATGTGACCGGTGTAGTGCCCGCCGACAGGCGCAGTGTGACCGATGTAGTGCCCGCCGACAGCCCCAATGTGACCGGTGTAGTGCCGGCCGACAACCCTAATGTGACCGGTGTAGTGCCCGCCGACAACCCCAATGTGACCGGTGTAGTGCCCGCCGACAGGCGCAGTGTGACCGGTGTAGTGCCGGCCGACAGGCGCAGTGTGACCGGTGTAGTGCCGGCCGACAGGCGCAGTGTGAGCGGTGTAGTGCCCGCCGACAACCCCAATGTGACCGGTGTAGTGCCGGCCGACAACCCCAATGTGACCGGTGTAGTGCCCGCCGACAACCCCAATGTGACCGGTGTAGTGCCGGCCGACAACCCCAGTGTGACCGGTGTAGTGCCCGCCGACAACCCCAATGTGACCGGTGTAGTGCCCGCCGACAACCCCAATGTGACCGGTGTAGTGCCGGCCGACAGGCGCAGTGTGACCGGTGTAGTGCCCGCCGACAACCCCAATGTGACCGGTGTAGTGCCGGCCGACAGGCGCAGTGTGACCGGTGTATTGCCGGCCGACAGGCGCAGTGTGACCGGTGTATTGCCGGCCGACAGGCGCAGTGTGACCGGTGTATTGCCGGCCGACAGGCGCAGTGTGACCGGTGTAGTGCCGGCCGACAGGCGCAGTGTGACCGGTGTAGTGCCGGCCGACAGGCGCAGTGTGACCGGTGTAGTGCCGGCCGACAGGCGCAGTGTGACCGGTGTAGTGCCGGCCGACAGGCGCAGTGTGACCGGTGTAGTGCCGGCCGACAGGCGCAGTGTGACCGGTGTAGTGCCGGCCGACAGGCGCAGTGTGACCGGTGTAGTGCCGGCCGACAGGCGCAGTGTGACCGGTGTAGTGCCGGCCGACAGGCGCAGTGTGACCGGTGTAGTGCCGGCCGACAGGCGCAGTGTGACCGGTGTAGTGCCCGCCGACAACCCCAATGTGACCGGTGTAGTGCCCGCCGACAGGCGCAGTGTGACCGGTGTAGTGCCCGCCGACAACCCCAATGTGACCGGTGTAGTGCCCGCCGACAACCCCAATGTGACCGGTGTAGTGCCGGCCGACAGGCGCAGTGTGACCGGTGTAGTGCCGGCCGACAGGCGCAGTGTGACTGGTGTAGTGCCCGCCGACAGGCGCAGTGTGACTGGTGTAGTGCCCGCCGACAGCCCCAGTGTGACCGGTGTAGTGCCCGCCGACAGCCCCAATGTGACCGGTGTAGTGCCCGCCGACAGGCGCAGTGTGACCGATGTAGTGCCCGCCGACAGCCCCAATGTGACCGGTGTAGTGCCGGCCGACAACCCTAATGTGACCGGTGTAGTGCCCGCCGACAACCCCAATGTGACCGGTGTAGTGCCCGCCGACAGGTGCAGTGTGACTGGTGTAGTGCCCACCGACAGCCCCAATGTGACTGGTGTAGTGCCCGCCGACAACCCCAATGTGACTGGTGTAGTGCCCGCCGACAACCCCAATGTGACTGGTGTAGTGCCCGCCGACAACCCCAATGTGACTGGTGTAGTGCCCGCCGACAACCCCAATGTGACCGGTGTGGTGCCGGCCGACAGCCCCAGTGCGACCGGTGTAGTGCCGGCCGACAGCCCCAGTGCGACCGGTGTAGTGCCGGCCGACAGCCCCAGTGCGACCGGTGTAGTGCCGGCCGACAGCCCCAGTGCGACCGGTGTAGTGCCGGCCGACAGCCCCAGTGCGACCGGTGTAGTGCCGGCCGACAGCCCCAGTGCGACCGGTGTAGTGCCGGCCGACAGCCCCAGTGCGACCGGTGTAGTGCCGGCCGACAGCCCCAGTGCGACCGGTGTAGTGCCGGCCGACAGCCCCAGTGCGACCGGTGTAGTGCCGGCCGACAGCCCCAGTGCGACCGGTGTAGTGCCGGCCGACAGGCGCAGTGCGACCGGTGTAGTGCCGGCCGACAGGCGCAGTGCGACCGGTGTAGTGCCGGCCGACAGGCCCAGTGCGACCGGTGTAGTGCCGGCCGACAGCCCCAGTGCGACCGGTGTAGTGCCGGCCGACAGCCCCAGTGCGACCGGTGTAGTGCCGGCCGACAGCCCCAGTGCGACCGGTGTAGTGCCGGCCGACAGCCCCAGTGCGACCGGTGTAGTGCCGGCCGACAGCCCCAGTGCGACCGGTGTAGTGCCGGCCGACAGCCCCAGTGCGACCGGTGTAGTGCCGGCCGACAGGCGCAGTGCGACCGGTGTAGTGCCGGCCGACAGGCGCAGTGCGACCGGTGTAGTGCCGGCCGACAGGCGCAGTGCGACCGGTGTAGTGCCGGCCGACAGGCGCAGTGCGACCGGTGTAGTGCCGGCCGACAGGCGCAGTGCGACCGGTGTAGTGCCGGCCGACAGGCGCAGTGCGACCGGTGTAGTGCCGGCCGACAGGCGCAGTGCGACCGGTGTAGTGCCGGCCGACAGGCGCAGTGCGACCGGTGTAGTGCCGGCCGACAGGCGCAGTGCGACCGGTGTAGTGCCGGCCGACAGGCGCAGTGCGACCGGTGTAGTGCCGGCCGACAGGCGCAGTGCGACCGGTGTAGTGCCGGCCGACAGGCGCAGTGCGACCGGTGTAGTGCCGGCCGACAGGCGCAGTGCGACCGGTGTAGTGCCGGCCGACAGGCGCAGTGCGACCGGTGTAGTGCCGGCCGACAGGCGCAGTGCGACCGGTGTAGTGCCGGCCGACAGGCGCAGTGCGACCGGTGTAGTGCCGGCCGACAGGCGCAGTGCGACCGGTGTAGTGCCGGCCGACAGGCGCAGTGCGACCGGTGTAGTGCCGGCCGACAGGCGCAGTGCGGCCGGTGTAGTGCCGGCCGACAGGCGCAGTGCGGCCGGTGTAGTGCCCAGTGACAGGCGCAGTGCGACCGGTGTAGTGCCCAGTGACAGGCGCAGTGTGACCGGTGTAGTGCCGGCCGACAGGCGCAGTGCGATCGGTGTAGTGCCCAGTGACAGGCGCAGTGCGACCGGTGTAGTGCCCAGTGACAGGCGCAATGCGACCGGTGTAGTGCCCAGTGACAGGCGCAGTGCGACCGGTGTAGTGCCCAGTGACAGGCGCAGTGCGACCGGTGTAGTGCCGGCCGACAGGCGCAGTGCGACCGGTGTAGTGCCGGCCGACAGGCGCAGTGCGGCCGGTGTAGTGCCGGCCGACAGGCGCAGTGCGACCGGTGTAGTGCCCAGTGACAGGCGCAGTGCGATCGGTGTAGTGCCCAGTGACAGGCGCAGTGCGATCGGTGTAGTGCCGGCCGACAGGCGCAGTGCGATCGGTGTAGTGCCGGCCGACAGGCGCAGTGCGACCGGTGTAGTGCCGGCCGACAGGCGCAGTGCGACCGGTGTAGTGCCGGCCGACAGGCGCAGTGCGACCGGTGTAGTGCCGGCCGACAGGCGCAGTGCGACCGGTGTAATGCCCAGTGACAGGCGCAGTGTGACCGGTGTAGTGCCGGCCGACAGGCGCAGTGCGATCGGTGTAGTGCCCAGTGACAGGCGCAGTGCGACCGGTGTAGTGCCCAGTGACAGGCGCAGTGCGACCGGTGTAGTGCCCAGTGACAGGCGCAGTGCGACCGGTGTAGTGCCCAGTGACAGGCGCAGTGCGACCGGTGTAGTGCCGGCCGACAGGCGCAGTGCGGCCGGTGTAGTGCCGGCCGACAGGCGCAGTGCGACCGGTGTAGTGCCCAGTGACAGGCGCAGTGCGATCGGTGTAGTGCCGGCCGACAGGCGCAGTGCGACCGGTGTAGTGCCGGCCGACAGGCGCAGTGCGACCGGTGTAGTGCCGGCCGACAGGCGCAGTGCGACCGGTGTAGTGCCGGCCGACAGGCGCAGTGCGACCGGTGTAGTGCCGGCCGACAGGCGCAGTGCGACCGGTGTAGTGCCGGCCGACAGGCGCAGTGCGACCGGTGTAGTGCCGGCCGACAGGCGCAGTGCGACCGGTGTAATGCCCAGTGACAGGCGCAGTGTGACCGGTGTAGTGCCGGCCGACAGGCGCAGTGCGATCGGTGTAGTGCCCAGTGACAGGCGCAGTGCGATCGGTGTAGTGCCCAGTGACAGGCGCAGTGCGATCGGTGTAGTGCCCAGTGACAGGCGCAGTGCGACCGGTGTAGTGCCCAGTGACAGGCGCAGTGCGACCGGTGTAGTGCCGGCCGACAGGCGCAGTGCGGCCGGTGTAGTGCCGGCCGACAGGCGCAGTGCGACCGGTGTAGTGCCCAGTGACAGGCGCAGTGCGATCGGTGTAGTGCCGGCCGACAGGCGCAGTGCGACCGGTGTAGTGCCGGCCGACAGGCGCAGTGCGACCGGTGTAGTGCCGGCCGACAGGCGCAGTGCGACCGGTGTAGTGCCGGCCGACAGGCGCAGTGCGACCGGTGTAGTGCCGGCCGACAGGCGCAGTGCGACCGGTGTAGTGCCGGCCGACAGGCGCAGTGCGACCGGTGTAATGCCCAGTGACAGGCGCAGTGCGATCGGTGTAGTGCCCAGTGACAGGCGCAGTGTGACCGGTGTAGTGCCGGCCGACAGGCGCAGTGTGACCGGTGTAGTGCCGGCCGACAGGCGCAGTGCGACCGGTGTAGTGCCGGCCGACAGGCGCAGTGCGACCGGTGTAGTGCCGGCCGACAGGCGCAGTGCGACCGGTGTAGTGCCGGCCGACAGGCGCAGTGCGACCGGTGTAGTGCCGGCCGACAGGCGCAGTGCGACCGGAGTAGTGCCGGCCGACAGGCGCAGTGCGACCGGAGTAGTGCCGGCCGACAGGCGCAGTGCGACCGGAGTAGTGCCGGCCGACAGGCGCAGTGCGACCGGTGTAGTGCCGGCCGACAGGCGCAGTGCGACCGGTGTAGTGCCGGCCGACAGGCGCAGTGCGACCGGTGTAGTGCCGGCCGACAGGCGCAGTGCGACCGGTGTAGTGCCGGCCGACAGGCGCAGTGCGACCGGTGTAGTGCCGGCCGACAGGCGCAGTGCGACCGGTGTAGTGCCCAGTGACAGCCCCAATGTGACAGGTGTAGTGCCCAGTGACAGCAGCAGTGTGATCAGTCTTGTGCCCTCTGATGGTCGCGGCACATGATCAGTGCATAAGGAGCTTCTGTGAGACATCACACAGTCCTGCTTATAATCCTTTCATTTCATTCTGCAGTAAATTGAACAATTTTTAGAAAAAAATTATTTTAACTATTAAAATACTTTTTTCTCAGAGTCAGATTATTAATAGACAAATCTTTCATGTGAACACAAAGTCCAGTGCCAACCACCGCCTGGCATCTCTGATACTGCAGTAAGGAAATGATAAAGTGTCTCTACCAGATAATGCAGGGAAAGACACTTAATGGTCATGTCCACACACACCGGTTGTTGAGGCATGGGGTTTTTTTTTTTTAGAGCGTATCTGCTCCAAATTCTCCTCATAAACTGCTCCATTCACATCTGTCTTGTTGCCTCCAATAAAAACAAAAGTCACAACTCACTGATGAATTAGTTTTTCTGCTGATACCGTCAGCATCCAATCAACCCTGTTGAGTTTTAATAGGGTCTCTCAGGTTCCAGTGGTGGTGTCCATGGTTTTGATGTTAACCATAGAGGGGTATCCAGCTCTACTCCTTCTGTCAAAAACTGATGACATTTGCAAAGGTGACTTTTTAGGAGGAGGTCACACTTCTCTGAGAGCAAATATAACTTTTTTTCCCCAAATATAAGTAGTGGAATAGCCGTCTATAAGGGAGGATATATATGTCTCTTATCCCGGGCCCCAGCCTGGTATATATGTCTCTTATCCCAGAACCCAGCCTGGTATATACACCGCGTGCAGAATTATTAGGCAAATGCGTATTTTGATCAATTTGATACTTTTTTTTACATGTTGTCCTACTCCAAGCTGCATAGGCTTGAGAGCCAACTAACAATTAAGTAAATCTGGTGATGCGCATCTCTGTAATGAGGAGGGGTGTTGACTAATGACATCAACACCCTATATAAGGTGTGCTTAATTATTAGGCAACTTCCTTTCCTTTGGCAAAATGGGTCAGAAGAGAGATTTGACAGGCTCTGAAATGTCCAAAATTGTGAGATGTCTTGCAGAGGGATGCAGCAGTCTTGAAATTTCCAAACTTTTGAAGCGTGATCACCGAACAATGAAGCGTTTCATGGCAAATAGCCAACAGGGTCGCAAGAAGCGTATTGGCCAAAAAAGGCGCAAAATAACTGCCCATGAATTGAGGAAAATCAAGCATGAAGCTGCCAAGATGCCATTCGCCACCAGTTTTGCCATGTTTCAGAGCTGCAACGTTACTGGAGTATCAAAAAGCACAAGGTGTGCGATACTCAGGGACATGGCCAAGGTAAGGAAGGCTGAAAAACGACCACCTTTGAATAAGAAACATAAGATAAAACGTCAAGAATGGGCCAAGAAATATCTTAAGACTGATTTTTCAAAGGTTTTATGGACTGATGAAATGAGAGTGACTCTTGATGGGCCGGATGGATGGGCCAGAGGCTGGATCAGTAAAGGGCACAGAGCTCCACTCCGACTCAGACGCCAGCAAGGTGGAGGTGGGGTACTGGTATGGGCTGGTATCATCAAAGATGAACTTGTGGGACCTTTTCGGGTTGAGGATGGAGTGAAGCTCAACTCCCAGACCTACTGCCAGTTTCTGGAAGACAACTTCTTCAAGCAGTGGTACAGGAAGAAGTCGGTATCGTTCAAGAAAAACATGATTTTCATGCAGGACAATGCATCCAACTACTCCACAGCGTGGCTGGCCAGTAAAGGTCTAAAAGAAGAAAAAATAATGACATGGCTCCCTTGTTCACCTGATCTGAACCCCATAGAGAACCTGTGGTCCATCATAAAATGTGAGATCTACAGGGAGGGAAAACAGTACACCTCTCGGAACAGTGTCTGGGATGCTGTGGTGGCTGCTGCACGCAATGTTGATTGAAAACAGATCAAGCAACTGACAGAATCTATGGATGGAAGGCTGTTGAGTGTCATCATAAAGAAAGGTGGCTATATTCATCACTATTTTTTTGTTTTGTTTTTGCATGTCAGAAATGTTTATTTCTAAATTTTGTGCACTGATATTGCTTTACCTGGTGAAAATAAACAAGTGAGATGGGATTATATTTGGTTTTTATTAAGTTGCCTAATCTGCACAGTAATAGTTACCTGCACAAACAGATATCCTCCTAAGATAGCCAAATCTAAAAAAAAACCACTCCAACTTCCAAAAATATTAAGCTTGGATATTTGAGTCTTTTGGGTTGATTGAGAACATAGTTGTTGATCAATAATAAAAATAATCCTCTAAAATACAACTTGCCTAATAATTCTGCACACAGTGTATGTCTCTTATCCCGGGCCCCAGCCTGGTATAGACCAAAAGTTTGGACACACCTTCTCATTTAAAGATTTTTCTGTATTTTCATGACTATGAAAATTGTACGTTCACACTGAAGGCATCAAAACTATGAATTAACACATGTGGAATTATATACTTAACAAAAAAGTGTGAAACAACTGAAAATATGTATTATATTCTAGGTTCTTCAAAGTTGCCACCTTTTGCTTTGATGACTGCTTAGCACACTCTTGGCATTCTCTTGATGAGCTTCAAGAGGTAGTCACCGGACATGGTCTTCCAACAATTTTGAAGGAGTTCCCAGAGATGCTTAGCACTTGTTGGCCCTTTTGCCTTCACTCTGCGGTCCAGCTCACCCCAAACCATCTCGATTGGGTTCAGGTCTGGTGACTGTGGAGGCCAGGTCATCTGGCATAGCACGCCATCACTCTCCTTCTTGGTCAAATAGCCCTTACACAGCCTGGAGGTGTGTTTGGGGTCATTGTCCTTTTGAAAAATAAATGATGGTCCAACTAAACGCAAACCGGATGGAATAGCATGCCGCTGCAAGATGTTGTGGTAGCCATGCTGGTTCAGTATGCCTTCAATTTTGAATAAATCCCCAACAGTGTCACCAGCAAAGCACCCCCACACCATCACACCTCCTCCTCCATGCTTCACGGTGGGAACCAGGCATGTAGAGTCCATCCGTTCACCTTTTCTGCGTCGCACAAAGACACGGTGGTTTGGAACCAAAGATCTCAAATTTGGACTCATCAGACCAAAGCACAGATTTCCACTGGTCTAATGTCCATTCCTTGTGTTCTTTAGCCCAAGCAAGTCTCTTCTGCTTGTTGCCTGTCCTTAGCAGTGGTTTCCTAGCAGCTATTTTACCATGAAGGCCTGCTGCACAAAGTCTCCTCTTAACAGTTGTTGTAGAGATGTGTCTGCTGCTAGAACTCTGTGTGGCATTGACCTGGTCTCTAATCTGAGTTGCTGTTGACCTGCGATTTCTGAGGCTGGTGACTCGGATAAACTTATCCTCAGAAGCAGAGGTGACTCTTGGTCTTCCTTTCCTGCGGCAGTCCTCATGTGAGCCAGTTTCTTTGTAGCGCTTGGTGGTTTTGCAACTGCACTTGGGGACACTTTCAAAGTTTTCCCAATTTTTCGGACTGACTGACCTTCATTTCTTAAAGTAATGATGGTCACTCGTTTTTCTTTACTTAGCTGCTTTTTTCTTGCCATAATTCAAATTCTAACAGTCTATTCAGTAGGACTATCAGCTGTGTATCCACCTGACTTCTGCACAACACAACTGATGGTCCCAACCCCATTTATAAGGCAATAAATCCCACTTATTAAACCTGACAGGGCACACCTGTGAAGTGAAAACCATTTCCGGTGACTACCTCTTGAAGCTGATCAAGAGAATGGCAAGAGTGTGCAAAGCAGTCATCAAAGCAAAAGGTGGCTACTTTGAAGAACCTAGAATATAAGACATATTTTCAGTTATTTCACACTTTTTTGTTAAGTATATAATTCCACATGTGTTAATTCATAGTTTTGATGCCTTCAGTGTGAATGTACAATTTTCATAGTAATGAAAATACAGAAAAATCTTTAAATCAGAAGGTGTGTCCAAACTTTTGGTCTGTACTGTATGTCTCTTATCCCGGGCCCCAGCCTGGTATATATGTCTCTTATCCCGGGCCCCAGCCTGGTATATATGTCTCTTATCCCGGGCTCCAGCCTGGTATATATGTCTCTTATCCCGGGCTCCAGCCTGGTATATATGTCTCTTATCCCGGGCTCCATCCTGGTATATATGTCTCTTATCCCGGGCTCCATCCTGGTATATATGTCTCTTATCTCGGGCCCCATCCTGGTATATATTATTATCATTATTATTTAATGTTATAGCGCCATTTATTCCATGGTGCTTTACATGTGAAAAAGGGGTATACATACCAAAACAATTACAATAATCTTGAACAAAACGTGACGGCGACTGTGCAGGAGGAGTGAGGATCCTGCCCTCAAGGGCTCATAGTCTACAAGGGATGGGTGAGGATACAGTAGGTGAGGGTAGAGCTGGTCATGGCACGGTATGGTGGAGCGATGGTTGCTGCAGGTTGTAGGCTTGTCGGAAGAGGTGGGTCTTCAGGTTCCTTTTGAAGATTTCCGTGGTAGGCGAAAGTCTGATATGTTGGGGTAGAGAGTTCCAGAGTAGGGGGGATGCACGGGAGAAATCTTGTATGCGATTGTGAGAAGAGGAGATAAGAGGGGAGTAGAGAAGGAGATTTTGTGAGGATTGGAGATTTGCGTGCAGGTATGTAATGGGAGACTAGATCACAGATGTATGGAGGAGACAGATTGTGGGTGGCTTTGTATGCCAGGGTTAGGGTCTTGAACTTGAGTCTCTGGGTAATGGGGAGCCAGTGAACGGATTGACAGAAGGGAGAGGCCGGGGGGACAGGTGGATTCGTTCGGGCAGCAGAGTTTAGGATAGATTGGAGGGGTGCGAGAGTGTTGGAAGGGAGGCCACAGAGCAGGAGGTTGCAGTAGTCGAGGCGGGAGATGATGATGTTTTGCAGATTTGTGGTTGAGGAATGTGCGGATCTGGGAGATATTTTTGAGTTGGAGTCGGCAGGAAGTGGAAAGGGCTTGGATATGTGGTTCGAAGGAGATATCAGAGTCCAGGGTTACTCCAAGGCAGCGAGCTTGAGGGACTGGGGAGAGTGGGCAGCCATTGATGTTGATAGATAGGTCAGGTGGGGGGGTGAATAAGATGGTGGAAAGATGATGAATTCATGTCTCTTATCCTGGGCCCCATCCTGGTATATACAAGTGCTTCTCATTAAATTAGACTATCATCAAAAAGTTAATTTATTTCAGTTCTTCAATACAAAAAGTGAAACTCGTATATTATATAGAGTCATTACAAACAGAGTGATCTATTTCAAGTGTTTATTTCTGGTAATGTTGATGATTATGGCTTCAGCCAATGAAAACAAAATTAATTATCTCAGTAAATTAGAATAATTAATAACAACAGCTTGAAAAATGTTTTTAAAATCCGATATGTTGGCCTACTAAAATGTATATTCAGTAAATGCACTCAATACTTGGTCGGGGCTCCTTTTGCATCAATTACTGCATCAATGCGGCGTGGCATGGAGGCGATCAGCCTGTGGCACTGCTGAGGTGTTATGGAAGCCCAGGTTGCTTTGATAGTAGCCTTCAGCTCGTCTGCATTGTTGGGTCTGGAGTCTCTCATCTTCCTCTTGACAATATCCCATAGATTCTCTATGGGGTTAAGGTCAGGTGAGTTTGCTGCCAATCAAGCACAGTGATACTGTTGTTTGTAAACCAGGTATTGGTACTTTTGGCAGTGTGGACAGGTGCCAAGTCCTGCTGGACAATGAAATTTCCATCTCCAAAAAGCTTGTCGGCAGAGGAAAGCATGAAGTGCTCTAAAATTTCATGGTAGACTGCTGCGCTAACTTTGGTCTTGATAAAACAGTAGACCTACACCAGCAGATAACATGGCTCCTCAAACCATCACTGATTGTGGAAACTTCCTCCAGACTCTGGGACCTTGATTTCCAAATGAAATGCAAAATTTACTTTCATCTGAAAACAACACCATAGACCACTGAGCAACAGTCCAGGTCTTTTTCTCCTTGGCCCAGGTAAGACGCTTCTGGCTGTTGTCTATTAGTCATGAGTGGCTTGACACAAGGAATGCGACACTTGTAGCCCATGTCCTGGATACGTCTGTGTGTGGTGGCTCTTGAAGCAGTGACTCCAGCAGCAGTCCACTCCCCCAAATTTTTGAATGACCTTTTCTTAATCCTTTCAAGGCTGCGGTTATCCCGGTTGTTTGTGCACCTTTTTCTACCACACTTTTTCCTTCCACTCAACTTTCCGTTAATATGCTTGGATACAGCACTCTGTGAACAGCCAGCTTCTTTAGAAATTACCTTTTGTGGCTTACCCTCCTTGTGGATTGTGTCAATGACTGCCTTCTGGACATCTGACAAGTCAGCACTCTTCCCCATGATTGTAGAGCCTGCTGAAACAGACTAAAATGCTTAGAAAGCCTTTGCAGGTGTTTTTTGTTAATTATTCTAATTTACTGAGATAATGACTTGTGTTTTCATTGGCTGTAAGCCATAATCATCAACATTAGCAGAAATAAACACTTGAAATAGATCACTCTGTTTGTAATGACTCTATATAATATATGAGTTTCACTTTTTGTATTGAAGAACTGAAATAAATTAACTTTTTGATGATATTCTAACTTGGTGAAAAGCACATGTACAGACCAAAAGTTTGGACACACCTTCTCATTTAAAGATTTTTCTGTATTTTCATGACTATGAAAATTGTACATTCACACTGAAGGCATCAAAACTATGAATTAACACATGTGGAATTATATACTTAACAAAAAAAGTGTGAAACAACTGAAAATATGTCTTATATTCTAGGTTCTTCAAAGTAGCCACCTTTTGCTTTGATGACTGCTTTGCACACTCTTGGCATTCTCTTGATGTGTAGGATGGCACTACCATGCGTTCCCAGTCACGTGCACGGCGACATCAGCTGCTGGCCTCTGATTGGCCGGCAGTGCATATTGCCGCGCACGGACTCGACGGGTTTCTGCGCCGCAATGCACTTCAGCAATTTGTGCGAGCGTCAACAGCCCCTCGCCCTCACTGTTGTGACCACGGCAGTTATGCCCCTGCTTATTTATTCTTCTACTGTAAACGACAAAACAGACATTTAGGTAGAATGCGCGCACACACAAGAAATGAGGCCTGATTCATCATGACCGGCGTAGTTTACTTTGTCTTGACGAGGGGATGGCTGGAGTCAGATGCTTCTGATTAATGAAGAGATATAGAGTCATGAATCAGGAGTGTAGGACGACTGGCGTGCACCCCGCCACAATTCCTACAAGTAAGATGTGTGGCTTTCCGAACACCGGCACTTGTCACGTCTCCTTCCCGCCCCAGCTCCACCTATTTTGTCGGAGTTTTGAGAAATCAAAAGTTGCAAAAATTTGGCGCAACCTTGAGTTTCACCTTAACTTTTGTGACTTTTCCAAATTTTTACACTAGAACTCTGTGGTGTGACAGCTTTTATGCATCGGACCTATAAAGTCTAACGTTACATTTTATACATCAAGTAAATTTCATAACCTTTATTTCTCACAAAAAAAGTATATGTATAATTATAGCTTGATGCATCATGATCAGCAAACTGTACCCTGTACTGTTACACAGGGCTCAGCGTTCAGAGCTCTGCTAGATCTGCAGCAGAGAAAAACTTATTCTGGCACAACTGCTGCACCCAGTAATTTAAGTGACACATCACTGGAATTAGAGTCTCTGCCCCTACGTCATGCTGCTGTCAGATTACATAGCAAACACCTGATATCAGATTCCTTTTAAGTGAAGGCTGCATGACTCCTCAGAAGACTGGGACCACCCACATGACTCTTCTCGGGTCATTTATTTACTGCACACAGTGTAATGATAATTAGTTTGAGTAATTTATCACATTTTAATGGCATGGTGGTCAAGAAGCCGAAAATCTGGTGACAGGTTCTGTGTAAATTCCCCAACAGCAAATCTGAGGAAAGGGAAAGACTTCTAAGAAAATCATGCAGTCATGAGAAGTTTAGCCATGGCAGTAATAGACACACAGGTGTATTATGAGGTATTTTTACATTTATGTGCATGACAGTCATCACCTGAACTTTGTGTCTGTGGCTGGACATTAGTATTACAGACAATGGGGCAATTCCTGATTTTCCTTCACAGTGGGGGAGATTTACTTAGCAAAATTCTGGCCTGAAGGCTATGTGCCCACGATGCAGAAATGAAGCAGAAATTTTCCTGAGCATTTCTGCATCTCCTTGGCAGAAAAACGCATGCGGTTTTTACATGCGTTTTTGCATGCGTATTTGCCATGCGTTTTTCCAATGCATCATATAGGCAAATACGCATGCAGAAACGCACAAGAATTGGTCATGTCATTATTTTTTCTGCGAGTAAAATCTGCGCAGAAAAAATCCGGACCATGTGCACTGAACTTGCAGAATGTCATGGGATAAGGTGCTGCAAATACGCACCAAAAACGCATCGTGGGCACACAGCCTTATTGTGACAAAAAAAATGTTTACATGCATAATGCGGGACTGGAGTACTTTCCTCGTATCCCCACGACCCGCAACTGGTGCCCTACCTGGTGTGGAGATACCACAAGTCCCATCATAGCAAACATACGGGCGTCTGACCTGCTGCTCCATTGTGTAACGTGGATAAAAGTGTCTCATTCATCCCACTGCTCCAGACCCCCACTGCTCGGACCCCCACTGCTCAGTAAGTTATCACCTCTCCCATTGATAGATGATACTTATTTTAGCCGGACGACCCCTTGAAGTGGTGTCTGCCCTCAGCAGTATAGTAGATGTAGCTGTGATACCTCCTGCCCCTCCAGCATGGTGGAGTAATAAGCGGCAGCATGTATCCCCTGTGGAGGCCGACGTCTCCGGCACAGGCTACACGTCTGTATACATTACCATAAGCCGATTATTTTTCTGGGTGCGTTACACAATGAAACCAGCTCCTCATAAATCCACCCCCAGCAGGTGTGTAGACCCGTCAGACTAGTTACTAGCGCTGCCCTCGCTGAGCGTTTTATCTTGTAATCCTAAAGCATTTTTTACCTTTTAGGCCACGTTCACACGTTCAGTATTTGGTCAGTTTTTTACCTCAGTATTTGTCAGCCAAAACCCAGAGTGGGTGATAAATACAGAAGTGGTGAGGTGTTTCTATTATACTTTTCCTCTGATTGTTCCACTCCTGATTTTGTCTTGCAAATACTGAGGCAAAAAATTCACCACATACTGAACATGTGCACATGGCTTAACACCGGATTCAGGAGAACAGCAGTATTTACATCAGGTAAATCAATTGGATATTTATGTCCTCCTTTTTGGCCGTCATCTTATGAGTTTGTCACACATCTCGGCGCTGCACAGAAAAATCTGTACCGAAATTGTCATATGGTGCCGAGTGTAAATCCTCAGCATGGGAATAATTTCTGTGGATTTTCACCACTGATTTTTCCATTTCTAGAATATAGGCTTGATTCATCATCGCCTTTGCTCCTGTTTTTTTGTCTAGTTTTGTGTATTTTGTGCACCCAATTCATCATGCTATCTGCACCTTTTTTTAAGTCTATTTTATAATTGCTCGTCTGTCATTCTTTTTTTTCCCCGCTTTGTGGGCAGAGTTTAGCGATTCCAGATTTTTTTGCCTCCTTGATCAATTGTGCCTTTTTTAAAAAGTTGCTAAATTAGGAACAACTCTTCTCTAGTGTCCTCTCGTACCCCCCCTCCGGTTTATCTTTTAGTTCGCCAGATATTAAAAAAAAAAAAAGACAATTTTTTTGACTTTGCACCAAACTCCTGAATTGTGTGCTCCATTTTGAAGAATGTGGCACAAAAAAGGAAATAAAGAAAGTGACTTAAAAAAACGCAAATGATGAATCGGAGCCAAAGTATGAATTTCAAGACAAATCTGAACAAAGCTCAAATTTGCAACAAATTCTGACACAAATGTTTTCTGCCCAAACAATATAAGCGGACCCTGTATGCGAAAGTCGGGTGGGATAACTGGCAGCCGAAATAATGTGCGGTCATGAACCATCTAATGTGTACCGGGGCTTATCACCTATCAAGTGGATAGATATAACTTGCTCATATCAAAATGCCATTTTAATTGTTTTTTTTTGTTGGCCATCCCTAGGATTGACCATTAATGTGTAATTGGTGGGGTCCAGCACCACTGCCGTGGTATGAGGGGCCATAGAAATTGAACAAGCATTCTCCTGGTACATCAGCCTAGTAATAATAATATATATCACCTTTCAGATCATTTTGCAAAGGAGTCTAGAAAATGTGCACTAATAGGGTGAAAGTGCAAACAGTAATCTCTTTTCCAACCACTTTCCACGTGGCTTGTGATGCCCTGGAGTAATCCCTATAGTAACACAGTGCTTATGGACTCCACACCCTTCTTTTTGTCACCCCATGGTCCAAGGAATAATTACAGGAGGGCAGGGTGGTAAAAATCAGAGATAAGATACCGCTTGGACTATGTTCCTGTCTTACTATTCTCCCAGCAGCAATAACGGGACGTAGCGCTGCCGCTTACTAGAGTAATACTTGCTTTGAGAATAGTTTGTGTCACTGAACCTCACAGAACCGCTTTCCTCCGAAACCAATAAATCCGAATGAAAGACAAAGAAATAGAGAAGATTTACTGTTCTAAATGTGCCAGAATTTTGACTGAAAATGCACCTAACATGGTGCACAATATATTTATTATGAGTTTGACACTTTTTTTGGTGACAAATATTGGACTAAAGTGAGCTAACCAGGAGGACGCAACATTGCGATTAAACGGGTTAGTCGCCAGTCGCCTCTGTTAGCAACTACCTGCCTGCTAGTTTTAGGTCCATAGTAAAATTCTAAAATAGTCCTGGACAACCCCTTTAAAGGGTTTTCTCCAGTGCTATAATACCATAAATGTATGTAATCTTAGAGATGAGCAAATTGGTTCACAAGATCCGGTCCTACTGCAAAGACAGTAATATGTGTCCTGCAATTCACCTCCTACAGACTGGCATCTCCGGCTCCTTTTTTGATTTGCCTCCCTGTCCAATCAAGAAGAGCCAGGATTGCCGGCAGGTAAGAGACTGTTCTTAGATCTCTCCCTCCAGCCGCCACAGAATACTATCTGGCAACTGGACTGGGTCTTGCGAATCCGTTTGCTCTTCTCGAATACATAAAATATCAGATTGGTGGAAGGCAAACACCTAGGACCTCCAATGATGAGAGGATCTCTACCACTCCCATCACACTGCTTAGTGATCGCGGCCTGGTACTATGTGAATATTGTTACGGATCCGGGTGGTGGAACCTCTGTGCTGCGGTGCAAGGAGGGACCAGAGGGGCATAACTAGGTATCAACTCGGACTGACCAAAGTCGCACGGCAGCTCAATCGACTCCGTGAACCAGGGAAGGACCGAGCAGAGTGACCAGGTGCTACTCTGGACCAGTCCTTGTATGAGAGCAGGCGACTCCCACGGGTCAGAAGGAAGGGACTGACCGGTACAGCAGATGAGCACGGCAGGTAGGCTAACGGGTGATCCGGGAAGACAGACTGGCAGACACCACGGGTAACTGGCAGGAGCCTCCAGGTAGGCTGGCTGGTAGACACGGCAGGTAACTGGTACGTTCTACGGGTAGGCAGGCAAGCCTGGCCCATAGAAAGACTGGCGGGTTTGGACCGTAGGCAGACCGTCGGGCTGGAGAGTGTACTCGGCTGGCGGACACAGGTAGACAGGCTGGCGGACTGGACTGGTAGTCAGGCTGGCGGACTGGACTGGTAGTCAGGCTGGCGGCAGGACCTGAGGGCTGAAGCAGAGTTTAGAACACAGAGCTACAACCTTGCACGGGCACCTCCATTTTGGAGGAGGTGCCTTTTATATGAGAGGTCCTCCAGCCATTGGCCGGGATCTCCTTAGGATGGCGCGCACGGCCCCTTTTAAGAGGGAGGGAGCCCTAAGCACAGTGCTCGGGAAGCTGTGCGTGCCGGCAGCAGCAGCAGCTGGAGGACCAGAAGACCCCGGGCCAGGAGCGCGGCGGTAAGGGGGGCGGCGTCTCTGCCTGTCAGGGGGCAGAGACTCCGATGCTATAAATATGAGTTGATCTGCAGTACACAGCACCGAGCACTAACCAGTGTGTTGGTTCGGCAGTGTTCTGCTCCGTTATACGGATAATATAGGCTCGTCGGTGCAAATTATTTTGACAAATTTTAAACTACATTACTGCTACGTAGAGAAATGAGTAAAGAGTAATATGTGTATTTGGAAACTATTGCAGTCGCAGTGGCTTCCACCTGTTCACATTTGACTCGTTGTCAGAAGCTTCTGGTCAAAAAACAGCGTAGGCAGTTGTTTAAAAAAAACAAATAGGCAGGGATGTCAAACTCAAACACACAGAGGGTCAAAATGAAAAACGTGGACAAAGACAAGGGCAAACCAGTATCTATAATATAACGCCACAAGCATCCCTCTGCCTGAAGCCTCTATAGACTGCGCAAGCACGACACACCTGCGCGGTCTGGCTCCAGACAGAAGAACGCATAGAGCCGTTACAGGTAAGAGGAGAGTATGACGCCAGAGATCGCGGTATGCGTAGACACTGAACGCATACCGCGATCTCCGGCCCTATACTTAAATACTTGCCTAACCGGGAGGAGCGTTGCCGCGGCGCCTCTCTTCTCCCTGGGGGCTGAGTGAAGGCGTGGGAATAGGTGCATAGCTCTATCCGGCGCTGTTTTACTGAAGACACATTTGCAATGTGTCTTCAGCAAAATGGCGCCGGACAGCGCGGTATGGGCGCGCGTACTTCTGTGCCACACTCCTCCCCCGGCCTCCAGCAGAACAGGACACCGCAGCGCTGGAGCACAGGGAAGAAAGGTGAGTATAAGTGTTTATTTTTTTGTATGTGTGCAGTGTGAAAGGGATGAGGGGGCCACACATACCAGAATGGGGGGGTGAGGTGGCCACACATACCAACATGGGGGGGATGAGGGGGGGTGAGGGGGCCACACATACCAGGATGAGGGGGGGTGAGGGGGCCACACATACCAGGATGAGGGGGGGTTGAGGGGGCCACACATACCAGGATGGGGGGGTGAGGGGGCCACACATACCAGGATGGGGGGGGATGAGGGGTACCATGCATACCAGCATTGGGGATGAGGGGTGCCATGCATACCAGAATAGGAATATGTGGTGCCATGCTTACCAGGATTGGGGGATGAGTAGTCCCATGCATACCAGGATTGGGGGATGAGGGGTGCCATGCATACCAGGATTGGGGATGAGGGGTGCCATGCATGCCAGGATTGGGATTGAAGGGTACCATGCATGCCAGGATTGGGGTTGAGGGGTGCCATGCATACCAGGATTGGGGTTGAGGGGTGCCATGCATACCAGGATAGGGATGAGGGCAGCACATAACAGGATGGAGGAACATGATTGGGGAGCATAAATACCAGGATGGGGGCAGCACAAATACCAAGATGGGGGGCTGCACATACCAGCATGGTAGACCATATACCAATAAAAATGCTCGCCACCCAGGTGTAGAACGGGCTCAATAGCTTTGTCCTCCGTACAGAATAATGGACCCACATAGTTCTCCATACAGTATAATGGGCAACACATAGCCCTCCATACAGTATAATGGGCAACACATAGCCCTCCATACAGTATAATGGGCAACACATAGCCCTCCATACAGTATAATGGGCAACACATAGCCCTCCATACAGAATAATGGGCCCACATAGGGGTGGTGGTTCTGGTGTCACGGGCCAAATATAACCACCCTGCGGGCCAGATTTGGTCCACGGGCCAGAGTTTGACATGTATGGTCTAAAGCCTCATTCAGATTTCCTCATTTTGGTACATGTCCTATCTGTGATTTTCATGGATAGAGCACATACCCATCATAATCTATGGAGCTGTTCACATGTCCATGTATTTTTGGGACTGTCCGATTTTGATCTGGGTTACAAATCAAAATTGTCCGTACTAATCTATGGGTCCGTGAAACTCATGGACATCAGGTTTTCCAATATTTTTATTTTATTTACATGCGAGAAAATTATTACTGAATCTTTCTGATGACAAAAACTGACACATGGACCAAACGCTGATGAAATTCAGATCCAAAACACTGGAAAATCGGTCTGTTTTTTTTCCACGTATGTGAAAATAAAAAAGGCGCCTTAATATAGGCTTCATTTCTGTTTCTGGCTGTAGATGTTTTTGGACGTAGGCTGAAATCAATAAAAGATTATTATGTGTTTTTCATTCCTCTCTTGACAGATAAAAGTTTTATATCCTTGCCGTGGACGTGTGGAAATCGACCCCGAGGAGCTATGGGAGCAGTTTGTGACTGTGGTGAAGGAGGCAGTAAAAGGTGATTTCTGTAAGAAAGTGATGGCTACATCTGCTCTACATCTAAGGGTGTGAGCACTGGCTGGAACCTCCTGAAAAAACGCTAAAAAACGTTAAAAATATTGCACATAAGCATTGCAATGTTAAAATGACTTGCGGTGCATGCGTTATATCTTCTTGTAACCGCTCGCTGTAGGCTTTGAAAACCATGAAGCGGCCAAAGGAAGTGACCTGACCATTCTTCTCGTGGCTTCTGCTTTCATAACTGGTACACTACGTGGTAAAATGAATGGTGTCGCCCAACACTACAACTCTTCTATCAAAAACCAAGCCCTCCTATGTCTGTGTGGACAGAAAAATGTAAAAAGTTGTTGAAAAAAGCAAAAAAAAAAACGGAAAGTGTCTTTGTCTGTGAAAGGGTTAAAGGGGCGCAATTTAATAGACGAATAAGGTGTAGATGGAAAACAGCAAAAACTAGACAAAAAATTGCAAATGCAATAATAAATCGGGCCCCTAATATGTCTCCACAGATTCGGGTATCCATTTAAGTCAAGTTGCTGGTCTTGGGATCTCGACACAAAGGGCAACTTTCATTACCTGGAACAAGTAAGTTGTCAGAAGTGCGATATGAAATGTAGCAGCTACCGACATAGGAAGCCTTGTTCTATGTGGAGTCTGCAGACGTGTGATGTATCTCATTACTGTGCCCCAGGTGGACCTTTGATAGGTCACCAACCCATTACTTTAAAGGGACTGTCATCAGAAAATTATTTATTGTTTAAATCAGGTATTTATGTATTTCAAGGTTTTAATACATTTCTTTCATATCACTCATCTGTTTATATACAGCTTTCAATTTTTCACACTGGCAAATATACCTAATACTAGATTTATAATTCCTATTCTGTACAGACATTTTTCATTAGTCTCATCATCATCATCATCATCATTCTAAAAAGGGGGTAGGAAGGGGTTCTCCCTGGTACGTAAAGGGGTTGTGCCACCATAAAGAATACTTTTAACCAAGCAGAAAATGTGGAAATAAGTGTGCTTTTCTAATTTACATTAAAAATTATTCTTCATTCAGTAAATACCAAGCTTTTATCTTCTGAAGTATGCTCCCTAGCGCCCCCTGGCGTTATTCCATTCCGTCCTCGTAGTGGGCAATCAGCTGGTCGAGTTTGCGCAGTGCACTCACACGGTTACATAGCAATCTGCTCCCTGCGCTGTCCGACTTTTCTGAGGGAGATTACGCTGTGCGCACTGGGGGTGGGGAGTCGGGGGGCCTCTTATGATGACAGGAACTGAGCAGACTCGACCAGCTGATCGCCCACTACAAGGATGGAATGGAATAACGCCAGAGGGCGCTAGGGAGCATACTTCAGAAGATAAAAGCTTGGTATTTATTGAATGAAGCATTATTTTTAATAAATGTAAATTCCAAAACCATTTATTTCCACATTTTCTGCTTGGTTAAAAGTATTCTTTAAGGTGGCACAACCCCTCTAGCTATAAAATCCAATGGGAGTGAGAACAGTAAAAACAGTGTAGTGTAGTGTAAAACATAGGCTGGGAAAATACTGGGGGACAAAGAAAGTGCATTAGGGTGTTATCCAATTTAAATGCGGTAATCAGAGGCAGCTCTGCTCACCTGATGGGGCTGTGTAGGACACAACTCTGAAAAGTAATCAAATATGGTTCCAGCTGCTTCAGCTCCTCTGGTTGTTAGATCCAATATAGTCATGCAAGTGATAGGAGATAGCGGGTAATCTGCGCTGCTGGTGTACAACCGAACAAGAAGTCAGGATCAAGCAACGATATTTGTCAGTGCGGTTTATTCTCTACGTGTTTTGAAGTATTACAACTTCTTCAGGAAAACTACAAATATTTTCTGGTTTTCCTGAAGAAATTGTAATACTTCGAAATGTGTCAAGAATAAACCGCACTGACAAATATCCTTGCTTGATCCCGACTCCTCTGTTCGGTTGTCCATCAGCAGCACAGATTACCCGCTATCTCCTATCACTTGCATTACTATGTTGGATCTAACAGCGCAGATTACCCGCTATCACTTGCAAAACATAGACTGGAACATAAAACCTCCCAGCAGGTGTATGCTGCTGCTCCGTCCGACCGTGTTCCAAGTGCAATCAAGTATAAATGCTGGGATTACAAAGCTTTATACTGGGCGATGCTTTAGAGAAGACTGAAATACCGGTTCCAAAAAAAAAGAGAAAAGGTTGTAGTTCAGCTCACCTGTTTAGTGCACGGTCAAAAAAACTCAAAGCAGAAAGTCCAGGAAGAGACTAGCACTCGCTTCATCCATAAAAAGGTTTATTTCAGTAAAGATAAAGTCAGCAACGGTTCACACAGCAGTACTCCATGAGGCATAGAGGGAAGCCATAATAAGATAAGGCAAGGGGTTTCTGACCTTTGTGGTCCTTAATCACTGCCTAAATGTTTATCTGAGTTCACATGACTATATGTAATCTCAGTCTATCTGATTAATTAGCCTGCACATGTGTACGAATAGTAAAACCAATAAAAAAAAAGACACACACAAGTGAATATGAAAATATAACAAAGCAATATACAGTACAGACCAAAAGTTTGGACACACCTTCTCATTTAAAGATTTTTCTGTATTTTCATGACTTTGAAAATTGTACATTCACACTGAAGGCATCAAAACTATGAATTAACACATGTGGAATTATATACTTAACAAAAAAGTGTGAAACAACTGAAAATATGTCTTATATTCTAGGTTCTTCAAAGTAGCCACCTTTTGCTTTGATGACTGCTTTGCACACTCTTGCCATTCTCTTGATGAGCTCAAGAGGTAGTCACCGGAAATGGTCTTCCAACAATCTTGAAGGAGTTCCCAGAGATGCTTAGCACTTGTTGGCCCTTTTGCCTTCACTCTGCGGTCCAGCTCACCCCAAACCATCTCGATTGGGTTCAGGTCTGGTGACTGTGAAGGCCAGGTCATCTGGCGTAGCACCCCATCACTCTCCTTCTTGGTTAAATAGCCCTTATACAGCCTGGAGGTGTGTTTAGAGTCATTGTCCTGTTGAAAAATAAATGATGGTCCAACTAAACGCAAACCGGATGGAATAGCATGCCGCTGCAAGATGCTGTGGTAGCCACGCTGGTTCAGTATGCCTTCAATTTTGAATAAATCCCCAACCGTGTCACTAGCAAAGCACCCCCACACCATCACACCTCCTCCTCCATGCTTCACGGTGGGAACCAGGCATGTAGAGTCCATCCGTTCACCTTTTCTGCGTCGCACAAAGACACGGTGGTTGGAACCAAAGATCTCAAATTTGGACTCATCAGACCAAAGCACAGATTTCCACTGGTCTAATGTCCATTCCTTGTGTTCTTTAGCCCAAGCAAGTCTCTTCTGCTTGTTGCCTGTCCTTAGCAGTGGTTTCCTAGCAGCTATTTTACCATGAAGGCCTGCTGCACAAAGTCTCCTCTTAACAGTTGTTGTAGAGATGTGTCTGCTGCTAGAACTCTGTGTGGCATTGACCTGGTCTCTAATCTGAGCTGCTGTTAACCTGCGATTTCTGAGGTTGGTGACTCGGATAAACTTATCCACAGAAGCAGAGGTGACTCTTGGTCTTCCTTTCCTGGGGCGGTCCTCATGTGAGCCAGTTTCTTTGTAGCGCTTGATGGTTTTTGCAACTGCACTTGGGGACACTTTCAAAGTTTGCCCAATTTTTTGGACTGACTGACCTTCATTTCTTAAAGTAATGATGGCCACTCGTTTTTCTTTACTTAACTGCTTTTTTCTTGCCATAATACAAATTCTAACAGTCTATTCAGTAGGACTATCAGCTGTGTATCAACCAGACTTCTGCATAACACAACTGATAGTCCCAACACCATTTATAAGGCAAGAAATCCCACTTATTAAACCTGACAGGGCACACCTGTGAAGTGAAAACCATTTCCGGTGACTACCTCTTGAAGCTCATCAAGAGAATGCCAAGAGTGTGCAAAGCCGTCATCAAAGCAAAAGGTGGCTAGTTTGAAGAACCTAGAATATAAGACATATTTTCAGTTGTTTCACACTTTTTTCTTAAGTATATAATTCCACATGTGTTATTTCATAGTTTTGATGCCTTCAGTGTGAATGTACAATTTTCATAGTCATGAAAATACAGAAAAATCTTTAAATGAGAAGGTGTGTCCAAACTTTTGGTCTGTACTGTATATGGTACATATAGATGGCTACATGTATATTACAGATTGTTCTTTACTTTTAGTGTGTGTTGCACACATCCTTGGTTTTTTTGGAGGGGTTTCCCTATCTTCACATCTCATCATGTTTTCAGGAAGACTGGAGAGCCTTTTCATAACTTCATCAGCTGGCAGGACTTGCGGGCGGCAGACTTGGTCAGTTCCTGGAACAGCTCTTTATTGTTAAAGGTAACAGATCCTTCTGCTCCTAAATATCTATATATGGTGGCATGAAATGAAGTGTTAATTATGGAAGTAGAGGATGGTTTCATGATCTCGGTGGTCCCCAGCAAGTGTTTCTGCACCCGCCCCTGTTGGCTACATCGCCGAGTGCTCTACAGACCTCCGGATTCCATAGCCCAGGTCTTCCTGGCATGTGTCAGCCCGAGTCCAAGTCCTGGCTCTTGTCCGAGGGGCAGTAATTTGTGTCATCCCCTAATCCAGAGGTCTCCAACCTTTCTTACTTGAGAGCTGCATTCAGCTCTGAGAGATGGTTGAAAGCCACCTTCTATTAGAAGAAAACTTAGAAGCCCCATTGCAAGTTATAATTCTTCGAGTTCCTATAGTTTATACTTACTGACACGTATCGCCTCATAAAGGAACCTGCAGGTAATTGTGCCCCTGAATTTTTATGTTCTATTCATTTTTCTTTTTAAGGCCGTCCATGGTTCCTGCAAATTCCTGCACTTCTTCACACGAAGAAAACGTTTTTTGGCGGCCAGCTTGATCAATTTCACCACTCAGCACGTATCCCTACGGCTGGTCTGGGTCTTACAAAACATTCCTGAGGTAAGGATGAGATGGGATGAGGAATAAGGTTTAGAGCAAGATATGGATGTAACCTCACAATGGCAACCGCTGCTGCTTGCAGAGTCTGGAATTGCGGCGGGTCTCCTGACTTAAGCTCTGCAGCCTCTTGTATGCCTGTAGAGTATAAAGAACGTAGAAAGCGGCACTCACCACGGACTTTCCAAAAGAAAACCGTTTTATTCGGTCATCGAATGTTAGAAAAGAGACACGGATTAAACGAGCAACGGCCGTTTCGCACAAGTATACGCTTCTTCAGGCTCTGACATCACTCCCCTTTATATAGGACATTCTATCAACATATTTCTATTTTTATTAATAATAACGTTAATGTCACTCAGCATAACCAAAAAAAAAGGAAAGCATTTAAAAATGCAGCACACAAACAATTGAAATATAATGAAAATAGATCATTAGTTTGTGCTGGCTATAGAAAAAGGCTTAAATCATTTTGATCAATAAATCCCAGATCCATACTTTTTTTTTCCTTCAGTAACATTTCATGATGATCTCCCCCCCCCCCCCTACTCCAGGTACATTTTCATAATGTAATCCCAAAAACTACATTCAGTTGGGATCGACTCGGTGAACCCGCCTCATGTGGGCAATGAGTCTGGGAGAACCTTTACCTGATTGCAGTGATCATACATGTTCACTGAAGAGTTTGTAGAATAGTTATTCTGATGTAAAACTTCCTGCTGTCACACAAGATTACACATACTATATCTGGCAAGTCAAAAGTGATTGCAAAAAACATAAAATAGCCATATAATACAATAGACAACCTCATAACTGAGCACCAGCATTTACCCCAGGCCACAGAACATAGAAAACTACATCCCAGTACCACTTGTTGCAGTTTTCTGCATTTTTTTTTTTCTCTTAAATTGCTTTTTCAACAATTGCATTTATTTAATGGCTAGATGATTAATATGATTTTTGCAAGCCCCTCTGGTGCCATTCTCACAATTACAATAATGGGGTTCTCAAGTACCCCTAAACAGCACAACCGCTATACAATGGATGTCTGTGACCTCCACTAGGGGGAGTTTAGGGCCCTACTGCATATTGACTTATTGATGAGGTCAGTGGGAGCTGTATTATTTTTTATTCCTTCTACTTATTAGGTGCGCCAAGCAGCAGAAGAGGATAATTGTTGTTTTGGTACCATTGATACGTGGCTACTCTATAAACTCACTAATGGTAAGTGCTGTCTAAGGGCTTATGCCGACGATCATATAAATTGGACGTGTGCTATTCAATTCTTGATCATATAGTACCCGGACAGCACACTTACCCATGTTCTTCAATAAGACTGTTCAGATGAATGATTTTTTTTTTCCTTGGTCCAACTGTCCGTGAGACTCCCCCATTCAAGTCTATGGGTGTGTAAAAAAAAAAAAAAAAAAAAAAAAAAAAAAAAATAGGGTTCCCACATGGACCATCCAAGTGGCATCTGATTTTTACAAATATATTTCTATTATAAACCTAGGAAACTGTATTTGATCATGTACATTTTTTTGTGTAGATCTGTGAAAACAGATGTCACACAAATGAAAATTATAAAAAAATTGTCCAATTGTCCAAATATTCTTGATGAAGCTTGGACGATTCCTCATATTCTTGTCTGCAGGGGCCCTAAATCTAAAGTATGCGGGGCTTTACATGTGGAGACCAGAACATCACCAGTAAATCTCATGGTGCATCATTAGCAGCTGGAGCCAGTACCATCTCTCCCTGATGGGATGATATATGATTATCCTTCTCAGTATATTCTGCTCCATAAACTAATGTAGTGTAAGTGTACAGTCCGGCAGACTGAACTGTGATCTGCGACATTATAACTGTGTGACAGGAGTTGTGCAGTCATCATCATAATATGAGAGAGCCTACCTTCTTATTTTGAACTTCAGGGGTACAGTCCATGCAATTGCATCATCCTGGCAGTTCTGATGACTGAGCTGGTGACTTCCTTCACAAAATATAGTCATGTATTTATCAGTGGGTCACCATGTGCTCCCATGACCAGACTGATAACTTCAGTGGTACATTCCATACAATTTCATCGCATTGACTGAGATGGTGATTCTCCCCATCATAGAACTTTAAAACCTTGTAGTTCCCAAGGGGGATAACACAACCTAACTGATGAGTACAAAAAGCATTTACTGATAGAAAGGGAGCACTAACTAGCATAATACCAGCTGAATTATAGTCTGGGTCAGTGACAGGATGAATTTGATAAAAAAAAAAAAAAAGGAGTGATACTTTAAGAGAGCACTTTGGGCCTGATTCACCGAGACAGTTATTCATGCCGGTCTTGATGAAGGGGCGTGCTGAATTCAGACGCTCCTGATTTATGAAGAGCTGCCCGCCTCCTCATGAATCAGGAGCTGTATACGCCTTTGTTTGCGCCTCGCCACAGATTCTACTCCAGCCTTTGCTGGAGTAAGATTTGTGACATAGCGAACACCCACCCTCCTGTCATGCTGTGGTCAGGCAGGGATACAGTGTACGTCAAAAAGGGGGCCAGTGCAGAGTAGCCCTCCAGGTGTAGGAATTGGCTCCTCTTCCTATTATACCTTATGTTCTAACATCAGTTATGACCTTCTTGTGAAGGGGGGACCCCCAAACTGGAACCTGTTTTTAATCAAATGTCTCTATTGGTCAGTGTGCCGCCCAAACATGGCCTGTTTCCGTCTGTGTGATGGACTCTTCATTGACCAAAAAAAAACTGGAGTATATGGTCAATCGAAAAGTCAGAAGTGGAGATGGATGTAGTGCTATTTTACACCCAGCTATAATAAGCTAGGAATGTTACATGTCAATGGCCATGCCTAAGCAAGAAATGCAAGCAATCCAGGACTATGCTCCTATAGATTACAATGAGCATAGCAAAGACCAGCACAAAAAGTGCCAATAGGCAAAAAAACGTTATACTGTTTGATGGGTTATTACTACATGATTACATTTTTATGCAGATTTGAGTAAAGGTTAAAGGGAATCTATCAGCTGTTTTTGTTAGCTCATCTGAGAGCAGCCTGATGTAGGCAAAGAGACGGTGAATCCAACGATGTGTCACTTAGATTACTGGGTGCTGCAGTTGTGACACAATCAGAGTTTTTAGATGTAGAATGCAGCAGAGCTGAGAAAGCTAACCCCGCCCACACCAGGCTCTGTATATACATTGTCTATAGACAGTGAGCTGCTTATCACAGGAGGGGGAGGAGTCGGACTTTCATGCACTGCTTCTGTGTCCAGCAATGATAAGCTCCTCGTGCTAAAACAATCATTGCAAGCAAACAAAACCAATAAGAGAGGCATCGCTGAAATCTGTGTTTTACCCCCTACAGCATGCTGTCTTCACATTACATAGCAAAAACCTGCTGACAGACTCCCCTTAAGTTGTAGAGTTCTGTGACATTCGGGCTGACCCATTGAGCTTCCGACATTATTATTAATCCTATTTTTCTGTTACATTCTGCAATGTATAGCTAATGAATATGTGCCTACAGTAAGTACAAGCCCTCACACAACTGTTAGAGCCAAAAAGGGAATGGAGTCCTGAAGACTAAAATTTTTTGTGAATGCAAGTTTTCTTTTTCTCCATTTCAGGCTCTGTACACGCGACCGACTTTTCAAATGCAAGCGGCACAGCAATTTTTGATCCTTACCTGGTAAGTAGCCACAAAATATGAACGTATTATGAGAAAAAAACAGAAGCGCACCACCTGGAGATGATGTGGGGGTTGTGGGTTCAGTGATACACAAGTCTGGTGTACTTGTACTGAGTGCACAACTAACTTAACTTGCTCAGGTAATTTGGACGCAGAAGTTGGCTTCTCCTTCCAAAAAATAGTATAATCACATCCAGCAGTGTTGTATGGTCCGCTTCCACAGCGCTGCTGGCAGACACCAGTGGGTTCAGCTAATTTTTTACAGCAGGACGGACAGTGGATGTCAGGCGATACTGGTTATTTAGGCGCACTTGCTCAGTAGATGGGATACAAAGTCATATACTGATGTGTACAACTACAACGTGTTTCAGAGCCAGACCGGTTCCTTCATCAGGTGATGCATATAAATCTTGTTTGACTGTAAAGTTGAAAAAGACATAAAGGTGCCAAATAGTAAAACTAGTTGTAGGGGAAGCGGTTAACTATGAATAAAGGACCATTTCAGAATTTATGTAGGACCTGATGAAGGAGCCGGTCTGGTACTGAAACGCGTTGTGATCGTACATATCAATAAATGACTTTGTACCCTGTCGCCTGAGCAAGTGTGTTTCTGTACAACACCAGCTATCGCCCGACATCCACTACCCCGTCCTCCTGGAAAGACACAAAACTTGGATGAGAAGAGCGCACATTGCAAGGTTTAGGAAGCGTTGGAGATGTATGGAAACTGGTGCGGGAGAAATTAAACAAAGTTACCCATGGCAATCGGATCGCTGTTTTCCATTCATCTAGTTTCTATGGGTAATTACAGTTTGGATAATTTCTCAGCGTGTGCAGAAAGATGCTGCTGCCCCCAGCAGTAACTCGCGTGCCCCCTCTTCTCTACTATATGCAGAAGAAATACTTGCAGTGGATTTGTACCTTAGAAGTGTATGGGAATTACGGAAATGGTAGCACAGCCCCCCTGCTTTTTTGTGTAATACTGTCTGTCATAGATAGATTTCACCATCTCTGCCGTACATGTCGGAAATCTGAATACCCATTTACGTAAACCATATACTGTGTCAGCAGCCAATGTTCGGCAATTGTTTCAAGTGCACACAGAGACACTTGCACTTTTTGTGAAAGCTATTTTGCATAAGTGATGACATGAAGTGCAGCCATATTGGTTGTCATTCTTCTCTTGGGTGGTCCTGCACCTCTGTTAAAAGTTCATTGTGAACTATGACTGACTAATCTGTAGCATGAAGGACGTAGGTGACACCTGTCAAACCCTATTGACCCCATGGGTTCTGTTGAGTTCCACCGATTTTTTTTTTTTTATTTATTTTATTTTTTTGTGCCATTTTAATGGAGCGCTATTTTATTTATTTTTTGTTACAAAATCTGTGACAGGAGCCGCTGCTGCAGATGTGAACAATGACTGACATACAATGCCGTTTGTTCCAGTCATATCATATAAACATGAGGGATTAATAGCTAAAGTTTGGCCAAATTAAGATTGGTTGAATTCTCAATTGTTTTAGTTTTTTTGCTGTTGACATTGATGCAGATGTGAACACATGAAGAGCAGTTATATAAAAAGCCAAAAAAAAAACATGTTTATTGTCTCACGCTTAATATTAATTCCCAGCAAGCATCTTTAGGAGGCTCCATCAGTTTCTGTGAACATCGCCCTAGCAGAAGCCTGATGAAGCTCTTCATAGATCAGCGGGGTCTGTCTGGAGGCCATGGTGTCCTTATGTGATGGATCCGTCCCTGGCATCTTTTCTGTTATTTTGTTCCTAATATGTAACAGGATGACAGACTCCATAACGCTGATGTCTCGTCGATGATGGAGAAATCTTCCTGACTCGTCCCTCCGGAATACACTGCATTGTGAACACAGCCTACACCTTGTGCCCTGAGAACATGCTATCATCCAGTATTGTTCAGTCTGCGCTTTCGGCATATACAAGTAATATTTGTTTGTCCTCTGCAGGATCCTCCTGGGCATGAGTTATGGTTTATCAGATTGATAAGAGAGTGCGGTATTATCTACCTGTTTTTCTGTTGCAGATGAGCTGGAGCTCGTTCCTGTGCTCGCTGCTGTCCATCCCCTTGTCTATATTTCCTCCCGTGGAGGATACAAGGTAGGGCTCCTCAGGTTTCCTCTAGTTAGTCCTCCTCCTTTATGGAGATGAACTCTGGCCTCAACTTTTTTTTCTCACCTCTTTAGTCACAACTTTGGAGAAGTGGATCCCAGCATTTTCGGAGCTCCAATACCTATTCGTGCATTGGTGAGGATACCAGAACTTATTGAACCACAGTTCTTTTGATGTATAACACTTACCACTAGCATTTATTATCACTTATCAGTGTTTATTGGAAAACCCCTGTCCCCCTTTCCCACCAGGGTGCAGTTTTTTTGTTTTGGTTTTTTTAAGCAAGGGGGGACGGGTTTTCTAAAAATCAGAATACCCCCTTTAAATTATTGCGAATTGTTCATTTTTACAGGTCGCAGACCAGCAGGCTGGTATGTTTGGTCAGTGCTGTTTCGATGTGGGGGATGTTAAGTTGACAATGGGAACTGGAACATTTATGACAATTAATACCGGGGTTAATCTGCACACTTCTATAGCAGGTATGGGCACACTGCTACTCGACAGATCAGGCTCCTTCTATAACCTAATGCAACAAATATAGTAATCCTATATGAAAAAGATAATAATTATATTTACTTTTTTGTAAGGTCTGTACCCATTGGTTGGCTGGAAGATTGGCAATGAGCTGGTGTGTTTAGCAGAGGGTAATGCCTCCGATACAGGGACCGCTATCAAGTGGGCACAAGAGCTGAGTAAGTGCTAAGTAAGTCCACAGAATAGTTATCCACCCAAATGATTTACGTCTGGTTGACGCTTTATATGTATAGAAATGCTTAAAATAGTATAAAGTAATTGTGACATAAACGCTGAATAGTGTTGGATACATAGGAAAATACTTCACATTGACACCATTAATGCAAAATCTTATACATGTACGGCCAAATGGGATGTAACTTACGCAATCAGCATGATGCAGGTACAGGAGTAGTCTGATGTAAAACTGAGCTCCTATTGCCTCTGCTGGGTCTATAGCGACTGTAATACTACCCATATGCTATAGATGTCTCTCATGAGGGAACCCCCCCCCCCCCAAAAAAAAAAAAAAAAACAACAATGCCCTAAAAAAAAATTCACATATTTTGTTATCGTGCCTAAAAACCCATATAACTGTTTCAATATTAATCCCACACAGTGAGAGCTTTTCAAAAGCAATAAAAAACATTGCCAGAATTACTGCTTTTGTTAATCCCGCCTCGCTAAAAAGTGATCAAAAAGGTGTGTTTGTGTGTACGTGTACGTACATGCATACACACATATACAGTACAGACCAAAAGTTTGGACACGCCTTGTCATTTAATGATTTTTCTGTATTTTCATGACTATGAAAATTGTACATTCACACTGAAGGCATCAAAACTATGAATTAACACATGTGGAATTATATACTTAACAAAAAAGTGTGAAACAACTGAAAATATGTCTTATATTCTAGGTTCTTCAAAGTAGCCACCTTTTGCTTTGATGACTGCTTTGCACATTCTTGGAATTCTCTTGATGAGCTTCAAGAGGTAGTCACCGGAAATGGTCTTCCAACAATCTTGAAGGAGTTCCCAGAGATGCTTAGCACTTGTTGGCCCTTTTGCCTTCACTCTGCGGTCCAGCTCACCCCAAACCATCTTGATTGGGTTCAGGTCTAGTGACTGTGGAGGCCAGGTCATCTGGCGTAGCACCCCATCACTCTCCCTCTTGGTCAAATAGCCCTTACACAGCCTGGAGGTGTGCTTGGGGTCATTGTCCTGTTGAAAAATAAATGATGGTCCAACTAAACGCAATCCGGATGGAATAGCATGCCGCTGCAAGATGCTGTGGTAGCCATGCTGGTTCAGTATGCCTTCAATTTTGAATAAATCCCCAACAGTGTCACCAGCAAAGCACCCCCACAGCATCACACCTCCTCCTCCATGCTTCACGGTGGGAACCAGGCATGTAGAGTCCATCCGTTCACCTTTTCTGCGTCGCACAAAGACACGGTGGTTGGAACCAAAGATCTCAAATTTGGACTCATCAGACCAAAGCACAGATTTCCACTGGTCTAATGTCCATTCCTTGTGTTCTTTAGCCCAAACAAGTCTCTTCTGCTTGTTGCCTGTCCTTAGCTGTGGTTTCCTAGCAGCTATTTTACCATGAAGGCCTGCTGCACAAAGTCTCCTCTTAACAGTTGTTGTAGAGATGTGTCTGCTGCTAGAACTCTGTGTGGCATTGACCTGGTCTCTAATCTGAGCTGCTGTTAACCTGCGATTTCTGAGGCTGGTGACTCGGATAAACTTATCCTCTGAAGCAGAGGTGACTCTTGGTCTTCCTTTCCTGGGGCGGTCCTCATGTGAGCCAGTTTCTTTGTAGCGCTTGATGGTTTTTGCAACTGCACTTGGGGACACTTTCAAAGTTTGCCCAATTTTTCAGACTGACTGACCTTCATTTCTTAAAGTAATGATGGCCACTCGTTTTTCTTTACTTAGCTGCTTTTTTGTTGCCATAATACAAATTCTAACAGTCTATTCAGTAGGATTATCAGTTATGTATGCACCAGACTTCTGCACAACAGAACAGATGGTCCCAACCCCATTTATAAGGCAAGAAATCCCACTTATTAAACCTGACAGGGCACACCTGTGAAGTGAAAACCATTTCCGGTGACTACCTCTTGAAGCTCATCAAGAGAATGCCAAGAGTGTGCAAAGCAGTCATCAAAGCAAAAGGTGGCTACTTTGAAGAACCTAGAATATAAGACATATTTTCAGTTGTTTCACACTTTTTTGTTAAGTATATAATTCCACATGTGTTAATTCATAGTTTTGATGCCTTCAGTGTGAATGTACAATTTTCAAAGTCATGAAAATACAGAAAAATCTTTAAATGAGAAGGTTTGTCCAAACTTTTGGTCTGTACTGTATATGTATGTATTTATGTATGGAAATATATTTTTAAAGGTGCTATTGACATGAAATTCTCACCACATGTTGGTAACAACCTATCCAATCCACACAAAGAAATCAAACAACAAATGTCAATAAATGAAGTTATGTGTAATAATGAGAAATGACACAGGAAAGTATTGAACACACTTAGTGAAATGTAATTAATACTTCATACAAAAGCCTTTGTCGGTGATGACAGCTTCAAGACGCCTCCTGTATGGAGAAACTAGTCGCATACATTGCTCAGATGTGATTTTGGCCCATTCTTCCACACAAACACTCTTCAACTCTTGAAGGTCCTGTGGTCTTCTTCTATGATCTCTGAGCTTCAGTTCCTTCCATAAATTGTCTATTGGATTCAGGTCAGGTGATTAGCTAGGCCATTCTAGCAGCTTTATTTTTGTTCTCTGAAATAAAATGAGTTTCCTTGGCTGTGTGTTTGGGATCATTGTCTTGCTGAAATGTCTGCCCTTGTTTCATCTTCATCATCCTGGTAAATAGTCGCAGATTTTTATCAAGAATGTCTCGGTACTTTTGTCCATTCATCCTTCCTTCTATTATATGAAGTTTACCAGTGCCGTATGCTGAAAAACAGCCCCACACCATGATGTTCCCACCTACAAACGTCACTGTTGGTATGGTGGGTGTTTTTGGGGTGATATGCAGTGCCTTTTGGCCTCCAAACATGGTTTGTATTATGGCAACCAAAGAGTTCAATTTTGGTCCCATCTGACCAGACTAAATTCTCCCAGGATTTCAAAGGCTTGTCTAAATATTGTTCAGCAAACTGTAACCGTGTTGAACATGCCTTTTGTTCAGCAATGGGGTCTTGTGTGTGTACATACAGACCATGGACGTTGAGCACATTACTTTTCTTTGAAACAATTGTACCAGCTGATTCCAGGTCTTTCTGCATCTTTCCACGGGTGGTCCTTGGCTCTTGGACAACTCTTCTGATAATTATTTTCACTCCCCTACAGGGAGCACCTGGTGGTGGCCGGTTTATGGTGAAATTATGTTCTTTTCACTTCCGGATTACGGCCTCAACAGTGCTCACTGGAAGCTTCAGTAGTTTATAAATTATTCGGTAACCAATGCCATCAGTATGTTTTGCAACAATAAGGTTGCCAAGGTCTTGAGACAGCTCACTGGTTTTACCCATCATGAGATGTTTCTTGTGTGGCACTTTGGTAATAAGACACCTTTCTAATAGACCATCAGTTGAACCAGCTGATATTATTTTTCACTAAGTGGCAGATTGCTGTCTAATTACTGATAGATTTCAGCTGGTGTCATGACTTTCCATGCCTTTCTACACCTCTTTCTTCATGTGTTCAATACTTTTTCCCTGTGTCATTTCACATTATAACACACAACTTAATCTATGGACATCTATGGTTTGATTTCTTTGCCTTTGTGGATTGGATGAGTTGTTACCGATATTTGGTGAGAATTTCATGTCAATGGGCCCTTTAGAAATATATTTACTTACAAAATTGGTAACGTGTTCAACACTTATTTTCACCCACTGCGTATACCAAAATAGTACCAATAAAAACTACAGTATACTACACAAAATAATTAAGCCCTCACAGAGCTCTGCAAAGAGAAACCTGAAGAGAAACAACTGTATACGCCATAATGGTACCACTGCCAAATACAACTCATCCAAGAAAAAACAAGACCTCATACAGATACGTCAATGAAAAATAATAAAATGATGGTTCCTGGAATACACCAATTAAAAAAACAAAAAGTAGCTAAAAAAAAAGTTTGGTCATTAAGGTTAAATTAGGCCATGTCGTTTACGGGGTTAAATTAAAAAAAATGATTTTGCTGTGTCTCCCCGATAGAGATAATCTATTAATATTATTCTCCATTCCTCAGATCTTTTCACAGATTTTACCGACACAGAGTTAATGACCAGAGATGTCCCAGACTGTGATGGGATTTACTTTGTACCATCCTTTACAGGCCTGCAGGTGGGTACGGGCAGTAGGTCTGACACTGGAGCACGGACATGTCATTCCAGAGTTAAATCCCGGCTGAATCCACCAACTAGCTCTATTGAATACAATGAGGCAGATATGCTGGCTATCCAACTGCAGATGTCAGGTCTGATGATGCTGTTGGCCTGCAGATGTAGGGTTAATCTGCAGGTTTATAACGTTAAAAAGGTGCCCGGCCGCTGTGCTGAAAGTGCAGCACCTGGGAGAAAATGAACTTTATTTCTGGGAGCCGCCGGCTTTCAGTCATGCAGGAGTGCCCTGAGCAATTAGTCATCGCTCACAGCACTGTGAGCACCATCTGTAATCCCACCCCGGCACTGACTGACAGCCAGCTCTACACTGAGGCACTGCACTGCGAGCTGTCAGTTAGGGCAGGAGTGTGCTTATAGCTGCCACTCTCAGTGCTGTGAGCGGGCTCCCCAGCATGACTGAAAGCCGGCGGCGCATGGGAAGAAATAAATGTTCATTTTCTCCCCGATGCCGCACTTTCAATCCTGTGGCTGGACATCTACATAACTCTATTAATCTGTAGATGATGACGACTAGCTTCTTTTTAATCGTAATGTTGAATAACTAGATTTTCTCGCTGTTTTATGATCATAAAAACAAGTTTTCTAGGTCTTAAGAAATCTCATCAGATCTGCAGAGAGGGCTCACATTTCCAAATATCCATGCTATTACAGTGGCAGGACGGTTGAGCACTTGTACTGATAGATTGGGTATAGACACAGATTAGTATGGACATGTCTGGTGTCCTTGGGCAGCTGTGTATTCGGTAGCTGGGGAGCACCAATATGGGGTGGTTGTTTTGTTAGTTCAGTTAGTTTATGAGTATAGAACTTCTCTAAGCGTGCTTTCACACACTGCATTTTTTTGGGGAAAAAAAGATGCCTGCATTTTCAAAAAAAAAAACAGTCATAAGTAGTTTCAAAGCAATGGTACTTTAAAAAAAATGTACTTATATTTCTCCATCCTGCTGGAACTTCTACTGGTTTTAATGTAAGGGAGTTTTCCCCCTTTAGAATTCCAATTCCCAGGGACAGTTTGTTATAACAAATTTAAAAAAATAAGCCGAACTTTACTCCCCATCCCTGGGTCCAACACTGAGTCACCGCTGTTGCTCTCGGGATCTGACATTGGCTCAGTGGCTCTTCCCATGTAGCTGTAGTGCCCCGCTCAGAGCCGCTTAGCTCACTGATTAGCTGTTGATGTGACATCAGTGCTGCAGCCAATATCCGACACCAGGAGCAGCGGCGGAGACTCAGTGATGGACCTGAGGACGGTGAGTAGAGCTTGGTTTGGATTTTTTTTATTACAAAGTGCATGATTGGACCAATATTTTCTGAAAGGGAGCAAAGCCCTTTAACTGGAACCTGCCATATTGAACATGATGTCTGACATGCAGGCTGTAGGTTATAAAGCTGGAGGAGCCAAGCAGATTGATGTATAGTTTTGTGTGGAAGGATTCAGTATAACTTATTTTACTTACTGAAATTCCTGCTCTTTATATCCTAAGGAGTCCAATGGGTGGTTCTATGCAGTCTTTGACACCGGTGGCTATCACTAAGTAAGACCGCCCTCTGGTCTAGAGCAGAAATTTCGATGGACGAAATAAGTTATTTTGAATTTTCTTCTACGAACCTGTGTATCAATCTGCTGCCCTCTGATGGGTCATCCGGTAGAACATAACAGGGGCAAAAATTACAGTGGGAAACCACCATAAGTGTGGTTTTCATCTGCTTGTTTGCCATTTTTATTTTCTTTATTTGTGTTTTTTTTGTATTCTATGTGTATTGTAGATCTATGTCAGGACAATGACTAAAGCACAATCATTTTTTTAGTGTACCACTGTCATGAATACGGGCTTATTATACTTCTTCCATATGGAAGTATACAATGCTCTGAGGTTTAGGTCGCGCTGTTCAACAACCCTGGTCTCCAGCACTTTCTCATGCTTTGCATTTCAGCTCTGTGTCCATTATACGTGAGCGTCTGTATTATATGCATATACATCTCTGGACTCAGAGATAATGCATATAGTCTGTACTGTCTGCTTGTAACGTGTCTTGTTTTCTCCCTCCCTGCTGCCGGTACATGTATGTAAGTGTCTCTCTATTACTATATTTTGGAAGGCAGTGGCAGGGAGCGTGATCTTCATGCTAAACGCTGTCTGTGTGTATTTAGGCTCCAGTGAATGATCCATATGCATGTGCCTCCTTCATGGGATTGAAGCCTTCTACCACAAAGTGCCACCTAGTACGAGCCATACTGGAGTCTGTAGCATTTAGGTAAAGATTCAATTTCTTTTTAATTCTTAATAATGTGTATTAAGTAAATTAGACCATGCAACCAAGAATTGTAGAAGATTTTAACATTGATTACAGTGCTAAATGTGCCTAAAACAGGTGACTGGTGACCATTAATTTCTATTTCCAACTTTAAAGGGGTATTCTTGAGTTGTCTCTTCAGCAGCTCACAACTCCGCAGTCTCCTTACTTCACAGTTTCTGCAGGGCGGGCTCTCTTCTTTGAGTGACAGCTATGGTAAATAGTAGAGCTGTAGTATTAGTAGAACGATAACGCTCGACACAAGTTCTGCTGTAACACATTCAGCCCTAAGTGGTTTGTTCTGGAATGTACATTGTTTTCTCTGTATATCCCCATAGAGATACCAGTGTATTTGAACAAGCACACAGCTCAAGACAGTGAGCACCGTGATTAGGAGATCTGCTGTGAGAGAAGCCAATGCTGAAAGTTGGTGATTTCTAAAAGCACCTTGTCAGGGGCTAAGAGGAAGGGGAGGGATGTGAGCAACTGACTTCTGTATACAAATAATTGGTCTGGAGAGAGCTGACTGGGATATTAGGAGTAAACCTTTCTCTTGCAATGTAAATAATGCGCACACTTGACCAGGGTCTGGGCAGGCACTGGTTCCAAGCTCTATGGGAACCAGCTGTACGCTGTGTAAGATGAAAGCTCTCACAGCAGGAGAATGATAGCGGATAGAAAAAAAACAAGTCAACTTGTCTGGTTGTCTGCTGCCTCCACTAGGTGGTGCTCACAGGATCCATCGTGATGTAGTTGTTACAATGCTTAGTATAATACACCCTCTTATTTTGCTTTTATTCCTATGAGGGTATTGAATATTATCATTTTTCTCACATATTAATTGTATTATCACATTTGATCTTTTTTTTTCTTTGTTTGTTTTATAAGAAATAGGCAGCTCTATGACACCATGCAGAGAGAGACGTCTATTAGAATCTCAAAAATAAGGTACGTCTTGAGCCAGTAAAGAAGTATATCCTGACCTGGGTTTCCATATTTATAATGGGATGTTCTTGCACGCTGCAGGGCTGACGGGGGAGTCAGTAACAACACCTTTGTGATGCAGATGACCGCAGATTTATTTGGCCAAGACATTGATAAACCAAAGCATACGGACATGTCCGCACTGGGAGCGGCTTTTTTAGCCGGCTTGGCTGTAGGTAAGTTGTTGTATATAAGGGGAGTACCTCTTACTTAACAAAAAAATGTGCTAAAAGGCTTAACTATGGATGTATTGTTATATGTATGTGTCAGTAAAGGGCCCCCACTATAAGCATTTAGTTTTTTGACAATTTGTCCATGATTTTAGTAATTGGAGTAAGATCTGAGCACATGTCCAAAGGTTTAAGCAACCCACCTGCTACAAATAAAAATGACAATAACTGCATAGTGAAAATAATTAATTATTTTCAATCTTTCTGCTGATTCCTCTAGTTCTCAATAATAGTCAACGAAAGAAAATGTTGAGATGGTACGAAGCAGCCAAAATAACACTGGATTGTGTCAGGATGCCCAAGGAAAGAGTTCAGATCCCTTTATCTAGACATAATCAACAATAAACGTAAAAAAAGGGTTCGCCAGCATCCATGAATAATATGGAAGGGTTTACTGGACCTCCATTACATTACCATTGTCCATTGCATCACCATGTGATGATATATTGGAGGGTCAATACATCTTTCCACATTTTTTTTTCATGGATCCTGGCACACTTTCTTCGTGAAACGCAACAGTGAGTTAAATGACACCCTTTGCACAGAGGAAAATCTGCTAAACCCGTCTTCTTTCTAATGTGTATGGGGACCTCCCAACTCCCCTTCAACAGATGATGTCTGGAGAGAGCAGGATCGGGTATGTTAAATCTGAACACTCAACTTTTTTGTTCTTTCGGGAGATAAGATGCCACCTTGGTGTCTGGTAGTTCTCTCCTAAAAGGGTTGTGTGGCCTTAATGACTGCAGACTTGTAGCTTATATGACTGCAGACTTGTGAATCCTCACATCGCGCACACTGTGAGGATTCTCCGGTGTCATTGGTGTGACCGTAAGTATGTTACTTCCATACATGCTTTCACACGCCAACTAGATAGGTGTGACCTCACTCAATACAAGTGTATTGAGCAAGGTCTGGACACAGCCTAGTCGGAATATGGCCAGAAGTAGGCAAATCACATATTTGCGTTCACATGACCACCCGCTCCCGGCACCGGAGAATCCTCACAGCGCACAGTGCACGCGATGTGAGGATTCACAAGTCTGCAGTCACATAAGCTACAAGTCTGCAGTCACTGTAAGGCCGGACAACCACTTTAAGGAGAGAGCTACCAGATGCCAAGGTGACTGCAGACTTGTAGCCTAATGCCAGACAACCCCTTTAATGAAAGCACATGTACCCTTGACCAAACTATGGGTGCATGTGTACGGAGAAGTCGGGGGACAAGTCTGTTCACATGAAGGTTTTCTATCGTGGATGGGTACTTTTATTATTGCTTACACTTTATTAAAAGTGACTGAAGCTGACTGTGATATCTAGTGTATGTTGGTGCCAGTAAAATATGTGACTGATGTTACCGTCTTATGTCATTTTCTGCATCACACTACATTTGATACATATTTAAATTAAAAGGAACTTGTCACCTCCAAAAATGCTATATACTTGCAGATATAGAGGTAATCTGAAGGTAAATGGCATTTAGTGTAAATCATGTTTGGCAGGCTTACTGGAAGCACAGCTACAGGGAGAAAATGAGATTTTATTCTCCCTGCTCGAGCACTCGGTTATCAGGCCCACTGTGCGGAGCAGGCTATCACTCAATGTGTCAGGAGTAATAACATGCTCATCGCCCCGATGACTGGAAGCGAGTGGGAGCAGGGAGAATATAACTTCATTTTCTCCCTGTAGCCACGCTTTCACTAGGCCTGCCCCATCACACTATATGTGCAGATAAATAGCATTTGTGGCGGTGACAGATTCCCTTTGAATACTTAATGTACAAACTGATCTTTCTTACCATGTTATTACTAGTCTTTTCCATATATATTATATGTATGTATAACGAGACCCATATCAAGCTGCTTATTTACAATATTTGATCTCGTTTTCTCATATGTATTAGGCGTCTGGTCCACCAAAGAGGAACTGAAGAAGCTCAGACATCAAGAAGTCTTGTATGAACCACAGCGCAAGATCAAAGATTACGAGGCCTGCATGTCTGGTTGGGAACTGGCCCTGCAGCGATGCTCCAACTGGTATAATGACTCTTAGCAAATATGTAGTCAGACTTTTCCTCGTCGTTCTCCTGCAGCAGCGAGGAGATTTGTCCCGTCTGGATCCTAGGATGCCCAACTAGCACCAAATAATAGATCTCCTGTAATTTATTATCAAAGTATCAGCCTGACCACCCACAGAATGTATGCTCTCATTGTACCATGTGGTGTAGCCATCTGCGGTCACCCACCTGGTATGAAGTTTTTATTAAATGACTTGCTTCACTTTGAGTCACTGCGGCTGGTGATGTCCGTTGCCTGTGCCGTGAGGATGTACATGATGAGAAGGAATTAAACTGTGACGACTATTTACCTTTGACGGTGCAGGTGTCCATGGCTGAAAACTAAAGGCGCCATTGAGGTTGTCAGTGGCTGAATCCTACATGGGCCACATGCCCGCGCCTGAATCCTACATGGGCCACATGCCCGCGCCTGAATCCTACATGGGCCACATGCCCGCGCCTGAATCCTACATGGGCCACATGCCCGCGCCTGAATCCTACATGGGCCACATGCCCGCGCCTGAATCCTACATGGGCCACATGCCCGCGCCTGAATCCTACATGGGCCACATGCCCGCGCCTGAATCCTACATGGGCCACATGCCCGCGCCTGAATCCTACATGGGCCACATGCCCGCGCCTGAATCCTACATGGGCCACATGCCCGCGCCTGAATCCTACATGGGCCACATGCCCGCGCCTGAATCCTACATGGGCCACATGCCGGCGCTTGAACCCTACATGGGCCACATGCCGGCGCTTGAATCCTACATGGGCCACATGCCGGCGCTTGAATCCTACATGGGCCACATGCCCGCGCCTGAATCCTACATGGGCCACATGCCCGCGCCTGAATCCTACATGGGCCACATGCCCATGAATCCAAACATTCTATGTCTACTCTGTCCACATAAATTTGTTGAGTTGAGAAAGCAAGACTTCTGCAATGTGGCTTCATAGTCATCGATGTTTGCTCTCGGGTTTTAGCCTTTGGCACTGGAGATCTCAATACTGTCTTTCTGCTTTTTTTTGCCAGAGGATGTTGAGGAATAATTTTGCTTTCCTTAAATCTGTAGGCACTGCTTTTATACCCTCCGAATTAAACTTTTTTTTTTTTCTTTTGCACTTTTTGTTGCCTACTTCTCTACACATTCTTTGGGTTGTCTAGTTGCTACTTAAATCATGAAATTGATTATTCATCAATTATTCTTATTTGGCGCTAACTGGGCAGCTTCCGGGAGGAGGATTGGCCATGACTATCCCTTCTGTTCTGCCTTCAGCCAAGTAAAATGACTGGTAAGGCAAATCTGTATGCCCTGAGGACACTGGAGCGATGACACTTAACCCTGTGGACACCAAGTGGATTTGAACAGTGGCCTTTGAAGGAGACTATGGTATTATGAGGGATATGGCTGAGACATTGTGCTAGCCTACCTGAAAAAGGAAAGAAGTCTGAACGTCTGTATATTTTTAGTCTCGTTTCTCTTTTGTATGTTTTGTCCATATGTCTATGGTTCTTTTCTTTAACTGGATTCTTTTTTAAGCTTTCCATGCTGCTAGTAAATTAATTAATGTGCCTTGATGTGATTGGTAATGTTTTAGCCTTACAGGAAATCGGTCACATCCCAAAATGCTATTAACCTGCAGATATGGGGTTAATCTGCAGGTTTATAGCGTTCTAAAGCTGCCCTGCGCCTCCACTGAGAGCCTGGCTGCCAGGAAGAAATAGACGTTATGCCCTCCGGCTTTCAGTCATAGAGGCGAGGCCGACTGTGGCCACTCCCCGGCACTGACTGACAGCCAGTTCCACTCACTATGTCCTGAGCTGTGACTGAAGCAGTGCCGGCCCACCCCTATGACTGAAAGCTGGAGGGCGCCGGAAGGAATAAAGTCCAATTCCTCCATGTAGCCGGGCTTCCAGTGTGGCAACCGCCCAGCTTAAGAACACTAATAACCTGCAGATTAATACCATATCTGCAGGTTAATAGCTTTTTAGTACATGACCGTTTCCTTTTGAGAAAACAAAGTCTCACAAGTGCAAAATATCAGCTACATTGTTCACAATGCAGTCGCTTCACAATAGATAGTATGTGCCTATATATGTCGCCGATATTTACATATTAATCCCATGATGGATCCAGTGCACTCTGTAGGTCATGGCGGTTATAGCACACAGTCTAAATAACGTAGTGGCAGGTAATGCCGGTTTTTATTTTGCACAACACTAAAGCGCTCATGGAAAGTCATTAATTGCTAAAATGTTTATTTATATTTTTCATTTTATGGTGCCTTAAATTGTACCTTGTCTTACAAGTAATTTCTTAACCTATTGTTAGTTGTGAAAACATTCTCTGTTACAAGCAGAGAGATGTGAACATGAAGGATGGGAAGTGTAATTCTAATACAGCCACCATCTTTTTACTCTTAAAAATTTAAAAAAAAAAATAAACTTTAAAGGGACTTTCCAGTCAGGAGCTTGAAGATTATACCTAGTTCTCTGACTATAGTGGATGATTACCTGGTAATTATTTTTCTCAGATCCTGCTCATTGGCTGCTTTTTAGCTTCTCTCCATAAGAGCAAAGCTGTGATGTGTGACTACAGTTTAGATACAGTGCCTGTAGAGAGTCTGTGGTGGTCTAAGACACACCCCTGTCTTCTCATTGGCTCAGACTGCAGCTCTCTTCCTCCCGGTCACTCCGCCTCTTTAGATTGACTGCTGTGCAAAAAAAGTTTATCACAGGCTCAAAGAAGCCCATGAATTGAGCAAAGGCTGGATGATTATAAGTCTGATTGGGTGCTGCTTTACTTTCCATGCAAATGGAAGTTGTACCTGATTCTTCAGTAACTGTTTATCTATCGCCATCGATACGTCTGAGTTATAGTTAAAGGGGTGATCCTATAAACAACAGATATCACCTAGGATTGGTGATAATAAATCTATGATCACTGAGACCCCCACTGATCTCAAAAACAGGGGCCTAAAATTCTCTGCCTAAATAATGCAGTAGTCAGCATATGCGACCACTTCTCCTATAGTGAATGGAGCAAACACTCCTGGCCGCCATTTGCCAACATTTATTAATAATGGTCCATTTTGTAACAGTGAAATTGGAGAAGGCATTTGTCAATAACAGCACCTTTAATGCCCAATGCAGGCCCCTTAATCTGTGTTGCATTTGGCATTGTCTGACTGGTGTTCTCGCTCTGAGCAGCCGTGTATTTGCAACGCTAATTTACACCTTGTATGTCTTTGATGAAATATGAGGCTGAAGGAACTTTCACATCCATGTTTTTTGGTTTTTTTTTGGAGTGTGGAGGCACAAAGTTTTGCACACTTTTTTGGGAGCAGGCACACACCCTTATAGCGGCCATATTTACCATTGTGTCTTATGTCCTCAATTCCTGACCCGTCTGGGGGTCTCCTGACCAGAACTTGCAGCTTCATAGGATGATGGAAGACTTTTAGTCCAGAAGTCAGGAGACCCGCAGCTGTGACACGGGCCATACGGTGTGAACGCAACCTCGGACTCATTACTCGACTGTCTGCTCTTTGAAGTGTCATATACCTTTAAGAAATGGAATGAAGGCTTAATTAGGAACACGTATGAACTGTTTTGTAAAATTACCTCGGTGTCTTTAAGATTTATAGTATGTTGGTAAATGTTGCTAATTAACTGGATGTATGTTGTAAATTACCTGGAATAAAATGTGATCTGTATTAAGCCTTTATTTGTGTCTTGTATGGTCCGTACAGTGGGAGGATGGTCAGCCGATGGAGGTGATGCTGTTGGGGTTAATGGGAGAGAATAGGCTTCACCGCTGTAGCCAATCACTGAGCTCGGCAGCTTGTGCCGTATACCTCCATGCCACCACTGAGGTCAGTGATTGACTACAGCGGTAATGAGATGACATCACCACTGCAGCCAAAACACTGAGATCAGAGCCGACGCTGGACTCTGGGAGGGTGAGTACCTGCTTTTTTATTTTATGTATTTTACATAGTTTGGAGTCTATTTTCCTGAAATTCCTTTAATTTTGTCCATTGCCATCATGGTTGCACACTAGAGCCGGCCATACACATGAGATGGGAGAATGCTCGTTCTGCAAACAGATATGCCTCCTTTTCCCCCATATACAGGAGCACTCGGCTCGGCCATGCGTTCATGTATATTCAACAGGAAGAGAGGAGATATCCACTGCCAGACACATCAGAAAAAAAAAGGGTCAGTGATGAAATTCCAAGCGCCCCATCCTTATCTTCCCCAGTATCATATGTTGGGAAAGGGTTAGGAGACCCTCATACACAGCAGATGGTCAGAAGGTCTGGCCAACTTTCATCTAATGTCCATGGGGACCTTTTAGAAATCACCAGCATATAAGATGAGTAACCCTTATATTCTCCCCTCATGGTATTTGTGTCCATAGGTGCCCTTACTTGCAATGTATGCCTTTTTGCCCTTTGTGTTACTGTGTCCGGTGGGCCTTTGCATGTGGCGGCACCACCAAACCCTCCAGTGTACTGGAGGCAGAGGCTGAGCGGTTCTGGAAGACGTTCACCTTATCAGTTCTGATTCATTGTCTGGGGAGCTTTATCTTCAGAGTCTAGCAGAGTCGTGGTCAAAGAGGGGCAATGTCTAGTCCTATGTTATTGGGGGTCATGTCAGCTATTCCTTCATGTACCAGACTGGATATTCAGGAGGTATATATTTAATAATTCTGCATATATCCAGTTGTAAAATATCAGCTGTAATGTTGTTGCCGACTTTAAGTGTTTTTTTTTTTTAAAGACAGTACCCCCTTTGCAAAAAGGGCTTGGACTGGAACTGTGCTTCTTGCCACGAAGTGCCCTGGGGACGTTCTCGTATTTGTGATTGCTAATGTACCGGTACTTGTACCAGAACATGATTTCTACTTATATAACACTTGTCCTGCAGAAGACGGCCTCGCACAGTCAAGGCACAGTTCACATCACTTTTGACCCTACCTTCAGTGGCTCCATCGAAGCTCACATCCAAATCCTCATAAAATGGGAATCTGGCGTATGCACTAACTGAGTCATTGACTATAATGATGCAGATGGAGTTACCGTGCTCTCTGTCGTACATCATTTTCATCCATATACGCCTATAGAAGGTGGACAGCAAGACCTAGTTGACTACCATTTGCGTCCCGCACCTCCCAATAGGCGAATACTGTCGAAAATGATGTGCGACAGGGCGAAAGGTGACTCCATCTGCATCATGTACTGGCGCGGCCCCATGGCACAGAAGTTGCTTTGCAATTCGTTACTGATGGAACTTGTTCACAAATGGTTTGAGGAAAGATAATTGAAAAGTGATAACCAATATGGCTGCTCCTCTTGTGGTCACTTTTGCTCAAACTGCCGCAGTGCACAGAATATCTCCAGTGTGTCTGTAACAGAAGTTTGCAATCATTTATAAACTTTGGCAACTGCTCAAACTTCTGATCCGCTATAATATGGCCAACTCGAAGTTTTGAGCAGAAATTCTCATTAAAGAGGTATTATAAAGTGATGTCGCATTGCTCGGATACTCTTTCACTTTATGAATGGTGGTTTGTCTATTTTTCCATAGGGGGTAATTCTATTTTTTTGTTTTCATGTGTTTGTGAGCAACAAAGCAACGGTTTTGCTGGTGATACAGTTCATCTTGCTGTCATATCACGAATGCCGCATGTACTGAGCGCGGATAAATGAACGAGCTGTAGTATGGCTCCCTCTGCTGGAGGTTATTATTATAGCACACAAGCAATTATCCAAGTAAGTCCTATATAATTCCAGTAATCCAGATACAATTTTAGTGCACCACTTCTTGATGGCAAAAACGATTGTACGGATCAAACACTGATGAAAATTCATTCAGGTTTTTTTTTTTTTTCCCAAGTACTAGAATGAGTCTTAAATAATCCTGTTTGTAGATCGATATCAACATCTCTGCTTGCTTTCTACTGTTCTACTTTGAATTGATGAAGCAACTAATTTGTCTAATTGCAAAATGTTAAATCATGACTGGCTTTTCTTGATTGTTCCTATACGGATCTCTTAAATTAGTCCATTTTAGGGCGCAGTCAGACAGCCGTATAAATCGGACCGACATTGGATCACAGTACACGGACTGGCCCGCGGCTCTCCTGATCCGAACGTGACAACATCATATATTTCTATGCAGCTGTCCCGCTCGTGTCAGGAGAGCCGCCGGCCAGTCCGAGCATTGTGATGCGATCTCGGTCCGATTTATATGGTCATCGGACTGCGCCCTTACGCAAAGATCACTGTGTATATGAGACAGGAGAAAAGTCATCACAATCTGAATTTTGGGTGGAAGTCATTCTTTCTTGACCCGTTTTGTTTTTATTTTTTTTTCTGTGGTTTATTTTTTTTTTTGCTAAGATGTTTATACAGTGGCATGTAAAAGTTTGGACGCCCCTGGACAAACTTACTGTTATTGTAAAATGTTAAGCAAGTTGAAAATGAAATTATCTCTAAAAGGCCTAAGGTTAAAGATCACACATTTCCTTTGTATTTTAGGCAAAAAAATAAATAAATATATATATATATATATATATATATATATATATATATATACACAATACCCATTTTCAACGTCTCTACATTTCAATTTCAAAAAGGAAAATGGGTCGATGCAAATGTTTGGGCACTCTGTCTGGTTAGTACCTAGTAGCACCCCCTTTTGCAAGTATCACAGCTTGTAAACACTTTTTGTAGCCAGACAAGAGTCTTTCAATTCTTGTTTGAGGGATTTTCATCCATTCTTCCTTGGAAAATTCTTCCAGTTCTGCGAGATTCCTGGGTCGTCTTGCATGCACTGCTATTTAGAGGTTTTGCCACAGATTTTTAATAATGTTCAGAGCAGGGGACTGTGAGGGCCATTGTAAAACCTTCTGCTTGCACCTTTTGAGGTCATCTATTGTGGATTTTGAAGTTGGTTTAGGATCATTATCCTTTTATAGAAGCCATCCTCTTTTCAACTTCAGCCTTTTTACAGATAGTGTTATGTTTGCATCAAGAATTTGTTGAAATTTCTTTGAATCCATTCTTCCCGCTACCTGTGAAATGTTCCCCGTGCCATTGGCTGCAACACAACCCCAAAGCACAATTGATCCACCCCCATGCTTAATGGTTGGTGAGATGTTCTTTTCCTGAAATTCTGTGCCCTTTTTTCTCCACACATACCTTTGATCATTGTGGACGAAGAGTTCTATTTTGTTACGGGTCCGGGTGGTGGAACCTCTGCGCTGTGATACAAGGAGAGACCAGAGGGGAGTAACTAAGTACCTACCCGGACCGACCCTGGCTCCACGGTGGCTTAGTCGACTCCGTGAACCAAGGAGGGACTGGGAGGGTGGACTAGGTGTTACTCTGGGACCGACCTCGTGTGAGAACAGGCGACTCCCACAAGACTGATGGCCGAAACCAACCGGCACGGCAGATGAGCACGGCTGTTAGGCAGGCAATACAGGTAGACAGGCAGACTGACAAGACTAGCGGGCACGGCTGATAGGCTGGCGGGCACAGCTAATAGACAGGCTGGCGGGCAACACTGGGACCTGAGGGCTGGAGAGAGTGTTTAGCACACAAACAACAACTTTGCACAGGCACCTCCATTTTGAAGGAGGTGCCTTAAATAGAGGCAGTCCTACGGCCATTGGCCAGGGACTTTTTAGGATGGTGTGCGCAGTCCCTTTAAGAGGGAGGGAGCGTGCTCACGCCCCCTAAGTACGGTGCCCAGGGCAGACGCTGCGAGGGAGCCAGAGGGAGGAGGGGAGGACGCTGGACCTGAGCCGCGGTGGTGAGGGGATCGGCGTCTGTCAGGCAGGAGGCAGAGCTGCCAATGCTACATATTTTAACCTCATTGGTCCACAGGACTTGTTTAGATGTTCTTTTGCATACTTCTGACCTTGAATTTCATGGAGAGGTTTTCTTCTGATGACTCTTCCATGAAGGTCCTATTTGTTCCGGTATCTCTGAATAGTAGAACAATGTACCACATCTACCTAGTCTGCTAAATCTTTATGAAGGTGTTTTGCAGTCAAGTGGGGGTTCTGATTTGCCTCTTTAGCAATCGTACAAGCAGCTCTCACTGGAATTTTGCTTGATCTTCCAAACCTTATCTTGACCTCCACTGTTCCTGTTAACTGACATTTCCTAATTACATTTCGAACTGAGGAAAGGGCAACATGAAAACGCTTTGCTATCTTCTTATAGCCTCCTGCTTTGTGGGCCTCCACCATTTTCACAGTGCTAGGCAGCTGCTTAGAAGAACCCAAGGCTGCTGTTTTTTGGCACAAAGTTAGAGGAGGATAGGTTTTTATAAAGCTGGGAAATTTACATCACCTGGCCTTTCCTAATGATGATAGCGAACAAGCCATAACCCTAACAGGCTAATTCAGGTCTGAAACCTTGTTCAAAGTTATCTGAGCACACAAATCTCCAAGCGTGCCCAAACTTTTGCATCTGCCCACTTTCCTTTTTGTAATTTTTAAACTTTAGGCTTTTTTGAGATCATTTAATCTTAAACTTGCTTAACTGTTCTAAATAACGGTCATTTTCAGCAGGGGTGCCCAAACTTTTACATGCCACTGTACAGAATACAAACCCCCATATTTAATTTGCTGCATATCAGATTAAGAAATTCTGGCAAGTAATGGGTTACTAATGAATTACTTTTGGGCAAAGACCAAGGGGGGATAATCTCTTTTTGTGAGGGTCTTCTGGGAGGGGAAGGGAGGAGGAATCCCACATTCAGTGCCACTACAGAAGGGCTCGGGGAGCAGACATAAGGCTGATTATCCTCTCGGTTGCTGGCTTCTGAAAGTTGAGATGTACAGACGGCATATGGGTGACAGGTGGTCTAATCCAGTTAGTCAGGGAGCCTGAACTGGGGGATGTTTAAAATGCAGCTTGTTCTTTCTGCTAGTAATGCTGCTAAACTATGCAGTTTTTTATGAAGCTGTTGTGTGAAAAATGTTATATATCTGAATATTCACATCTGTCACAATAAATTTTTTCATAGCTAGAAATATGATTATTTTTTATTTTATGTTTTTGCTTTTGTTATATTTCCTAGAAGACCATAGAAGAGTTTCCATAGACAGGTGGTGTCGTGCCCTGGGGCATCGCTCTTTGTATCTGACAATCCACTTGCAGCAGATGATATTTCTACTTTTGCTCTGAATATTTATTACAGTTATAGGGGTTGCCCAGCTGTATCAATGTGTTAGAAATGCAAATTTATTGAAGACAAATAGTCATCAAATTACAACCTACATAGTATAATACTGGTACACACTATATAGACCAGTGGTCCCCAACGTTTCTGACCTAGAAAGCCACATTCAGCTCTGACAGATGGTCGGCGGGCCACATCCTATTCGAAGAAATCATAGAAGCCAAGTAACCTATAGAAAATGGGAAACAAATGGAAACAACTCCCAAATTTTTGGGGTTACTAAAATTACTCTGCTTTTGTATTTCTAGAAACAATTCCTCTTTAATCCATGAGATGCGTATGGCATTGTAATTGTTCCCCATTTAAGTGAATGGAGATAAATCTGCAGTAAAATGCAGAATTCATCACAGATTTTGCTGCAGATACTCTTTTAAAAAAAAGCAGCAGTAAATCTGCTATGTGAACAAAATTTTTACTGACAGAGGTAGGGTTTAAGATGAGTGCCCTCAATCAATTGCAGCTTTACTGGTTTTATAAAAAGTTATATACTTTTACTGAAAATTCAGATGGATTGGTCATCATGATGCTCTGATTGGCAGCGGGTCTCACCACCATGACTCGACGGCCTCATATGACTATGAAGCTGTTAAATTCAGATCAGTACATCCGTAACCATACAGGGTTTGTGCGTAACATAATCAAGAAGTTTACAACCCATGGCACTGTAACTAATCTCACTGGACGTGGACGGCAGAGAAAAATTGATGAAAGGTTACAACGCAGGATTGTCTGGATGGGGCTGCTTATTCACCAATCACATTTCAAATAAATTCAAGTTGTTCTGCAAGTTCAGAGTGCATCATTGTCAGCGTGAACTATCCATTGACATTTGAATGAAATGGAACACTATGGCAGAAAACCCAGGAGGACGCCACTGCTGAATCAGAGACATAAAAAATCTAGACTGCAGTTTGCCAATATCCTTCTGGGAAAGCTTCTTGTGGACAGGTAGAGACTAAGATAGAGCTTTTTGGTAAAGCACATCATTCTACTGTTTACCAAAAACGGAATGAGGCCTACAAAGAATAGAACACAGTACCTACAGTCAAATATGGTGGAGGTTCAAAGATGTTTGGGGGTTTTTTTTGCAGCCTCTAGCACTGGGTACCTTGACTGTGTGCAGTGCATCATGAAATCTGAAGATTACCAAGGGATTCTGTGTCGCAATGTAGTGCCTAGTGTCAGAAAGCTAGGTATGCGTCCTAGGTCATGGGTCTTCCAGCAAGACAATTACCGGAAACATACTTCAAGAACCACCCAGAAATGGATGGAAACAAAGCGCTGGAGAGTTCTGAAGTGGTCCGCAATGAGTCCGGATCTAAATCCCATTGAACACCTGTGGAGAGATGTTAAAATTGCTCTTGGGAGATGACACCATACAAATATGAGACCTGGAGCAGTTTGCAAAAGAAGAGTGGTCCAAAATTCCAGTTGAGAGGTGTAATTAGCTTGTTGATGGTTATAGGAAGGCATTGATAGCAGTTATTTAGTCCAAAGGGTGTGCAACCAAATATTAAGTTGAGGATGCCAACAACTTTGTCCGCCCCATTTTCGGGGTTTTGTGTGAAATTATGTCCATTTGTCATTTTTTTCTCACATTTTTTTGTGTTGTTCTAATTCACACAAAGGAAATAAACATGTGTATAACAAAACATGTTTAATTGCAATAATTTTCTGGAAGAAATACTTCATTTTCTGGAACAACATCAAGGGTGCCAACACTTTTGGCCATGACTGTGTGTTCTTCCAGATGAATGTACAAAACATCACACAGGCACACTCCAAAATCTTGGAAAGCCTTCCAGAAAAGTGGAACTATTTAGCTATAAAATGGGAACCAACTCCATATTACTGCCTATGGATTTAGAATGGGAAGTCATAAAAGCTCCTGGGGTTGTAATGTGAAGGTGTCCCAATACGTTTGTCAATACAGTGTACATAGGAGTGAGTTTATGTGTGCCAGAGAATTGTATAGTTCAGCCATAGCTCAGACTTAACAGGAAAAAATCTATTAATGCATAGAGCAATAACTGGGGCTTAATGATATTATGCTGAATTAGAGGTTTATGGCCTTTCCTTGAGAAGCTGGTGGGGATCATCATGGGATAAATGGGTTTCAGTGCAATCACCTCTCACGTTACTGATCAGCACAAATAGGCAAAAATCTTTCCCCATATTCCCATATAGATCAGTGCAAGCATAAACCTCCATATTTTATGTAGTGATGATTTGTGCTTTTTAGAACTGCCCATTCTTTGACAAATGTTAGTAAAGGCAGAATGCTATAGTGATAGAGGTGTGCCCCAATACTTTTGTCTGTATAGTGTATGCATATACAGTTATATGAAAAAGTTTGGGCACCGCTATTAATCTTAAGCTTAATGTTTTATAAAAATTGGTGTTTTTGCAACAGCTATTTCAGTTTGATATATGTAATAACTGTTGGACACAGTATTGTTTCTGCCTTGAAATGAGGTTTATTGTACTAACAGAAAATGTGCAATCTGCATTCAAACTAAATTTGACAGGTGCATAAGTATGGGCACCTCACCAGAAAAGTGACATTAATATTTAGTAGATCCTCCTTTTGCAAAAATAACAGCCTCTAGTCGCTTCCTGTAGCTTTTAATGATTTCCTGGATCCTGGATGAAGGTATTTTTGACCATTCCTCTTTACAAAACAATTCCAGTTCAGTTAAGTTTGATGGTCGCCGAGCATGGACAGCCCTCTTCAAATGATCCCACAGATGTTCAATGATATTCAGGTCTGGGGACTGGGATGGCCATTCCAGAACATTGTAATTGTTCCTCTGCATGAATGCCTGAGTAGATTTGGAGCGGTGTTTTGGATCATTGTCTTGCTGAAAGATCCATCCTCTGCGTAACTTCAACTTTGTCACTGATTCTTGAACATTATTGTCAAGAATCTGCTGATACTGAGTGGAATCCATGCGTCCCTCAACTTTAACAAGATTCCCGGTGCCGGCATTGGCCACACAGCCCCAAAGCATGATGGAACCTCCACCAAATTTTACTGTGGGTAGTAAGTGTTTTTCTTGGAATGCTGTGTTTTTTTGCCGCCATGCATAAAGCCTTTTTGTATGACCAAACAACTCAATCTTGGTTTCATCAGTCCACAGGACCTTCTTCCAAAAAGAAATTGGCTTCTCCAAATGTGCTTTTGCATACCTCAGCCGACTCTGTTTGTGGCGTGCTTGCAGAAACGGCTTCTTTCGCATCACTCTCCCATACAGCTTCTCCTTGTGCAAAGTGCGTTGTATAGTTGACCGATGCACAGTGACACCATCTGCAGCAAATTGATGGTGGTCTGAGGATTGTCCTTGACTGATCTCACCATTCTTCTTCTCTGCCTTTCTGATGTTTTTCTTGGCTGCCACTTCTGGCCTTAATAAGAACTGGCCCTGTGTTCTTCCATTTCCTTACTATGTTCCTCACAGTGGAAACTGACAGGTTAAATCTCTGAGACAGCTTTTTGTATCCTTCCCCTGAACAACTATGTTGAATAATCTTTGTTTTCAAATCATTTGACAGTTGTTTTGAGGAGCCCATGATGCCACTCTTCAGAGGAGATTCAAACAGGAGAACAACTTGCAAGTGGCCACTTTAAGTAGCTTTTCTCATGATTGCATACACCTGGCTATGAAGTTCAAAGCTCAATGAGGTTACAAAACCAAAAAAAGTGCTTTAGTAAGTCAGTAAAAAGTAGGTAGGAGTATTTAAAACAAGAAAATAAGGGTGCCCATACTTATGCACCTGTCAAATTTTGTTTGAATGCAGATTGCACATTTTCTGTTAGTACAATAAACCTCATTTCAAGGCAGAAACATTACTGTATCCAACAGTTATTACATATATCAAACTGAAATAGCTGTTGCAAAAACACCAATTTTTATAAAACGTTAAGCTTAAGATTAATAGGGGTGCCAAAACTTTTTCATATAACTGTATACAGTTGCAATAGAAATTATTCAGCCCCCATTGAAAATTAGGTTTATTAGCAAAATTTACACACTTTCTGCTGCTTGCAATAAACCATTCAAATAAGAACAAGTTATATACAATAGCTCAACACAACTACTGTAATCTAAGAAGTGGTTCCTCCAAATTCAGCATAATATGCCACTTTTACTGACTACTATTGACTCATAATTATTTATCCCTGTCATGACAAGAGTCTTTAGTAGTTAGTAGAGCTCCGTTGCCTGTTATGCCATGCTGCAAACTTGTATAACCAGACACTAGCTTCTGATAGCGTTTCTGAGGACTCAGCCCAATCCTCATGGGTAATGGCCTTCAGTTTATTGGATTCTTAAAATCCAATCAAAGATTTTCTATGGTGTTAAAGTCAGGTGACAGAGATTGCCAATCCTGAATCTTCTAAGACTTCTGAGGCGAAATCTTGCTTGGCTTTGATACATGTTTGGGATCATTGTCTTGTTGAAAGGTCTAATGACGCCCAAGATTCAGCTTCTTTGCTGAACGCATGACGTTTTTCTTCTAAAATTTCCTAATTCTTGATTAAATCCACCTTGCCTTCCATGCGCTGCAGGTTTTCAGTGCAAGAGAAAGCAAAGAAACCGCAGAGCATCACAAAGCCACCACCATGTTTCACTGTAGGCATCAAAGACCCACCGCCATTCTTTACTATAGGCATCACTGAGCCACCGCCATTCTTTACTGTAGGCATTGCAGAGCCACCGCTATGCTTCATTGAAGGCATCTACAAGCCACCGCCATGCTTCACCGTAGACAGGCTGTTCTGTTCAGTGTTTCATTCTTCCTCCACCAAATATACCACTGATGCATAGGCCTGAAAAGTTCCAGTTTTGTATCTCCACAGAACAGAATCTAAAAACTTCTGTGAATTATTTATGTGGTTCTGAGCATATTGGAGATGATTTTTTGTGTGCTTTTGGGGCTGTATAAGTCTTAAAATTCGGGCTAGTCTTGCTCCAGGTCACTCAAGGCTTTTTGATCATCTGGGTCCACAGGAATCTGGTGATTAGTCTTTCTGTCACATGCAGAATGGGAATTGGGCATGTGCACTGACGGGACCATAGACTAGATGATACAGACAGAGCGAACATGTGCTCTGACATGCATAATTTTTAGGCGTATACGCTACTGGAAGCGGACACCCAGCCGTACTAGTCGTACATAAGCCCCGACAAGTAAACTGAACGGGTGCCTGAATGCAATGTGAAAGCACCCTTGCTGCTGCTCCGTCTGTCTCCTACAGTCTGTGACCTGCCGGATCGCTCCTGTGTTTCATTGAGCGGGCCGGAGGTCACAACTCGATACAAGTCTATGAGAGCCACATTCTGGCTCTCACGGAATTGCATTGAGAGCTTGTGACGTAACTTCTGACTTTCAGCCAGTCAGAAGTTGCGCTCACAAGATGGCACCGGAACGGCACCGAAAAAAGGTGAAGTCGCTGGAAGGCGAGTATAAGACGGGGCAGGGACCTTAGGTTAAAAGCACCAATTCAGTGCTAAAAAAAAACGCTTGTGTGGTGCTTTAACCCCTTTCTGATGTGGGGCGTATTAATACGTATCTGCGCCCTGGGCCTATTGGGCCAGATACATAATAATACGCCCTGGCGATCGCGCCCGCACAAAGGCTGTGCTGGCGCGATCGCCACCGGGTGTCAGCTGATCGTCACAACTGACACTCGGTTCTATGTGCTAGGAGCGGTCCCACACCACTACCAGCACTTTAACCCCCGAAATGCTGCGATCAAAGTCGATCGCAGTATTCCCGGGGCAAGTAGCGGTGAGAGCGCCCCCACTTAACTCTATCCGGCGTCTCACGCTGTGTATGCCGGGTCCGGATGGTTGTCAAGGTGACTCGATGTCATCATGACGACATTTGAGTTACCAGACATCAGCAAGATAGGTAGATCGTGCTCAGTGCACAATCTACCTAGCTTGTGTGTGCAGGGGCTGACAGCCTGCATAGCATAGGGAATGCTGCTTCATCCTTATGCTGTGCAAGCGATCAGACTGCAAAAAATGGAAAGTCCCATAGTGGGACAAAGTGTAAAAGTTAAAAAAAAGTCTCAGAAAGTAAAAAAAAAAATTGTAAAAACATTTTTAAAAAAATGAAAAAATAATCCAAAAATATACTGTACCCATAAATAAATATTATAATGAAAAAAAAAAAACAATAAAAGTACACATATTTGGTATCTCCACGTCCATAATGACCTGACCTATAAAACTGTCCCACTAGTTAACCCCTTTAGTAAACGCGGTAAAAAAATAAAAAACGAAGCAAAAAACGATGCTTTATCATCATACCGCCGAACAAAAAATGGAATAAACGGCGATCAAAAAGACAAATGTAAACAAAAATGGTACCACTGAAAACGTCATCTTGTCCCACAAAAAACAAGCTGCCATACAGCTCCATCAGCTGAAAAATAAAAGTTATAAGTTATAGCTCTCAGAATAAAGCGATGCAAAAAAATTATTTTTTCTATGAAATAGTTTTTATTGCGTTAAAGCGCCAAAACATAAAAAAACTATATAAATGTGGTACCGCTGTAAACGTACTGACCCGAAGAATAACGCTGCCTTATCAATTTTACGATATGTGGAACGGCATTAAAAAAAAAAAACACAATTCCTGAATTGTTGGTTTTTGTTTATTCTGCCTCCCAAAAATTGTAATAGAAAGCGATCAAAAAATGTCATGTGCCCGAAAATGGTACCAATAAAATCGTCAACTTGTCCCGCAAAGAAAAAGCTGTCACATGACTCTGTCGGCCGAAATATTGAAAAGTTAAAGCTCTCAAAATATGGCGATGCAAAAACTAGTTTTTACAAAAAAAGGGGGTTTTAGTATGTGACAGCGGTCAGTCATAAAAACCCGATATGAATCTGGTATCGCTGTAATCTCACCGACCCGAAGAATAAAGTCGTCTAATCACTTATACCGCATGAGGAAAGGCGTAAAAAATAAACTCGTGTTAGGGTTATGCTTGGGTTAGGGTTAGGTTAGGGTTAAGGTTGTGTTAGGGTTAGGGTTGTATTAGGGTTGGGGTTAGGGTTAGGGTTGTGTTGGGGTTGGGATTTTTTCAAAAGTAAAGAAAAAAAAATGACAATATGGCGACTAGTGTTGAGTGCAAGTGCTCGCTACTTGAGTTTGCATCGGGTGCTCGGGTATACACAGAGTATCGTGGGTGCTCGAGTGACATGCTCGAGTCTCCGCCTCAAGTTTTGCAGCTGTTATACAGCCAAAAAAAACTCGCGGGGATTGCTTGCCATGCACGAGCGATCCCCGCATGGTTTTTTTATGGGTGTCTAATAACCTTGAAACATGCGAGGCAGGGACTCGAGCATGTCACTTCAGCAATACTTGGTGCATACCCGAGTACCCGATGTAAACTCAAGTAGCGAGCACTTGCGCTCATGACTAATGACTACTTATTCAATATGATGACCTAATGTTATCAAATTCTGTGTCGTACCTCTAGGTTTAAAATGTTCACTATACCGCTTGATAAAATCCTTGAGGGGTGTAGTTTCCAAAATGGGGTCACTTGTGGGGGGTTTCCACTGTTTAGGCACATCAGGGGCTCTCCAAACGCGACATGGCGTTCGCTCTGAATTCCAGCCAATTATGTGTTCAAAAAGTCACATAGTGCTCCTTCCCTTTTGAATACTGCCAAGTGCCCAAACAGTGTATTTTCCCCACATATGGGGTATCGACGTACTCAGGAGAAATTGCACAATAGTTTTGGGGTCCATTTTCTCCTCTTACCCTTGTGAAAATAAAAAATTTGGGGCTAAAAGATCATTTTTCTGGAAAAAGTTAGATTTTTTTATTTTCACGGCTCTACGTTATAAACTTCTGTGAAGCACCTGGGGGATCAGGGTGCTCACCACACATCTAGAGAAGTTCCTTGAGGGATCTAGTTTCCAAAATGATGTCACTTGTGGGGGGTTTCCACTCTTTAGGAAAATCAGGGGCTCCCCTAATGCAGCATGGCATCTACTGTATGTATAGATATATATGTGTGTATGGATGTGTATATATTGTTATATTGTGGTAGATCAACTCACTCGGCTTCTTAAAGAGGCAGACGCAGGAACCGTTTCTATTTAAAGTGCGGCTGGTTTATTGCAATCCTCATAAACCACGTCAACAGAAAAAGTAAATACAGCCTTTGTCCGGCAGAAGGTAAAACATAAAATAACAAGTCCATACAATAGTGCTGGATAGTCCACCTGGCTCAGAGTCCAGCTTCCATGTCCTTTAACAAGGGGATTCAAACCTGCTTCAAGAGGCCATTTGGCCATTGATGTCTTTGTGCACTTCAGAAGATAGGTCAGGGGTGCACCTATCATGGCGAAATTTGGGATATCCGGCTGATAGTATCTCAACATTCCCAGAAATGCCAGAAGCTGTTCCTTGGTGCCCGGTTTCGGCCAATTTTGGACTGCCTCCACCTTATTTACTTGCGTCTTTACTTTCCTTCTTCCAGCGATGTAGCCAAGGTATTTTCCCTTCTTTTTTTTCCAATCGCACACTTCCTTGGTTTTATGGTAACCCCTTTCCTCAGCGCCTCCAACACGGCCTGGACTTTCTGCAGATGACTTCCCCAATCCGGGCTCAATATCACAATATCGTCAAGGTAAGCTGTGGCGTACTTTTTGTGAGGGGTTAAGATCTGGTCTATGGCCCTCCGAAAGGTAGCTGAGTCTCTTTGCAGGCCAAATGGGCTTCTGGTATACTGGAAGCAACAGTTTGGTGTAAAAGAGGCCGTCTACTTCTTGGCACTTTGAGAGAGGAGGATTTGCCAGTAACCTTTCGTTAGGTCCAGGGAGGTGATGTATCTGGCTGACCCTAGCTTTGATTTGAGTTCATCGTCGCGGGGTATCGAATACACGTCAGTTTTAGCCCCTTCCTTCTAAAACACCTTGCGGTGGGCTTCGGGGATTCTATACGGCTTTTGGTTCACCTGCACATGTGGTTCCGTCAGGATTCCATGATTACCAACCTGCGTACGTTTTGGTAACTCCGAAGTTCTCGACACTGTTGTTTCTGGGCCGGTGACAGTGTCTCTGCTATGGGGACACTCATAGTGTCACCTTCTGGTCTGTCCAGCCCACAAGGAGTTCGATTTGGTTTCTCTGTTGCCCTGCCTTTGTTAGTACCCTCCTGTTTGTTTTTGCTATCTTGTGTTTTGCGGTCACGTGACCATCTGCCTATTTATTCCAGCTCCACCCTTTTGGCTTTGCTGGACTTCAGTGTTGTTTGACTGTCTCTCTAGCCAGGTGCTTCGGTGCCTATCTCTGTCTAGTTCGCTTGGTCCTCTGGGACCTCTAGTACGTTTTGTCTGTTTGTCTTTTGTGCTCTGCATCTACTTCTGTTTAGGAGGTGTCCCATTTTTGTCCCAGTTCTTAGTTCTTTTAGGGACCCCTCCCTTAACTCTATAGGTCTTCGTTCAGACTAGCCGAGGACTAAGGCGGGTCTGTTCACAAGGAACAGGCAGCCCGCTACATCGTAGGGATTCAGCTTCGTCTTACTGTAGGGACAGCTTTCCCCTATCTTTCCTTAGTTTATGTTGCAGATCATAACAGTAAGTCCAGCCCAAAAAAAAACAAAAACTAAAAAGAAAGAAATTCGGGGATCAGTATGGTTTCCGTCCAAGAGTTGGCTCAACGCCTGCAGGGATTGTCTCCGGAGGCGGCCGAGCTTCAGCAACACGTGAGTAGCTGTCCTGGAGCGCATTTTGTTGAACCCAAGGTAGGACTGCCTGATTTTTTTTTATGGTAAACAGCAAGATTTTTTTTCCTTTAAAAATGCTTGTTTGTTATATTTTCGTTTGAGACCAAGATCCTCTGGGAATGAATCACAGCGCATTGGTTTTATTATGTCACTTTTGCGCAAATAACCACAGGGTTGGGCCTTTTCTCTCCAGCCTAATGATCCGTGTTTAAGTTCTGTTGAAGAATTTTTTTCTGCTATGGGGCTATTATATGACGATCCTGATCGAATCTCATCTGCTGAATCAGAACTTAGACGTTTGAATCAGGGGTCAGATGATGTTGAAAATTATTGCACACACTTCAGGAGATTTGCTTCAGAAGTTAAATGGAATGATTCTGCGCTAAGATGTTTATTTCTTGCTGGTCTGAGTGAAAGGGTTAAGGATTTGCTAATTGCAGCTATGCAGTTAGCTGTTCGTGTGGACAGGAGACTGAGGTCTAGGGTTAATGATGTAAAAACTCCTGTAACTTCAGGTCCTAGTTCCCAGAAAATCTGCTCTGACAGCGGAGAACCAATGGAGGTTGGGGCGATGTCACTCCGCTCTCAGGAAAGAGATCGGAGATTCACCGAAGGTTTGTGTCTTTATTGTGGTAAAGATGATCATTTGATTAAGTATTGTGAGCGTCGTTTAAGTAAAGAAAAAAAAAAAGGTCAGTTACGCCCGTATAGCTTCTTTACGCTCTGCAGGAGTGTTTCTTTCTGGGAGTACTACTCTGCAGGGAGATTTGATTGAATTTCAGGTATTTGTGGATTGTAGTTCAACACTTAATGTGATTGATAAAGGGTTTTTGGAAAACCTTAAATTGAAATCCAAACCTCTGTCATCACCTATTTCTGTGGTTGCAATTGATAACACTCCTTTGAAATGTATTACTCACAAGACTGCTGCATTTCCTCTCACTATCAATGGAGATCACCAAGAAATTTTGCACTTGGTTGTTTTGGATAATTTGCCCTCTCCAGTTGTTCTAGGATTGCCTTGGTTAAGACTTCACAATCCTTTATTGGACTGGTCTACTAATGTGATTAAGTGTTGGAGTCCGAAGTGCTATGATAAATGTTGTAATGGTCGCATTGTGGCTGTGGAAAAGGGGGAATTACCTGTACCTATTCAAGATTTTTGGAGGGGTTTTTCGGAGGAGGAGTCGCAAGTTTTACTTCCTCATAGGGATTATGATTGCGCCATTGAGTTTGTTCCGGGTGCTACTCTTCCCAAAAGTCGCTTGTTTAATCTGACTATCCCTGAAAGAAAGGCCTTGGAGGACTACATACAGACTAGCCTGGCTGCTGGTCACATTAGACCTTCTAAGTCGCCTGTGGCAGTTGGATTCTTCTTTGTTAAAAAAAAAAAATGGACGGCGGTTTACGTCCATGTCTGTATGTTCGTGAAATTAATAAGATTACCGTACGCAATTCCTACCCATTACCGTTAATTCCTGACTTGTTTAACCAGTTAGTGGGGGCCAAGTGGTTCTCCAAAATTGATCTCCGGGGGGCATACAATTTGTTACGTGTGAAGGAGGGTGATGAATGGAAAACTGCTTTTAACACTCGGTAGGTCACTTTGAGAGTCTGGTGATGCCTTTTGGTCAGAACCTTATTAATGACATCCTGAGACCTCTGATTGGTAAGAATGTGGTTGTGTATTTGGATGACATTTTGATTTACTCACCAGATCTAGAGTCCCTTTGGCAGAGTGTACGTGAAGTTTTGCAGTTATTGAGGGATAATTCACTCTTTGCTAAGCTGGAGAAATGTGAATTCGCTGTGCAGAAAATTAGTTTTTTGGGCTACATTGTCTCCAGCGAGGGCTTTGAGATGGACCCTGTGAAGGTTCAGGCTGTGCAGGAATGGCCTAGGCCTATTGGTTTGAAATCTATACAGAGATTTTTGGGTTTTGCCAATTATTACAGGAAATTCATTAAGAATTTTTCTGTAATTGTTAAACCTCTAACCGATCTCACCAGGAAAGGTGCGAATACGGCCCAGTGGACTTCTGAGGCCATTGAAGCATTTGAGTATCTCAAAGAGAGGTTCAGTTCTGCCCCTATCCTTATGCAGCCTGATGAGACCAAGCCTTTTTTGGTCGAGGTCGATGCTTCATCAGTGGGGGTCGAACCAGTTTTGGCTCAAGAGAACAAGGGTGGAGTACATCCTTGTGCCTTTTTTTCTAAAAAATTTTCGGAAACCGAACTGAATTATGATGTTGGAAATCGGGAGTTGCTGGCCATTAAACTTGCATTTGAACACTGGCGTCATTTTTTGGAAGGCGCTAGATTTCCTATTCAGGTTTTCACAGATCATAAGAATTTGATCTATCTGGACGCTGCCAAGCGTTTGAATGCCCGTCAAGGTAGGCACTTTTTTTTTCTCGGTTTCATTTTTCTGTTACCTATATCCCTGGTACTAAGAATGTTAAAGCCGATGCTTTATCTCGCAGCTTCTCTCCTACGGTCGGTGCCGAGGAGGAGGAGAGCATTTTGCAGAAAGGAGTTGTGGTGGCGGCTTTGGACTCCGTTTTGGAGAATGGGATTCTGAATGCTCAAGATGATGCTCCATCTAACACTCCCCATGGGAGGTTGTTCTTGCCTAGAGCCTTAAGGAGAGATTTGTTTGTGGAGTGTCATGAGTCTCGGTTGGCAGCTCATCCAGGAGTTTCGGAGACTAGCAGACTTATCAGTCGCAGTTTTTGGTGGCGTGGATGGCAGAAGGAAGTCATCAAGTGGGTGCGTCAGTGTACTGTGTGTGCTAGGTCAAAGGCTTCACATATTCCTGCTGCGGGGTTGCTTTGCCCTCTGGAGGTTCCTAGTGCACCTTGGACGCATCTCACTATGGATTTTATTACTGATCTTCCTGTGTCCGAGGGTTTTACTGTCATCTGGGTGGTCGTGGACCGCTTTAGTAAGATGTGTCATTTGGTTCCATTCATTAAGTTGCCCTGCGCCAAGACACTCGCTAAGGCGTTTGTTAAGGAGATTGTCAAGCTCCATGGCGTTCCCACTGATATTGTTTCTGATAGAGGACCTCAGTTTGTGGCTCGCTTTTGGCGTGCTTTTTTGTGACAGGTTGGGATGTCCAATTGTCATTTTTGTCTGGGTATCATCCTGAGTCGAATGGACAGACTGAAAGAAAGAACCAGGATGTAGAACAGTTTTTGCATTGTTTTGTGGCGGACAATAAAGAGGTGTGGTCTGAGTTTCTGCCTCTCGCAGAATTTGCTCTTAACAATCATACATTCTCTTCTGCTGGGTGTTCTCCTTTTTTTTGTTGTACTGGGAGACATCCGTCTTTTGGTTCGTTCTCCAAATTGGGGTCGGCGGTGTCGGAGGAGGAGAATTTTTCCGGTAATTTGGAGAGAGTTTGGACTAATGTACGTTGTAACCTGCAAGAGGCTAACAAGAAGTCCAAGAAGTATTTTGACAGGAAACGTAAAGAGATTTTGTTTACTGTGGGTGACATGGTTTGGTTGTCCTCGAAGAACCTGCGGTTGAGGATTCCCTCTAAAAAACTGGGTCCTAAGTTTGTGGGTCCATTTAAAGTGCTTCAGGTTGTTAACCAGTCTGCTGTTAGGTTGGATGTCCCTACTTCCTGGAAGATTAATCCTGTGTTTCATGTTTCCTTGTTGAAAAAGGCTGACGTATCTAATAGGGACACCACTGTCACAGTTCCTCCTGTAGTGGAAGACGGCGAATATGAAATTTCTCGTATTTTGAATTCTAGATGGCATAGAGGAAAATTACAGATCTTGTCTCCTGGAAGGGTTTCGGTCCCGAAGACAACTCCTGGGTAAGGATGGATGATGTCTCTGCTCCTAGGCTTGTTAAAGCTTTCCACAGGAGGTTTCCTGATAGGCCTGGGCCTGGAGGATCCAGAGGATCCTCATAGCAGAGGGGGTACTAACCCTCCTGTTAGTTTTTGCTATCTTGTGTTTTGCGGTCACGTGACCATCTGCCTATTTATTCCAGCTCCGCCCTTTTGGCTTTGCTGGACTTCAGTGTTGTTTGACTGTCTCTCTAGCCAGGTGCTTCGGTGCCTATCTCTGTCTAGTTCGCTTGGTCCTCTGGGACCTCTAGTACGTTTTGTCTGTTTGTCTTTTGTGCTCTGCATCTACTTCTGTTTAGGAGGTGTCCCATTTTTGTCCCAGTCCTTAGTTCTTTTAGGGACCCCTCCCTTAACTCTATAGGTCTTCGTTCAGACTAGCCGAGGACTAAGGCGGGTCTGTTCACAAGGAACAGGCAGCCTGCTACATCGTAGGGATTCAGCTTCGTCTTACTGTAGGGACAGCTTTCCCCTATCTTTCCTTAGTTTATGTTGCAGATCATAACAGCCTTGATGGATAGCGGCACGAGAGAATTTTGGGATGGCGAGGTGGTAGCGGTTAACTGGCAGGTGGGACAGGACTTGCAATATTTTTGGATTTCACGGTGACATCTGGGCCAATAGTACCTCTGCATGACCTGTTGTTGAGTTATGCCCACCCCCAGATAGCCACAAAAGACATGTGCATGGGATCTGTCCAACATCCTTTGTCTATAGGGTCCTGGTACCAATAATTCCTCCACTATCTCCTCCCTCACCTTAGTGACCCGGTACAATAAGTGCCCACTCAAACATAAAATATGGAACCCTGGTGTCAGCCCCCGACTCCTGTGCTATGCCGTTTATAACTGTTACCTTATTGAATGCCTCTTTTAGAGTTAGGTCCCTACGTTGGGTGAACCCAAATTTTTCTCTGGTCTTCCCTAGCTCAGGAATGTCTGCATCAGGGGATACTACCTTCTCCTCTTCACCCATTACACAGAAGGGAAACTCTTCAGGCTCTGAGGTTGGTGTGACTTTTTTAGGGCCAACCTGTTTCTTACCCGAGCAATTTAGGTCTCTGCCCTTCCCCCACAAGTCCCAAAACAACACAAAGTCCCGAACTATGATAATTGGGTACAAAAAATCCTGGACCACGCCGCCCTCATGGGACTCAGTACCTCGAGCCGTCTCAATGACCACTCTGGCCATCAGATAGTCTGTAGCATCCCCATGAATGCTGCAGATGCCCACCTTCTTCCCAGGGATCAATTGGAGAGGGGGCTGGTCACTCACGAGGGTCACCAAACTCCCTGAGTCTAGTAGTCCAGTCATTTGCAGGCCATTCACTTTGACAGGACCAGCTTGGGGCCCCTTGCCTGGTGGACAGTTTACGCTGCAAGCTGGATATGCGTAGAATGAACAACGGCGTCCTATGCTGCAGCCCATTTGCTTGGTGGTCAGGGGACGATGGGCAGCTATATGACCTGGGTTGTGACATCTCCAGCAAATTCCATCCCCCGATGAGGGTCTTGGCATGACATCTGCCTCCCCATTGGACAATGGATGTCCCACCCTCTTTTTAACCTCCGTTCCCCAGTATGGAATTGGTTGCCTCCCCACGGACCCGTCGACCCCCTGATACCTTTCAACCAATCCGGCCAAGTCATCGGCGTTCTAAGTGGGGATCTCTCTGGGCAGCCCAAGTCTGCATCGGGCTCGGAAGTGAGTGCACGAACCGGTTCATTACAACTCGCTCCACTATCTATGCTGGGGTAGAGGACTCCGGCTGTAACCACTTTTGGACGAGGTGCAGCAGATCAAACATTTGGGAGTGCGGGGGTTTGTCACGGTGATATGCCCAGCGCAGTGGACCTGTTGTGTTCTGAGTGACATTGCCACCCCCAAGTGCGCCAAAATTTCTGTTTTCAATTTTTCATATTCTTTGGCGTCCTGTAAGGCTAAATCATGGCAGGCCTTTTGTGGCTCCCCCCTTAAGTATGGCGCTAGGACTGCCGCCCACTGCTTTGGCGGGAGTTTCTCTCTATCGGCGACCCTTTCAAAAATTGTTAAAAAGGCCTCTATGTCGTCACCCGAGGTCATCTTCTGCAAGGCTCTCCTCACCGCCTTCCGGACAGAGAAATCAGCTGACATTCGGAGTTGAGCCGCTGCCGTGCCTCTGTGAGTAAATCAACCTGCTGCTGCTGCTGTTGTCGACTCTGTTGCTGGTACTGTTGGAGCTGCTGCTGCAGCTGTTGCTAAAACAGCTTACTTGTCTCCTGTTGAGACAGCTGCTGCAGCTGCTGATGCTGCTCTTGATGCTTCTGCAGTGTTGCTGTTGGAGCTGCTGCTGTTCCCCATGCTGCTGCAGCTGTTGCAGGTGCTGCTGGTGCTGGCTTTGGACCAGGTGCTTGATCAGCTCCTCCATTTTGTCTGACCACTGTTCCGTGCACACAGCCGCCTTCACCCAGGACATGCAGTCTGTCCACAACCGTCACACTTGCTTCCTGGGGATCTTACCTGTACTTCTAACACCATCTGTGGTAGATCAACTCATCTGCTTCTTAAAGAGGCAGACACAGGAACCATTTCTATTTAAAGTGCGGCTGGTTTATTGCAATGCTCATAAACCACGTCACCAGAAATGATAAATACAGCTTTTGACCGGCAGAAAGTAAAACATTAAATAACAAGTCCATACAATAGTGCTGGTTAGCCCACCTAAATGCTTTAAAAAATGGCAGTGTCTGCATTTGTCTTTGCAAACTCAGAATATGTACTCTTTTTTTTTTTGAGGATTTAGCATTCATATGAATCACTAACCTAATTTTTAGTTGTATACGCACAGTTTTTTAGAATTGCATCAGATCTATGTTGCATAGAGTCAACCAAAGTCTGGCACTTGTCAACTGTTATTCCAGCCCAGGATGCTTTGACTACATCCCACAATTTTTTGGCATTTGTTGGCTTTGCCTCAGAAACAGCATTTTTGATGTCACCCCACAAGTGTTCTATTGGATTAAGGTCCGGGGATTGGGCTAGCCACTCCATAACCTCAATTTTGTTGGACTGGAACCAAGATTTTGCTCATTTACTTGTGTGTTTAGGGGTGTTGTCTTCTTGAAACACCCATTTCAAGGGTATATCCTCTTCAACATAAGGCAACATGACCTCTTCAAGTGTTTTAATATATGCAAACTGGTCCATGATCCCTGGTATGTGGTAAATAGGTTCGGCACCAAAGTATGAGAAACATGCCAATATCATGATGCTTGCACCACCATGCTTCACTGTCTTTAGAGTGCACTGTGGCTTAAATGCAGAGTTTGAGGGTCGTCTGACGAACTGTCTGCAGCCCTTGGAACCAAAAATAAGAATTTTACTTTCATCAGTCCACAAAATGTTTCTTCATTTCTCTTTAGGCCAGTTGATGTGTTCTTTGGCAAATTGTATTTGCTTCAGTACATGTCCTTTTTTTTTTTTTTTTTTTTTTTTTTTAACAGTGGGACTTTACGGGGACTTCTTACTAAGAGATAAGCTTCACACAGGCGTCTTCTAACTGTCACAGTACTCACAGGTAACTTGAGACTGTCTTTGATCATCCTGGAGCTGATCATTGGCTGAGCCTTTGCCATTCTGGCTATTCTTCGATCCATTTGAATGGTAGTCTTCCTTTTTCTTTCACGCGTCTCTGGTTTTGCTTTCCATTTTAAAGCATTGGAGATCATTTTAGCTGAACAGTCTATCATTGCCTGCACTTCTTTATAAGTTTTACCCTCTCCAATCAACTTTTTAATCAAAGTACGCTGTTCTTCTGAACAATGTTTCAAACTACCCATATTTATCAGGCTTTCAAGGAAAAATGCATGTACATCATGTGCTGGCTTCACCCTTAAATAAGGGCCACCTGATTCACACATGTTTTTTACAGAATGATTGGTCTCACTAATTGAACTCCACACTGCTATTATTTTGAACACCCCCCCCTTTCAATTAATTATTCAAATACACAGACTCAAAAACATGGAGATCATGAATGCTGATTCTGTTGGATTTCTTAGAATCTACTTCACCAACTGGTAAATTGTTTGACATGTGGTAATATAGTTTATACCAAAAACAGTGATTAATCTGGTTAGTCATATTGGACTGCTATTATTCTGAACACTACTGTGTGTAAAATATATATACACACACATAATACAGAAATATACGTACGCTTGCATTTGTAAAATATGGTCATGAGCTGGCATTTAAAGTTTGCCGACACTGGCCTTTATTACTGTAAAGCTGGATATATACTTCGGATAATTGCCAGAAATAAGTTGCTGAGCCAACATTTATCACACACAATCTCTTCATTATCTCTTCAACCCATGATAATGTTTTCTTCTAGCTCAGTGACCTCCTAGTGTTCAGCACAGGATTTGGAAGTATTGATCTTTTTGGTTCTTCGATCGCTGTATCCCACCATAAAGACAGTTGTCAGCTCATAGCTGTCTGTTGTGACTTCTGATACATCTGCTCAGATGACGGGCATCTCTGGGGCAACCGATCTCTGAAAAATAGGTTCATGAAGGTTGTATAAAAAAGGTAAAATGTGTAAACTTGCTGATAGCCATGAGATTAATACCCCTTTCATAAGTTAACAATTGGTGAACAAACCTGCGTAGGAATATTTGTTCCCAATTACTGGCCCATGTAGACATGCCAGCAATCACCCAACAACTGAGTAAAATGCTTGTTCAGCAGGTGCATACATAAAAATCATTATTGGCATCTCATGTAAAGATGTGATGAGCTGCCGATTACCTGTGCTGCACAAGGGGACATAATCATTGTGCTTTGCCACGCCCCCTGAGTAAGTACAAACGAAACGTGCGTTGGGGTGGAATGACACAGGACCTCTTTTGCATTTTTTCACCAAGCAGCTTGTAATGAAATACTGTTTACTGATAAACTGGTTATATCCTAATTGAGGCACATGCCGAAGCACAAAGCACTTTATATCAGAGATAGCACCTTACTTACCTTTGTGCACTACATTATTCTTCTAATTATGTTGCTGACTCTATAGTATGATATATTGAGCTACACACATTAAACTGCAGCTAGGTGGTACTACCAGCTTTTGCAATTGATCCTGATAGAAATCGCCTAGAGTATTAAAATGCAAATGTGAACAGGTCTATTTTTAAGTGTCCCTCGCAGTGTGAGGCCCTTTTTTATGGTTGTGTTGTGTTATTATGTTACTTTGTTAACAATGCAAAAATACAATAATTATTTATTTTAATTGTTGTGGTTGCTTGGTTACACTTACCCTAAAAAAAACCAAGCCTGTTGATTTGGTCTAAAGGAGATATGGTTGGCTCTCTCTATTTTGTATCCACTATGACATTTGGCTCTAAGAATGACATCAAAAACCATGTGTGATTCCAGCACTAGAGCAAGACATAGTCTTTGCTCTTCTTATAGGATTTAAAACCATCACAAAGGCACACATCCAAAATGTCACAGGATAATCAACACCACCAACATGTAAGAAATACCAAAAACACCACGTCAATCCCATTGTATTATTTCTATGTGGTTTTTTTTTATACATAGAAAAATGAAAGTGTGTGCAGGAAACCTAATGGATATCTGTGTGCAAAAAAAAAATGATTCAATTAGTCACAGGGATTTTCCAGTTCTATGTAAGTAAAGCTTAAAGGGGTTGTCCAATGAAGAAATATTATTTTTCTTTGTTATACCAGTTAAGAGATAGCAATTTCAAGCATTAAAAAAATGAACTTCCTGCTATGGGGCCTCCTGGTAATCTTATGATTCTTTCCTTAAAAAAAAATCTATCTAAGGTCATTTAATGTGTGCAGCAAAATGTTAGAAGTGTTCTACCAGTCCGTAGTGGCAAGTGTCATCTTTTTCGCAATCATAAGCTGGGGAAGTAGTGGGCGGGTGTCTGATGCTAATACGCTAAACAAGTTTATCAAGAAGGCTAGCTCCGCTGTTGGCCGCCATCTTGCCACTTTTGAGGAGTTAGTGGAGAAAAGAATTTAGAAGAAATGTTTGGCGATAATGAGCAATAACGCACGGATTACATGAGCTGTTGATGAGGCAGAGGAGCACCTTCAGTAACCGTCTAATCCTACTAAGGTGTAAGAAGGAAACATACAGGAAATCGTTCCTGCCGACTGCTATGGGAATGTACAACAACTACCTAAGTGTGAAATTCTCTAAGTGACTGGTGTACTGGCTACAGTTAAATTATATACAATGTTACACCTATAGTAATACTTTTGATCCAAGGTTCTTGTACTGATCGCCTTTTCTCGGGGCCAAGAAGGAATTTTTCCCCGTGATGCAAATTGGCTGAATGTGTCCTGGGGTTTTTGCCTTTTTCTGGATCAACAGATTTAGGTACAGGGATTTTAGTAATACCATAACAGTAATACAAAAATAAAACAAATTAAAAAATTATAAACTGGTTTATTTGTAATTGTAATAGTGCCGTAATAATAAAATTGGTAATTCATTTCTGAGGCCTAGTTCCAGTAAGTTAGTGTAGTGTTGGAATGGGGAGTACAATTGGGGGAGAAAGGTTGAACTGGATGGACCCAGGTCTTTATTCAACCTATGTTACTATGTTACTATGATTGGCGTTCTAATTGTATATCGAACTGACCGGTCATGAATAGGAATGTATGAGATTATACCTGCAAAATTCTACTGTTAGATTGTAATTCCTGTCTATGTTCTGCTGCTGTGATACACTTTATTGATCCCGGGGAAAATTACAGTATCATAATGTGTTCTATGTGGTCACACATGCTCAGTAGCCAAGTCCAGCTGTGTGGATCCCATTGTCCATGGGGCGCTAAGTGAGGCTTAGCTAAATATGGGATCAAGTGCTGCAGACTTTTTCCAAGCAAAAATTGACATGCAGTGCGGATTCTAAAATGCGAAGCGTGTCCGTTTCTGATAATGATTTCCAAAATACATTGTACTCCTTTCATTGTAGCAGGGGTTAATTCTGTAGTTACAGGGGTTATCTGGGATCTTTGCGATGGGGTAAAGGACTTACTGGCAAGTAGTTGCTAACTACTGGTCTATTCTGCTGTGCAATGATCCTGCTCAGAGGAGTCACAGCGCGCTCCCGATGGCGATTCTCCTGCTTGTGGTGACGTCAGGTTCTTCTCATCCACTCAGCTTTGTCGATGAGGCACCTCTGCTGATGTCATTCTGATTGACAGCCAGCTACCCACTGCTTAATTGTGGGAAGCCAGTTGTCAATCAGCATGACATTGGCAGTGATGCCTCGTCAACAGAGAAGATGGAAAGAGAAAGAGCTGCTCTACTGATGTGATGTCGAATAAAGCAGAGAGTCACAGTGTGAGCCGGGAAAGGTGTTGCAGGGCAGGACAGGCCTGTAGTTGTCAACTACCTGACGGTAAGTTCTTAGCCCAATCGCACAAAGATAAAAACAAAGTCCCAGATAACCCCTTTACTTAACAGTGAAATCTACAGCAGATTTGTGGGTATAAATCGGTAACTTGGGGACTAACTCTAAGGATCAGCCCACAATAATATGTACACACAGACTAGACTAGGTTCATACTGTGTCTGTGCACGTAGCCCACTATATACATTGGGAGCTTTTCACCAGGCGGAGGCCAAGAGTGCTTCCTTGGCCCCTGTCTGGCCGGTATACCATTTATCCATGAAGGAAATCAGAGCAGCCTGTGCTTTCCTATACAGAGGTCTCCTGTAGAGTAACTTACACCATGCAGTATATGTATCAAGTACAATGGGTCCCTTTGGTAGACGGATGTGTAGGGACCTATCCTGACATTGGCCACCATCGGTCACAAACCTCCTGACCGTATGCGCCCGATGATGGGCACAAACGTAGTGTGGACCTAGCCTAATCCACTATGGATTACAGTAACAGCAATGTGAACGAAGTTAAAAGAAATCGTATTCACAGAGAAAATCAATCCGCAAAGAGCGAAATTTGCAGCAAGTCCGTCACATTTACATCGGATTCCCCGGAGGTGCTTACCAATGTGAATTTTGCTGCAGTTTCTCAGCCGTGGACACGTCCTGTGGGAACAGACTTTTCTTTCTTTCTCAACAGTTCTAAACACATTAGGTGGAAGTTCTGAGAAGGCATGAAAATAACACCAGGGGGCGCTATAACAAGAACGTTATATCTGGACACAGGAGGTTTTTTTTTTATTATTTCCAATGAAATATTTTAAGTTTTGTGTTACCTAGTATAAATTACGGTTTGTTTTGGGATGACCACTAATCACTGCAGAATAGAAAAGTTGTACAACTTTCTCATATTTGTTTGAATACATCTCCATTTTCAAGATGCTCGATTGCTGTCAGTGAACATTCTTCACATTCAGAGGCTGCAAGCCCATACACAGCTAGTCCTGCTCCCAGCGGAGAAGTGGCTGCAGCTGTATCCAGTATAGACAATGCTATGCGAGATATATACAGCAGCAGCAGCCATATTAACCCCTTCCCGACATATGACGTAAAGTTACTTCATATGTCCAGTCCCAGTCTTTGATGAAGACGCAGAAACTGAACTTACATCCATGCCAGCAGAAATTGGCTGTGATACTCAGCCAGGATCTGCCTCTAGCTGCTGTGAGCTTCACCCACTGCTGTTAACCACTTAATTGCTGCTGTCAATCTCTGGCAGCAGCATTTAAAGCACGTGGACCAGAGGGTGTGCTGCTCCCTGCACCCATCTCTGCCCCCATCTCCCTGCAACATGATCTCAGAGAACCAGTAGATTGCTACAACAGCCAAAGACCTACTAAAGATCCCCGTGTCTTTCATAGTGGTAATCCTATGAAAGACAGCCTGAAATACTATGATATTGCAGTATATAGTAGAAATAATTGGACGATCGTAGGATTAAGTCCCCTAGAAGGACTAAAAAATAAAGTAAAAAAAAAAAGTTTTTACAAATAAAATATAAAAATGTGAATCAACCTACTGCACTTCTTCCCCCCCCCCCCTATTAAATATAAGGAAATAAATAAAATTAAAACACATATTTGGTATCATTATTTCTGTAAAAAGTCCAATCGGTCAAAATATAAAATTAGTTAACCAGATCGGTAAACGCTGTAATAAAAAAAAAAGCAATCGAAACACCAGAATTGTGTTTTTGTTTGTCACTGCAACTCGAGCAAAAATGGAAATGTAACCGGTCTCTGAAAATAACGACACAAGAATAATAATTATAATTTATTTTTTCACCATTTACCAAAACTGTAGTTTTTTTTATCGCTGTAATCGTACGAACCTGGAGAATTATGTTCACGAGTCTTGTTTATATATGTTTATTCATTGTTTGGTAAAAAAATAACTCGAAAATAACGTGTTTTCTTTCAAAATTTCACCGCACCTGAATTTTTTTTTCAATTTTCCATTCCAGTATCATCAAATGGTAAAAAGATTGATGCCAATCAAGACTACAACATGTCTCACAAAATAAAAAGCCCTGGTACATCTACGTATTTCGATAGAGGAATGAAAAAGTGCAAAAATAAAAGAGCAAAAACAAAAAAAAAATAATTGCCTGGTCATGAAGGGGCTAATCTTAATATGTGCTAGTTTCCTATCGTGTATCAAAGAAACACCAAAAAATGCATTCTGAGACCAAGACTTTGTGTTGTGTAGTCTTATACTAATAAATTGATCTTTCATCTATAATAATTTGGTCTCCGAATGCATTTTTTGGTGTTTCTTTGATTTTTGTATTCTTTGGCAATTATATATTGTTTATTTTGGTATTTCCTTTTTGCATAGGTTTTCTTCTTCCTATCATGTATCAGTCTGGAGTCCAGGCTGTATATCTTGCAGAGCATTTCCTACACTGGATGTGACCACGATTGTGCAGCATCTCTGCTCCGAACTTCATTCCCTTCATTGTGTGGTGCCGCAGTTATTCCTTCTAGAAAGTTATGACTAAATTGACATCTGGGTGTTACCAGCTGGGGGCGTGTCCCTGCACTGTCTGACGCTGTCCAATCGGTGCTGACGTTATCTGGCTGTGCAGGGACACGCCTCTTTGGCAGGGGAAATAGTATCACTCAGTTTTCAATTCATAAATTTCTAAGAGTAAGAACAAAGGTACGGCATAAAGAAATGTAAGAAAAAATGCTCCAGATTTGATATTTTATGGGAAATACTTATATTTACTTAAACAGATCTGTATTCTCTCAATCCAAGCAAGCCTTCGTCTTAAAACTGGTGAAGAATTGAAATACAAAGTATAGCAGAAAGTTGTGAAACTTTTCTTGTACACAGAGATTAAGCTTTATTTACATAAAACCGGAAAAACTCTTTATTGTTATTCATGATATTTACATTGTGCAAATTCCCATCTCCCTGCGATGTACACAGAGCCAGAGTGTCAGCGCAATTATCATAGAGATTAAAGGATAATGATTATGTAGAACGGGGATTTTATGGTAACAGAATTGTGTCTACCATTTTTTTCTTTACATTTTTTTTTTCTTCTACATGACCTCGTTTCCATAAAGATTTTTTTGTTAATGGACATCAATGTCATTGTTTTCCCCTAACCCCCATTAACCAGCGACACTCCCCTGACCTAATTTCTTAAAAGCTTGCATGCTAGTCCACCTCCCTCTTAATGAGGCACATAACGAATGTTTCTTGATGGCTCTAATCCATGTGAACCCTTATATGAATGTAGCTCTCATTTTCCCTCTGACCATCAAAAGCCATAACGACACTTATCTTGTAATTTTCCATGTCAAGAATCAATTTAAAATTGCCCATAGTCATGACCATCTGGCCATATGAATTTTATGTTCATGCGGACAATCACATTGATAATTTATCATGATGGTCTGAGTAAAAAATTCAATTGTTAGGATTTTTGATACATTTTTTTAATACAGTTTCTTAGAGAGAATTTTCACTTGTGTTGAATTATTATGTAATGTGTTACTGCAAAACTAAAAAGCTGGGGATAAACCCCATGGATATAATGACAGCCATTGGTTGTCACATACATTTATCAGGAGGACACTGTTTTTTCTTGTGGCAACTGCTAGGTGGCACAGGGAGTCTTATATGCCAGGCAGTGCTCTGTGGGGTGAAAAAAGTCTGCAAATTATTTATCCTTCAGAAAAGAGAACATTGTCTCTCTAGTGCCATCAGTGGAAATAGCGCTCAGCTTTTTCCTGCAGTCCCGTCAATGGAGCTCAGGTGAAGCATGTGCACCTCCACTCCATTCAAGACAGGGCTGCAAAGGCCTGATCTTTGGAACGCTGGGTGTCCCAGACATTGGACCCACAAGAATCAGCAAGCAATCCTCCATCCTGTGGATAGGGAAAAGCTTGTGAATTTGGGAAATAACCTTTAAAAGCAGAAAATCGTGTGAAGAAATCTAGATCATTAATGTGTGCCCTGCATTCAGTGGTTTTATGGCTTCTTTTCGAGGTGTCCATCTAAATCCCTGAAATATTGGATTCAGAGTTGCCCATGAGAGAGCCACTTGTTACAATAAAACAAATGGAGATGGACTCAATTTATGCACTTTGGCACATAGTCGGCTATGTTCTTGTGCTCCTCTGAAAAGATTGACACAGTCACAGAAGATCATAAATGGAGTCAATCTCCATTTGTCTTATTGTAATGAATGGCTCCATCAGGGGCACCTACGAATCCGTTTTTCAGGAATTCAGATGGATGCTCCAAAAGGAAGACATCAAATCACTGCTGAATCAGTGTGTAGCTAGCCTAACTTTTGCTGTCTTCTGTGGACAGCAGATGGATCACCATTTATGACAATTGACAAGCAAGTATCTTAAATGCCTTTACTCCGCATTGACCAAAATTGTACAAACCTAACTATATTTTTGTTACACATTTGTATTTTTCCTTTCTGATGAATTTCTTGTTTTTCTGTCTGCACTGTAGAAAACATTATGTGTTGAAAACAAGCTATGCTACCTGAAGACCACTAATAAAAAGGCTAGTATTCTGGGCTAATCTGATGAAGTTGGTTGTCTAAGCCGTGGGTCAGCATGTGGATCAGTGGGGACCAATATAGCAAGTTATGCAGAATGGCAGATGGGCAAGTGAAGATGGAAGCACTAGATGCAGCTGAGCCAGATGTGCAGTTAGTACAGGAACAGCAGAGATGTGTAGGCAACTGGTATCTTGCTACAGAAGTGTGGTCAAGCACAACAAGAGCAGGCATGTATAGGCAAACTGGTATCTTGCTAGCAGAAGTTTGGTTACACACAGGAATAGCAGAAATGTATAGGTTAACTGATATCTTGCTAGCCTAGCAGGAAAAGCAGAAACAAATTAGTTATCAAGTATCTGGATAGTAGAGACAAGTTTGTTAACATGTAATATGGCTCCGCAGAGCAAAGAGTGCAATAGGGCCAAAGGTAGCTAGGTAGTAGTGAGTTATGTTATGGCATGTGTGAATACTCAGGACAGGTTTTCCAGGACTTTAACATCTGCCAGAGGAAAAGGATCACTATGAAATAAATATTTTTACCACTCTGAACCCTGCCACTCCATCACCGAAGATAATGTCAACTAGGTCATCAATCACTTGATCCTGCAACCAATCAGTAGCCTGTTTGGTAAGGTGACTGACTAGAAGGAACATCATGCCTTCTGACCCTGGTGGAGATAGTGGGAGTGGTGGGTGTTTCGTGCAGTAACTCTTCTTTTCCTTAAATGCTCCCATCCTTCTGGCAGATTTTGATATTTCCTGGAAACCATTTTAAAGCAAAAGTATTAGATTAAAAAGATTTGCTTTTCTCCAGAAACCACAATCACCTTATTGAAAAGTTATTTCTTGTTGTTACTGTTGATGTTTTCTTCTCCCCTCCACCCCCCCAAAATAAGTTTGTTACTGACGTCTAGGGGTATCCGCTTTCTGCAGCAACTTTTACTGAACTCTGCATGAGATAATTTTACTCGCAAATCAGCAACAGTCAAAAAAAATGTGGTGTATGTACTGTGGAAGCCATTGTGCATTGTAAGGGTCTTGTAGTGCTGAATTTATGCATTTTAATATTTTGAGCCTTTCATGATAAAGCCCTAATTGTAAAAACAAGGAGAATATTGACGTGCAAGACAAGACTTTGTATATACATTTGATAATAATAAATCTTATGGCATTAATCCATATTCATGAGGGAATTTCTCCCATTCATTATCGCCATTGAGTGGTAATTGCCCCCTTAAACCACCTAGTATCATTTGTTCTACCAAATATCTCTCAAGGGAAATTATATTTCAAGTAATAGATATCTCTTTCAAAAGTAGACCTTCAAGATGTTCAGAATTATGTTATAAATCATCTTGGTTTTGTTTAGTTATAATCTCCTGAAATCACCTCTGGTGGAAGATTAGACAGATCCAAAAAAACATGCATTTCTTACTTTCACCTAATCAAACTATCAAAATAATTATATAAATACAAGTTTAGTAAGAGCCAGATAAACAAACTCACATAAACTAAATCAATGGGCTAATAACGTCCACAAAGTTCTGCATGCAGCAACATGGTAATAGTTGGTCAGGCTTATAGAAGTCTTCTGGACAACTACTTAACTACTCATTAACTGCGATGTTGGTTTTTTGTGTCTTGGCAGTCGTGGGACATTTTTATGTCGAGTGACCGCTACAGCCAATCAGACTGCATACTGAAATGCTGCAGCCAGTCAGTGTCTGCTGATTGGCTGTTATGGTCACATTACATAACACACCAGTGTGTGCTCCTCACCACAAATCCTGCTCCAGTCCCTGCTGGCATATGATTTGTGGTGTAGTGAATGCCACCACTCATCATGAATTTTAACCCCCTGCAGTAACCTCAAATACGGTATACAGTAAGCCCCTAAGCTCCCTTGAGTGGTGGCTGTGGGGGGCATAATATTATTGCAAGGCACTGTGACCCATCCAGAACAATGCCCTGGCTATCCTTTTCATGCTGTGCGTGGCTCCATCTGAATCAAGACCTGATACCATGTGAGACATCATGTCACGTAGTGACAAGGGACTGTGGGCAACTACCCCATCCCTCGAACTAGGGGCGCCCTAGGCTATCCCTGTCCCCCCAGATGGTGGAGATACCAGGGGTCTCATACCCTGTATATGCTCCTATCTTACCCTTGTCAGTTTCCGTCCCAACCCAGGGAGGTATGAGGCCGAAGTGTGTAGGCAAACACTAACGAGTTAGACAAGGGTAAACAGACAGCGATAAAAGAAAACTACAATCATACAAATCCCCTAAAAAAATAACAGAGTAGGAAACAGGGGAGGATAAGGAAGGAAGAAACCAAATCGGAGGGGATAAGGATAAACGTGCAAACCAACTCCACGCAGCAATCTCCTGAAAAACTCTCCAACAGCACTGAACTCTCTACTTCAACTCCAAACCAAGTAGTGGTAACTATCACTGGCAAGGTCAGAACCAAGGAGGATGAGTCCAACTAAGTAGCTTAACCCTTGCAGCACCAGAGCAAAGAAAGCCAGAAATGCAAATAGGACGGTGAAGCCGTTCTAACTACCGCAAGTGTATATGTCACCAGACGTTGCGATCGTCTGACCCCACTATCGCGGTATCCCCGTGACACATCAGCTTCCAGGAACTTGGTTATCAGCCCCAAGGAGGAGTTTTTTGGCATATTTCCTGCTTACCTTTTGTGGATTTTCTTTGTGTTCCCTGTATGACCCTGACTTTATTTTACATATCCACGTACTGACCCTAGTCTGTCTTCTTTTCCCCATCGTCAGCTGCTGATTCTGGATCTGACACTTTCTGACTGTTATCAGCTCTGGATCTGCTGAGATTTAGTTTCTGAACCAGGTGACCTGACCATCTTCTGGAGACTTCGTTGTGGCTAGTCGACCAGTAAAGTCTATACCCTCTTACGTTAAAGATGAAGAATAGGGAGATGCATTAGACTCCGCACCCCAACAACTGTCTCCGGTGACTTTCCTTTGTTTTTGCTGTCAATTTTCTTACATTACTCTCAATCTCAATTTGCTCATGGTTCTTGTTGTGTAACTCTATGTTCCTATATATCCAGCCAGAGGGATAATCGGACAAAGGATGCAAATGATGCTGGTTGTCTGAGTTGTGTTGCTAATAAGCCATTTTGGACCATAGTATTTAGGTACACGGTGAGAGTAATCTTGTGGTTGAACATTTATTGGTGACATTATTATTGTCATAACTTCATATAGATAAAGAATTCAGTGTTATTTGCTAAGGAATTTCTATTTACAATTCACTGAAATGGACATAACTGAAAAAAAAAGTCTGTCTCACAAGTCAATAAGGACCCATGATGCAGGTTGAAAACTTCAATATTTTGGCCAACTAATACCGCATGAATTTTTTTCAGGATGCTGCCAGGACCTTAAATGTTCGTAGGCGAAAAAGGTTGTTTTCACTTGTGGGATGTACTTACTTAGGTAGCGAGCTGCCCGTCTGATCTAATAGTATCAGAGAAACCAATAGGCTGTTAGCCAGCGTACTGCACTACATGTATCTGTGTGACCTTATTAGTGATAGTATGGACTGGAGTATGGCGCTAACGTGCTCATACATTGAAAAAGCTGACTTAACCCATTAAAGGCATTTCCCCCAAAAAATGGAAATGTATAATCGTGGGACCCCGGCCATCACAAGAAAGGAAACCACAAAGTACATGAATGGAGTGGTAGTGAGTACGTGACCAGCGTTCCATTCACTCAAGATGAGAATGACAGAAAAGAGACTGATAGGAAAATCTGTGCACGATCTCTATCAATTGTATAAAGAGTGAATGGAGTAGTGGTCACAAGTGGTCACTAATCGCACTGGGGACATTGCACCCCGTTTCTAGTAAATGGTAGGGACTCCAGTGTTCAGAACTCGCAGTCATATGTTTAACATCCACCCTGTGTATGGCCTCTTTCACATGTCAGTGTCTCCAGTACGTGTGGTGATAGTTTTCACACGTACCGGAGACATTTACACCTGTCCGAAGTTGAGAGAATCCATAGTGTCCCATGCCATAATCCATCTGTGCGACATTTGTTCATCACCATAAGTGGTGGCTTGAGGCAAAAGCTCACGTTGAAGAGCAAAGAAGAATGACTCGATGCAACGAGAGCAGACCTCTGAACTGCGGTGAACTCAGTGAGGTCACCGCAGTTGAGGGGCCCGCTCGCTGCTGTGAGCTATTCTCCTGTGCTTTTCAACGTGTGTCGTCACCTCAAGCCACTGCTCATGGTGATGAGCAAATGTCGCACTGATGGATTACGGTGTGGGACACTATGGATTCTCTCAACTTCGGACAGATGAGGGATATTGTTTTTTTTTTTTATTTTATTTTAAATTTTACTCTTCTTGTAGACAACGGGGGCTGAAAACAACTCTCAACATTCTCCCCTGCAGGCGCTGCTCTTAGCGCGAGCAGGGGACAATGATGAGAGCTGCCTCCAGCACTCAACACCAGTGAACAGCGCAAACTGTACCGCTGGTACGTGTGATACAGATGCGACACACGGGCAGCACACGGTTGCCACACACGGACACTGATATCTCCGGTACTGGTTTTTCGAGTACCGGAAATATCAGGACATGTGAAAGAGGCCTATAGGTGATAAATGTATTTATTGGGAAAACCCCTTTAACACTTCATGACAATAAAACATGGAGTGGGCTCAGGATGTGAGCCCACACTATACCCGGCAGATGCTGGCTGTGACATACAGGACCAACCAAAGTTTGCTCTGATCACTGCTACAGTCTTTAACTATTTAAATGCCGCTGTCAATCACAAGTTTTAGGTTTCAGAAAATGCAACATCAACCAATTTTTTTTTTCTCTGCAAAGTTCTGATTTTTTTTTAATACTAAAATATAACAAACTGCAACTCGTCCTGCATAAAACTGAGCCCTCATATGGCTATGTCAATGGAAAAATAAAAAAGTTGGGGCTCTTGGAAAAAGTAGAGGAAAATATTGAAAGCGTAAAAAAAGAAAATTGCCTGTTAATGGAGGGGTTAAGGAGGTATAATGACTAGTTGTTGTACCAGAGGCTAGAGAAGCCTTGCCTGTTAGTAAGTGACATCTGTAGCCGCCTCATTATTATAGCATTGTTTAGGCCTGTTCTAGGACATTGTCACTGTCACGTGTTATGTAAATTTCCAAGTGACAGTTACAAAATGTATGCAAACTGCACCGCAGCCTATGGGTGATACTTTGCCGACAGAAGGCAACCAGAGAGGATCAGTTGGATGTATACCTATATTTTACACGTTTGTTTAGCATCTTGCACTATCTCAGGTGGAACGACACATATATATTTACCGACGAGATACCAATTATGGAGCATCTTTATTCGGAACTATCCCTGTGACGTTCCTCTGTAATTACTCCTGGAAATGTATGACTAGGGTTTGGCCTGCAGAGAATATTTATTTAATGCATCAATGCCAAATTTTATGAATAGAGGCTCCAGCATTGTTATTTCATGGGAAATACAGGTACTTACCAGAACAGACATGTCAGGACAGGGACACTTTTACCTTCAATTTATTCCTATGACTGTGTGTATTGCTAATAAAAATATGGATATCTTATAGCCTACATATTGTAACATATTGTTTATATGCTTTGATAAAGTGTGGTCATTAGACCAAGTGTGGAATATATTGCAATATACTGCAGTGTAATATCATTGATATACTCTGATACTGATAAAGTAGTTCTTTCACATGAACTGTTCTTGATGCATGCTATCCACAAAGTGTTTGCTAGGTGTCAATGCAGTAAGACAATGTTAATTGTTCTATGGTCTATGAAGTTGTGTGTTTCAAAGATTCATTATCCTGATTTGTACACAAGTGACCAGTGTTATATTTGCTTTGACAAATAGTGTTATTGTAACCAAAATACTGATTCAGATAATGTATGTACACTTACCATTATGTTCCATAAGAAATACACAGATATATTGTCTAAAACAATGTTTATAGGTAAACTTCTCGAGATTACAGAACCTGGCCAATTCTGTATTATCGACGACTCATACTTATAAACATTAACCAGTTTTATGCTTCCATTGTCTAAGCCTTATAAAAGTCACTGGAATCATGATACAGATAGAAGCCATAAGTTATACCTGCACTGATGTGTAGTGTTGTATGTACCTGCCCATGCAGTGTAGTGAAGACTTCCAGGGGTCTCTCTGTCTTGGTGAAATTGCTTCTCTGATGTTCCAGACGGATGATGTTTAAAAGCTCCTTGGTGACGAAGTGAGTATATATATATATATATATGTACTTAACCTTTGTATTATAACATATACAAAAGTGTATGCAATATCATCATATCATACTATTCCTTTAATTATGTATTTTACCTTTTAAATCAGCTATTATAAATAAAATTGCATTATATCGCAAAGGGTTGCCTTCTTTAAAGCCGTATCCGAACCTTATTGCTAAAAACTTGGCATAACACTGTGTCTAAGACCTAGTATTTGACCACTGTATGGCGGTATTATTATTAGTATTTATTTATATAGCGACATTGATTCCATGGTGCTGTACATACCAAATACAGATATCACTTACAGTAAACAAACTAACAATGACAGACTGGTACAGAGGGAAGAGGACCCTGCCCTTGTGGGCTTGCATTCAACAGGATGGTGGGGAAGGAGACAGTAGGTTGGGGGGATTGCAGTAGATCCAGTGTTGTTTAGGTAGCAGCAAGCAAGGTCATGGCAGGCTGTAAGCTTGTTTGAAGAGATGGGTTTTCAGGTTCCGTCTGAAGGATCCAAGTGTGGCGGATAATTGGACGTGTTAAGTCACAGAATTCCATAGGATGGGGGATATTCGGGAGAAATCTTGGAGGCGATTGGGCGAGGAACGAATAAGTGTGGAGGAGAGAAGGAGGTCTTAGGAGGACCAGAGATTACATAAGGGAATGTATCGGGAGATTAGTTCAGAGATGTACGGAGGAGAGAGGTTATGGATGGCTTTGTAGGTCACTGTTAGTAGTTTGAACTGGATACGCTGGGGGAAATGGGAGCCAGTGAAGGGATTTGCAAAGGGAGGTAGCAGAGGAGTAACGAGGTGCGAGATGGACCAGTCGCGCAGCAGAGTTAAGGAAGGACTGGAGGGGTGCGAGAGTGTTAGCAGGGAGGCCACAGAGGAGGATGTTGCAATAGTCGAGGCAGGAGATGATGAGGGCATGCACAAGCAGTTTAGTAGATTGAGGGTTGAGGAAAGGACGGATTCTGGAAATATTTTGAGCTGGAGGCGACAGGAGGTGGCGAGAGCTTGGATGTGGGGTTTGAAGGACAGGGCAAAGTCAAGGATTACTCCAAGGCAGCGGATTGTCGGTACAGGGGAAAGTGTGATGTCGTTTATTGTGATGGATAAATCAGGTAGGGAAGATACTTGAGATGGGGGAAAGATGATGAGTTCAGTTTTGTCCACATTGAGCTTGAGGAAGCGGGAGGAGAAGAAGGAGGATATGGCTGTTAGACATGCTGGGATCCTGGACAGCAGAGAGGTGACATCTGGGCCAGAGAGGTAGATCTGGGTGTCATCAGCGTACAGATGGTACTGGAAGCCATGAGATTTCATGAGCTGTCCCAGGCCAAGGGTATAGATTGAGAAGAGTAGGGGTCCTAGGACAGAGCCTTGAGGGACTCCAACATAGAGGGGGCGGGGTGAGGAGGTAGTGTGGGAGTGGGAGACGCTAAATGTGCGGTTAGAAACGTATGAGGAGATCCAAGATAGGGCATAGTCTTTGACGCCAAATGAAGAGAGGATTTGTAGTAGGAGGCAGTGGTCAACTGTATCGAAAGCAGAGGATAGGTCAAGAAGAAGGAGTACAGAGAATTGTCTGTTAGCTTTGGCTGTAAGTAAGTCATTGGTGATTTAGGTAAGGGTAATTTTGGTGGAATGGTTGGGGCGGAAGCCGGATTGTCGGTTGTCGAAGAGAGAGTTAGATGAGAAGTGGGCAGAAAGTTCAGCGTGAACGTGTTGCTCAAGGAGTTTGGAGGCAAATGGGAGCAGCCATATGGGGCGATAGTTGGACAAGGCGGTTGGGTCGAGGGATGGCTTTTTGAGGATGGGTGTGATTGTGGCATGTTTGAAGGCAGCGGAGAAGGTACCAGAAGTTAGTGATAGGTTGAAGAGATGGGTTAGGGATGGGATGAGTTTAGGGGGGAGGTTGGGGAGGAGGTGGGATGGGAAGGGGTCGAGTGCACAAGTGGTGAGGTATGATTTGGAGAGGAGACGAGTAAGGTCTCTTTCTGTGATGTTGGGAAGGGAAGTTATGGGGGAAGGTCAATGGTGTGGAAAACAAAGGGGTTGTGCTGGCTCTTCAGCTGCTCGCGGTAGTAAAAGGACCTTCCATGACGTCATTTAGTCATGTGACAGGTCACGCGACCACTGACGTCGGCGGTCGCGTGACACATGACTAAATGACGTCATGGAAGGTCCTTTTACACCACCACGAGCCAATAAAGACACCAGACGCATCAGAGAAGGAGACCGGGGGCCATCGGAAGGTGAGTATAATGTTTTGGGTTTTTTTTCAACATTTTTATTCTTTTTTTTTACTATTGATGCTGCATTTGCCGCATCGTAACTTGGTCATGCAACATAAATCCATGCCGGTTGAATGGATTTATATAGTGCGACCAAGTTGTCAAGCACTTTTCCAAGTGATGCTAAAATCGCTTGGAAAAGCGCTTGACAACCCGCATGCGAAATTGCATGTAAAAATGCTTTACAAATGCTTCTACCTGGCAGGAAAAACACATATAAAATCCGCATGCGTTTTTTCTGCCAGGTACATGCAGAAACGCTCCGCAGCATTTCTGCATCGTGGGCACTTAGCCTTTCAGCATTTTTTTCAGCGTTTTTTCACCCATACAAAGTAATGGGTGGTGAAAAAAACACACCAAAAAAATGCAGGTATATTTTTTCAGCGTTTTTGATGGCAAAATAGAATTTTTTTTTTTTTTTTCACAGAACTTTATGTACATGCATAAATAGAGAAGGACAGTGAAAAAAAAACACTAACAAAACACATAAAAAATGCAGCAAAACCTGCGTTTTTGACGCAGCTGATTTCCTGCCAGAGATCAGTTTTGCTGCAGATTTCTGATGTAAAAAAAAACACAACATGTGGGAACATAGCCTTAGACTGATCGTCATCATCCTAATCTGGAATCGGGGAGGGTGCTCAGGGAAGTAGTATAAAATCTCCTACATCCACCACTGTACAAATTGTGACCAGTGGTGTAATGCCAATGGCGGCAGGCCACATGGCTGCTATGGGGCCCGTGAGCCGGGGGGCTCAGTGCCAGTGCCGACACTGGGCCTCCCCCACCCATTGTTGAACGTTCAACTGTATCAACATCCTCTCAGCTGACGCTTCCTCCTCCATCATTCTTCCTTGGCATCTGACATCTCAGCGCAGCAGGTGTGATGACGTCACTACATGGCACCCACTGCGCTGAGATGTGCAGCTCTTCAGAACGCTCAGGAACGAGGAGGAGAGGTGAGGTATTGTTTTTTTTTTTTTTTCAATCAGTGAGTACATTGTGGTGGCATTAATACTATATGGATGATTATGGGGTGCATTATGCTATATGGAGTACTATAGGGTGCATTATACTAAATGGAGGACTATGGGGAGTGCATTATACTATATGGAGGACTGTGGGGAGTGCAATATACTATATGAAGGACTATGGGCAGTGCATTATACTATATGGACGACTATGGGATGCATTATGCTATATGGAGGACTATGGGGAGTGCATTATACTATATGGAGGACTATGGGGAGTGCATTATATTATATGGAGGACTATGGGGAGTGCATTATACTATATGGAGGACTATGGGGAGTGTATTATGCTATATGGAGGACTATGCTGTCCGAATAAATTGTGGTTTTCTTGCGCTGCTGGTATATTCAATAAGGTTATGTCCTGAGGAAGAAGTTTTGATAACTTTGAAACACGTTGACTTTATAACCTATTGATAAACAATCATTATACTGTATGGATGACTATGGAGTGGGTCCTGCGCTAACATCATTTAGTCAGCTGACAGGTCACACGACCATCACATGAGGATCATGTGACCATCACCTGAGAGGAGACCGGGGGCCACCGGAGAGGTAAGTATATATTTTTTTTTCATTTTTTACGTTTCTTTTTTTTACTAATGGTACCCGGGTCCGGAGGAGAGTCTCCTCTTCTCCAGACCCGGTTACCATCCGCGCATTGAACCGCATAACATCCGCATGTATACATGCGGATGTTATGAGGTTCAATGCAAGTAAATGGCGGCGATTTCGCCGCGTTTACGCACAAGAATTGGTAGTGCTGTGGATTTTTCCACAATGATAATCCGCAGCGAAAATTTCCGCAGCATGTGCACAGTACATGCTGATTATCATTGGGAAACATGGCAGACAACATGCGTTTTCAATGTATTTTCGTGGTGGAAATGGCGTCGCGGAAACGCATTAAATCCGCATCGTGGGCCCACAGCCTAAGTGTGATACCTATTACACCATGCAGAATACTGACAGGGAGTATATTACAAACTGTCAGCATTCTGAAGCCTAGATACACATACAAATTATAGTGAAAGCCTGGACAACCCCTTTAAGGTGGGTCATCATACTGTGCATGTGGAAGGTACTGTGGAGGAATTCACTGTGGGGATATCATACAGTGTTTGTTTTTGTTTTTATTGGCATCATACTTTATGGGGGCAATGAAACGGGAATCTAGAGCTTCAGTAGGAGGAACGTTACTATGTAAAGGCTGCAAAGTTGTGAGATATGCTCTTCTGTGACTTCGCCAAATATTAATTATTTTTTCTTTGGTTGGGGGGACAATCAGAACTTTTGCTATAGGGCCCCATAATTTTGTATGTACATCCCTGATGGTGGCTCTATATAAATGGAGAACAGTCAGGGTTGCCAACTTTTGCCAACCAAAAAAGCACGGACAGACACTATTTTTTACGGACACATTGAAAAACATAATACATCATTATAATTATACATGACTACAGCCCATAATTCTGATATGAAGACATGAGGTGTACACACTGTAAAATTATGAGAATTACAATCATAATAATCTATATAAATTTCTTCAACTTCAAAAAAGTCACTGACGCCTTGAATTTTTTTTACAGACAGGGTAAAAAAGTGACCAATTTTTGCAGACTGTCCTGGAATTTGTGGACAGTTGGCAATACTGAGAACAGTAGTAGCAATGTTTATGATTGTGACCCTGGGTTCAGCAAGACAGAACGTGGAGTATGCGAGCAATGTACTGACATGTAGTTCCCCTTTTTGCTGGTAACAAAGGCCTGGCTCGAGATCACTATTCTTAGCCGGTATACACTGGGTGGTGTATTCTGACGTGTCCAGGAGTGGCAGTGGGGGAGTGCGACACTGCTTGTATTTTGAGCCAATAGCAATCACAGTAGAATCAAACACAATGGAAGAAAAATGCCTGCAAACTTCAGAGAAGCAGTTTCTGTTTATGTGTGGGACGGTGAGGACTTATTCATATCTATCTACCTGTCAATAATGCATTCAGGGCATATAAGACAGCTGAAAAGCAAACAGCCGACAGGAGACACTGCTTGGAGGTAGCGTAAGATGAATCAAGAACACATACGTCACAGGGACTTTCTGCAGGTTCATGTACACTATAGTATAGTTGACTAGCACATAGGATGATTGCTAGCAAATCTGTTAATTCCAACACAAAAAGTTATCACAAATCCAAAGAATAGGTGATAACTTGCAGAGACCCCCAACACTCCAGAGAATGGGGGTCTGAAATGTCCCATGAAGATGCAGCAGTGGCTGATCATGTGCGTCACCACTTCATTCTTTCTCTATGGCTAGGCCCGATTTTAGGCAAAGTGGGAAAGAGTTTAAAGTAAGGCCCTAAATGCTAACATATTGCACCATCATACTCAAACATTTAGGTTGTGTTCAGACCGTTAAACGAGATCGATCTACAATAGTGAAGTCGTTAGGCACTTGTTTACCGGCCTCTTTACACAGATTGACAAAGAATGATGCGGACAGAATGCTCATTAGTAGATCAATCTGTCCCCATACAGTATCATATTATTAGCAGCACATCTGCAGTTTATACCATGCGAAGTGCTGCTGAGAACAATGATTTTTGTTCCACCATAAACAATCAATTCACTCTGTGAATGAGCAGCATTTTGCTCGTTCATTGGCCAATTACCAACATGTTTACACCTATGAACCCTTGTCTGTGCAGCCAGGATTCATAAATAGATGCTACATACACACACAGTATGTGAGACAAACTCTGTATGTTACACACATATGCATACACAAACATAGCACACATGCATGTATACACCGAGCACATACACACACACACTCGTGTACACTGAGCACATACACACATGTATACACAGAACACATACAGAGCACATACATATACATGTATACAGAGCAAATACATACACATATATACATACACATATATGTATACCAGAGCACATACATAGACATATACTGTATATACACATATATACATACATACAGACACATGCATGCACACAGCACATACATTCTGTTATGTCATCCGGTGGCACATGTGGATTAGTGGACCCACTGTGCCACAGGGCTGGGTCTGCCTAGGTAGGGGCGTAGTTAAGCGGCTGCCTGATGTTCACTGCAGCTCCAGATGGTGGAGACAGGCTGGGCTGCAGGTAACCCCCAGGTACCACTCCTAGGCAGATGCCAGTACTACAGCAGCTGACCCCAGGTGTCAAGCCCCCGTCTCACATAGCGAGATCGCTGCTGTGTCACGGTTTTGGTGACGCAACAGCGACCTCACCAGCGATGTCGCTATGTGTGACACTTTGCAGCGATCAGGCCCCTGCTGTGAGGTCGCTGATCGCTGCAAAGTGTCCTGGACCATTTTTTGGTCGTTGCCCTCCCGCTGGTCAGCACACATTGCTGTGTGTGACCAGCGGGAGCAGCGATCAGACTGGTAACCATGATAAACATCAGGTTACTAGGGGCACACGCGCACCTAGTAACCCGTTGTTTATCATGGTTAGGAGCCTGCTAAAGTGAGCGGTAACCTCCCGCTCACTGTAGCAGAGTGGTAACCATGATAAACAACGGGTTACTAGGTGCGCGTGTGCCCCTAGTAACCCGATGTTTATCATGGTTACGAGCCTGCTAAAGTGAGCGGTAACCTCCCGCTCACCGTAGCAGAGTGGTAACCATGATAAACAACGGGTTACTAGGTGCGCGTGTGCCCCTAGTAACCCGATGTTTATCATGGTTACCAGCCTGCTCCTGCTTCAGCAGGCTGGTAACCGGAGCAGGACATCGTGGAAAGATTCTTTCCACGATGTCGCTGCTCCCCTGATCGTTGGTGAGCCTGCCTGTTTGACAGCTCACCAGCGACCACATAGCGACGCAGCAACGATCCCTGACAGGTCGTATCGTTGTCGGGATCGTTGCAGCGTCGCTAAGTGTGACGGGGCCTTCAGGTAGCTAACACAGACTAGGGCTCTATTCAGACTAATAGGATAAGTCCAGGTTTACTGCAGAACAGTTACTGACACAGAGATTCAGGTGGATACTTCTGGGATAGGTTGAAGCAGTCCGGATATTCGGATAGGGAAATGTTCAGACACTGACCAGGGGTCTTTGGCAATGGGACTGACAGCACCAGGACCAAGGGACAATGTTCACATCATGGCCACACCAGGACCAGGGGACTTCGGGAACAGAACGGTCCCCACCAGGACAAGGTGACAATGTTTGAGTCACTAGCCCCACCAGGACCAGGGGACTACGGGAACAGGACTGGCCGCACCAGGACCAGGGAACAATGTTCAGGAAACTGGCCACACCAGGACCAGGGGACTTCAAGAACAGGACTGGCCACACACGGACCAGGGATTCAAGTTCAGGACCTGGCCACACCAGGACCAGGGATTTGGGTACAAGACACTGGCTTCACCAGGACCAGAGGACCTAACAACTCATTAGTAGGGGCGACTACATAATAATGAAAGCTGTTTCTTTGGTGACTCCCTAAGGGAGAGGGAGTCTTTTATACAGGATGACTCTCAGTAATAGGCTGAGAGCCATCCAGCAGGTGAACTCATATTAAATGCTTCCCAGCTATTCGCTGTGGGCATTTTACTATGTGCGCATGCTGCTCCTTTAAAAATGGGGAAGAGGTCCTGGATGCACACTAGGTGCGCTGCCAGGAAGTGTGGCATGTACAAGCAGGAGACATGCAAGCGGAAGGGGACCGCTCCGCAGGACCAGAGCAGTGAGTATGCCAGCATCCCTGCATGGAGGGGGAAGGGAAACCATGCATTGGAGCTGGCACTGGTGTTACACATTCATACAGACATATGTGTATACACAGAGCACCTTCATACAGACACAAGCATTAAAAAAGCACATACATACATACAGGCAAATATGTATAACTACCAGGAGTCCATACATGCTAATGCCATTGAGGAACATTGAAACGCAGCAAACCCGCAGATATATGTGGATTTGCTGTGTTTCAATTAAATTCAATGGCCGCGAATTTGCAGCTTAATCGCGGTGCGTGTGGTACCCGGGATGAAGAGGAGACTACAACTCCTCTTCATCCCGGCTACCACGCGGTGAAAAAAAGAAATAAAAAAGTTAAAAATAAACAAAACCTGTATATTCACCTCTCCGGCGGCCCCCGGTCTGCTCCCGGCCACGTCCTCTCTGCTTGGCGTCCCGCGGTGTACTGTCAGGACCTGCGGTGACGTCATTTAGTCACCTGATGGTCGGCGGTCAGGTGATGGTCGTGTGACCATCAGCTGACTAAATGACGTCACCGCAGGTCCTGACAGTACACTGCGGGACGCCGAGGAGAGTGGACGCCACCGGGAGCAGACTGGAGGAGACCAGAGAGGTGAGTATACAGGTTTTTTTTCATTTTTAACGTTTTAATTCTCTTTTTTTTTACTATAGATGCTGCATTTAAAGCATCAGTTTTTCACACATTATAAATCCATGCCAGTTGCATGGATTTATATAATGTGACCAACTTGTCAAGTACTTTTCCAAGTGAAGCTCAAAATCGCTTGGAAAACTGCTTGAAAAGACTAATGCAAAAAGGCATGTAAAAACGCTGAAAAAACGCTTCTCTCTGGCAGAAAAAACGCATGTAAATCTGCATACGTTTTTTTCTGCCAGAGAGAGGCAAAAACGCTCTGCATCAAATCTGCTACGTGGGCACATAGCCTAAGAGATAAATAACTTAACGAAAGCAACCCTTTGTTCTACATACTGAGCCAACAAATCCATATAAAAGTACTAATGACTAAGTCTGATTGTGGTGGCTTTACTAGACAAGATGGCAGCAGGACACTTCACTAAGAAACTGTAAGAAATCTGAAGAGGCAATTTGCATATTAAATTTCCCAGAGGAGCATTGCATGGCGAATAAGCCTCCTTACCTTGACGTGCCAGAGCTGCTGTGTCACTCTCCATAAGGAGAAACGCTACCCCTTAGACCTCAGTCCAGAGCCTCGCACCTAGCCAAATCAGATCTCATACTTTGCACTGACGAGGGCCAACAGCCCGAAACACCGTGTCTGCAAACTGAGATTCTCATTTGGCTTTTATCCCAAGTCATATTGCACGACTCGTTAAAGGGTTGATTGTGACTTGTAGGGTTGCTACTTCCAATAGGTGGCGCTATAGAGTACAACCAGGGGAGGAGTCCTGAGGAGATAATTTGCATATTCCCACTGCATTTTGGGGTAAGTGAAGAGTCTCCGCGAGCTCAAAGAACACTGGATTTTGGCTGTTGGAGCTGAAAAGAGGACATCGGTAAACCAGGGGAGGAGTCCTGAGGAGATAATTTGCATATTCCCACTGCATTTTGGGGTAAGTGAAGAGTCTCCGCGAGCTCAAAGAACACTGGATTTTGGCTGTTGGAGCTGAAAAGAGGACATCGGTAAACCGCGCGCCTACCGGCGCGAGCATTTTGAAGCTTTTTTCACTGTTTTCAGAACATTAACAGTAAGAACATGGAAGAGTCCAGGAGCCATTTGGTGAGCTGCATATCCTGCTACATGTTCACAGATTTGCCAGTGGAAAAGCCAAACTTCACATGCCAGAAATGCAAGCTTGTGTCCCTGTTGGAGGAAAAGTTGCGAAATCTAGAAGAGAGGTTAACTACCTTGAAAATCATTAAGGAAGGTGAAGAGTTCTTAGACAGAGCAGAATTATCTCTTCATGATTCAGAAAGAGAAGAAATTCGAACTGCACCTGATGAAACAGAGGAATGGAAGCATGTGACCCAGAGAAGCAGGAGGATCGAGAGGCAGTCAGCACCCATACTGCTCAGGAACCAGTACCAGGCTCTCACGCAGGAGATCCATGAAGAAATACAGCAAAATAAGACTTTGCCAGCAATGAATAACCTTGTAAGCCCTCAGAATCCTCCTGGATGGAAAAAGAAGAATGTTGTGAAGAAAAAACGGAGAGTGGTGGTCATGGGGGATTCCCTGTTAAGAGGAACAGAGGCCGCTATCTGCAGACCAGACATAACCTCAAGAGAAATGTGCTGTCTTCCAGGAGCAAAAATTAAAGATGTGTCTGACAGGATATCAAGACTCTTCAGACCTACAGATCACTACCCATTCCTGCTAATACATGTGGGGACAAATGACACCGCAAGAAAGGACCTGGTAACCATCTGCAGTGACTTTGAAGGCTTAGGCAAGAAAGTGAAAGAATTGGGAGCGCAGGTGGTCTTCTCATCCATCCTCCCAGTGGATGGCCATGGAACAATGAGGTGGAATAAGATTCTACAGGTGAACAACTGGCTACGTCGATGGTGCCGTCAACAAGGATTTGGATTTCTGGATCACGGAATGAATTACCTATACGATGGACTACTTGCTAGAGATGGGGTGCACCTTACGAAGACTGGAAAACATGTATTTGGAAGTCGCCTTGCTACACTCATCAGGAGAGCTTTAAACTAGAACAATGTGGGAAGGGAAGCAAAAGGCCAGAAAAAGCCATACAGCTGACAAATACTATTGAGATCTCTGCTACTGGAAGTGGAAAGGAAGAACAAAGACAAAACAATTTAAATAATAAAAATATGGGAGGAAGAGAAACCAATCACAAACTAAAATGTTTTTATACAAATGCACAAAGCATGGGCAACAAACAAGGAGAATTGGAACTACTAACGCAGGAAAAGGAATATGATATCATTGGAATCACTGAGACTTGGTGGGACGATACACATGATTGGAATAAAAGGCTAAAAGGATACAACTTATTTGCAAGAAACAGACTTGATAAACGAGGAGGAGGTGTCGCATTGTATGTTAGAAAAGCGTATATCTGCACACAGATTGAAGCTTCAGAGACTGGGAGTTCTGTGGAAACTGTTTGGGTAAGAATACAAGGAGAGAACAACGGAAAGGACACGATTGTAGGCATTTACTACAGGCCACCTGGGCAAGCTGAAGATATGGATGAACTCTTTATGTATCAAATGACCAAGTTCTCCAAAAAATATGACGTAGTGGTCATGGGAGATTTCAACTATCCAGACATTTGTTGGGAATCTCTCTCAAGTAAAACTAACAGGTCAAGCAAATTCTTATCCTCTCTTGCTGACAACTTTATCTTCCAAAAGGTATGGGAGAAAACAAGGGGATCTGCTACTTTGGATCTAATCCTTATAAACAGGGAGGAAATGGTTGAGGAGGTAAAGGTGGCTGGGACCCTAGGAGGCAGCGATCATGCTATTATAGAATTTTGGATAACTAGAGGAGGAAGACATGTGAAGACTCAAACTTCAAGGTTAGATTTTAGAAAGGCAGATTTTAAGAGACTCAGAAAGAGAATAGGAGGGATCCAATGGCTGGATGTCCTTAAGGACAAAAATGTCCAGGAAGGATGGGAAATTTTTAAAAATGAGATTCTCAAAGCACAATCGTTAACAATCCCGAAAAGTAGGAAGAATGGGAAGCATTTAAGGAAACCAGGATGGATTAACACAGAACTTAAACACATGCTAAAAAGAAAGAAAGAAATGTTCATTAAATGGAAAGAGGGAGGCATATCTAAAGAAGATTATAATGCAGTCTGCAGATCCTGCAGGGCACGTATCAGGTTAGCTAAAGCTGACAATGAATTAAGGCTTGCAAGAGATGTCAAAATCAATAAAAAAGGATTTTGGGGGTATGTCAAAAGTAAAAGAAAAGTCAAAGATGCTATAGGATTTTTACAGGATGAAAATGGAGAAATGGTAAGAGAGGATGTTGAGAAGGCCGAACTTTTTAACTCCTATTTTGCATCTGTTTTCTCTCAGAAAGAAAATGTAACATCAACTGATCTTCACTGTCCTTTTAAAGGAATAGAGGAATCCAAGTTATCTGTAAACAGAAAGATTGTGAGGGAATATTTAGCTAGCATAAATGAGTTCAAGTCTCCAGGTCCAGATGAATTACACCCCAGAGTACTGAAGGAGATCGTAGAAGAAATTTTAGAACCACTCTCCATAATCTTTGAAAATTCTTGGAGAACAGGAGAAGTCCCAGAAGACTGGAGAAGAGCAAATGTTGTTCCTATCTTCAAAAAGGGGAAGAATGTGGACCCAGGGAACTATAGGCCGGTGAGTCTGACTTCTATACCAGGAAAGATCTTTGAACAAATTATTAAACAACATGTATGTAAGTACATGGATAAGAATGAAGTGATTAACCAGAGTCAGCATGGGTTTGTAACTAACAAGTCATGTCAGACTAACTTAATTTCCTTCTATGACAGAATCACTGACTGGGTGGATCAGGGAAATGCTGTAGATATAGTATATCTTGACTTCAGCAAAGCATTTGACAAAGTATCTCACACCATCCTTATTGAAAAAATGACCAAGTATGCAATGGACCAGACAACTGTTAGGTGGATTCATAACTGGCTTAGTGATCGGACTCAAAGGGTGGTTGTAAATGTCTTCACATCCAGCTGGATGAATGTCTCAAGTGGGGTACCACAGGGCTCCGTCCTGGGACCTGTATTGTTCAACATCTTTATCAATGATTTAGATGAAGGAATTGAGGGTAAACTGATTAAATTTGCTGATGACACAAAGCTAGGAGGGATAGCTAATACTAGAGAAGAGAGAGAGAGGATTCAAAAAGACCTAAATAAACTGGAGCAGTGGGCAGCAACCAACAGAATGGTTTTTAACAGGGAAAAATGCAAAGTACTACATCTGGGCAATAAAAATGAAAAAAGCATATACAGAATGGGAGGAATAGAGCTAAGCAACAGTACATGTGAAAAAGACTTAGGTATACTAATAGATGATAGACTGAACATGAGTCAACAGTGTGATGCAGCAGCAAAAAAGGCAAATACAATTCTGGGATGTATTAACAGAAGCATACAGTCTAGATCACGTGAAGTCATTATCGGTCTCTACTCCTCTTTGGTCAGACCTCATCTGGAATACTGTGTACAGTTTTGGGCACCACATTTTAAAAAAGACATAGACAAACTGGAGCAAGTTCAGAGAAGAGCGACCAGAATGGTGACTGGTCTGCAAACCATGTCCTATGAGGAACGGTTGCAGGATTTGGGAATGTTTAGCTTGCAAAAAAGAAGACTGAGAGGAGACTTAATAACTGTCTACAAATATGTCAAGGGCTGTCACATTGTAGAAGGATCATCTTTATTCTCATTTGCACAAGGAAAGACTAGAAGCAATGGGATGAAACTAAATGGGAGGAGACACAGATTAGATATTAGAAAAAACTTTTTGACAGTTAGGGTGATTAATGAGTGGAACAGGCTGCCACGAGAGGTGGTGAGTTCCCCTTCAATGGACGTCTTCAAACAGAGGCTGGACAGACATCTGTCTGAGATGATTTAGTGAATCCTGCTTTGAGCAGGGGGTTGGACCAGATGACCCAGGAGGTCCCTTCCAACTCTACCATTCTATGATTCTATGATTCTATGAAGTCCTCTTTTTCTCTGAAGAGGCAATTTGCATAAGAAACTGTACAAATCTAATCTTTAGAAATATAAATGGAATGTATTGATATATAATACAATTATGTTACTACAAAGGCATGCTGGTCTTTGGAGATGATTTTTGGTGTAAAAAAAATATGTAGCTTCAAAAATTCATTGTGGGAACTTAATCCTAATGGCCAGTGTGTTGTCTTTCTCTGGAACTTTCTTCTGGAAACAGATGGAATTAACAGGTAGTGGAGTTGTCATATATCACACCAGCTGTCTGACCCTTCATTTCTGAAAAAAAATCTGGTGAGGGAGATCACTGCAGAGACAGATCAGCAGGTGATAAGGAAATAGCCCTAAAGTTTAACACCTGCTGGGATCTGCACTGTCTGCTCTACAGCCAGGTGCTGTTCACATTATTTGCATAGCTTCACCTGTCCAAAAGCAATCAAAATACCAATGTGCAAACCCCTTTCCCCACCTCCGCCTCATAAACACACAAATATACTGATAATTAAAGTAATCTTTAAATTCAGAAGTCTTTGCCTTCTATACGCACCCAAACATGCACAATACATCCACCCACATGTGCAACAAAGTTTTCATGTATAAGGTTTTATTCTAGCTAACTACTGAATGTATAACTCTGTCCTCTCTCGCTGATGTTTAGTGGTATGAAGTCCAAACTAAAGCCGGGGTCACACGGTCATAGATTGTCTCATGTGAGAAAATCGGGCCAATTATGCTAAAGACATTTGGATGAAATTCTTTTAAGAGTTTGATCCGACTGTCATCACTGTGCTGTGAAGATAAAAAACGTAATTTATCCATCTTCTCCACTGATTTTGTGCTCGTACATCTGACTGCACTCGGATGACATCGGATGACTCTGATAAGTGAGTGCGATCAGATTATCGGATGCACCCATAGCATCTCACTGCCCCATAATATAACATTGAGCCAAGTGCTATCCGATCATCCGATCGCAAAACATCGAATAGTGTTATATGGCAGTGTGAGTGAACCCTAAAGGTTCCCATTGACCTTTGACAGCTGTTACCCAGGGTCTTGTTGAGCCCTCAGCTCTCCTGACACCCCCATACACATGTACACTGGTTCAGCCAAGATGGCATCTGTCCTGAATGGAGAGATATAAATATCTGCTGTCAGAAACCTCTATTTCCAGCCACTGGTGTAACTTGAACCTCGTTGGCCTCAATGCAAAATTTCCAACAGGGCCTCCGAATATCGCAGGTCTTTAATAGAAATAGTCTTTTCATATATGTCAGAGGAACCTTCTGGACCCCTCAGGTTCCAGGACCCAGGTGCAATTGCAACTCCTGCCTCTATTATAGTTACACCCCTGTCTACAGCTTATTTACATTGGTAGTAAAGGCCGTCTTCTCCCGATCCTCCTCAGCAACAGCTACTTGCAGGTACCCACTAGTGAGGTCAAGGGTGGAGAAGTAATTTGCAGACTTTAATGCAGCCAGGGATTCCTCTATACGGGGCAAAGGGTATGCATCTTTATGTGTTATGCGATTTACCTGTCTGTAATCTACACACATTCTCATGCTTCCGTCCTTTTTCCTGACTAGGACCAGGGGAGCTGCCCAGGGTCTACAGCTATCCCTTACTACCCCTGCCTTCTTCATGTTGTGAAACATCTCCTTCGCCTTCTGGTAGTGTGCTGGTGGTATGGGCCTGTAACGTTCTTTGATGGGTGGATGGTCACCTGTGGGTAAATGGTGTTGTACCCCTTTAACAGGGCCGGCGTCAGCACCTGGCGTACCCGGGCAAGTGCCGGGGCCCTGGAAGATCAGAGGGGCCCACCGCCCACTCACTGTCGGGGCCCACCGCCCACTCACTGTCGGGGCCCACCGCCCACTCACTGTCGGGGCCCACCGCCCACTCACTGTCGGGGCCCACCGCCCACTCACTGTCGGGGCCCTGGCCGATTCCTCGGCACCTGTTCAGTGACGCAGGCGCTGCTTAATTGCCAGCACTTCAGACATGGCCGCGCACAGTGTGCTGTGTCTGCTAGTAATGACACGGCAGGATCGATGGCACTGAACCTTTAATTGTGCTTGTGTGTCGCCCCTGCCGCGTCATTACTAGCAGACACAGCCGCACAGCGCGCGGCCATGTCTGGGGGAGTGCCGGCAATCAAACACCGTCGGAGGTCCTGCACAGATGGGGGGGAGCAGCCCGGACCCGACCGCAAGTGGGCCCCTCTGATGTTCCAGGGCCATGAAGTCTGTGACACGCCGGGGGCCCTGCACTGCCCCATACCCGAGGAGCTGCTGGACAGGACACTGGACTGGGGACAGGTGAGTGAGGCTTCCCCATATTAAAAATATTTGTAATGGGTCTGTGTGAGTGCATGTATGTGAATGTCAGTGTGTATGACTGCGTATATACATTTGTCTGTTTTATATATGTTTTTAAGAATTTGTGTAAAAATGTGTGTATGTCTGTATGTGTACATATCTGTGTACCGTGTGTGTGTGCGTGCGTGTGTATGAGTACCATGTGTGCGTGCATGTGTCTGCGTACCGTGTGTGCGTGCACATGTCTGCGTACCATGTCTGCGTACCGTGTGTGCGTGCGCATGTCTGCGTACCGTGTGTGCGTGCGCATGTGTGCGTACCGTGTGTGCGTGTGTCTGCGTACCGTGTGTGCGTGCACGTGTCTGCGTACCGTGTGTGCGTGCATGTGTCTGCGTACCGTGTGTGCGTGCATGTGTCTGCGTACCGTGTGTGCGTGCATGTGTCTGCGTACCGTGTGTGCGTGCTCATGTCTGCGTACCGTGTGTGCATGTCTGCGTACCGTGTGTGCGTGCGCATGTCTGCATATGTGAAGGATGAGGTGGCAGGCTGGGCCCTGTGTACTATATATATATTTCTCTGCCGTATCTGTGCATCATGAATCGTGTATGTGTTAAAGGGGCCCACAGAGACTCTTTCGCCCGGGGCCCAGAAAAACCTGGAGCCGGCCCTGCCCTTTAATCCTCCCAAAGTCAAATGGGTGTTTACTGAATACCTGCTCGTATTCCTGAACCACCCGGTGTACACCCTACTTCTGATGGGCAGGAGTGATGTCTGTCCCAACATGGAGCTGTTGACACCAATCCTCCACCTGGGTTCCCGGGTCATTATCCTCCACTTCGTCTGGTGAGGTTAAGGACTCCGTCGTGTGTATGGAGTTGTTATCTACTGTGTACAGTTTGGCAACAGTGTCGTAGCGTGGTAATCTAATCTCGTCCTCCCCATAGTTTAGGAGGCGTACGGGCACCCTCCCATTGCGTACATCCACCACCCCTCTGGCAGTCAAGAGTGTAGGTCTATGCTCCGAGCTAAGGGGCTCTACTACCGCCTGGTAGCTCCGTCCTTTGAGACCTATTGCTGCTCTACACCAAATCAGCATTTCACTCATCGGGGGGATCACAATGGGTATCAGGTCTGTCACCCGTGCATTACCAATTTCACCACCTGTTAGCTTTACCTGTTGCTGGTACATAAGGGCTCGGATCTCTTTCTGGAGCACCCTCCTCTGCCCTGGTCTGGCGGTGTCAGCCATCTGTTGGAGCAAGAACAACACTTCTCCCAAACAGTTACTAACAATATTTGTGCCAAGTACCATATACAAGTCTGTATCATCAGGATTAGTCTCTACTACAATTAGTCCCTGGTCCTTCAGTTCCACTCTTCCTACCTTTACTGCCACATCCTTAACCCCGACTAGGTTAAGGGGGAGGCCATTAGAGGCATGCACGGAAAGGTTTGGATCTGGCGGGTGAAGTTCGTCTATGGACCAGAACCTTTTGTAGAGGACATCAGGCATGATGGTTACCTGAGATCCTGTGTCCAGCAGGGCAGGTGTCGCGATGCCGTCCAGCACAATGGACAGGAAAGGTCTTCCTCCCACGAACCGGCGGTACCAGTTTGATGGGCCTGGTTGGTCTACTCCTGGGTGTCGGCCCTCGGCCCCAGGGTTTCCTCGTTTAAAGGGCAGGTCCGCGTGGTGTGGCCTGCTTTATGACAGCGGTAGCAGATGAAGTCTTCTGGAGGGCGCCGTTGGTTGTGGGTCCTTCCACGGGGTGGCGTTGTCCTCCTCCGGGGTGGCGTTGTCCTCCTTCTTCTTCTCATCCAGGGGACATCCTCAGGGCTGTCAGCGAGTAGTATCCTTACTTCCGGCTGATGATGGACACTGATTCTTGGTCTGCGGCTGGCCAGGTTTCAACTTCTCGCTCAGCGGCACCAGTCAATTGTCCTAACAATACAGCGGCTCTCTGCTTGCCAGTCATAGAATACATATCCAGTATGCCGCATATTTTCCTCTTGAATCCGGACAGTGTGTCTGGCGTACCATTATACTGGGGGAACCACTTCGCTCCAGGGACATACGGCAGGGCCATAGGTATCAACGGAGTTACGACCCCTGCTGGTGGAGCAGCCGCTCCGGCCTGTGCGGCGCCGGGCGCAGGTTGGGCCTCACGAGTGCTAACCGGCGCTTCGGTGGCTTGCTGGCCGTCGGCCATGGTTGCGCCCCCTAGTGAACCGGAGACTACCTTCTTTTACCAGGTAGGCCGCAGCTCCGCGGGCGACGGTCTTCTTCCAGAGCCTTGCGTCGCTTGAGTCTGACGTCAGAGCGTCCTCCGGTTCCTTCCAGGACCTGACGCTTCCTGATTCGACGTTAGAGGCGGGGCATGTCCTGGGCTTCGCACGCTTCCAGCGGTTACGCCCCTCTTCTTTCCGCGCGGCAACAGTAAAAATGGCGGATATGGCGGGAAAACCTCAGGAATGGCGGGAAAACTTCACCACAGTAAGGGTTACAGTCTCTTAAGGCGCACAGTACCCGGTGGCAACGGGCACGCAATCCTGTTCGTGACGCCAAAAGCTGACGCGCCCCCAGGGCCGTGGGGTACTCGGCAGCCGGGCCTTATAGCTGCTTTTGGGGGAGATCACGGTTGGCTGGCCCGGTTCGTGACCCAGGGCGGTCAGTGCAAAAAGGGGATATTTATACGGGATTTGTCATGACGCCACCTGTGGTGTCTGGTGAGGATCACCAGCGCTGCGACAGTCCTCTGAGGCAGGTGTTAGGGCAGCTTGAGATGGAACGGCTCCCCACAGGTGGAGAAGGCCTCAGGGCAGTGGAAATGATGCAGGTTGCGCTGGGCGTTGTGGTGCAGGGGGAGCGATGGCGCAGCAGAAGTAACGGACAGAGACAGGGGATTTGCTTCAGTACCTTTACTGGTGATGCTGTAGGCACGGTCCAGGGTACTCCAGGTGAAGGGCACACTTTTGGACTCTCCCCAGTGAGCGGGTATAGGGCCTCCTGATCTGTGGCTTTACTCTCTAAGCTTCTGGCCTGCCTGGAACTAGGCCTAGCTTGTTTACTGTCTCTCCGTGCACCTGCTGACTTGGTGGTAGGGCCTTCTCTTTGGAGATCACTCTCCCTGGACGCTGGGGCCTCCGTGACTCCTAGCCCTGGTACTACAATCAGCCTTTGGTGAACCTGGGACCTGTAGTTCTCCAAGGGTTCTGGTGGTTCCTACTGGGTATAAATAGTCCCTGTAGGCTCGGACCCGGTGTCCGGTATATATATCGGGGTGAGCTTACTAGGCTCCTCTGCCCCCTTTGCTCCACTCTCTTTTCCTCCTCGCCGTCGACCACATTCGGGGTCCTCACTACTCGGCAGCTGGTGTGCTGCGTCTTCACCGCTCTCTGAGCGTCGGCACGCTCTCTGCTCACTCTGAGCTGTGTTCCTATCTGAACACTGACTGAGACTTAACTGAGCTGCCTGGCTCCACCCTCCCTATTTATATCCCTAACGGGCTCCCTCTGCTGGTCTGAGGTGGTAGGGTGGAGGTGTGTAAATGTGTGAGGGCCTCTTGTGGAGAAGTCCATCCATGCACCCTTCTGGGTTCTGTGGCACCAATGCGCAGCAGGGCGCCACAGAAGTTTCAAATAAACTGCTCTCTCGGATGTCTCCATATTTCCCAAAGATTTGGGCCACTCTCTTAGGCCTCACTCAGACGTCAATAATTTTTCTTGTACTCAAAAAGGGTCAGCGTTTCAGTAGTGTTTTTGATTCAGAGTGTCATCAGAGTTTGGTCAGAGTCAGTTTTTACCATCAAGAGTTTGGTTAGAGTTTCATCTGTTTTTTCCTTGGATGAAACAAAAACTGATGGAGGTTTCTCAAGCTTCTCCTATTAAACAGACTGTGAAAAATGCACAGCACATGGGTGGCATCCAACTGTTGTCACCCTTTTTTCACAGATCCATAGACTTGGATTGGTGAGTTAGATTCGACACTTGTATCAATATTAGACAAGTCTCTGTGCTTTGTCAGGACCACTTCATCCGAGGAAAAAAAATAGACATGTGAACAGCCCTATAGACTATAACTAGCCTGAGCACTATCTGTGAAAAACACAGGTAGCGAACGTATGAGAAACACTAACTTTTGAATGAGCCCTTAAGCGGCAACTTCCCCTATATATGGCTGCCAAAGAGAGAGTCTGTCACCAAACTTAAAGGGGGAGCCTATCAGCTGATTCATGCTGCCCAAACCACAGGTGCCACCCAGGCTGGCTTCTCCCCATATGGCTCCATGTGATTGTCAGGTCTCACCCAATGTACATACAGTACATGGGAGAAACCCGTTAATTAACTAGAGTTGCGCCTGGAAAGCTGGCCAGGAGTGGTACCAGACTAGTGTCGTCTCCGGCTACCGTCCCCGGCTGGCTCTTCAAACTGTATTGACTCCGAAGCATCAGAGCATGGCAATTCACAGTCCTCATTCAGATGTCAGTGATATTTCACAAACACAAAAAATTGCTCCAATGTGATCAGTGTTTTTGACTTGATTTCATCAGTGTTTGGCCAGTGTTTCAGGTTTTACCATTAGTGTGTCATTAGTGATTTTAACGTATGAAGAAATAAATAAGTTGCAAATTATCTCCTATTCATTGCACTGATGATGACAGACAGCACATGAATTATACTCTGGTGCCATCCGTATGCTGTCAGCTATTTTCACCGATCCATAGACTTGTATGAGTGACTTTGATCCATGACTCAGCTCAAAAACAGGATGTCGTCGTGATTTTTTTTGCAGACACATGATACGCAAAAATAAAACGGACATGTAAATAGCTCTATAGACTTTAATGAGTATGTGTTCTGTCCATGAAAACCAAACGCGACATGGCATCTGCTCTAGATTCCAACCAGTTTTGTGTTCAAAAAGTCAAATGGTGGTTCTTCGCTTCCGAGCCCTACCGTGCACCCACATATGGAGTATCAGCGTACTCAGGAGAAATTGCACAACAAATTTTGTGGTCCATTTTCTCTTGTTACCCTTGCAAAAATTAAAAAATTGGGGTCTGAAGTAAAATTTGAGTGAAAAAAGTTTTCCTTCCATGTTGCCTCACTTCCTGTGAAGCACGCAAAGGATTAATAAACGTGGTTTTGAGCACGTTGAGGGGGTTCAGTTTTTAAAATGGTGTCACTTTTGGGCATTTTCTGTCATATGGAGCCCTCAAAGTCACTTCAAATGTGATGTGGTCCTTAAAAAAATGGTTTTGTAAATTTTGTTGGAAAAAAAGAGAAATAGCTGGTCAACTTATAACTTCCAAACAAAAAAAAATGTTGTTGCAAAATTGTGCTGATGTAATGTAGACATGTGGGAAATGTTATTTATTAACTATTTTGTGTGACATATCTCTCTGATTTAAGGGCATAAAAATTCAAAGTTTGAAAATTTCAAAATTTTCGCAAAATTTAGTTTTTTTCACATATAAACGCAAGTCATATCGAAATTTTACCACTATCATGAAGTACAATATGTCATGAAAACACAATCTCAGAATCAGTGGGTCCATTGAAGCGTTCCAGAATTATTACCTTATAAAGTGACAGCGGTCAGAATTATAAAATTTGGCTTGGTCATTAAGGACATAATTGGCTCTGTTACTAAGGGGTTAATTCATATGCTCCTGTTATTTAGCTTTTGTACCTTGATCAACAGTTGCCAACAAGAATATGATGCCTCAGCAGTTCCCCCATAGTGTACGATATCCCCACACAGCCCCTCAAACAGTATGATGCCCCCCTGCACAGTATGATATCCCCACAAAGACCCCCTGCACAGTATGATCCCCTGACAAAGACCTTTACACAGTATGATGTTTCCACAAAGCTCACCACACAATATGATTTCCTGACAAAATCACAGAGTATGATGTCCCTATAGAGCCCCTCAAACCAGGCGCGTAACAATCGTGGTCGCAGAGGTCGCATCTGTGATTGGGCCCATGTGGGTTAGGGGCCCGCTGATGCCAGCGCAAACTCCAACTGGATGGATGTGCGTCCTTGGACACACATTCAGCTGAAGTGTATTGCGGCGTAGAGACTTGTTGGGTCTGTGCGCTGCAATACACGCTGCTAGCCAATCAGAGCCCAGCAGCTGATGTAGGCGTGCACGTGACTGGGGGCGCATGGCAGCAACGTCATGCACTCCCGTTGCTTGAACACTGAAGTCTGCTGCCGGCTTCAGAAGAGGACGACGCGTGGTGGGGAAGCAGAGGGAAGGTGAGTAGAATAATTATTTTTTCTATGCATTAAAGAACAATGGCAGAATGGGGATATAAATATCAGGATGGGGGATATATATAACAGAATAAGGGACATATATACCTGGATGAGAGATATATGTCACGCAAGGTGAGGGAAAGACTAAGTGCAACATGAAGGGAAGAGGGGGAGGAAGCCCAAACACTAGGGAAAGGGGGAGTGGAGACCCCTAGGCTGATCTAATATCACCCTGCCTACTCTATAAACCCTATATAGGTTCCACACCTATCGCCGAGCAGGAACCTAAGCCCTGAATGTCTCTAGAGCTTGGCCCTAGATAGGGAGGGGACAGGGTGAGCACTAGTCAAGCCTCACTACAAACTAAAGACAAGAAGGTAGACAAACAATGGGGATACACTTAGCTTGAGCAGACACCAGAGAGATAACGCCAACTGTCCTCCAAGGGCACCAGAGAAGAAACTAGCCAACTGCTAGTGCTCCAAGCCTACACAGAGGTACATAGAACTATCACCGGCGACTCACTGGAGAAACTGAAACTATTTAACTACCCAGCAAGGGTATGTAAATCAGCAGCAGAAGCTGGAGGTCGCTGCTGGGTCCTAAAAGAAGAAGGATAAAACTATACTACAGAGATGAAGGAATCAAGAAGGCGTCTGCAATGCTAAGCGCAGTGACCCTCTACAGCTGGTTCCAGAGCGACTGTCTGTCGCACCCGTGACAATATAAATAAATATATATATATATATATATATATATATATATATATATATATATATATATATATATATATATATACACACACACCAGGATGGGGAATATATATACCAGAATGGGGGATATATATACCAGGATGGGGCCAGAAGGGGAAAATATATACCAGGATGGAAAACATATACACTGCTCAAAAAAATAAAGGGAACACTTAAACAACAGAATATAACTCCAAGTAAATCAAACTTCTTTGCAATCAAACTGTCCACTTAGGAAGCAACACTGATTGACAATCAATTTCACATGCTGTTGTGCAAATGGAATGGACAATAGATGGAAATTATTGGCAATTATCAATACACCCTCAATAAAGGAGTGGTTCTGTGGTGGGGACCACATCTCAGTATCAATGCTTTCTGGCTGATGTTTTTGTCACTTTTGAATGTTGGTTGTGCTTTCACACTTGTGGTAGCATGAGACGGACTCTACAACCCACAGAAGTTGCTCAGGTAGTGCCGCTCATCCAGGATGACACATCAATGCGAGCTGTGCTAAGAAGGTTTGCTGTGTCTGTCAGCGTAGCGTCCAGAGGCTGGAGGTGCTACCAAGAGACAGGCCAGTACACCAGGAGATGTAGGAGGGCAACAACCCAGCAGCAGGACCGCTACCTCCTCCTTTGTGCAAGGGGGAACAGGAGGAGCACTGCCAGAGCCCTGCAAAATGACCTCCAGCAGGCCACAAATGTGCATGTGTCTGCACAAACGGTTAGAAACCGACTCCATGAGGCTGGTATGAGGGCCTGACATCCACAGATGGGGGTTGTACTCACAGCCCAACACCGTGCAGGACGCTTGGCATTTGCCACAGAACACCAGGATTGCCAAAGTCGCCACTGGCGCCCTGTGCTCTTCACACATGAAAGCAGGTTCACACTGAGCACATGTGACAGACGTGACAGACTCTGGAGACGCCATGGAGAACGATCTGCTGCCTGCAACATCCTGCAGCATGACAGGTTTGGCAGTGGGTCAGTAATGGTGTGGGATAGCATTTCTTTGGAGGGCCACACAGCCCTCCATGTGCTCGCCAGAGGTAGCCTTACTGCCATTAGGTACCAAAATGAGATCCTCAGACCCCTTGTGAGACCATATGCTGGTGCGGTTGGCCCTGGGTTCCTCCTAATGCAGGACAATGCCAGACCTCATGTGGCTGGAGTGTGTCAGCAGTTCCTGCAAGATGAAGGCATTGAAGCTATGGACTGGCCCGCCCGTTCCCCAGACCTGAATCCGAATGAGCACATCTGGGACATCTTGTCTCGCTCCATCCACCAACGTCACGTTGCACCACAACTGTCCAGGAGTTGGCGGATGCTTTAGTCCAGGTCTGGGAGGAGATCCCACAGGAGACCATCCGCAACCTCATCGCGAGCATGCCCAGGCATTGTAGGGAGGTCATACAGGCACGTGGAGGCCACACACAATACTGAGCCTCATTGTGACTTGTTTTAAGGACATTACATCAAAGTTGGATCAGCCTGTAGTGTGTTTTTCCACTTTAATTTTGGTGGTGACTCCAAATCCAGGCCTCCATTGGTTAATAAATTTGATTTCCATTGATGGTTTTTGTGTGATTTTGTTGTCAGCACATTCAACTTTGTACAGAACAAAGTATTCAATGAGAATATTTCATTCATTCAGATCTAGGATATGTTATTTGAGTGTTCCCTTTATTTTTTTGAGCAGTATATATATATATATATATATATATATATATATATATATATATGTATTTATATATACAGTACAGACCAAAAGTTTGGACACACCTTCTCATTTAAAGATTTTTCTGTATTTTCATGACTATGAAAATTGTACATTCACACTGAAGGCACACTGAAAATATGTCTTATATTCTACCCACCTTTTGCTTTGATGACTGCTTTGCCCACTCTTGGCATTCTCTTGATGAGCTTCAAGAGGTAGTCAATGAGAAGGTGTGTCCTAACTTTTGGTCTGTACTGTATATATATATATACATATATACCATGTCTGGGCCAGGATGAGGGACATATATCCCAGGAAGGAGCCCAAGATGGGGGACATTACTACATAATGGGAGAGGGGGTGAAACTCACATGTCCTTATAGGATTTTGCATGCTACAAGGGCCCATGCATCTAACCAACATGCAGGAACGGGGGATCCAGGTCCAAATCTTGCACTGGGGCCCATTGGATTCTAGTTACGCTGCTGCCTCAAACACTATGATGTCCCCACACAGCCCACCAAATAGTATGATGTCCCCATAAAGCCCCTCACACAGTATGATGCCCTCAGTCACAATAGGCCGCACAGGAGCGTGACACCACAGCTTGGCTATTTCATGACGAGATGTGTCATTGGCTTACCTTGGCACTGGCATAACTTACATCAGAAATCTTATATCTGGAGTAATATGTGTGATGAGGTGCACAGAGGCCTCCTAATAAATCAATGAATCAAAAGCGACTGGCTCCAGCACACCTCTCTCCTCAAAACTGGCATGAACAACGTTGGTCTTGATTAATCTAAGCCTAGGTATTTCTTTTTTTTGGTATTGATTTTTTTAATTTTCTCTTCCTCCTTTCGAAATTACCTTGGCATTTTCTCAAATTTGCCAGCTGCACAAACCAGACGTAGGAAGCACTTAGTTTGTACATAGTGATTTTTTTTTTTTGCCCTTACAAACCAAACCTGTAGAGAAGCATGGCCTTGCTACTCTCAACCCCCCCACTAGTTAAACTTGCTTTTGGTTGTACATACCAGACTAATATGTCCATAAACTTTCCAGTTTCTCATGATCTGTAACTTGCCATCCACTCGTCATCAGCATTATGCCAGTACTTTAGATGCTGGTGTTGCGCCCCTGAGGGTTCAGTCGCCACAGAGGTACTGCACCTCACCCAGAGGTGTGGTATCTCCTTCTCTCAGGTAAGGAGGGAGTGCTGCCCGGAACCCCAACACCCGCATTCAACACTACACTGCTCCAGGCCGGCTGGAAGGGTAAGATGCACTGTGTTTCCTGCTAAGCCCTGTCCCTGGCTGGGGTGGGGGGAACCAAAGGTAGGGGGAACCAGTAGTGGGTGTGGGTGGAGGAAGTAGAATAGGGGAGCACCATAGAAGGAGGTATATAAAGGGAAGCCATCTTAGGGTGGCAGAGATCAGTCAGATCAGTGAGTGAGGACAGTCAGTCAGGGAGCAGAGTCTCTTTAGGAGCTCTGCTCCACAATTGGGGCCTAGTGATAGAGGCCCAGGAGAGGAGCAGAGGAGGAAGGCTCCGTTCTATAGAAGGGATCCCAGGGGGTACGGTGAGTGCAGGACGGCACCCGTACGCTCCGAATCTGCCAGGTGTCAGAGGGATCAGGCCGCAAGAAGGGGACCAGCCCCTGGACCAGCCGTGTTACTCCAGGTCTTGGCTGGAAAAACCGGAGGCTTCTGACTTTTATAGTGCAGTTGCCACAGCCTCATCCTAGTCACCGTGAGGGACAAGCAGGTCCAGAAGCTCTAGGTTGCCAGAGGGACTTCACAGCACCCAATCGGGACTGTGAGTGGGGAAGCGCAGGGCAGGAGGGAGAAGACTCAGCGTGAAGTCGGTCTAGTGAGGAACATAAGAAAGCGGGGTTCCGTCAAGTGCTCCTGACCTATCTGAGGAAGAGGTGAACCCCTGTTCTGGTAGACGCAGCGCAACGTGGGAGGCTGGCACCCGCGCAGTGTACCTGTGGATCTAACTGTGAGTAAAAACTCGGATGACTGCACTGCACTGCCTCCGTCAGTTATTTCAGTTGCGCCATCTCTCCCTCTGCACTACAACGCCCAGCATCACAACCATCTGTGTGGCGCCCAGCTGCGCTTGGTACCACAGATCCTAGAAGGGTGTATTAATAGAATCCTCCACAAGAGGGCCCCATAAACATTCACACATCTCCACCTTCCACCTCAGACCAGCAGAGGGAGCCCGTTAGGGATATAAATAGGGAAGGTGGAGCTAGGCAGTTCAGTCTAGCCAGAACAGAGTTCCTGCTCACAGTCAGATTGGGACAGAGTTCTCAGTTCAGTTCTTGCAGAAGTCTGTCTGCAGAGGTAGGCCAAGCTAGACACAAGCAGGTCAGGATTAGTGAGCTTAAGGTGTGCCGGCGCCATAAGATCGGTGAAGAGTGGCAAGATGCCGTTAGTGTGAGTAGCCCAGTGAGGGCCCGATCGTGGCCGAAGGCGAGTGGAAAGTGAGTAGCAGTTGGGGCAGAGGAGCTTACCCAGCTCACCACGAACATAGACCGGACACCGGGCCCGAGCTTACCGGGATCTCTACGACCCAGTAAGGCATAACCGGAATCCCTGGAGAACTACAGGTCCCAGGTTCACCAGAGAGCTGATACGTAACAGAGCCTGGAGACACATAGGCCCCGTAAGCTGAGAGTGTGCACTCCAAGAGAAGGCCCTACCACAACGTCAGCCGGTGCAGGACAGAGACAAAGTTAGACCTAGTTTCAGGCAGGTCAGAAACAGGAGGCCCTACACCCGCACATTGGGGAGGATCCTGATATGCACCCTTCACCCTGCAGTGCTCCAGGATGTGCCTGAATTTCCACCAGTATAAGGTACTGAAGTGACTACTGTGTCAGTCCCCGTTCTTGCTCTGACCCGGCTGGGTCTCGCCTGTCCTGCATCCCCCTCTCCGTACACTGCCCTGAGGCCTAGCTCCACCTATGGGGAGCTATACCATCGAGCTGCCTTATCACCGGCCTCAGTGGACTGCCGCAGCGCTGGTAATTCTCACCGGAAACCACAGGTGGCGTCACGAACTTTCATAGAGTTAACCAATAATCCCCTTTTAAAAGCTGACCCCAGGGTACGGGCCCGGCAGCCGACCACCGCGACATCCCCAAGGCCAGGCAAAGGCCCGAGTAACGAGTCGTCTCCATCCCCCTGGGCGAGTCATCTGCACCTACACTGCCCCGGGGGCCCGCTCCGCCCGTGGGGAGCAGAAACATCCCAGCTGCCATCCCATCACCCCCCGGAGGACTGCAGCAGCGCTGGTAATCCTTACCAGGTACCACAGGTGGCGTCACGAACACTTCCTAAAACTACAAACCCCAGATAAATAACATTCTCCTTTTTGTTGACTGCCCTGGGCCACGGACCGGGCCAGCCACTGTGACATATCCCTTTTCTCAGCGTCCACCAGCCCGGCACCAAGTACCCCAAGGCCCTGGGGGGTGCGTCGTCTCCACTTCCTTTCACTTGCTTCCCAAAATCCTTTGCACTTGCATTGTCCAATGAATTTAGTGCCCTGCAGCAAGTTAGAATAATGGGCGATATCTATTGGCCCATCATATTGAAGCGGTTTCAAGCAGCATATTTTTAAATAAAAGGATTTGCAGATTGCCTATTTAAGGACATTGTAAAATGAGATCAAGTTGTCTAAAAGCACAGTGACTAATGAATATATTTTGTTACTTTTCAGTAATCACCAATTAGCAGATCTATCTGATCCAATCATTATCTGTCTGCCATAAAAAAAAAAATTGATCCAATTCTTAATAACTATGAAATTATAGTTTGTAAACTGCGATTGGAAAGGACAATGCCGTAATTGGTAGTAGCAGAGGTATATTTGACTGACTGACAGCCGGGTGCAATGCAGAACGAATGTCAATCAGGGCCAGGGCCGCAGTTACAGCTGCAGTTCTGTATAACCAGAGCGATGACTGAAACCGAATGCTGGTGGGGAGAATAACGTTCATTTTCTCCTCGCTGCATTCGGCTGTGTGCAGGTTCTGGTGACAGGTTCCCTTTAAACATGTACATGAAAAAATTATACCAATATCATCAGTGTTTTGGGTCAGTGTGTCAGTTTTTTACAATCAGTGTGTCATCAGTGTTTTTCACAGATAGATAAAGTTACAGAGCTTCTCCTATACTTTGAAATGTTGAATACATACAGCCTATGGACTGTACACTGATGCCATCTGTGACCCATACCCTTGCATTGGCCCTTTTTAGCCGTGATAATGGAAAAAAAGCGGACATGTCCCCTTAGTTTGCAATGGACACACATTCAATGTTAAAACACGGACATGTGAATAGCATCATAGATTATAATGGGTATATTTTGCATCTTTGAAAAAAAAAATGGATGCAACACAGACATCTGAATGAGAATGATCAGTGAGAGATCTAATGGTTACATATCAAAATATACTTGTATATTTCTAGTAAAAAAAAAGGCAACAGCATCACCTGAAGCTTCTAGGCCTTAAAACAAAGTGTACCTCTTAACCCCTACAGCTACGTGGCTGGTGTGCTTGGTCACATCTCCTGACAGACGTTTTACGACTTGTTCAGCTGGTCATATTTCCTACAGATTTTCCATTCTAACATATGCAGTTCTTTCATAGGAAAAGCTTCATATTAACTTGGCATTATTAAAGGTGCCATATAATCACGATTACAATTTTTTGGACCATAGTTGACCATGATACCTTATAATAAATAGTAATATTAAATGCGTAATTAAGGAACAGCATTTGAAAGTGCAGCTGAGTGAGAACCATGTAAAATATTCTTTAATTAAAGGGTGTGGAACGTGTGAGTATTCATGCCTCCCACACATCCCATGAGGATACATTTTCCTCAGTCGCTCAGATACTAGAAAGTCTGTAGAGCAATTATTTATTGTCCCTGCTGGCCGCTCCATCAGCACACACTGCCCAGCTGTTCCCCTTTTCTGAGTGCATCATGCATATGTTACTACTGTGCAACTCCAATGCTCAAGTCCTCAGTCCATCCCTCTTATATTGTTCCCGCCATTAAGATAAAGCGTATCCAAGATAGAAGATCCCCAGCTTGTGTCTGTGCTGACTCTGACCTCTCCAGAGGATTACACATGGGGGGCAGGGTAGATATTGCCAATGTCCTTGTACTCTTCACTTTCAATGGAACCTACAAGACAAAACCACAAACTTGACCATGAGGAAACGAATCCGCTTCTGGCCAGAACTGATGAAGGACGTGCAATGCATTTCTTGCTAGTAATTTAGGCTTCTCCAGATAAAGCATAAAATTACAATAAGTAAGATATGTGGATATAATTTAGGATCACCAATGATTTGCTTGCACTTAGATTGTACTTGCATTTAAGTTACCCTCATTTTTGTCAGTGAAACATTGCAAAATATCTTTTGGATTTAAAGAGAACCTGTTTCATGGTGCCCCAAGCAGGAGCTGCATGAATCGGACACTGCTTTGTTGCAGAGATGAACGTTTTTCTTTGACAGAAACCACTTTTTAAAGCTGACATGAGACTACGCATCCTGGATAACTAGATCGACGAAAGTCCCTGACGGTTTCTCCCTTCGAGGGTTGCCAACCTTATTTTTTATTTTTTCTGGTCAGGCTATTAAAAAATCACATAAAGCCACCATTTTCTACAGACACATTGTCAAAACCGTAATAAACCATTACATTTTTAAGTGAGATATAAACAGTACTGTGCAAACGTTTTAAGCAGGTGTGGAAAAATTGCCACAAACTAAGAATGCTTCCAAAAATAAAAATAAACCATTAACTTATATTAATTGATCACATTTAAAGTGAATGAACAAAAGAGAAATCTAAATCAGTCACCGGTTCTTTCCGCTAGGCCGCAAGTCTCTTCCGAATAAAGTCTATCAGATCCTGTTTAGCCTCCCACGCACCAAACGGCCCCCAACCAACCTGAGATCCTAATCCCAACTGTCCTCGGGACCGTGAGTGGAAATTGACAGTGACGGCCCTGTTCACTTGCGTGATTCCTCCGCTGTTGCTGGCGTGTCTCTCCTGTCGCAGTCCTCTCTCAGCTCTTGTAGGCTTGACCGTCGACGGTAGTCTGTCACGCTTGGGGTAAAGGGATCCAGACCTCAGGTCTTGGCAGGCGGTGTCGGGTCCCGGGAACTTACTCCATGTGGAGCGCAGGTCCTGACTCTGGGCCACAGGTGCAGGGCTAATGGCGCTTCTGTGAGGAATCCAGAGCTTCTCAGGCGGTGTCTGACTTTGGTGCAGCGCAGGCCTCCGGCTGAGGCCTGCCGCACTGGGATCTGCGGTCCCTCTGGAACACGTCTGCTACACTCTGCAGCCTGGCGCCAAATCTCTCTGTGTCTTAGCGCGCTGGGCTTTTATATCCAGGAAATCCTTCCTGGAGGTCACCTGGTCAGGTCCAGCATCTGAATCTGTTCCCCCTTCAACTCTTCTAGCATAACTTGGTTCCGCTTTATTTTGTCTGGCCAGCAGATGGCAACCTTTCCTCATCTCTGGCACATCCTGCAAGAATCCTCCTTCATTGCACTCTACTACAGACACTTCAGCCACAAAAAGTTCAGACCCCATGTTTCAGGTCTCTACTCCACACACATTCATATTATGACAGATATGCATCCATTCAATAGACCCAGTTTTTCACTGTCCCCATGGCACAGCCCAATATATACACAAACAGACTGTCCCTCCAGGCCAAGCTTCAGACCTACAGGGCATCCAGACTATTGTCCTTACTGGCCCAAAAGGAGTCTTTCCATCCTATGTATTGTCTGCAGGGCATAACTACATCCTCCCATCATCGGTTAGGTGGATCAGTAGCAGTCAATCACTTACAGCTCACTTGGTATGACAGCTGACTTGTCTTTTACTCCAAAGTCAATACTTGGTCCGACATGCTGCCTCTCCCTACAACTCCTCACAGACCACTTAGTCATTACACACCAACTGCGCAAGGTTTTAATCATTCTCCCGATCCCACTGAGAGACAAGTTGCCACAATGACCTATAGTAAGTTTTTTCTTAGACCATTCTCCCAGTCCAGCGCAATACATGGAAATATTACATGTTCATATTTAAGTCTCGTGCATGTGAACGTGAGAATTTTATCACACAATACAGTGTGCAAAACAGAACTGTTTTATCTGCTGCACTACATCAAAGTGCATTTTCCCTTAAAGAGGCTGTGCCAATTTTGGAAGTTTCCCCCTATCTCCATGATAGGAGATAAATCCCGATCCATGGAGATACTGATTTCTGGGGGTGTGCATGTTTAACCTCCACTGTATTTAGAAACGGCTCCTGGTCATGTGTAATTAAGGCCAGAAGAGGAAATGGAAACCAGTGGGGAACATGAGCCATGTTACCAGTAAATAATGGGAGTAAAGTATGTGAGTATATAATTATCATTTACTTGATTCTTTTAATTTCAGACCATGGGCCAAACCCTTTAAAAGCACTGCTCCATTCAATACTCACAGTGATGTCACAGTACAGAGATAATAAACACAGTGATGTCACAGTATAGGGATAATACACACAGTGACGTCACAGTACAGGGATAATAAACACAGTGACGTCACAGTACAGGGATAATAAACACAGTGATGTCACAGTGCAGAAATAATAAACACAGTGACGTCACAGTATAGGGATAATAAGCACAGTGATGTCACAGTACAGGGATAATAAACACAGTGATGTCACAGTACAGAGATAATAAACACAGTGACGTCACACTACAGGGATAATACACACAGTGATGTCACAGTACAGGGATAATAAACACAGTGATGTCACAGTACAGGGAAAATAAGCACAGTGATGTCACAGTACAGGGATAATAAACAGTGATGTCACAGTACAGAAATAATAAACACAGTGACGTCACAGTACAGGGATAATACACACAGTGACGTCACAGTACAGGGATAATAAACACAGTGATGTCATAGTATAGGGATAATAAACACAGTGATGTCACAGTACAGGGATAATAAACACAGTGATGTCACAGTACAGAAATAATAAACACAGTGGCGTCACAGTAGAGGGATAATACACACAGTGACGTCACAGTACAGGGATAATAAACACAGTGATGTCATAGTACAGGGATAATAAACACAGTGACGTCACAGTACAGGGATAATAAACACAGTGATGTCATACTATAGGGATAATAAACACAGTGATGTCACAGTACAGGGATAATAAACACAGTGACGTCACAGTACAGGGATAATAAACACAGTGATGTCATAGTATAGGGATAATAAACACAGTGATGTCACAGTACAGGGAAAATAAACACAGTGATGTCACAGTGCAGAAATAATAAACACAGTGATGTCACAGTACAGGGATAATAAACACAGTGACGTCACAGTACAGGGATAATATACACAGTGATGTCACAGTACAGGGATAATACACAGTGATGTCACAGTACAGAGATAATAAAACACAGTGATGTCACAGTACAGAGATAATAAAACACAGTGACGTCACAGTACAGGGATAATAAACACAGTGACGTCACAGTACAGGGATAATAAACACCAGTGACTTCACAGTACAGGGATAATAAACACAGTGACGTCACAGTACAGGGATAATACACACAGTGATGTCAGAGTACAGGGATAATAAACACAGTGATGTCACAGTACAGGGATAATAAACACAGTGACGTCATAGTACAGGGATAATAAACACAGTGATGTCACAGTACAGAAATAATAATCACAGTGACGTCACAGTATAGGGATAATAAAACACAGTGATGTCACAGTACAGGGATAATAAACACAGTGACGTCACAGTACAGGGATAATACACACAGTGATGTCACAGTACAGGGATAATAAACACAGTGACGTCACAGTACAGGGATAATAAACACAGTGACGTCACAGTATAGGGATAAAAAACACAGTGATGTCACAGTACAGGGATAATAAACACAGTGATGTCACAGTACAGAAATAATAAACTCAGTGATGTCACAGTACAGGGATAATAAACACCAGTGACGTCACAGTATAGGGATAATAAACACAGTGACGTCACAGTACAGGGATAATAAACACAGTGATGTCACAGTACAGAGATAATAAAACACAGTGACGTCCAAGTACAGGGATAATAAAACAGTGATGTCACAGTACAGAGATAATAAAACACAGTGACGTCACACTACAGGGATAATAAACACAGTGACGTCACAGTACAGGGATAATAAAACAGCGACGTCACAGTACAGGGATAATAAACACAGTGATGTCACAGTACAGAAATAATAAACACAGTGATGTCACAGTACAGGGATAATACACACAGTGATGTCACAGTACAGGGATAATAAACACAGTGATGTCACAGTACAGGGATAATAAACACAGTGATGTCATAGTATAGGGATAATAAACACAGTGATATCACAGTACAGGGATAATAAACACAGTGATGTCACAGTACAGAGATAATAAAACACAGTGACGTCACAGTACAGGGATAATAAACACCAGTGACGTCACAGTACAGGGATAATAAACACCAGTGACGTCACAGTACAGGGATAATAAACACAGTGACGTCACAGTACAGGGATAATACACACAGTGATGTCAGAGTACAGGGATAATAAACACAGTGATGTCACAGTACAGGGATAATAAACACAGTGACGTCACAGTGCAGGGATAATAAACACAGTGATGTCACAGTACAGAAATAATAATCACAGTGACGTCACAGTATAGGGATAATAAAACACAGTGATGTCACAGTACAGGGATAATAAACACAGTGACGTCACAATACAGGGATAATACACACAGTGATGTCACAGTACAGGGATAATAAACACAGTGATGTCACAGTACAGGGATAATAAACACAGTGACGTCACAGTACAGGGATAATAAACACAGTGACGTCACAGTATAGGGATAATAAACACAGTGATGTCACAGTACAGGGATAATAAACACAGTGATGTCACAGTACAGGGATAATAAACACAGTGACGTCACAGTACAGGGATAATATACACAGTGACGTCACAGTACAGGGATAATACACAGTGATGTCACAGTACAGAGATAATAAAACACAGTGACGTCACAGTACAGAGATAATAAAAACACAGTGAAGTCACAGTACAGGGATAATAAACACAGTGACATCACAGTATAGGGATAATAAACACCAGTGACGGCACAGTACAGGGATAATAAACACAGTGATGTCACAGTACAGAGATAATAAAACACAGTGACGTCACAGTACAGAGATAATAAAACACAGTGAAGTCACAGTACAGGGATAATAAACACAGTGACATCACAGTATAGGGATAATAAACACAGTGACGTCACAGTACAGGGATAATAAACACAGTGATGTCACAGTACAGAGATAATAAAACACAGTGACATCACAGTACAGGGATAATAAAACAGTGACGTCACAGTACAGAGATAATAAAACACAGTGACGTCACACTACAGGGATAATAAACACAGTGACGTCACAGTACAGGGATAATAAAACAGTGACGTCACAGTACAGGGATAATAAACACAGTGACGTCACAGTACAGGGATAACAAACACAGTGATGTCACAGTACAGAAATAATAAACACAGTGATGTCACAGTACAGGGATAATACACACAGTGACGTCACAGTACAGGGATAATAAACACAGTGATGTCATAGTATAGGGATAATAAACACAGTGATGTCACAGTACAGGGATAATAAACACAGTGATGTCACAGTACAGAGATAATAAAACACAGTGACGTCACAGTACAGGGATAATAAAACAGTGATGTCACAGTACAGAGATAATAAAACACAGTGATGTCACACTACAGGGATAATAAACACAGTGACGTCACAGTATAGGGATAATAAAACACAGTGACGTCACAGTACAGGGACAATAAAACAGTGACGTCACAGTACAGAGATAATAAAACACAGTGACGTCACACTACAGGGATAAAAAAAACACAGTGACGTCACTGTACAGAGATAATAAAACTGTGACGTCACAGTACAGGGATAATACACAGTGATGTTCCATTACAGGGATAATAAACTCAGTGATGTCACAGTACAGTATATTAAATACAGTGGCGTCACAGTATACAAATAATAAACTTAGTGATGTCACAGTACAATGCTAACATATGCAATGATGTCACAGTGCAGGAATAATAAACACAGTGATGTCACAGTATTTGGGTAATAAACACAGGCATAACACAATACAGGGATGTCACAGTACAGTGCTAATAGATACAGTCATGTCATTGTACAGAAATAATACACACAGTGATGTCACAATACAGGGATAATAAACACAGTCATGTCACAGTACAAGGATAATGAACATAGCGATGTCAAAGAACAGGGGAAATGAACACAGTGATGTCATAATACAGGGATAATGAACATAGGGATGTCATAGGGAAAGGTGAGTTTCTGTATAGTTGTAGGCAGACATTTGTACAGTATAGTATTCACCTGCTCCCAGGGGCAGATTAAGGGTAGCCAGGGCTCCGGACAGTTTAGGGTGCATAGGCCCCAAGCACTCAATGTGACATGTCACATCATATGTTTGAGGAGGTCATGTGATGATCACACAGGTGCTCTGGTGCACATCTGTAGATGCCAATTTTTTTCCCTTACAGCGTTAAACATAACAAGAGGATCCCCTTGTTATGTTTAACTATGCTATGTAATAAGGTACAGGGCTATACATAACAAGAGGGGATGCTATGTAATAAGGTACGGGGCTATACATAACAAGAGGGGATGCTATGTAATAAGGTACGGGGCTATACATAACAAGAGGGGATGCTATGTAATAAGGTACAGGGCTATACATAACAAGAGGGGATGCTATGTAATAAGGTACAGGGCTATACATAGCAAGAGGGGATGCTATGTAATAAGGTAAGGGGCTATACATAACAAGAGGGGATGCTGTGTAATAAGGTACAGGGCTATACATAACAAGAGGGGATGCTATGTAATAAGGTACAGGGCTATACATAACAAGAGGGGATGCTATGTAATAAGGTACGGGGCTATACATAACAAGAGGGGATGCTATGTAATAAGGTACAGGGCTATACATAACAAGAGGGGATGCTATGTAATAAGGTACAGGGCTATACATAACAAGAGTGGATGCTATGTAATAAGGTAAGGGGCTATACATAACAAGAGGGGATGCTATGTAATAAGGTACGGGGCTATACATAACAAGAGGGGATGCTATGTAATAAGGTACGGGGCTATACATAACAAGAGGGGATGCTATGTAATAAAGTACAAGGCTATACATAACAAGAGAGGATGCTATGGAAGAAGGGAACATTTTTTTCCCTTGGCTATAGTTCTGAACATAAAAGAAGACACTATATACTAAGGGATGGCGCTTTACATAATAAGTGATGTTCTTTTGCAAACAAAAGTATTACTCCAATCATCTCTGCAAATAAAGTTGCATTTACACTGAAAGATAATTGTTGAAGAAGCGTTCTTATGATACAGTATATCCTTTCAGTGTGAACAGGCTGCTGATCACCCGATGAATGAGCAAAACACTCGTTGATCAGGTGAAATGTTTTTTGTGCAGCACAAAAGATCATCATCCTCTGTAAACAGGACTCACCAGGGCCGGTTTTAGTCAAAGTGGGACCCTGGGCAAAAGCTTAAAGTGGGGTCCCATATGCTAACATATTGCACCATCCCACAGAATCAATTTGGTTGTATTTACATGCGCTGAGTTCAGGCCACTAAACAAGCGTGATCGACAATACTGAAGTTGTTCGGCACTTGTTTCGCGACCTCTTTACAACGGCCGAGGAAGAATGATGGGCACAGAACAATCACTAGTAGATCAATCTGTCCCCATACAGTATCATCTTATCAGCAGCATATCTGCAGTTTACAGCGGATGAAGTGCTGCTGAGAACAATGATTTTTGTTTCGGCATAAACAATCCAATCACTTGATGAATAGGCAGCATTTTGCTTGTTTAGTATAATACACCCCATAGTCCTCCACATAGTATACTGCATCCCATAGTCCTCCATATTGCATAATGCACACCATATAGTCCTTCATATAGTATAATGCGCCCCATAGCCCTCCATATAGTATAATGTGCCCCGTAGCCCTCCATACAGTATAATACAGTATAATACACTCCCCATAGCCCTCTATATAGTATAATGCACTCCCCGTAGTCTTCCATATAGTATAATGCACTCCCCATAGTCCTATGTATTGTATAGTGCACTCCCCATAATCCTGCATATAATATAATACTCTCCCCATACTCTTCCATATTCTATAATACACTCCCCATAGTCCTCCATATAGTATAATGCACTCCCCATAGTCCTCCATATAGTACAATGCACTCACCATAGTATAATGCATTCCCCATAGTCCTCAATACAGCAGTATAATGCAGGTCCCATATAGCACATATAGTATAGTGCACCCCATAGTCCTCAAAAGAGTATAATGCAGACCCCCATACAGTAGAATGCAGCCCACCATAGAGTATAATGCAGCCCCCCATAGAGTATAATGCAGCCTCCTCATAGAGCATAATGCAGCCCCCTCATAAAGTATAATGCAGCCCACCCCTCATAAAGTATAATACAGCCCCTCATAAAGTATAATGCAGCCCCCCTCAAAGTATAATACAGCCCCATTATAAAGTATAATATAGCCCCCTTATAAAGTATAATACAGCCCCCTCATAAAGTATAATGCAGCCCCCCTCAAAGTATAATACAGCCCCCTCATAAAGTATAGTACAGCCCCCCTCAGAGAATAATGCAGCCCCCACAGTCCTCCAATATTATGGCCACCATGTAGTCACTGATATATATAAAAATAAATAAATACAATACTTACCTGTCCTGTTCCGGACTCTGCAGCTCCACTGCCGGCACAGTGTGGCGCAATGAAGTGACGTCATCGTGCCCGCTGCGTCTGAGGCAGAGGGGGAATGATGGGAGAGGGAGCGTCACATGACGCTCTCTCCTTCATCATTGTTTTCAACTGTATCGGCATCTATGTTGCTGATACAGTTGAATGCGCGATGTGGGGGGGAGGGAGGCATTGCTGGCGCAGGGCCCCACTGACTCACGGGCCCCATAGTGGTTGTGTGGTGTGCCGCTATTAGTGGCATGCCACAGGCTGGGGGCCCCTGGGAGAGAGGGAGCCCCTGGTGGAGTGGGGGCCTAAGGCAGATGCCTAGTCAGCCTGCCCCTAATGCCAGCCCTGGGGCTCTCACTGCCAAGAACAATGATCATAGTTAACTGTTAAGTGGTCATTTAGTGCCACTGATCACTGTGTAAACCTTTGTATGGTGCAGATACAGAATAAATATTTGCAGCCAGTAACTTACCGCTGACATCTCATCTGATTACAGCCATTTTCTTTGTTTCTTCTCCAACTTGTCAAACCTTCTTGTCAATATCCTAAAGCCGTGATGTGGCCACTGCAGAGTTTGCCGCACTGTTCACTGCGCTCTTGAAAATAAAAATGTCACAAATATATGTCACTCATTATATATATATTTGTTTCTTGAAAAAAGAATCCCCCACACTCCGCCCCTGAATACAGATATGCACCAACCATTAATATATAATTAGCCATTGTTCAACTCACCATTCAAAATATAAATTAATAAACCACCACTGTGCCTTCACTAACTACGGTATAATTAGTCACTCCCGCCCCCAACAAAAATATAACTGTATTAACCCCTGTACTCTTTCCCCCAATTCATTACTAGTCACTCTCCTGAGTCCTCAACCTCCCCCACTGTGTTCCTTTCCACTCACCTAATTCATTATAATAACATGTCCTCTCCCCAATTCATTCTAATTATATACCACAAAATTAAAATTACATACCCCAAATTAATTATGCAATGTCCTGTTTTTCACCCCACTTCATTATAATGTAATATCTAGGAGGGAGAGCTTAGATTAGAGCAGGCATATAGGCAATGTTTAATTGCTATTGCTGAACTTGTATACCGCTGCTGCACCATAAAAACAAAAGTCCTTCTCGGGGCTACATACTGTCCTTTCTCTAGTAAAACGGCTAACGGCTCGCTCACACGCGCGTATAACTCGGACAAGTGCTATCTGATATCGGATAGCACTCGGACCAGTGTTATTCTATGGGGGAGTGCTGATCAGGGCCAGGACAAGAGGTAGGCACCCTCTCCGAGGGGGGCACAGTATGGAGGAAAAAAATGACATTGCTGAATGTCTGCATCTGTCCGGCTGCAGGCATTCAGCACAGTGATGGCCGTGGGGCGGGCATACAGGGGAGCAGTGTCAGTCACTGACACCGCTCACCCCTCTCTCAGCCTGCACTCCGTTCGTTGCTCCCTCCTCGCAATTACTGCGAACCGTGCCGCCGGCAGAGGAGTAGAGGTGCTGTAATCAGCTCCCTGCTCCGCCGGGAACTGTAGCAGAACGCCGGCCACTTCTGGTCTGCGCCCTGTTGGAGACGGCACACAAAGGGGGCGTCGGATGTCGCGATGCAGTGATGTCATTGCGCTATCCAGCATCCACTGCTGTACAGGAAAGAAGAAGAGGCTGATCTGCACTGGACGGGAGCCTGGATTAGGTGATTATAAGTTTTTTTATTTATTACTTATATTAGTTTGCCAATGTATGGGGGCATTTGGGAATATATACGTTTGGTTGGCTGTGAGGACATATACACATGGGGCTGGTTGTGGGGACATATACACGTGGGGTGGATGCAGGCCCATATACACATGGGGCTGGCTGTGAGAACATATACACGTGGTGCTGGCTATGGGGGCATATACACGTGGTGCTTGTTATGGGGGCATATACACGTGGGGCTAGCTATGAAGACATGTACATGAGGGCCTAGCTGTGAGGACATATACACATGGGTCTGGCTGTGGGAACATATATATGTGGGGCTGGCTGTGGCGACATATATACGTGGGGATGCCTGTGGGAACATATACAGGGTGGTCCAAAAGTAGGTGGACAGAAAGTGTAATAAGGTTATGAAGGGGGAGATTTATCAAACATAAATTGCAGCCGCCTGTCTGGATCATCCTCCAATAAACCATGAATTAGACGTGGACGATAAGCTTTCCACCCAATAGATTTCAGGATTCGCATGATAGAAGCTCGTGAAATTCCCAATTCCAAAGAGGCTCTTCTGTGGACTTTTTTGGACTCTGAACAAATGTTTCAGCAACAAGTTGTTTATTATCTTCTGTACAGACTGTTTTGGGTCGACCAGTTTTTGGAGCATTAAGGATTGAGCCAGTGGCATTGAATTTGTCACAAACACGGTAAATGGTTTGTCTCTTTGGGGTTTGAGTACCAAATGTTTCAACCCAATTTGCTCTAACGGTTTCAGCATTTTGAGATTTCCAATACTCTGTTAAAATCCATTTTCTTTGATCTGTATTTAAATTATTTGCCATTTTGTGTTATCTGAATTATCTGAAAAGAAAACAGATTTGGGGGAGATCTATCTGTGAAAACTAGATCTGTGAAACTGGCTCAGTTGCCCTTAGCAACCAATCAGATTCCACCTTTCATTTTCCAAAGAGTCTGTGAGGAATGGAAAGTGGAATCTGATTAGTTGCTAAGGGCAACTGAGCGAGTTTCACTTTACACCATGTTTGATAAATCTCCCCCTTTATAACCTTATTACACTTTCTGTCCACCTACTTTTGGACCACCCTGTATACGTGGGGCTAGTTGTGAGGACATATATATGTGGGGCTGGCTGTGGGGACATATATACGTGGGGATACCTGTGGGGACATATATACATGGGGCTAGCTGTGAGGACATATATGTGGGTAAATCTTATAGCAAAGAAAGTGAAAAACCTGCACCACCTGCAAGCAGCTGCAATAGTCAATGCAAAGCTGAACAAGTACAATGCAGACACCTAAATAGGACTTGGTAACATTTCAGGTGCAAAAGCTCATAAAAAAGTTTAAACAGTCCAAAATAACCATAAGAAAGAAAAATGAGCTGCACTCACCAGGGAGAGCGGGGAAGAAAAAAGCAGACAACAGCTGTTTCGCGTGAAGACGCTTCTACAGGTCTGTGTAACACAGACCTGTAGAAGCGTCTTCACGCGAAACAGCTGTTGTCTGCTTTTTTCTTCCCCGCTCTCCCTGCTTGCCGGACTTTTTATTCTTATGGAATAAAGATACTGCTTTTAAGGACTGGTGAGTGCAGCTCATTTTTCTTTCTTATGGTTATATATATGTGGGGCTGGCTGTGGGGATATATATAGGTGGGGCTGGCTGTGGTGACATATATACATGGGGCTGGCTGTGGGGACATATATACGTGGGGATGCTTGTGGGGACATATATATGTGGGGCTGGCTGTGGGGACATATATAGGTGGGGCTGGTTGTGGGGACATATATAGGTGGGGCTGGCTGTGGGGATATATAGGTGGGGATGCCTGTGGGGACATATACTGTATATGTGGGGATGCCTGTGGGGACATATATAGGTGGGCTGGCTGTGGTGACGTATACACGTTGGACTGGCTGAGGGGGCATATATATGTGAAGCTGGCTGTTGCAACATATATATGTGGGGCTGGCTGTGGGGAAATATGTGGGACTGGCTGTGGGCACATATGTGGGGCTGGCTGTGGGCACATACGTGGGGCTGGCTGTGGGCACATACGTGGGGCTGGCTGTGGGGACATATGAGCGGCTGGCTGTGGGAACATATGTAGGACTGGCAGTGAGGACATAAGAGGGGCTAGCTGTGGCGACATAACAAGAGGGGTTGTGGGGTACTTCATATTATATGGGAAACTGTGGGGGACATTATGCTGGGAGCTGTGGGGGATATTATACCTGAGCTGTGGGGACATCATACTATATACAATATGTGGAGGGCAATATATTGTATGGGGGGCTGTGGGGGACATCATAATGTACAGGGTATTGTGGAGTGCATTATACTAAAGGCTGTGGAGGCATCATACTGTAAAAATGGCTGTGGTGACCATACTGTATTGATGTCTGTGGTGACCATGCTGTATAGGGGGCCGTAGAGGACAACATACTGTATAGGGGGCTGTGGTGACTATATTTTATAAGGGGCTGTGGTGGTCATCACACTGTATATTGGGGACTGTTGTGGACATTATACTGCATGTGGGGCTCCGGTGTACATCGTAGTGTATATTAGGGGGCTGTTGTGGATATCATACTGTTTGGGTTGTTGTGGTGACCATCATATTGTGTAGGTGGACAGTGTGAGGAGGGTTTACGGTTTGGAGAGGACAGTGTGGTGGGCAGTATGAGGGCATAGTGTGAAAAGAAACACATAGTGGATATGGAGAGGGGACAGCGTGAAAAGGGGGCACATTATGGAGAGAGGTTAGCATGGTGTCAGCATGGTGTCAGGACAAGATGGAGACAAAAAAAAAACAACTAAATCAGAGAAGATATCACCTATAAGGTACCTGGATGTAAATGTTTACTTGTTGATATTATACTGACTATACCTCATCTGTACTGTCATTCTCATATGCTCCGCAGTCTGATAAAGACTGATAACAACAACTCCCAGCATCTCCTTACTATTGTTAATTACATACTGGGAGTTGTAGGTTCATGAGATACAAATGCATATGGGCCTCACTTGACATTACAATTGATTGCTCTACTAAGCTTGCTGATGTATCATGTAATGATGGTAGTTCTAGTGACATATACATGTACTGGTATTGTATTTATTGACTGATGGTGGTTCTTGTGATGTATTCATGTATTGATTGAGGTTCTTGTGATGCATTAATGTGCTGATGGTGGATCTGGTGAGGAGTTTATGTACTGATGGTGGTTCTGGTGATGTATTCATGTACTGATGGTAGTTCTAGTGACCTATTTATTATAGTTCTGGTGCTGTATTTATGTACTATCTCTGGTGTTCTGGTTACCCATTCCTTTACTTGGGGGATGAGGGTTCATCAATGGGGGGGAGCGGGCACCATTGGCTTCATCTGCCTAAGGCACCAATACTTGTGCCGGCCTTGGCGCTGATCAGTGTTTTTTTCTCATGCCGGTACGGCATGAGAAAAAAAATGCGGCATACTGAAATTTGCTCCATAAACAAATGACATGCACCCGTACCAGTCTATGGGTGTGTGTTAAACATTGGACTGCACTTAGATGTCATCACAATGCAGTCCGACATCCCCTGACTCAGAAAATGGAGGAAAAATTACGTCCTCCATCTTCTCCTCACCTGCGCTACGATTCTCTCATCCAATAGAATCAGAGCACACTAAGGTGGCACTCGGATCGAACTATGATCACAGTTTGAGTCGAGTGTCATTTACATAATTGATCCGATTCTCTCGCCCTAAAACGTACAATTTTATCTTCATATAAAGTCTCACTCAGATGTATTTTTTAAGTACGCAAAAAATTAGTACTGGTGTAATCAGTGTTTGGTCCTTGTGTCTGTTTTTACCTTCTATTTTTCACAGATTGATAAATAAATAAATTACAAAACTTCTCCTATACTTTGCAATGTTAAGCATAAACATCACATGGATGACACACCGATTACATCCGTGTGCTGTGCACACTTTTCATGAACCTATAGAGTTGTATTGGCACTTTTCATCTGTGCTGCCGGACATAAATGGACATGTCTCCGTGAGTTTTGTACAGACATAGACCATAAAAACAAGGGCATGTGAACAGCCCCATAGATTATAATGGGTCTGTATTGTATCCGTGAAAAACATGGATAGAACACGTACGTGCAACACTGCAATCTGAATGAGGCCTAATACTTAAATTTGGTAATTCTGTAAAGTACCTGAAAGTGCTGCCTCAACAACTCCATAACCTTTGACTTCATTCTATTGAATGCTTCCAACTCCCACTCAACTAGTTATTGCACACTGAGCCTGAACTCCTACCTTCAAGCAAACACTCTTATAGCCTTCAGATCCTCCCTAACTCCTACATTCTTGCTGGCAGCAAGTCAAAACATTCTCATTATTCCAACCCAAGTATAAGTATTTTTACCAGCATCCCACCATCCGCAAGCACTTTACAAGCTGATCACTAATCAGGCTGGATTACAACTTCCACCTTTTGTTTCATTGTCTTTGACTCCTGGGTAATGGAATCTTCTGCAATTATCCAGACTTCCTAATGTACAGTATGGACATGTGCACAGTTTTATATCCTTCGCCTGCTGAGGCAAAAGCGTTGATGCACCATGGCACGTGTACTACGTATCTGCAAGTTGGCTAAGATTAAAAGTCCTAAGGGGATATCCTGTATTCTGTGTACCATTATCATTATTTTTGTTTGCATTTCCACCCAAATATGTCTACACGTGTTCATAAATATATCTCCTTCCAGCAAAGTGATATGGAAAATGCATTTATTTTTCTAAATCACCTCTCATGCTCTATTCATTAATGGATAGCATCAATATACACTTAATATTTGATGACGACTGTATACATATAACTTTCGGAATATGCACACTTTTGAAAAATTAGTAAGTAAGGTTTGTGATGTAACGATCACACCACTCATCATGAATTTAACTAGTGGGGGTTGCCATACTTCCACCCACCCAAGCTCATACCCACTTTGTCGGAGGTGCTCAAAATTGGTGTGAGAATGTTAAAAGTTGCCAAATTTTTGTGCCAACGTTTTGCGATTTTTCAGAGCTTTTTATGCCAGAATTCTGGAATAAAAGCTTTGATGAATCCAGCCCACGGTGATCGTCTAATCCCTGAATCACATTTTTCTCCCCTATCTCTGCCCCTTGCTCCTTATTAACCTACTGTAAAGGCTGTATTACATTAGATTAGTATTACTCACATATTATATATATCCATATAGGCATTTTTGAGATTTATTATTTCACAGTGACTCACAGACTGCACAACCATGTCAGTGTCAGGAAGGAAGATGGAGAAGACATAGGTTAAAGCACTGACCGAAAAGATGGCGAGAGTGATCATGCATCACAAGGAATGCCCACATAGCTGCTTTTCTCTAAAAATCCCTTCTATTCTGTCCACGGGTTGTGTCTGGTTTTGCAGCTCAGCCTCATTAAAGAAAAAGGGGCTGAGCTGCAATATTACACAGAAACTGTGCACAGACTCACTAATAGAAAAAAGGCAGCCATGTTTTTGTTATCCCGTGCAACAGCTTGTAGGGGTGTGTGGTGTAATAAACGAGCTGTATGTAAGAGGGTGAGCAGTGCTCAAGAAGACGTCGTGGCAAGTGGATTGAATTTGATAAAAAAGTGTTTTTGTTTGCATATGTTATTTATATATAAAAGTTTATTTTATTCTTATGGCTGGTTTGTGTTCGGTTTCCTGGAAGTTTAACCTCAAGGTCGTCCCCAGTGAGTGGGGTGGGCTGTCCAATAAGGGAACCAATGGAAGTCTGTAGGGATATAGTTAGTACATACTGGGTAAGATACAGTTTAATGGTTTGGGAATAGCCCATAGACTGGGAGGGGTTATAGCAAACAAAAAGGGGAAGCACTTCCTGAATAGCAGAGTCTCAGACAGTGTTAGTGCAAGGTTCAAGTTCATGTGCAATGGGCCCTAAGAATACCAAGCTTCCAAACAGCAGGAGGGCGCAATGGGAGCCTAGCTCATGTACCTGGACGGTCCGGGGCCTGTGGCCCGGAATAGGCATTGGAGTCCATGTCTCTTTCTCCTAAGAGCAAGAGGCCGATCAGGGTAGAGCAAGAGGGAACGGGTCTCAAGAAAGCTGTTGATGTGGGACAAGTTCGGGCAGACCGGAGGCGGAAGTTGAAGCGTACTGTTTTATGGGAACATCAACCAGAGGGGTTCTGCCACATACTGTATGCCGCAGCCTAATGTATGTGAACTGGGTAGTAAAACCGAACCTGTTAAACCGGACCTAAGGTCTCCTGGTGTATGTGTTACTAGTCCCAGTCCCGAGGACAGATGTAGCCGAGGCTTCCGGCCTACAACTAAGAGCAGAACAAATACCGCAACACAGCACACACGAGGAAACTTCCTGTTTACAAGAAGGATTTCAGGGTGAAGAGGAGTCCGAATCAGCCCACAGCATCGGTCCTGAGCCTCCATTCATGTACACACATCAGCAACAGAGACATTGGAGGCCAAGAAGATTTTCTCTTTCCCTCTTAGTCAGACATGGACATTTCCTTTGCTTACCAAGTATAAATGTGGCACCCCAGGGGTCTGGTTTCCCACAGTAATGTAATGTTATGTCTGAGAGCAGGTGGGAGGTCCTTTGGTCAGGGATCCTGTGCATGCCACACCTCCTGCCCAGTCTTGGGAGGGGAAGACCTTCCCCTATATAAACCCGGGGCTGAAGCAGGGTTAGTCAGTCAAGGAGAGTAGAGACAAGAAACAGTCACAGGAAGAAACAGCAGAAGCTCCGTGGGAGCAATACTACTACAAGTCAGGGGCTGGCAGCTGCAGAGCTCGCCCTGACTGAGAAGCTTTCTTACCGGACCCGGCGTCCGAGGCTGTGGGGACTAACTCTTACCCAGCAGCAGAAGCCGACCGGCAGGGGATTTCAGGTCCTCAGGCCCAGAAACCCGAAGGCACGGTCACACGCGTGGGACCAGCGCCGCCATCGTGGAGCGGAAGCCATTAGAAGGCCCCGAGTCACCGGCCATACGGGTGAGCACCACACGGTACACTCAGGGACGTGGGCTACTTATATCCGCTTCTAGCAAGGTAGCCAGAAGAGTACAGTCAGTTTGGGAGGCCTACAACTCCGCCTGGCCAGGGGAGATCCCATCTGCTCAAGGACTGACCAGGCCCCGTTCGCTAGCAAGTACTCCGGGAGGGTCTATCGTTGTTACCAGTAAAGACCCTGAATTACACCACACCGTCTCTGAGTGGTTCCTGCTACCCTCATCTTCCACGTCGGCTGCCCTGAGGCCATACCCCTCCCGTTGGGGGTTATACTATCACGCTGCACAATTCTACACCGGCCTCAGCGGTCTGCCCTGCAGCGGCAGCTCCATAGCTGCAAATCAACGGGTGGCGTAGTCGACACTCAAATAACATCTATCAAGACTGCCACACACTGAGTTGACTCCCTGGGCACGGACCGGGTCCCCGCCACTCGGAGACTACAACCCTCATCTGATCCGGTTCCGGGTAAGCCCCCGTGCGCGAGACGCTGCGCGACACAGCAGGCCCAGGGGCGCGTCAACTTTGGCGTAGTCGGCAGGATTTCGTGCCCGCAGCCACCGGGTACTGCGTGCCTGAAAAAGAGACTTTTAAAACTTACCATCCGTGAAGTTTTCCCGCCATCGGTGAAGATTCCCGCCATCCGGCGCCATTTTCAGCCTTCTTCCCGCCATCTGTGAAGATTCCCGCCATCCGGCGCCATCTTCAGCCTTCTTCCCGCCATCCGTGGAGTTTTCCCGCCGTTGGACGCCATCTTGAGGACGCCGCGCGGGAAGAAGAGGGGCGTGGACTCCGAAAGCGCGCGAGAACTGAAGCCCCGCCTCACGTCCGGACGTTGCGTAAGGTCCTGGAAGGAGCCCAGCAGACGCCGACGTCACCGGAGCGCGACGGAAAGTCCTCAACCCTGACGATCTACTGCGGAGCCGCGGCCTACGGAACAGGATCATCGCAAGGTAGGCCACGGTCCACTAGGGGGGAGGAAGATGTCGGATGCGGAGGAGAGCTTCATTGCCTCAACCCCCGCCAGCGCCACCGCTGCTGCAGTTATGCCCTTCACCATGCCCTATATCCCGGGAGCAGCTTGGCTACCCCAGTACTCAGGGGAGTCACATACCCTGCATGACTTTAGAGAAAAGCTGGATAGCCTCTTCCAGGTGTACCCCCTCACAGAAGAGCAAAAAGTGAGCATCCTGGTGGCCCAACTAACCGGGGCAGCCAAAAGGGAAGTAAAATCCTGGCCACCTGGGAGGAAGACTGTCGCAGGGATACTAACCCGGCTGAAGGATACCTTTGATACCCGCACCTCAGCCGAGATTAAGCTTAGATTCTACGGGTGCAAGCAGCGAGCGCATGAGAGTATAAGGGACTATGCACTAAACCTACAAGAGGCCCTGAGGGCCATTAAGCAGACCGACCCTGATGGAGTGGGAAACGAGGACAGGCTGTTGACCGAACAATTTATAGAGGGACTATATTGTAATGCCCACCGAACCCAGTTGCGGGCGATGGCCTTACAGGATCCCCATCTGGGCTTTGCACTGCACAGTTCAAGGACAGAGCCATCCGGGTGCTCCGAGAACCGGCACCGGGTGGCGTTGTGACCCACAGGCGCCCAGCTATCACTTACCACCAGGAGGCGGCGCCCTTGTCGGCAGGGCCTGTGGGAGCTGATGCGCAGGCTTTGGACAATGACCCGGCTCCAGACCTACACCATCAGGTCCAAGAGCTAGCTAAGAGCGTTGCTGCGCTAACCCGAACTGTGCAGTCTTTACAGGTTTCCACCCCAGGGAAGATCCAGCTGGCATCCGGACCGGAGGACATCCCGTGGCGTCGACCAAGGAGGACCCCACCGGCCAGAGGAAGACCCAGTGACCGATACAGCGAAGACGGACGACCCATCTGCCGCCGCTGCAATCAACCCGGACATATGGCAAGGTACTGTTCTTTAAACGGGCACAACCTGGGGTAGAGGGCCAACCCCCAGGAAAAAGATCACCAGGCCCATCGAACTGGCGCGACAGATATGTGGGAGGACGTCCAGTCTTGCCTGTGGTACTGGATGGCATTCCCATGAGTGCCCTACTGGACACCGGGTCACAGGTCACCACCATCCCGTACGTGCTCTTTAAGCAGTACTGGAATGACTCGGATATTACCCGCTACCCTGACGACGACTTGAGTATCATCGCCAGCAATGGCCAGCCCGTGCCACAGATCGGATTTAAAGAGGTGACCATCAAAATCGGTAGAGTCGAACTGGCAGCACAGGGACTGATCATTGTAGATATTGACAAACATGAGAGTCACCCAAAAATAACTCTAGGAACTAATGTAATTGAAAATTGTCTTGCAGAGGTGATTTTCCTTTTACAGCAGGTTGCCAAGAACGCCAGCTCCGGCGAGCAGCGGGTGCTCCAGAAAGAGATCCGGGCACTAATGCGACGGCAACAGGTGGAACTCTCCGGCGGTGAGATTGGTAGCGTAAGAATGTGTGACCCTTTTCCTATTGCCATGCCCCCAAAAAGTGAAATGATGATTTGGTGCCGGGCAGCTATTGGTCTGAGAGGTAGAGATTACCAGGCAATGGTAGAACCAGTTTACTCAGACAGTAGGCCCACCATCTTGACAGCACGGGGGGTGGTTAATGTACGCCATGGGAGGGTGCCCGTTCGCATAATCAATATCGGGAAGAGGGAAGTGTACCTGCCCCGGTATGCCACGCTAGCCAAATTATATACCATTAACCAAATGCTATACAATCTGTGGAACCCTTGCCTCCATCTCACCCGGAGGAAGGTAACGGCTCTAAGAAAACAAAGGAGGACTGGTGTCAGCAACTACATTTGGGTACTGACTCCACTCCCTCACATCAGAAACAGGGAGTCTATCGGGTGGTTCAAGAGTACGAGAGAGTGTTTAGTAAACACCCGTTAGACTTCGGGCGAGTCAAGGGGGTAGAACACCACATCCCCACGGGAGACCATCCTCCCATAAAAGAGAGGTATCGACCCGTACCCCCTGCACACTACCAACACGCCAAGGGGATGCTTAGAGACATGAAGGAGGCTGGGGTGATCAGGGATAGCTGTAGCCCCTGGGCAGCTCCACTAGTCTTAGTCAGAAAAAAAGACAACACCATGAGGATGTGTGTAGATTACCGGAAAATCAACCGTATCACACACAAGGATGCGTACCCCTTACCAAGGATAGAGGAGTCATTGGCTGCTTTAAGATCTGCTAACTTCTTCTCTACCTTGGATCTCACTAGCGGGTACTGGCAGGTTCCTGTAGCAGAGGCGGACCGGGAGAAGACCGCATTCACCACCCCGATGGGACTTAGCGAGTTCACCTGCATGCCGTTCGGACTCTGCAACGCACCAGGAACCTTCCAACGACTAATGGAGTGTTGTCTGGGCCACAGAAACTTCGAGACGGTCCTGTTGTACCTGGACGATGTCATCGTATATTCCAAGACGTATGAGGACCACCTGAAACACCTGGCGGAAGTGTTCGAAGCTCTGGCGAGTTACGGCCTAAAGGTGAAACCCTCCAAGTGTCACCTCCTGAAACCAAAGGTGCAGTACCTGGGACACGTGGTGAGCGCTGACGGAGTGGCTCCCGATCCTGATAAGATCACCGCAATTAAGGAATGGCCAAGCCCCTCCAGCGTAAAAGAAGTGCGGCAGTTCCTCGGGTTGGTAGGCTACTACCGAAGGTTTATTCCCGGTTTCACCAAAAAGGCAGCACCTATGCAGGACCTCTTGATAGGCCAGTCCCGGAAGGCCAAGAACCAGAAGCCGCCCTTCAAATGGGAGGAGCTGGAAGAAGAGTCCTTCCGCCAGCTGAAGATGGCCCTCACGGGGGACGAAATCCTGGCGTACCCGGATTATAATTATAACCAGCCCTTTATCCTCTACACCGACGCCAGTAACATCGGGCTAGGAGCCGTACTGTCCCAGATCCAGCAGGGGAAGGAACGAGTAATCGCCTACGCCAGCCGAAAGCTGCGACCCACCGAAAGGAATCCCGAGAATTACAGCTCATTTAAGCTAGAGTTCCTGGCCGTAGTATGGGCAGTCACCGAGCGCTTTAAGCATTACCTCGCTTCTTCCCGGTTCACCGTGTACACGGATAACAACCCGTTGACACACCTGGACACGGCAAGACTCGGTGCCCTGGAGCAGAGGTGGATGGCCCGTCTGTCCAACTACGAGTTCACAATCAAATACTGGGCCGGGCGCTCCAATACCAACGCGGACGCCCTGTCCAGGATGCCCAACCTGCCGGACGAAGGAGAAGATCCGGAGGGACTGGAAGAAGTTGAACTCCCTGCGTTCCACCGTCATGGGACTATCCAGTACTCCCACCGGGTAAGGAGTAAGCAGGCTGCTACGTTGAACCCCTTACCTCACTACAACTGGGCGGAAACGCAAGACAGCGACCCTGCCGTCCGACTGGTGAAGGAGATGCTGACTCGCCCGGAGGCTTGCCTTGAACCAGACGCTCCGGAGGAAGCCAAACAACTATGGGCAGAGAGGAGTCGACTGTTCCTTTACAAGGGGAAGTTGTGCCGCAGAATGGTTAACTCCCGGACGCATGAACTACTCTGGCAAGTAGTGGTGCCACGAAGAGACGCAGCCATGGTGATGGAGGCATACCACGACGGAGGTGGACACTTCGGGTGGAAGAAGCTGGAGTTCCTGCTGCGCGAGCGATTCCACTGGGTAGGCATGAGGGGAACCATTGAGAAGTGGTGCAGAGACTGTGGCCCGTGCAACCTAAGAAGGAAGGATCGTGCCAGCCAGAAGACTCCCCTGCAGTCCATCGTCACCCGGCAGCCATTGGAACTGGTAGCCTTGGATCATGTAAAACTGACCCCAAGCAGAAGTGGCTACGTCTACGCACTAACCATCGTGGATCACTACTCCCGGTTCGTGGTTGTCGTCCCCGTCAAGGACTTAACAGCTCGAACAGCAGCGAGAGCCTTCCAGCAGCATTTCTGCCGTCCACACGGGTACCCGGACCAAGTGTTGACAGACCAGGGACCTGCCTTTGAAGCGGAGGTCTTCCAAGAATTCTGCACTCTGTATGGCTGCCGGAAGATAAGGACGACACCCTATCATCCGCAAACTAATGGACTTTGTGAGAAAATGAACCAGGTGGTAATGGATCTTCTGAAAACGTTGCCCCTGGAAGAACGCAGTCTGTGGCCTGAGAAGCTGCCCGATCTGGTGGACCTATACAACCACATCCCGGTAGGTTCCACCAACTGTACCCCGGCTTACCTAATGAGGGCAAGACCTGGTAAGTTACCTGTTGACCTGGAAATGGGAGTCCTGACACCCGAGGACACTTCACCAGAAGCAGACTGGGACACAGAGAGGCAGCAGCAGTACCGGAGAGTACAGGAGAGCGTGGAGCGAAGTCTCTGTCAGGCTTGGGAAAGACAAGAGAAAACTTACAACCAGTATGCTCCAGCTGTTCCCCTGGTACCCGGAGAGCAGGTCTTGAAGAGGAAGAGACGGCTCCACAAGTTGGACGACCAGTGGGAGAAGGACCCGTACACCGTACTGCCCTCAAGCCACGAGAACCCGAAGGTTTGTACCATCAGTAAAGACGGAGGGGAAACTACAGCCATTGTATCCCGGGACCACCTGAAGAAGTGTCCCGAACAACTGAGGAACCCTGAAGAGGAACAAGAAGACCATCGACCCGTAGAGGAAAGGGAAGATATGGTTAGTACTGTGCTCGGGGACTTCCCTCGGTCTTGGACTCAAGTCAATGGTGCAGTTGTGGTACCCGTACTCACCTTCCTCCAACCAGCATCCCAAGCACCTACGGAGCAACAGGTAGAGCTGGAAGAACAGCCGGTCCAGGAGGCAGAAGACCCCACACCCGCAGACCAGGAGGATCAACCCTCTGCTTGCAGTGAGCCTGCCATATCCCTAGTGAGCCAAAGAGCCGGTAGACAGCTGCCCAGTTTACCCTTGACAGCTCCTACACCCTGTAGTTCAGGGCTAGACAGTCAGCTCCGTAGGTCCACTAGGGCCACTAGAGGCCAGTTACCCGCACGTTGGAGGATTTGAAGTGTATAAATTGTTTTATTTATGTTTACCTGTGTATTGTTGCTTGTGTATAATTTTGTGTTTCTAGTTATTTGTAGGAGTCCTTGGTGGATTTACCGGGAATCCTTTGTACATAGTTGGAGCGTAACCCAGGACGGACTAAAGACTGTTAAGGACTCGGGGCAGGACAAACCCCTACCTGGTTACGTCTCCCTGTTTTGGTGAAATGGACACCTTGCTTTTCTTCAAAGACTACACCCGGTTACGGACATGCCGTGACCACCTTTATGTGTTTCTTCTTATTGTACTATTATTGTTGTTATATCTTGTTATGTTTTTCTAAAATATGTTTAGTCCCGGAGTACTAAATTTCACTAGGGGGGAATGTGGCACCCCAGGGGTCTGGTTTCCCACAGTAATGTAATGTTATGTCTGAGAGCAGGTGGGAGGTCCTTTGGTCAGGGATCCTGTGCATGCCACACCTCCTGCCCAGTCTTGGGAGGGGAAGACCTTCCCCTATATAAACCCGGGGCTGAAGCAGGGTTAGTCAGTCAAGGAGAGTAGAGACAAGAAACAGTCACAGGAAGAAACAGCAGAAGCTCCGTGGGAGCAATACTACTACAAGTCAGGGGCTGGCAGCTGCAGAGCTCGCCCTGACTGAGAAGCTTTCTTACCAGACCCGGCGTCCGAGGCTGTGGGGACTAACTCTTACCCAGCAGCAGAAGCCGACCGGCAGGGGATTTCAGGTCCTCAGGCCCAGAAACCCGAAGGCACGGTCACACGCGTGGGACCAGCGCCGCCATCGTGGAGCGGAAGCCATTAGAAGGCCCCGAGTCACCGGCCATACGGGTGAGCACCACACGGTACACTCAGGGACGTGGGCTACTTATATCCGCTTCTAGCAAGGTAGCCAGAAGAGTACAGTCAGTTTGGGAGGTCTACAACTCCGCCTGGCCAGGGGAGATCCCAACTGCTCAAGGACTGACCAGGCCCCGTTCGCTAGCAAGTACTCCGGGAGGGTCTATCGTTGTTACCAGTAAAGACCCTGAATTACACCGCACCGTCTCTGAGTGGTTCCTGCTACCCTCATCTTCCACGTCGGCTGCCCTGAGGCCATACCCCTCCCGTTGGGGGTTATACTATCACGCTGCACAATTCTACACCGGCCTCAGCGGTCTGCCCTGCAGCGGCAGCTCCATAGCTGCAAATCAACGGGTGGCGTAGTCGACACTCAAATAACATCTATCAAGACTGCCACACACTGAGTTGACTCCCTGGGCACGGACCGGGTCCCCGCCACTCGGAGACTACAACCCTCATCTGATCCGGTTCCGGGTAAGCCCCCGTGCGCGAGACGCTGCGCGACACAGCAGGCCCAGGGGCGCGTCATAAACAAGGTTTCAATTTTCTGAAGTCGCCCCAGAGCAAAGAAATCATTAATATTTGCAACACAATGTAAAAAAGAGAGTTATTTACCTTGAGTGATTTTTTGATGGATGATTAATATCAAATGCACTTTATTTATTAGATCCCGGGCAATGCTTTAAGGCCACGTTCGCAAATTCATGGTGAAAATGGACACACTGATGATGCTGATACCATTTTTTTTTACGGACATGTAAACGAGGCCTTAGATGTATGGATTTCTGGTGAATGCCTGGTAAAGCCGGTCATAAATATCTGCTCTCTGCCAATGTGCATGTTACTGTAAGGTAAGTTCATGAAGGTGGATCTGCAGCGCATTATGGTAGCAGATGTACCAAATCTCACCCGTCTGCTGCATTAAAAAAATAAAATCAGAATAGAAACTACTGACATGTGCTGATTGTAAACTTGTGCTGCAGATTTTCAGAGCGGATTTCTCCCTTTATAGATGAAATCCTCAACCAACCTGTAAGGCGACGTTCCCACTATGAGTGTTTGGTGAGTTTTTCATGTTGGAGCATTTCTGCACCTATTAGCAAAATTAGGGACCTTGTGTATTTTGCATTGTGTTTTGAGTGCGTTTGTTTTTACTGCGCTTTTTGTCTCTTTTTGGTGTGTCATCTTTTAAATAAAGCTGTTTTGTTTTTGATACTTCCTGGTATTTAACTTTGTCAAAACTTTATTGATACAGTCAAGTGTAAATTCTATTCCTTTTTAGTGTTTTCTGCAGCACATGCGCTTTTTACCTGTGGGTTTTCCACATCTAATGTAATTCTTTGGGGAAAAGTTTGTACCCGTAAGAGAAATTGTCATGTTGCGGTTTTCAAACACACGCACCGCAGGTCAATTTACACTGCATAAAAAAGCACAACGGGCATGACATTTCAATATATCCCATTGAATTTGCTGGAACTGTAAGACGCTGCGTTTTTGACCGCAGTGCCAAAAATTCATTGTGGGAACGTAACCTACATGTGGCAGATCCAGCACTTTTCTTTTCCTGGAGGAAGGATCGACCAGATTACAATGAGTAACACATTGCAATTTGCTGGCATTTTGCATCCGTGTCTCACTAATCTGTTGCTATTTAGTAATAAACTGGAATAAAAACATGTGACCTTTTGAGGGTCTTTTATTGGCTTGGAAATGAGTACACCTCTACAGTGAAAAAAAAATGGAAGCAACTAGGATGATACCTGAGAAAAAAATCGGTCCCTTTCTCTTGCATGGTAACACAGTGATGTGTAAATCTATCCCTTATTGGTAGTTTTTGTATCTGTCTGTATACTCCTCTTGGCAGGTCACCATCTTGGAGGGGTTAAAATGAGCTGAGACTGGCTTAAAAGACATATTTCTTTCCTGCTTAAGACTTATGAGCGCTCATTAACCTTCAGGTAATTATAGATTATATAATCTCAGTTCCTCCCTACTCTGAGCGGATTTGCAACAAGGAATTCAATGGAATTATTTTCTTTGGTCTCAGACAGTTTTCCACATCTGTCAAGTGACAGGCTCCTTCAGGATCTCATTTGAAGTGTTTCCTCACTGGTGTCTAAGACTTTGAGTAAACCTACGAGAGATTATAGAAAACTGTGAGCAGTATGTATTAGCGGCTTACTGAATATAACTGCGTTCCTGGGAAAGTCAGTGGAGAGCAAAGCCGTCCATTATAATCACTGCATATATGATTTAATTACCTGTGACCCAGTATTTATGCAGCCCTAGTATACTCTGCCGCTTGGACAAAGAAAGCACTTACATGGTCCTGTCACCGCTGCGGCCCAGAATCTAATTGCCATGTCAACTTAATCTGAAGCAAATTAACCTTAAATACCGTTGTGGCCAAAAGTATTGAGCCTGACATACATTTTAGTTTTCACATTTAGATCTTTTAGCCCGATGTTTCTATGGTTACTGAGGTTTAGCATTTCATACGTTTTATACTTTAATTGAGAAATACATCAAGTATATGTAAAGACTCAATATTTGCAGTGCTGAGTTGACCCTAAATGCCCCCATATACATTGGATGGTTTTCGACTAAATGATACTTTGACCAATTGTTCGGCCAACAGCCATCACAGCTAGACTTCCAATACACAGGAGCATTGGTTCAGCCAAGCACTCCTGTGTCCTCTAAAAGAAAACCGCTGGGTAACACGTCGGCCAGCGACTTAACTCTAGTAGTCCGAAATCAGACATGATGGATCAACATCTCCAGTTGGCCGGCACCTCCATGAACATTACATTGTTGGTGGAGCCCATCAACATTAGCGGGTTTGGCTGTCATTACGCTGTGTATGGGGGCCTTTACTTTTCAAGACTTCTGCAATTCACCCTGGCATGCTGGATACACAATTTCTCTGTTTTTGTTTGTCAACCTGGGTTTTGAGGATTTACCACAGATTCTGAATGGGGTTGAGATCTGGGGGCTTTCCTGGCTATGGACTCAAAATGTTCATTATTTTTTTCACCAAGCCACTTAGTTATCACTTTTGGCTTGTGACATGCTGCTTCATCATGCTGGTAAAAGAATTGTTCATCAAAATCATTCTTCCAAATGTCGCAAACAGCCTGAAAGTAGTTTCATCATGTGTGGGATCCAAGAGATGCCTCAGAACACTGCCATGAATAGAGAATGGAATCTAAACATCCTCCAAGAGTAAATTCTCCAAACAATCCAAGAGCAATTTGGTGATCCACTATGCAGTTTCCAGCTTCCCTTACCATCTAGTTCTGCGCCATGATAGCCTGTGACAGCGGTGGCATGAGGTCAATACAACACCTGTAGTTGGACCTTTGGCTCTTAGCCCAATGTTGTGCAGAACCTCTTCTAATGGTCTGTGTAGATACTCAATGCCTTAGGCTTGGTGACATCTAATTTTACTTGCAGTACAGAATTGACCACTATGCACCGCTATTTTAATCTGACAACATTTCATGTGCAACACGATAAAGAGGCCTTCACGAGGGAACGTCACACCAGTCCTACTCTTGGGATCATTGTATAGGGTTGCAAAATGTATGGTAGCTGGACAATCTAGTATGTATTCTAGGTACACTAATTGCTCAGTGTTACATTGATTTGGTGGTAGAACCAGTGATACTGCCATTTCTCCAAAGTGTCTAAGAAGCCTTTGTTCAATACAACAATGTCAGGCCACATGTTGCATGTGCTACCGTGAGCAGCCTATGTGGTCTTTACGTGCTACATTGGCATCTCCGGACTTATCTCCCATCAAGCACATCTAGGATGTCATTGGCCGACAAAAGGAGCTGGCAGCAGTGGATCTTGGTGATTTGGGTGCCCAAGTACATTCAATGTGGCAGAACATTCCTTCGACAACCATTAATAGCCTCACTGATAGCATTCATAGGTGTGTAAGCACATGTATCGTATATCATACATTATTCTTAATAAATGTAAATGTTTTGAAAAATTTGTTTCCATTTTTTCATCATATGTATATTATTAACATGACTACCAATCCTGTAAGTTTCAACAGAAAAATATGAACACAGAATTTTGCGATTGCTGATGGTGTGCAAAGTTCTCAAGGCTTAAAAACTCTGCCGAGAGCATACATTATCCTTATACTGTAGATGCTTAAAAGTCAAAGAAATGTTTCTGTTGTCATTGTCTTCAGATTTCTACCTGGTCATTCTAGAAGAAAACATCTGTTTGCAAGCTTCTGTACAAAATTTGTTATGGCTTTCTAATGAAGTCATACTATATTCTACCCATTAATATTGAAAAAGGGAATTTGCAGAAAATAAAAGGAAAATATTAAGGCTTTTTCCTTTAAGAGCCGTTTATTCGAGAACAGTGAAACATATCATGTGCAAGCAGTTTGTCAGGAGGAAATGCTAAAAGTAAATCTGATTTAAAGTAGTAGATCTGATTTAAAAATAAACATGATATAATCTCATGAAACCGTTGCTGCCATTCATATTACTAATGGACCTCAGCTGTAACTAAAGGATCATAAATTGAAATTGGCCACAGGTAGCACCTTCAAAGTGATGAGTAGAACAATATAATTATTTTTTTAAAATATTAAGGAAAGTGCAGGAAAAATTCTTTATCGACTTTGTTGTCTCATATAATCAAATGGGTAAAATTGCAAAGTGCTCGTAAAAACAAGCAACTTTGCCATTTACCTTTTAAAAATGCTCTGTCAAGAACAGAGGGATTTTGAATTCAGTGGTTTACTGCTTATTGCTAGGTTACCATCCACCGCTGAAGTCTATCAGAGGTGGCTGGTCTCCTAGGCAAGGATCATGAGCTTGCAAACACTTTGCATTAGAGCAGGGATGTCAAACTCAAATACACAGAGGGCAAAAATTAAAAGCTTGGACAAAGTCGCTGGCCAACCTTAATATTTATGAAAAAAAAAATGTCTACAATTAAGGAAGTTTTTCCTGATCATCAAATATAACAATGAACCTTTTCTTATGGAAACAAACTTAAAGAGGTTGTCCCACGAACAAAGTACATTTTAATGAATAGATCATAGAATAAAATATTGCAATAATATATTATGTTATGTAAGAGCAGTGGAAAGCATATGGCCCAATGGTCTAATTTAAATATGTAATAACAAAGGATAAAAAAACATTGAATGATACAGGTAATAAAGTATGATGCCAACAAAAGTGCCCCCCAAAATACAGTATGATTCCTCCACAGTACCCTTCACACGCACGGTATGATGACCCTACTGTACCCCCCTCAACACCCCTAGCGAAGTATGGTGACCCCATCACAGCATGATTCCCCAACTGTAATCCCCACATAGCCCCCCACATAGTCCTCCATACTGTATAATGGCCCCACCTAGTCCTCCATAATGTATAATGGCCCCACCTAGTGCTCCATATAGTATAATGGCCCCACATGGTCCTCCATACAGTATAATTGGCCCCACATAGTCCTCCATAAAGTATAATGGGGCCCTGCATTGCCTTCCATACAGTATAATGGGCCCCATATAGTGCTCTATACAGTATAATTGTAACATCCCTGGCGGCGTGCTGGCATGGCTTACCACCTCCCACCATGCAAGACCGCCATCTTACCTATCAGTCCTGGCTGCCCACTTTGCTCCAGTATCTGCTGTGTACATGTCTCTTGTCTGATTGCTTAGGGCGGCGGTGCGGTTACTGTCTGATTCTTGTAGTTACTGTGTGTGCACTCCTAATGCATCCCCAGCCTATTGTTGTGAGTCACTGGATACTTAAACCCCCTCCACCTAGTAGGAGGTGGCTGAGCAACACTTTCTTTCAGTGTGTTCTGTGCAACTGAGTTGCCAGGTCCTGTCCTGTATCTTGTCTGTTTCCGCCACCCTGGGGGCTGTATACCCAGGCCTGTTACCTGTATCTGTGACTTCCAGTCTGTTTCCGCCACCCTGGGGGCTGAGTTCCCAGGCTCGTTCCTGTATCTTGTTGCGGGTTCTGTTCCTGTCTGAACTGTGTCCTAGCCCGTTACCTGTTTGTCTCTATGTCCATGCCTTCCCTTTTCCTGCAGTGTCTGAACCTGCACCTAACTCCAGCTCGTTGTCTCTGTACTTCTGTTTGTGAGTTTTGTGTCCACTCGATACTTCATTGTAAGTACCTTGTGTGTATCTGGTTCTGCTTGTCCCGTTTACCTGCCTCCGTATCTACCTCCTGTGTTCTAACTATCTTCCTGTGTTTCCCAGTCTGTTCCATGTGAACAGAGCCCTGTACTGTCTGCCTGCACCTTCTGCGCTGCGGTTTCGCTCTGCTCTGTTCTGCTCCGCTTGTTCCTCAGCACCTGTGGTTTCGCTCTGCTCTGTTCTGCCTCGCTTGTCCTCCGCACCGACGGTTTTGCTCTGCTTTGCTTGTCCTCTGCACCTGTGGTTTCGCTCTGCTTGTCCACCGCACCTGCGGTTTCGCTCTGCTCTGCTTGTCCACCGCACCTGCGGTTTCGCTCTGCTCTGCTTGTCCACCGCACCTGCGGTTTCGCTCTGCTCTGCTTGTCCACCGCACCTGCGGTTTCGCTCTGCTCTGCTTGTCCACCGCACCTGCGGTTTCGCTCTGCTCTGCTTGTCCACCGCACCTGCGGTTTCGCTCTGCTCTGCTTGTCCACCGCACCTGCGGTTTCGCTCTGCTCTGCTTGTCCACCGCACCTGCGGTTTCGCTCTGCTCTCCTTGTCCACCGCACCTGCGGTTTCGCTCTGCTCTGCTTGTCCACCGCACCTGCGGTTTCACTCTGCTCTGCTTGTCCACCGCACCTGCGGTTTCACTCTGCTCTGCTTGTCCTCTGCACCTGCGCTTTTGTTCTGCTCTGCTTGTCCACTGCACCTGCGGCTCTGATCCTGTATCCCAGTCTGTACTGGTCCCTATCCAGCCTGCGTTCCTACCTGCCAGTACCCGCCTGTCTGCATACCAGGCGTGCCTGCCAGTACCCACCTGTCTGCATACCAGCCGTGCCTGCCAGTACCCACCTGTCTGCATACCAGCCGTGCCTGCCAGTACCCACCTGTCTGCATAACAGCCATGCCTGCCAGTACCCACCTGTCAGTATGCCAGCCTAACTTGTCTGTTCCTGCATTCCCCGGTGTGGGTCAACAGCTGTGACCGGGGTCTGACCTGGAGTAGCACCTGGTCCCTCTGCTCGGTTCCTCCCTGGTTCACGGAGTCTACTGAGCCGCCGTGCGACCTAGGTCGGACCAAGTTGATACTTAGTCACGCCCCTCCAGGCACTCCTCGGTTCATGGTCCAGTGGGATCACTAACCATGCTCACGCCAGTCAGTCCGGGCGTGTGCGTAACAATAATGGGCCCCATATAGTCCTCCATACAGAATAATACACCCCACATAGTCCTCCATACAGAATAATGGGCCCCACATAGTGTTCCATACAGAATAATGGGCCCCACATAGTCCTCCATAAAGTATAATGGGGCCCTGCATTGCCTTCCATACAGTATAATGGGCCCCATATAGTGTTTTATACATTACAATGGCAACACATAGTCCTCCATACAGTATAATGGGCCCCATATAGTGCTCTATACAGAATAATGTCAACACATAGTACTCTATACAGAATAATGTCAACACATAGTGCTCTATACAGTATAATGGGCCCCACATATTGCTCCATAAAGTATAATGGCCCACATAGCGCTCCATACAGTATAATGAGCCCCACATAGTCCTCCATAGAGAATAATGGGCCCCACATAGTGCTCCATACAGTATAATGGCCCCTCATAGTCCTACATACAGTATAATGGCCCCACATAGTCCTCCATACAGTATAATGGCTCCACATAGAATCATAGAATCATAGAATGGTAGAGTTGGAAGGGACCTCCTGGGTCATCTGGTCCAACCCCCTGCTCAAAGCAGGATTCACTAAATCATCTCTGTCCAGCCTCTGTTTGCAGACGTCCATTGAAGGGGAACTCACCACCTCTCGTGGCAGCCTGTTCCACTCATTAATCACCCTAACTGTCAAAAAGTTTTTTCTAATATCTAATCTGTGTCTCCTCCCATTTAGTTTCATCCCATTGCTTCTAGTCTTTCCTTGTGCAAATGAGAATAAAGATGATCCTTCTACAATGTGACAGCCCTTGACATATTTGTAGACAGCTATTAAGTCTCCTCTCAGTCTTCTTTTTTGCAAGCTAAACATTCCCAAATCCTGCAACCGTTCCTCATAGGACATGGTTTGCAGACCAGTCACCATTCTGGTCGCTCTTCTCTGAACTTGCTCCAGTTTGTCTATGTCTTTTTTAAAATGTGGTGCCAAAAACTGTACACAGTATTCCAGATGAGGTCTGACCAAAGAGGAGTAAAGACCGATAATGACTTCACGTGATCTAGACTGTATGCTTCTGTTAATACATCCCAGAATTGTATTTGCCTTTTTTGCTGCTGCATCACACTGTTGACTCATGTTCAGTCTATGATCTATTAGTACACCTAAGTCTTTTTCACATGTACTGTTGCTTAGCTCTATTCCTCCCACATAGCTCTATTCCTCCCACATAGTGTTCCATACAGTATAATGAGCCACACATAGTGCCCCATACAGTATAATGGGCCCCACATAGTGCCCCATACAGTATAATGGCAACACATGGTGCTCCATACAGAATAATGGGCCCCACATAGTCCTCCATACAGTATAATGGCCCCACATAGTCCTCCATACAGTATAATGGCTCCACATAGTGTTCCATACAGTATAATGAGCCCCACATAGTGCTCCATATTGCTCCAGACAGTATAATGGGCCCCACATAGTCCTCCATACAGTATAATGGGCCCCACATAGTCCTAGATACAGTATAATGGGCCCCACATAGTCCTCCATACAGTATAATGGGCCCCACATAGTCCTCCATACAGTATAATGGGCCTCACATAGTGCCCCATACAGTATAATGGGCCCCACATAGTGCTCCATACAGAATAATGGGCCCCACATAGTGCCCCATACAGTATAATGGCAACACATAGTCCTCCATACAGTATAAAGGCAACACATGGTGCTCCATACAGAATAATGGCCCCATATATTGCTCCAGACAGTATTATGGGCCCCACATAGTCCTCCATACAGTATAATGGGCCCCACATAGTCCTAGATACAGTATAATGGGCCCCACATAGTCCTCTATACAGTATAATGGGCCCACATAGTTACATAGTTTATAAGGCCGAAAAAAGACAAGCGTCCATCCAGTTCAGCCTATTTCTTGCGCACTGCAGCTATTCCGCAGTGTTGATCCAGGGGAAGGTAAAAAAAACCCATGCGTTATAGGCCAATTTACATCATTGAGGAAAAATTCACTTCCTGACTCCAATCTGGCAGTCAGATTAAATCCCTGGATTAATTAACTATCACTAAGCATAAAATGTAATTTTATTGTTCTCAAGAAAGGTGTCCAGGCCTCTCTTGAACTCATTAAGTGAGTTGGACATCACCACTTCCTCTCCCACAGAGTTCCAGAGTCTCACGGCTCTGACCGTAAAGAATCCCCTTCTATGCTGTTGCAGGAACCTCCTTTCCTCCAGACGCATAGTGTGCCCCCTCGTCTTTGTCACCATCCTTGGTATAAACAGGTCATGGGAGAGATCTCTGTACTGCCCCCTGATGTATTTATACATGTTTATGAGGTCTCCCCTAAGCCTTCTCTTTTCCAACGTAAATAGGCCTAATTTTGACAACCTCTCTGGGTATTCTAGTCCCTCCATTCCCTTTATTACCTTAGTCGCCCTCCATACAGGACCATAGTCCTCCATACAGTATAATGGGCCTCACATAGTGCCCCATACAGTATAATGAGCCCCACATAGTGCTCCATACAGTATAATGGCCCCATATATTGCTCCGGACAGTATAATGGGCCCCACATAGTCATCCATACAGTATAATGGGTCCCACATAGTCCTAGATACAGTATAATGGGCCCCACATAGTCCTCCATACAGTATAATGGGCCCCACATAGTCCTCCATACAGTATAATGGGCCTCACATAGTGCCCCATACAGTATAATGGGCCCCACATAGTGCTCCATACAGAATAATGGACCCCACATAGTGCCCCATACAGTACATTGGCAACACATAGTCTTCCATGCAGTATAAGGGCAACACATGGTGCTCCATACAGAATAATGGGCCCCACATAGTCCTCCATACAGTAGAATGGCAACACATAGTCCTACATACAGAATAATGGCCCCACATAGTGCCCCATACAGTATATTGGCAACACATAGTCCTCCATCCAGTATAAAGGAAACACATGGTGCTCCATACAGAATAATGGGCCCCACATAGTCCTCCATACAGTAGAATGGCAACACATAGTCCTACATACAGAATAATGGCCCCACATAGTGCCCCATACTGTATAATGGGCCCCACATAGCCCTCCATATAGTATAATGGCAACAGTATAGTGCTCCATACATTATAATGGCCTCACATAGTCCTCCATACAGTATAATGGCCCCACATAGTCCTCCATACAGTATACTGGCCCCACATAGTCCTCCATACAATATATCCACCCAGGATGCCGATACAGAATCTCAGGCCAAATATACTCACCCTGCAGGCCAGAGTTTGGCATATGTGCTTTGCACCTTACAATCTCTGAAGCCAGTGTCAGTGACCCTGCACGGCTACAATGCTGTAGAGATAAAGATGCCTCTGCAAGCACCATGGGGGAGGACACAGTTTGAACCAGCATTGCGACCATGGTGCTGGTCTGAACTGTCAGTCTTCAGAACCGCACCACCCCAGCAAGCAGGAAGCTGGGCGGTTGGAGTATGGTGTGCTCCTGAAGAAAGAAGATGAGAAAAGCCTTTTGTCGTAGAGTAATGGTATTTTGCTAGGATGTGCAATTTAGCAGTTGTACTGCCACCGATCCTAAGAATGCGAATGCTGGTCAGGCGACGCTTCCTACTTCCTTTTTTTCCCTGACCAGTAGCACGCCAGTCTGTGCATTTACTTGAATGGAGCAGTGCTATATTTCTCTGCACAGCTGGATGGCCAGGGACCAATGTGCAGGGGAAACACAGGAAAGTTGTTGGAGTGCAATGTAAGCTCGGGGCAAGGACGACAAATTTATCTGTGTCACCCCAGGCCTGGATGCCATAAATATTAAAGGCTGTGTCTGAGAGCAGGAGGGAGGTTCCCTGGTCAGGGACAATTAGCATACAGCACCTCCTGTCCCAGGCCAGTAGGGGGAGCTGGCTGCCCCTATAAAAGCTGGTACTGAGGGCAGGGTTAGAGAGAACTGGACGTCCTAGCTCAGGACTGAGACTAGTCCCAGAGAAGGAGGGACAGTTGAGCTGTAGCCAAGGAGTCCGTGAGGTAGAGGAGAAGCTGCGAGCCAGGGACAGAGGTGACGAGAGCCGGTCCTGGCTGAGAGAACTACACTACCGGACATTGGGGTCCGAGGCTGTCAGGGTTGTAAGCCCAGCAGCAGAGAGCCAACCCGCGAGGGAGTTCAGGTCCCTTGGCCTAAGAAGCCTGGAGGCTCCGCCACACAGAGGGACCGGTACAGCATGGAAAAGCGAAAGGTACCGAGTCGGGGAAGCCATACAGGCGAAGTACACTGCCAGCTCAGGGACGTGGGCTATTACACCACGAAAAGGGGGATAGTCAGCAAGGGCAGAGAGAGAACGGTAGGCCTACACACTCACCCTGACCAGTGGGGCTCGCCCGAATGCCCTCAGACACCCAGGCCCATTCCTGCCCGGTACTCCTGTTGGGTCATTAGTAATACCAACAATAAAGACCCTGGACTGTTTGAAGAGGACTTTGCACTCTTATTACTGCGGCCTGCACTATCACCCCCAGCATTCACATACGCTGCCCTGAGGCTACACTCTTCCCGTGGGGAGTTATCCTACCCCTGTGCTGCACACCAACATCAGCCCCAGCGGTCTGCCTAGCAGCGGCGGTCATCCCTGACCCCAATCCACGGGTGGCGTAGTCGGACATTCATAACTCTACAAATAGACTACCACAGCATTTGGTCTGACCACCCTGAGCCACGGGATCGGGTTGCCACTACTACCCCCAGCATCGCACAGAAGCCCGATTCCGGGTGCCCCACGGCCCCGGGGGCGAGTCATATCACGCTAACACAAAGTGCATTAATGTCTAATTTGGAGCAGATTGTTCTATTTAGACCAGGCAACATATTCTTAAACGTCTAGTTTTGGTCATCCTGGTGACCTACTGTATACCCTAAAGTAGCCAAGGGCTACATGTTGCCCTTTAGCTGTTCCAGTTTCGCACCCAAAGACCACCCCCTGCCCATCATCTCAATTATTCCAGTATCCTCAGAACGCAAATACCAGTGAATATAATTATGGACAAGGGTGCTGCTGGCTCCCTTTTCTATCATTCAGCCTGTGCGCGTCTTCGTCTCTGAGCACAGCAGACACAATGACGTCACTAGATCAGAGCTTCAGTACACAGTGCGATGCAGCAGGGGAACGTGGATAGATGAGTATTTTTTTATTTTAGTTATTGGTCAGTACTTGTGAGGGGGAAATGTGAGAGCCATCATTCTGCATGGGGGGCAATGGTGGATAATATTTCTCTGGGGACATCATACTATGTGAGGGCATTAATAATGTGTAAAGGAAAGTGGGAACATCATACTTGTGTTAAGGGACTGTGAGAGCCATAATACTGTGCGTGGAGAGCTGTGTTTCCATCATACTGTGTGTGAGGAGTGAGTTGTGGGGTCCATTATATTGTGTGCAGGGGGATATGGGGGTATTTTACTGTGTGTGTGGGCGCTGTGGGGTTCATCATATTGTGTGAGGGGAGCTGGGAGTTGTGGGGTTTATCATACTGTGTGTGGGGGACAACAGGGGTCCATTATACTGTGTGTAGGAGACAGTGGGGGTCCATTATTGCTGTGCGTAGGGGGCTTTGGGGGCTTCATTATATTGTGTGTAGGGGGCTGTGGGGTCTTCAATATACTATGATTAGGGGCTGTGGGGGTCTTCATTATATTGTGTGCTGAAAGCTGCGAGGTCTCCATTATACTGTGTGCCAGACAAACCGTTGATCAAGATACATCTAGACTTATTAAATAAATTGAAAGGGAATCTGTCAGAAGGATCAACCCTCCTAAGCCGTCTATATGGGCATGCAGGTCATAGAAAATTGAATAAAATAATACTTTGATATTTGCAATCCAAAGTTTTATTCCAGAGAAATCCAAGTTTTTCTTAATATGTAAATGAACAGTTATGGTCAAAAGGAAGAACATAGATCTCCCTGAGAATCTATTTCCAGAGCTTATTTTAAAAGAAAAGGGGAGGTAACTACTGTAGGATATGTAATAACTGACAGCTTTCTCTCTTGATCTCTCTGCACAGCTGTGACTGATTACAATTAATATAGTTCAGCAGAGCTGAGCTTTGTCTCATTACAAACACATCTGCAGCTGAATATCTCCTCTCCTAGTGCTTTTAGCTCAGCCACACTCCTCTCACCCCACGCTGGCTGTGAGATGGAAGCTGAAGAAGTGTAACTTGCAATGAGGCACAAAAGATCTGACAGCACTGTGAAAGGAGATCTACAGCTGCAGATGTGTTTGTAATGAATCAAAGCTCAGCTTTACTCAGCTTGTTGTACTGTGTCAGTTGTAATCAGGCACAGCTCTGTACCGGATGGTGTAAAGTTCAATGAGGGAGACCATTGTGGCGCCCTGCTATGCATTGGTGCCACAGAACCCAGAAGGGTGCATGGATGGACTTCTCCACAAGAAGCCCTCACACATTCACACATCTCCACCCTACCACCTCAGACCAGCAGAGGGAGCCCGTTAGGGATATATAAAGGGAGGGTGGAGCCAGGCAGCTCAGTGAAGTGCTGAGACACAGAGAGGAACAGAGCTCAGAGTGAGCTGAGAGCGTGCTGACGCCCTGAGAGCAGTGAAGAGAGCAGCAAGCTGGCTGCTGTGCTTAGGCGAGCCAAGGCCTACAGCACGTGTGGAAGCCTAGTGAGGGCCTGAGTGTGGCCGAAGGCAAGAGGAGAAGGAAGAAGTAGTGAGGGGGCAGAGGAGCATACCAGGCTCACCCCGATATATATACCGGACACCGGGTCCGCGCCTACAGGGACAATTTATACCCAGTAGGAACCACAGGAACCCCTGGAGGACTACAGGTCCCAGGTTCACCAAATGCTGGTTGTAGTACCAGGGCTAGGAGTCACGTAGGCCCCAGCGTCCAGGGAGAGTGATCTCCAAAGAGAAGGCCCTACCACCAAGTCAGCAGGTGCAAGGAGAGACAGTAATCAAGCTAGGCCTAGTTCCAGGCAGGCCAGAAGCTTAGAGAGTAAAGCCATGGATCAGGAGGCCCTATACCCGCTCACTGGGGAGAGTCCAAAAGTGTGCCTTTCACCAGGAGTACCTTGGACTGTGTCTGCATCTGCAGCATCACCAGTAAAGGTACTGAAGCTTACCCCTGTGTGAGTGTCCGTCTTTCCGCCGGGACCGTCCTGCCATCTCTCCCCTGCACCACCATCCATTACACCCCCATGCTGCCCTGGAGCTAGCTCTACCTGTGGAGAGCCACACCATCCCTGCTGCCGTAACACCAGCTCCAGAGGACTGCTCCGCAGCGGCGGCACCCCTTAGCCACATTCCACAGGTGGTGTCAAGAACTTTCCCAAATCCCCTATAAACTATTCCCCTTTTGACTGACCGCCCTGGGTCACGGACCGGGCCAGCCACCGTGATACCCCCCAGCAGCCAGAGGCCCGGCTGCCGAGTACCCCACGGCCCAGGGGGCGCGTCACTATCAACCGATCATAAAGAATCTTTTACTGAACATGAACTTGGTGGGGATTATGTACAATACATAGCGGGTGCATAACTTCACAAACATTTCCTTTACAACATGAGGCATCTTCACACACGGTCTCTCTACTTCTTCCACGCTTACTTATTTCTGCCCCCAAGTTCCTCTGCCTTCACCACATACCAGCACAGTACTACAGTCCAGTAAATGAGAGTCCTTTCCTCAATCCGCTGTTCCGCGTCCTCCTTTCCCTTATGAAAACTAGTTTGCCTTTATGGCCGTTACTTAACTTCTTTGCTTGCTAATGCCTTGGAACTCCCATCCAGGGCACTCTCTTTGTCTCACATTCTCTATTCTGTCCTGGCCTGTTACTTCTCTGTCTGGTGAACCCTGGGCCTTACTACTAGGCGTCCTGTCCCAGGACCTGTCTCCACTGCATCACTCTGTCCTTCTGTGACTTTTCCTTTCTCTACTCCAGATCTTACTATCCACTCACTTTGGGGACACCCAACTCATTCGGCTCTGCTGAGCACTCAGACCAAATGTCTGCTCTACCTGCAAGGGCTAGGCACTGTCTGACTCTCTACCAGGAAGTCCTCTCAGATCTTGCTATCTAGCCCCTCCCTCTCTGGGCTAGTCTCAACACTTACCTCTATCCATACTTATTCACTACCTTTTGCTGGGCAGAACACAACTCTATCACATAACAATGTAAACCATTATAATGCATCACATCACATCACAGCACATATCAAGAAGGAGGAACATGGTCACAACTTCCATCTTCTTACAAATACATTCAGTGTCAGGCCTCATTCAGACATCAGTTTTTCTCACATATGAAAAAAAATGGACCGATTATTTTGATCAGACTTTGATCGGAGTTTGAGAGTGTGATCAGAGTGTCATCAGTTTTCCTCGTACATGGAGACAAAAATGTTTCTCCACGTTCTTCTATGTGACAGTCCTTGAAAATCGGACCACACTCACATGGCATCTGAGTGGGGTCTGACTTTTTCACGGACCCATAGACTTGCATTGATGATTTTACGATTTTGATCCAACCCTCGGATCAAAATCGGACTTGTCTCTGTGATTTTAGACTATCACAGGTATGAGTGCTATCTGTGGAGATCACGCATAGCACTAGTATGTGAAAATCGGACGTCTGAATAAGGCCTCAGTGTCTGCAGGAGTGTTATCATCCCTCTACTGTTGCTCGCTACACACAGGATCACAAAGCAAAGGGTGGCCAATGTTGAAAGGAGAGAGAGATGAGAGCGTACATATACTAACACTGTATGCATTCTCATCTCCATCTTCTATTGGACCAGGTACATACTATTACGCATCATGGGCGATCGCCGCCGGGTGTGAGCTGATTGTCAAAGCTGACACCTGATGCTACGTGCCAGGAGCGGTCCCAGCACATGTTAAATGCCGCTGTCAGAGATTGACAGCGGCATTTAACTGGTTAACAGCCGTGGGTGGATCGCGATTCCACGCGCGGCTGTTGCGGGCACATGTCAGCTGTATAAATCAGCTGACATGTGCCCGGTTCGGTGTGGGCTCAGCGCCGGAGCCTTCACTGAACCGGGGGTGATGGCCTGGGGCGTACTAATACACCTCAGGCTTTAAAGGGATTAACCCCTTTCTGACGTGATCAGTAATAGTACGTCGCTCTTGCCCGGGCCTATTGGTCCAGGTACGTACTATTACGCATCATGGGCGATCTCCGCCGGGTGTGAGCTGATTGTCACAGCTGACAACCAATGCTACGTGCCAGGAGCGGTCCCAGCACATTAACCCCCGAAATTCTGCAATCAAAGTCGATCGCAGCATTTTGGGGGCAAGGGGAGATAAGCACCTCCTCTCCGGCGTCCCGCGCTGTCTGTGCCGGGTCCCGGTAGTTACCATGGTGACCCGATGTTATCATGATGACATCCGGGTCACTAGGCATCAGCAAGTTAGCTAGATCGTGCTCAGTGCACAGTCTAACTAACTTGTGTGTGCAGGGGCTGCAGCCTGCATAGCATACAGATGCTGCTGCAGCATTTCTATGCTGTCCAAGCGATCTGCCTTCAAAAAGTGAAAGTCCTATAGTAGAACAAAGTGTAAAAGTAAAAAAAAAGTGTCAGAAAGTGAAAAAAAATGTTTCAAAAAAAATATTACAAAAAAAAATAAAATAATCCCCAAAAAATAAAAATATACTGTACCCCTAAATAAATATTATTATAAAAAAAAGAACAATAAAAGTACACATATTTGGTATCGCCGCGTCCGGAACAACATGACCTATATAACTGTCCCACTAGTTAACCCCTTTAGTGAACACGGTAAAAAAAAAACGAAGCAAAAAACAATGCTTTATCATCATATTTCCAAACAAAAAATGGAATAAAAGGCGATTAAAAAGATGAATATATCGCGGGTGCTCGAGTGACATCAACAGATGCTGGCGCCGATCTTGATCATGAACAGCATAAGGTCACCACATAAGGTGTGCCCACGATTCGTTTTTTGGTGCGTTTTTGCAGCGCGGAAACGCTCCAGAAACGCATTGCATACCTTATCCCATGACTTCCTATGACATTCTGCAAATTCTGTGCATATGGTCAGGATTTTTCTGCTCGGATTTTACTTGCACAAAAAATCCGGACATGACCAATTCTTGTGCGTTGGTGCATGCATATTTGCCTATATAATGCACTGGAAAAATGCATTGCAAATCCGCATGCAAAAACGAATGCAGAAACCGCATGTAAAAACCGTGTGCGTTTTTCTGCCAAGGAGATGCAGAAATGCTCAGGAAAATTTCAGCTTCATTTCTGCATCGTGGGCACTAAGCCTTAGGCCTTAGACAACCTTCTTTGTCAAGGAATCCCCTCCAACAATCAGCTGATCCCTGCAAGTCTGGCTCCTAAACCCCTGGTGATCAAGTGATATCTCTGATGGAAACTACTGCCTACTGCCTATCCCACAAACCTGAAGGTGCCGCTGCATGTAATATTACACAGTGCTTCTTCTAACAAATGGGCACTATGTTATATATGGTAGAGCCAGCCTAAGCTACTAATAGCTAGTCTTTAGTAGGGGTTCTCCATCCATCCTATATGATATTTAGGTGCTATTTTTCTAAAGGGGTTGTCACCTTTCAGAAAACCCCTCTCCCCTGGCTGTAGTTTGTTGACGCTGCTCCCTGTGTCCGATATGGGTTGCAGCGCTGACGTCACGTCAACAGCGCGGCAGCAAGTATGATATTTGGCGCGCTTTTTGAGAAAACCCCTCTACCCCGCCTGCAGATTGTTGGCACTGCTCCTGGTGAACGGTATTGGCTGCAGCGCTAATGTCCCGTCGACAGCGTAGCAACCAATCATTGAGCCCAGTGCCTTTGCCCTTGTACATAGAACACCTCCCTTAGACCCGCTGAGCTCAGTTATTGGATGCAGCGCTGTCGACATGATTTCAGAGCCACAGCCAATACCAGACACCGGAAGAAGAGCCCTCTGACTCAGCACTGGACCTGGGGACAGTGAGTAAAACTCTTTTTTTTTTTTTTATGACAATTTACACTCGGGGAGCAGGATTTTCTGGAAGTTAACAACCCCTTTAAGGAGTTTCTTTTACCACTTCTGAAGTTTTGTTTTTAGAGCAATTATCCTAGTAAGACACATAATGATATGTGAAGTCACACAAATTTGGGGTGGGAGTAATCCCTGAAATAATTGTAAGTAAACTTTTTTATCTTCGTAACTTGGCAGCGATTTACTACGGGATTGTATTCCCTTTAACTACAGTTGTTGTTGTCATAGCAAAATTCTTGTTCCTGGCAAAGTGATTTTGTCTGTAACAAGCTGGCATGGCCAAATGCAAAGAGGGAAAACTGGTCTGAGAACACATTTTCATTGTGTCTAGGGCGTATATACAGCTCATTACTGTCTCTTTCAGCCAGTTTGTCCTTTATCTCATCATATCACATGAGATTTTTATATGGCAAAGTTACAAAGAAAACAAACAATATTTCTTTCCTTACTGTTCATTTCTTTTATACCTTATTGCATTATATACATTCTTTACATGTGGTTTTCTGGGAATTATTGGCGGAGGAGAGAACAAAAATATGTTATTACAGAAAGAACTCCATTACTATGAATGGGAGAATGCATCATTCTGAAAGTTTAAAGGCTTGTGTGCACACAGATTAGCACCACAATCCAAGAGATTTAAAGGGGTTAGCGTGATCACTAATGTGATCGTTTATTCCCCACAGTTTCATTATTTTCAGCAGAACCTCCCATTTACACAAGGAGATGTGTTGTCGACGCAGAATGATTTTTCTGCCTGCATAAAAGAAGCGATCAAAGAAAAACGAGCACTTTATCATTCTTTTTTTTTTTTTGCTTGATCGCCGGACATGAGTACAGAATTGAACATTTGTACAGACATTCTCTTGATCATCAGCCTGCGAAAATATTTCTTAAAGGGATTGGCCACTTTATTTTTAACAAATAGCCTAGGGACATGAATTTTTGGCACCTGCTAATATCTAAGTATTACATATTCGCCTCTTGTGCTTGTTACTGTACAAAATCATGTCCACAAAACATTTGGTTAAATGGTTAAATAAAGTGGACAACTAGTTAAAGCTGTTGTCCACTACCTGGACAACCACTTTTTTTTTAAAAGTAGCCCCCCTTTCTCACTTCTTGTACTGGTGTCGTTCCAGCAAGATCAGCGCTATTATGTCATGTGAGCCCTATAGCCGTCCACTATTAGACCACTGCGCGCTCACTACTTCCAGGTTCATACGAAAGGAAATAAGCATGCAGCACCCTAATAGTTGCCGCTGGTTGGCTGCAGGGCTCACATGACGTAAAAATGTCACATGAGCCCTGGTAGACCCGCCGCCGACATGAACGGAGCTGGTGCATGAAATAAGTATATGTTGTTTCTATTTTTCCAGGTGGACTAATTTATTTAAAAAGGGATTGTCCATGTAGTTGACAATCCATTTAAGGGTACTTTTACTCATACAAATATCTAACCAATTTCTGCCCAATCAGACCAATAAAGATGTAAATGTATGTGTGTAATTATCTGTAGTTTGATCTGCTTACAATTTGTGTCATCTGCCAGAAAACTGATCTCTGCCTTCTAGTTACAATCATTGTAGTGTGGAAACAGCATGTAAAGTACAAGAAAGACAATTCCATATTAGAGAATAATGAAAGCTAACAAAATATCTGCATGTAAAGGGCCAACTCAGACCAATTTCATTATGTATAAGACTGGTCTGATTGCTCAGAGATCTGTGTGCCAGTAATGCCAGCTTCAGGCCACATTGGCACATCAGAGCTTAATGGAGCTATTCACACTTCTGTAATCAGTTGTTTTTTTTCAACTGATCTGTGCGTCCGTTCCAATAACTCATTGCACGTCCTATTCTCATCCTTTCACTGGTGGACACAAACAGAAAAGGGCCACTGTTCAAGAACAGTATATGCATTGTATATGGTTTTTTTCTCGCCTAGCATCCGTATGAGATCCGTATGCAACGCATTTTTAACATCATCTTTTACATACTATAATACTCTATGTAAACATAAAGCTAGTTGGCAAAAATAATAAAGCAATCTTATATAAAACTAATAAAAATATAGATAGATGATAGAAAGATATTAGATACTGAATATAATAGATATATAATAAATAGAGAGAGAATAGATAGATATTATATAGATACAGTAGATAAAATAAATAGATAGATCGATAGATAGATAGACACAATAGATAGATAGATAGATGTCCTGCAGATATTTAATTTCACACCCCCCCCTACATATTATAAACTTTCACTCTTTTTTGCCTTTCATATGAAGTTAATTCTATAGCTTTTTAGGCTTGTTTATCTTAATAAATAAATTAATGACGTGAGGTGCCCCCTATTTTATGAAACAGCAAAGGTAAAGTAGACAGCTGTGAGCGGATATTATTAGGCTGGGAAGGTCCATGGTTATTGGGCCCTTCACAGTCTAAAAATACCAGCCCTCAGCCTCCCTAGAAGTGACGCATCACATTAGATGCGCCAATTCTGGCACTTTGACTTTGCGTAGCTCTTCCTGATTTCCCTGGTGAGTTGGCAATTGTGGTAAAGGGGCTTAAAGTTGATGTCTGGTTGTGAATTAAGTGTACTTGGCTAATGAATTTACTGTACTTGGCTTTGTGGTTCCTTTGAGATGTGTGCATAAAAATCGGACGACATACGCATGGTCGCCTGACATCCATTTTTTTCTAGCACCCATTGACTTGCATTGGTGAGTCTCGCCCGATATACGTGACCAGTTACAGTATGCTGTGATTTTTTTCCTCCGCCCGATTACAGCTTAGAAAAAACTCACAGATCAGCACTCATTGAATAACATTGGTCAGAGTGCAATGTGATTTTTTCTCGCATTGCACTCGGATTTATACGCTAATGCGAGCAAGCCCTAATGCACAATTCTACTTGCTTTGGAGGTGGAAAAGGACCCCCTTGTCTCCTGGGCCCCTTACGACTGCACAGGTCCACCAGTGATATATCTGCACCTGCACCCTTTTTGAGGATCAGAATAGCCCATTCCAGTCTATGGACCATTAAAAATGAATGAAAAAATTGACTTCCATTTTCCATCTGTTTTTAACTAATCCATTGCTAAGTAAAAATGGGGAAAAAATCATGCAAAACAGACTTCTGAAAAGACAGAAATAGATGTGTGAATGTGCTTGTACCGTAAAGAATCCTTTCCTATTCCACCTCTTCTCCGTGCATAAATAATGTCTCCTGGTTCTTGCAGTGATTACTTGGTGTTCTCTACATGTGCAGACAGTCACGCTGCTCGTGGTCTCAATTATACGCACGATACTACGTAATAACAGTAGAAAACATTTGATAGAGAAACAAGTGAGAAAAAACGGTAGCTAAAAATTGGTAAAATTATATGGATACTAAACCTTTATTAGAGGTTTTAAAACTATGTGAGATCTAATGCCAAACATATAAATGATCTTTTATCCTTACACGGATACAAATAGATACAACTCCTTCTCTGGCACTATGTGATAGTAGCAGTGCCAGGTGACTTGTTGGCATTTCCTAAAAGAATAAAGTAACTTTTCACTGTAAATATTAATAAAAGCAGGCAAGCTGCAATCCATGAATTCTCCCATCATAATTGTGGATGATCCTACATTGCATGGCTTGTTCTCACAAGAGTGCCTTTGTTGGGACTGCCTCTCCCCTACAGGCACCACGCCGAATGAATGAAACTGCCCCTTTCTTTAACAATAGACATATGTCTTTTTATGTATGGCCTATTTAGCTGCACGTTCTTTGTTTAAAAACTGCGCCCTTTGTGATCTCATGTCAGCAGAATGCATTCAGATTCTTTCCTCTGCCGCATGTCCCATCTGAAGGTGAAGGCTCGCTTGTGCATATCACACACTTCTGTTGTAATGCAGGGATCTATCACAGTACCTTTCTCCATATACGGTGGAAGCATGCTCCGACTCCATGAGTGTGCAACACTATACTATATGTGGTGATGTTTCACTTTCATGACAGATCAAAAAACAGTAAGATCTGTAAAGCCTGCCCTGCTTGATAAGATGCTTGATGCAATGATCGGCCTGTTATATTGCACTATGCATGGCCACCACTTGTAAGTCCTTACTACTGACAGCCATTATGGGAAACATTTATCTTTTTTAATAATGATCTAACCACAAATGGTAAAGATAATTGCAAAAAAATCATTGCACTTCTTATTTCAATTCACATGTAAAGCGCCATGGGATAAATGGTGCTATAATAATAATAATAATAATACTTTACATAGCTGGTTTGATTAAGTGCAAATCTTGACATTAGTGGCAACTTTTATAGAAAAAGCACAAAAGTATATATTCGTTATGTTGGTGGTGCTATCAGTACAAATTTACCTACCATACAAGACTTGAGACAGGTGCATGTGTGGCCCACTACCCTTAAAGAGTAACCGGCGTTTACATATTTATTTGGTAAATTAATAGTATACATGAAAATAAGAAACTTCATCTTATCAGAGAAATCCACTTCTTTCTCCTCCTGGACTGATCGATCATTCTCAATTCACGAGTAAAATGTGTCATCAGTGAATACAGATTTTCCCATTACTGAGATAGGAGATGGTAGTTGGTGCTCATAAAGTTCTATGAAGAACTGTAACTGTTGTTTCAGGAGAATGTCTGTGATGGTCTCCAGCTCCTCACCCTCCATAAAATGTTATAAGAACCAACTTTCATCTCCTATCTCAGTAATGTATACATTTGTCTTCACTGATTACAGATTTTACCTGGGAATTGAGAAAAAGAGATCAATCCAGAACGAGAAAGAAGCAGATTTCTCTGATAAGATATATTACAAAGTTGCTTATTTTCATGTGTACTATTGATTTATGAAATAAAATTAAGAAAATGGTTATACTATAAAGAGTTATTAATATGATATTTTTTGGCTAAAATAGCAAAATGCTAGAAAAAGATCTAACTTTTATAAAAAAAAAAAAATCCACTCCATTCTAAAGAATGGAGTGATGTTTTTTTAAATTTTAATGTTTAGGGCTCATTGCCTATGCTACTGGTCAGCACTGCAGTCTAGCAGCGGTGGTCGGACATTCACAGTGTTTACAAGCAACCAGTCCCAGTCAGCTTCACCGCAATTTTGCTCCTATGATCCTGCAGAGGCGAAGCTGCCTCATATAGCAGCATCAGAGAGTGCACAGTCCAGGCCTGCAGAGCACTATGCCGCTGGTATGAACTGTCAATCACGCAGGAGACACCACCCCGGCAGGGAGGAAGTCGGGAGCCATGGAAACAGTGTCCTGATGAAATGACATCTTGGGACAAACCCTTTAAGATGCCTATGAATATTATATGTAAGTAGTAGAGATGATCGAGTATGTTCTGTTAACCGTTTCGGCGAGCATGCTCGGGTGCTCGCCAGGTATCATCAGCGTGCTCGCGTGTTATGTTTGAGTCACACCGTTCAAATGATTTGCGACTGTTTGACAGCTTCAATACATGTGAGGAATGCCTAAGAAACAAGCATTCCTCACATGTATTAAAGCTGTCAAACAGTTCCCCAAGCATGCTGAAGATACTCGGAAAACACCCGAGCATGCTCGTAAATCTTGAGTAACAAGCATGCTCGCTCATCACTAGTAAGTAGGCCAATCCAACTGATTTTGTCAAGACAAACACTATGGTCTTGGTTTAATATGAACATGCCGATCACACTGAAAATGCATGTATGTAAAGAAGTCTGGAGATATGGTTAATTGGTCCTCAGCTATTTTAAAGGGGTTTTCCACCTTTAACTTTATTATTTCAGAGGTTTGCTTTGTGTAAAAAATACAAAATCAGCCTTACATACTCCCTGCCTATACAGCACTGCCTGTATACTGCTGCCTCCAGTCTTTCTTTATGTAAGGTGCACAGGGTGGTAGTCATGGGCGAGGGGCTGCTGTGCTCCCACACCCTGGCAGCCTACAAGTAAACGGTGTCCTAATTCTCCTGTGCTGTGCGTGTGGTGCGTGACACTCACGTTTTGGTCGTAGGCCTCTGCTGTCTCCAGTTTTTCAACTTCAGGAACCGCCTCACACACATTAGGGGACATCAAATTTGTTTTATAATAAAGAAGTTTACTTAACTGTCCATTTTCATCATAATGAGACACGTAGTATTGGGCACAAGCTTTTCAGTTTTCAAAGTCCATAGCACAGCACGTTCTGATGTCCGCTGTTTCCTCGTTCTGAGCTATCCATTTCCTCTCTGGCATCTCTAGCCCCTGGGATACTCCGTCTGGCTCTGCAGCTTCCGTAAGTCCCGTCCCAACTCTTTTATGCGATTCCCTGTCAGACTTCCTCTCCTAGGAAGATATTGAGGCATGCTTCTCAGTGTCTCAGTTGGACCGTAGGCCCTGGACATTTCAGGAATGTCCACTCTGACTTTGTAGTTGACGTTCTCTTGCTGCTGAACAGCCCGAGCTCCTCGTGATCTCAGACCAACTACTGCTCTCTCCATCTAATCTCTCTCTCTAACTGCACTAACCAGGAAGTGCTCCTCTTGTTAACTGGCCATGCCCCTCCCACACTGGGGCTGATTCTGAACGTATTAACTGTTTCTATCCTAAACCTATCTACTTCCTGAACTTATTGTGCCCACCATCTCTATATCTAATACATTTATCAGAACACATTGAGTCATCCACATATTATAGCAATACATTAAACATACACCTTGGTGCCTATAAGGTTCCATGCAATATAAAACACTTTATCGTATACACAGGTTATAACTGTTTTTGTAATCAAGAGAGAAGCACATAATCGTCCCAGTCACCCTCTTACATTTACATGGCTTCAGGGGTGAGGTCATGATTACGGCACAAAACCACTGCAGCTAATCACTGGATTCAGCAATATTGGGCAATCTATACCAGCACCGCTGAGCCCAAAGATTGGTTGCTGTAGACACCTGCTGTAGTCCCAATGTCACTGCTATAGCCTTGACAGCAAGTCCTGGGACAGCAGCGGAGAGGCAGTGCTGGAGTGGAAAGGGGGTATGATAGGCTGATTTTATTTAAGGTGGACAACCTCTTTAAAGGTATAGGCTTTTTTAATGTATCCTCTGTTTTCCAGAGACATAACATAGGACGTAAAAAGCACATAGCACAAAACCTCTACCTAGGTCAGCTACCTGACTTTTTCCTTGGATAATTCATGATGCAACATTGCGCAAGTCCTATAATCACTCAAAAAGAGATTTACTAATGGCTATCCTGGGAGAACTCAATTTTCAATGGTTGCATAATTGTTTAAAAAGTGATTATATGTAATTGTCCTTCTGTAGCACCCTGAGGATTCGGCTGCTACAGGGGTATTACACCTCAAGCCAGAGGTGTGGTATTCCACTCCCGGGTAAGGATAGAGTGTGGAACTGAGCTCAGTAGGCTGCATGCACTACACACATCCCATTTCCGGGGAACAGACCGATGGTACTCCCACTAGAGAAATGTGCAGGTACGACAGTGTCTGTTCCTGGCTGGAGTGGGAGGGGGGTGGAACATCCCAGTAGTGTAGGGGCAGATAGGGGGAGCAGTCTGGGTAGTGCTAGGAGCTCATTGGGTGCTGGTCACCTGAGCTCACACATAGAGGGAGTATATAAGGTGGGCACCATCTTAGGACAGGGTCTTTTGCAGAGTGAGGTCAGTCTGTCAGAGTTGAGTCAGAGAAGCAGAGCAGAGGAGAAGAGCAGCTCCAAGGCCAAGAGAGAGAGAGAGGAGAAAGAAAGACCCAGAGGGGGAGAAAGAAGGAACTCCAAGAGCCCAAATTAGACCAGAGGGTGAAGAGTTGGCAACAGGGTACCGGATCCCAAGCTGGCAGAGGCTACAGCATACCTTAGCCAGGAACCGGAGGTCGTGGGCAGGACCGATCTGCCACGATCACCCACTAAATCCACCCGGAAGGCAAACCAGGAATAGGGTCAGGGAACCCAGAGACAAGGGTTTACCACCAAGAGGCCCGAGGGAGCCGGACATAGGTGGATCCCTGGTGGGGAAGGCCAGAGAAGAGGACAGGACAGAAAGGGAGCTCAGGACCACGCTCCAGAATCACCTGGGGGTTGGCTGAGTCCAGGACCTGGTGGACGCAGCACGGCTCGGGTGGTCACTTAAGGCCGGAGTGACCAGAACAACTGCAGTAAGTAAACAAACCCTGAACTGCACAGCCCGACTCTGAGTCTCATTTCCATCCTCGCTGCACCACCACAACCCCCATCCTCTGCAACTGACCCCCTGAGGCTATACCCCTCCCGTTGGGGGTTATACTACCTGAGCTGCACATACATCACCAGCCTCAGCGGACCCTGCTGCAGCGGCGGCCGTATTGACCGCAATTCAACGGGTGGCGTAGTCGACACAAAAGAACATCTAGTAACATCTATAAGGACTGCCACACACTGAGTTTGACACCCTGGGCACGGACCGGGTCACAGCCACTCGGAGACTACAACCCCCATCTAATCCGGCTCCGGGTATCCCTAACAGCACTGGCCCAGGGGGCGCGTCAACTTTGGCGTAGTCGGCAGGATAACGTGCCCGCAACAACCGGGTACTGCGTGCCTGAAGAAAAGTTCACCGTTACCTCAAAAAGAAGTCTCCCGCCGGTTCCGGAGGGTCCCCGCCAACGGACCCCATCACAGGTCGTTTCCCGCCGGTTGTCCGCCATTTGCAGCTTTTTCCCGCCATCCATGGAGTTTCCCGCCACTGGGAGACGATTCCCGCCATTTCCGAAGATTTCCCGCCTTGGAAGAGCGGACGCCATTATGGGCGTGCCAGAGGGTGGCAAGAGGTCACCTCCCATCGTGGGCCAGGTCGAAGAATGGCGCCAAAAGCGGAAACCGCGCCCACCAACAGAGACTGTGATGCTGGAAGTGTCCATCAGCGTAAGAGAACTGCCCCTGGAACTGAAGTTGCCCCGGGACCACCCTCGATGTGGGCGGAGACAGAAGAAGAGAACAAAGATGGGTGTCGCCTGGAGCAGTCTGGAGAGAGCGCACCCGGAGACAAGACGTCTGGAAGAGAGTCCAGAGAGAGCCTACCCGGAGATGGAGGGAGAGTCAGGCAGCACCGACCCAGTGGTCAGGAGCCTGTTGCAGGTCGCCACTCCAGAAGGCCTGCTGGAGATCCTAGCACAGCTCCCCCGAGACCGGGAGTGTGCACAGACCGCGCTGGAGGGCCTCGCATGGAGGATGGCCCGGGTGCAGCGAGAGACGTTGGCGGAGTGGAGCCGAGAGATGGCCCAGCAGACCGAAACCCGACAGCGGAGCACGCCACCCGAGACGAGGAGACAGACCGCCTCTGAGGATGGCGCAGGAGGAATGAAGGCAGGAGACGGCGCCGAGAAGGGAGCTGAACGGACGGAGGCAGGTAAAGGGGACGTCTCTACCCCGAGCCGAGAAACCGCGTACCTGCCCCAGCTCCCCGTCGCAGAGCCCGAAATTCCCTCTGCCGTGCCCGTCGCTGCATCGTCACCGCCGCAGACTAGGCCTCAACCGGAAACCGCGGCCGCGACCCCTGTGACGTCACGCGCTTCGACCCTGAGCGCGGCAAAGCAGGAAATACCACCGGCCTGGTCGCAAGGCCTAGTACCTCCGGGCGCCGCAATACCAACAGCGCCCCCTACCTCCGCGGAGCCACCGGCCTGGCCGCAGGGCCGAGTAACCACGGGCGCCGCCGTTCTTACGGTGCCCTTTGCCTTTAAGGTGCCCCAGGCCTGGTCGCAAGGCCTGGTTAACCTGGGCATCGCTACCATCAACGCGCCCTCAGCATCTAGAGTGCCGCACCTGGGTGAAGATCTATTCGCCCAGCATACGTGCCCGGATGGGCAGCCCTTTGTATGGCCCCAGGAGTACATTCAGCTGGAACTCCAGAGAGCAAGGCCCATGTGCGAGCCCCTGATTCCGGCTCCGAAGCCCGTAAAGAGGACCTCACCCCCGCTGGAAGAGGCACAGTTTGAGTGGGACCCCACCGGAGAAGACCTCATGGGGTTCACTCAGGAGACTCGGGCGGCCGCAGCGGAGCGTGCAGAGTGCTGCCGGCAGCAGCTCGAAGTCTTCGAGAGGGAGCGGAGAGAGAGGGGGGTCCGGGAACAGCAAGCGCAGATAAGGAGCGCGGAGCAGAAGAGCCGGACCAGGAGGAATCCCCGTGCAGCACATGGTCCCCCTTCCACCGGGACTGTGATAAAATTCAACATGCAGCACGGATGGGGCTTTATTAGAGACCATCATACCCCCGGCGACGTCTTTGTGACCCGCAGAGACGTAGAAAGCCATCTGCCGGAGGGACACAGAGGTCGTGACCTGTATGTAGGGGACGAGGTCACCTTCACCCAGCACAAGTGTGCCAAAGGACCCTACGCCCTCCATGTGCATCGCCTGACGGAGGAGGAGCTGCGGTGTGAGGAGGAGCAAGAGGACCCGGACGGGTCTGAAGAATCTAAAGAAGGAGCAGGAGGACGCCGTCGTTGAAGTACGGTAGAGAGAGACTGTATAAAGTTGCCCGTCGGGGTACCAAGAACTGTTGCTGCTTAAAATATGTCCCCGTTGGGACAAGAGTGAACTGTTAACCCCGTGTGTCCCTAGTTCCTAATACCTGGCCGAGGACTGAGAGCGGCCATAATTCCCTTGTATATAGTTGCGCTTCCTAAAGCGCCCCCTACCGGTTTTATAGGAAACCGTGTTTCTTCAAGAGACTGTCGCACTTTACCCGGTCACAAGTTGCACCGTGGCCGGAGGAACAAGAGTGTTATTTATGATAAGTTTTATATGAAAAGTTTATGCTGATAATATATGATGTTTTATATGTTTATGTTTTATGAAAAAAAAAAATGTATGTTTGTGGATGTTTATATCTTACAGCCCGAGGACGTGCTGTGATTTACCAGGGGGGAATGTAGCACCCTGAGGATTCGGCTGCTACAGGGGTATTACACCTCAAGCCAGAGGTGTGGTATTCCACTCCCGGGTAAGGATGGAGTGTGGAACTGAGCTCAGTAGGCTGCATGCACTACACACATCCCATTTCCGGGGAACAGACCGATGGTACTCCCACTAGAGAAATGTGCAGGTACGACAGTGTCTGTTCCTGGCTGGAGTGGGAGGGGGGTGGAACATCCCAGTAGTGTAGGGGCAGATAGGGGGAGCAGTCTGGGTAGTGCTAGGAGCTCATTGGGTGCTGGTCACCTGAGCTCACACATAGAGGGAGTATATAAGGTGGGCACCATCTTAGGACAGGGTCTTTTGCAGAGTGAGGTCAGTCTGTCAGAGTTGAGTCAGAGAAGCAGAGCAGAGGAGAAGAGCAGCTCCAAGGCCAAGAGAGAGAGAGAGGAGAAAGAAAGACCCAGAGGGGGAGAAAGAAGGAACTCCAAGAGCCCAAATTAGACCAGAGGGTGAAGAGTTGGCAACAGGGTACCGGATCCCAAGCTGGCAGAGGCTACAGCATACCTTAGCCAGGAACCGGAGGTCGTGGGCAGGACCGATCTGCCACGATCACCCACTAAATCCACCCGGAAGGCAGACCAGGAATAGGGTCAGGGAACCCAGAGACAAGGGTTTACCACCAAGAGGCCCGAGGGAGCCGGACATAGGTGGATCCCTGGTGGGGAAGGCCAGAGAAGAGGACAGGACAGAAAGGGAGCTCAGGACCATGCTCCAGAATCACCTGGGGGTTGGCTGAGTCCAGGACCTGGTGGACGCAGCACGGCTCGGGTGGTCACTTAAGGCCGGAGTGACCAGAACAACTGCAGTAAGTAAACAAACCCTGAACTGCACAGCCCGACTCTGAGTCTCATTTCCATCCTCGCTGCACCACCACAACCCCCATCCTCTGCAACTGACCCCCTGAGGCTATACCCCTCCCGTTGGGGGTTATACTACCTGAGCTGCACATACATCACCAGCCTCAGCGGACCCTGCTGCAGCGGCGGCCGTATTGACCGCAATTCAACGGGTGGCGTAGTCGACACAAAAGAACATCTAGTAACATCTATAAGGACTGCCACACACTGAGTTTGACACCCTGGGCACGGACCGGGTCACAGCCACTCGGAGACTACAACCCCCATCTGATCCGGCTCCGGGTATCCCTAACAGCACTGGCCCAGGGGGCGCGTCACTTCTTTAAAACATTTTATCTCATGTGCTCATATACTATACAGACAAGGTTATTGGGACTCCGACACATTACACCTACAGGAGCTTTTGCATCATCCTATTCTAAACCCTTAGGCATTAACATGGAGTTGGTTCCCCATTTGCAGCTAAAAAAGCCTCAATTCTTATGTAAACACCATAGGGTAATGGCGTTAAGGGAAAAGAAAGGGCAATAGCACAATAAAAATGGCTCCTCATCTGGTATAGTTGTGCAGATAAGAGCATAAGATTATAGAGATTGTAGAGTAACTTGATTTGCCTTCTGCAGCCCTCCAGTCATTAACGGAAAAGTATTCCCCCAAAACAGCATATAAGGAGTGGGTCACGGATGTGCTGCCAATAAAACGCCAAAGGTAAGTGATCCATAGATTCCAAAACAACTTTATTGCAAACTACATGTCACAAGAGCGATCTGCCCTCGTCACTAGCTCCATTAACATGAATGAGCAAACACCAGATGTAAAAGTGGGTAAGACGCAGTACCCTCTGAAGTCAAAATTGGGTACACACATCATACACATAAAATACATAGTTTGCACATAATTTCAAAAGAAAATACAATTCAAAATAAATAACAAAAAATATAGGATACATATAAAATGCCTAAATACACAGAAATATCCATAATAGATTAATATATAATAATAACCTATAATCTATAGAAGCATGTAACTGACAAATGAAGATATAGGCATGTAAATATATTACAAGGTAACAAGGGCTAGATAAAGACTGATACATTTTCCTAATCATTAATTTTCAAATAGTATTAGAACATATTAATATAAAACAATCTGAACATTTCCATAGTATTATGAGACTCTAAACACCCATCAGAAATGATAAGTCAGGCGGTATGGAGTGTATGTGAAGTGCAGGAGGACGTGCGTGATTGGAGGGCATGAAAGCAACATGGTCGTCCTGGTGGCCAGAGCGGTGCATGAAAGGAGAGGCTACAGAAGGACACTGAACATTGCACGCTCCACGAATTAAGAGCCTTCTGATCATTATGACAGATGATGCTGGACAGACAATGTCAAGGGGAACTACAATATAATTATTAAAGATTGTATCCTCTTAATATATTGCAATCATCATATTATATGGCACTGTGTACTTACAATTGCTCATTTTGCCTTTCTACCCAATTAATTCTTCTTTTTTCCACTAGGTCTATAACATCATGTGAATAAAAACTGACGAGCTGAATCCTTCTAAGCTCTATGTATAAACAGGAAGCCTCTTTTCCCTGCATGAATCATCATTAGAACTACAATTCTACATCACTGCAAAGTCTATGGCTGCCAAGCCCCCCCTCCCCCATTAGCTCCTGACTCAACTACTCCTGTTTCCTAAAAGTTGGAAGCTACAATTGTCCAAAATTTCGTGGTATACCAAAGTATTAGGATTTCGCTTTATTTAAACTAAGGGGCCCAGACCAACCCCTAAAAAACAACCATATAGCATTATCCTTCATCTGCCAAACTTTACAGTTGACTCAATACAGTCAGGCAGGTAATGTTCTGGCATTCTTCAAACCCAGATTGATCCATCAGATTCATCCATCCACAGAACATTTCCACTGCTCCAGTGTTCAGTGGTGGCAGCTTTACACCACCTCATCCAATGCTTGGCATTGTGCTTGGTGATGTAAGGATTGCAGCTGCTCGGCCATGGAAACCCTTGACGTTACGCTTCCAGTACACAGTTTTGTACTGACGTTAATGCCAGAGAAGGTTTGGACTCTGCAATCATAGAGGCTGCAGAACATTTGCTTCCACTTTTCAATAAAATCACTTAAAGTTGCATTTTTTAAGATGATAGATGGCATGGTGAGAAGCTGGATTTTATAAACTGGGGCGATGGGGTAGAATGAAAAACTTGCATTCATTGCCTTCTCTACACTTTTTTAAGAAAGTTGCAAGATTTCTTATTAATGATGATGAGTAAAAATGTGGTTACAAGGCTAAATGAATGGATTTGTCTAAATCCTGCTCACAGATTAATGCTGATCAAAGTGGCTGATTTTGGCAGGGGCCAGCAACAATCACTGGACATCAGATTTAAGTGTGATGATACTTTGTGTCTGTCAGTCTCTCCCTATTCAAATAAACATTCACGTTCAGAGAGTGATCCGTGGGCAGCCTTATATAGAAGTCATTTTATGCAGAGTCTAAATAAAGAGTTTTATACTGACAATAATCTAAATAATTGCACTCATTGCTCAGATCCACAGCAGCAATATGAATATTTTGGCCCACAAGGCAAAATGTTGCCTCCCTGGGGGTCTATCATAACAAAGGGGGTAATGTCATATCTAGTGATCTAGGGTAGTAGATGATCAACCTCAGTGATCTACTGTAATGAAAGTGGCTTTGGTAACACCTCTGGGCAGTGAATAGTTAACGTCTGCATATTCTCATATTTAAGGCAGAGAAGGCATAAATGTCAGTATCCCTGGTGGTCTAGGGCATTGAAGGAGTTTTTGTGTGCATCCGTTGGGTATATGGTAGTAAAGGGATTAATGTCAGCAACACCATAGAGTGGAGAACATAATGTTTGCGACCCTAGTGCTCAAGGGCAGAGCAAAGGTTGATATTAGCATTTCTGGTGGTCAATAGCAGTGGCTTTGTATTGCTATTGAAAAAGTCTGTATATGACTGCAGACTTGACAATCCTCACATTGCATGCACTGAACGATATGAGGAGCAATATACGTACATACTCTCAGTCACATTCCAACTAGACTTGCACAGCCTTGCTCAATTCACCTGCATTGAGCACGACTGAGCATGTCTAGTCAAAATGTGGCCGGACGTATGCAAAGCACATACTTGCAGTGTAATGATCGCTTGGTCTTGCTTCTGGCACCAGAGAATCCTCATAGCGCGCAGTGCAAGCAATGTGAGAATTCACAAGTCTGCAGTCCCAGCATTCATTTGATGATTGACTGCAGACTTTCTTGATGAGCCAGAAAAACCCCTTTAAGCATGAGAAAGATTCCCCATCTGCATTAATAGTGATATAGGTCAGAGGAAGGTGTTAATATCAGCGTCCCTGTGTCAGGAGGATTGAAGAGGTGAGGAGAGGTCTTTATTTTATAACATTTTCAGCATGATTTTTATATTTTTAGAAAAGTGTTAACACAACATTGAAGGAGTTTTCCATTTTGAATGTAAAAAAGAAACAAAAATATAATGGCATAAAAAAAGAAGTAATAATTACTCACATCATTAATTCCCAGTCCACCACTGCTGGTCCTCCATTGCTGTTGCAGTCATGAATGATGTCCTGACACGGGGACATGTAACCAGCTGCAGTTACTCACTACTTAAAGGAGTTTTCTACTACTTGGATAACACCATCTTAAATACTTTATTCCTTAGTGTATAATAAAAATACTCAAAAATAGAGATACTTCCTGCATTGGCGCAGTACGAGGAATGTCTGTGCTGGGTCTCTCGGTGCTTATGTGACATTGTTATGTCAAGTGAGAGCTGCAGCCAATCAGCGGCCACTAATAGGCTGCAGTTTTCACACTGGCGAGTGCGGCAGCCCAATAATGGTCGCTGATTGGCTGCAGCACACATGTGGCATAACAATGTCACACAACCTCGGGGAGACACCAAGATTGCTGGAACAGCGCCGTTGTATGGAGGTGAGTATCTGTTATTTTAATTTTACCTTGGGGAATAAAGTATTTAAGAAGAGGTTGTCCAACCCCTTTAAGACTGGCCATCCCTGTAGTGATGGATTGGCAGTACTGTTATTTCATGTGTCTTGAGAGGGACTAGAAAGTATTGACCAGAAATAAACGAAACTGTAAGGGATCAGTAGGTAACCTTCTTTTCTATAAGCCATCCAGACCATTTTTAAAATAAAGAATCTGAAGTGGACAACCCCTTTAAAACTTGCCTGCATTTGTGGCGCCCCTGAGGGTTCAGTCGCCACAGAGGTACTACAACTTGTGGTGCCTCACTCTCTGGTAAGGAAAGGAGTGCAGCCCGGGACCCCAACACCTACATCCAACACTACACTGCTCCAGGCCGGCTGGAAGGGCAAGATGCACTGTGTTCTGCTGAGCCCTGTCCCTGGCTGGAGTGGGGGGAACCAGAGTGAGGGGGAACCAAGTAGTGGGTGTGGGTGGAGGAAACAGTTTAGGGGAGCATTTGTTTGGAGTATAAATAGGGGATCCATCTTAGTTAGAGGATAAAAAAGAGAGAGAGAAGAAGGGAGTGTAAAGTAGTGAGTCAGAGAGAGAGGAGCAGGTGCTCTGCAGGAGCTCTGCTCCAGAGTGGGCCTGGTGAATGAGGCCCAGCGGAGGAGAGAAGAGGAGGGGAGCAGAGGAGGAAGGCTCCGGTAACTGAAGGGGTCCCAGGGGTACGGAAGGAGCAGGAAGCCACCTGTACGCTCTAATCTGTCAAGTGTCAGAGGGACCAGGCCGCAAGAAGGGAACCGGTTCCTGGGCTAGTCGTGTCGCTTCAAGCCTCGGCTAGGAAACCGGAGGCTTCTGACTTTTATGGTGCAGTTGCCATACTCGCATCCGAGTAGCCAAGAAAGGTAGCCTTGTAGGACCAGGGAACTCCAAGTGTCCCTGAAGGATCCGAGGACTCCATCTTGGGGCTCAGTTTGTGAGGCGCAGGGCAGGAGGGAGAGACCCAGCGCGGAAAGTCGGCTGAGGAAAGGAACATATAGAAAGGGGGTCCCGATAAGTACTCTCGAATTGCCGGAGGGACTTCTGAACCCCTGCTTGGTGAATGCGGCGCGGGAAGCGGTAACCTGTACAGTGTACCTGTGGAATCTAAAAAGAACTGTGAGTAAAATCAGATGACTGCACTCCACTGTCTCTGTCGGTTATTGCCGCCGCGCCATCGTCCCTTCTACGCCACAACGCCCTGCATCCCATCTATCAACTCTGCCCGGGGGCCCGCTCCGCCTGTGGGGAGCAGAAACATCCCAGCTGCTATGCCATCACCCCCGGAGGTCTGCAGCAGCGCTGGTAACTATTACCAGAAACCACAGGTGGCGTCACGAGACAAACTGTACACTAAAACCCCTTTTAAAGAGTGACCCAGAGGACGGGCCCGGGAGCCGACTGCCGTGACATCCCAAGGAGGTAAAGGCCCGGGTACCGAGTATCCCCCATATATCCCCCCTGGGCGAGTCACATTGTGTGAATATTTATTTTTTTGTACACATGTTTCTTTTTCAATTTTTTTTTTAACACAGACCGCACTGTCTCTCCAATCCATTGTGTGGCCTTCTGAACTAACAGCTCTTGTATCCCCATTTTACCTCTCGGAGCAGTCTCAGACATGGCCCCCCCTGCTGCTCCTTCTAACGCGCGCTCTCCCCTCTTCACAATACACCCTGCTACTGTGGCATTTCTTCTGTAACTAAGATCCTCCTCCTGGAACCAACACAATTAACATTGCCTATTAAATACTCTCAAAACATTTTGCTCCCCCCAGCAATCAGGTTTTATGACATTCCTATGGCACATGACAAAATTCTTGCATGCCACCCAGGTTCGCCATGTCACCTAAGCGATTAGGTCTAAGTCCTGTATAAAACTTATTACATTATGAAGACTTTTAAAATGAGTTTCTTAGTTTCTCCAAAGCAGCTTATTCTACGGCTAAAGGAAAACTTATGAAAGGTTTAAAAAAAAAAAGTGATTACAATCTACAGCCGACCTCATTTTTATTCCAGAGATGCAATGGGTTAAACCCACATAAACTCAGTGGCGCGTATATATTGGATGGCACACATTTGCCATAAGGCTGTAAAAAGCCACATGCCACCTGTTACACGGCCTCCTGGGATGAAGAATTAACCGATTGTCTTCTGCAGATGTTACAGAGAGGCCAAAGCAGCTTCATTCTAGCTCCAGTCTTACTTTACTATAGTGATGATGATGATGATCTAATGGACGTCACGTAATGTCATCTGATGATCTGATGGCGTCATGGAGAAGTGGCTGGAGTGCAAACATACGGGGTACTGGTATATTAAAAAAAAGTCTAGAAAAGTGCTCCTAACAATGCCTTTAATTGTAACATTTGAAATAATATTCAGCAATTTTTATAGTTGCTTTTATTACTTTATGGCTACAATTAAGGCCCCAGCAGGAGCTAATTGACAACCATTATGGCTGATGTTGAAACTCATATAGAATAAAGTGACAATTAATATGGCTGCCAATAAAGCTTCAGAGCTGGATAAAGACCAGTATACAACTGGAAAAATCCCAGATTAGCCGGCAGTGCTCGGAATAGATAGTGTGCCGGCCGAGTCCAAATGTTCTACCAATATTCCAACACTAGGGATGAGAAAAAATGTTCTACCCTGGTCCAGTTCGGTCCTCCATGGCAGCCAGACTATGGCAGTGTTCACTTTGCAATCCTCTACCCGGTGGCATCCTGAGCGCTTCTGCCACTTACTCTGCCACCTGTAGATGGGGTGATTGGCAGACTGTTTGCACTACAAGATTATCATGACCCAGGTGTGACCAGTAAAGCTCGTTCTTCAGTGTAACAGCACCTTAATGGTCACGTTTTCTCACAGATTCCTGCAGAATGGAAGGCCCCGGGCCTTCAGGAGGGGAATACATGGCATTATAGTGCATTGTTTTCCCCCCTGAAGGGTTAATTGTCAGGAATAGCTTCCCGCCATATATTTCTGCGGATTGGTGGAGGTTGTATGGCCTATCAGTGGTGTGTCACGGGGGAAGATTGTCTTTCTTCCCAATGCGACAGCTGCTGATAGGGCTAGGATGTTTTGTAAATATGGGGCGCGGGAGGTACTAAAGATGGCAGCGCCAGAGGAGACTGTCAGTCCTCGGCGCTGCTGATCTGGAGTGCTGCTCCACCCGCCCTCCCTATAAGATTTGCTTGTCACGGCCGTTGGGTTAGTCGTTCAGGGAACTGAATGGACAGCAGGTATCATAAGGTAAACGGGCTTGAGCTTTTGGCTTAGCCGCGGATGTTGATCTACCGTATTACATTAAATGTTGTCTGATTCATGTTTTTTAAGAATTTTAATAAAGGAAGTGGCCAAAAGTTTTTCCAACAGATCAACGTGTGGTTGTATACATTATTGGTTGTTTTCTATATGTATGAAGGTTAGAAGCTAGTATACAGTATAATGCCATGCAGTAAAGGGACACTCAAGGAACCCACTAAGAAGGGATTGTCCAAAGCTGACAACTACTTTACAATGTGGATGACAATAAGGCTCCTGCAGAGCTGGGAGATACACAATATGGCCACCACAAAGCTCGTGTCAGTTATGGCTATTGACCAGTCTGTAGTGACCAGTGTCAGACTGAGATGCCAAGGGCCCACCAGTAACCAGCTCCAGGGCCCCACTTTTCAGCTACATACAAATGTGACATTTTCCTCAATCACAAATATATATAACAATGATCTGGGTAGATTGTTAGATGAATAAGATGCCGCCTTTGTCTGTACATAGTGATTCATGTATATTGTGCCTAGTACTGTTTATATAAGAGGGTGGTGACCCACTCGTGCACAGGAGCCCACCGGAGGATTCTCCTGTTCTCCTCATGGCCAGTCCCAACCCGATAGTGATTCTAAATGAGAACTCTGATCACAAAAAGAAGCGACCATCTTATACATTTATTGAGAGAACTTTTTGCTAACTGCAAATAAGACAGAGCAGCAAAATAATCATGGACTCGTGGAAATATTGCTGAGGTTCTGCTCATTTCAGTCCATGGTGATCTCCGCAGCATAAATAGACAGGATGCAGATTTCCAATCAATCAATATACACCGTAGATTTTTTTCTCAGCATGGGGATGATATTTCAGAAATTCTCATCCACAAGACCTGTACTATAACAAGTAGTGGATTTTCTGCATGGAGTTCCATGGTGGGAAATCAGTTGCATGTACATCCAGTGGACACATACCCTTAAGTGTACCAACCCCAACCTGTACCACAGTACAGAGATTGTTATCACAAAAAACAGTCTTCACAGATGACTACATAATATCACTCATCATCAATATGGTTTATGATTTCAGTATAGAAGATAACCAAAGCATGCTATGTAAATGTCGTCCATGGTTGTAATTAAGGCCAGGACCCCGTGCTGCAAGAAGACAGAGCTAAGCATGGAGATGGCTAAAATACCCAGGAAGCTTAGTCTGAAGTCCTTATAATATATTATTGGCATTGTGTCCAGCATCCACATCAGGCAGACTTGGCCATATGCCAGAGCCCACTGGGCTTAAGTAATCAAGCCAATCTGGGTAAATATGTTATAGCGTTAAGATGAGGGTGGGATTGATGTTGGTCCTCTGTTAGTCACATACACCTGCACCTAGTGTCGGACTAGGGTGGAAAGGGCCCACCAGTAACATTGACTCTGGAGGTCCACTGTTCAGCTACATACAGTTAGGTCCATATATATTTGGACAGAGACAACATTTTTCTAATTTTGGTTCTAGACATTACCACAATGAATTTTAAACTAAACAATTCAGATGCAGTTGAAGTTCAGACTTTCAGCTTTCATTTGAGGGTATCCACATTAAAATTGGATGAAGGGTTTAGGAGTTTCAGCTCCTTAACATGTGCCACCCTGTTTTTAAAGGGACCAAAAGTAATTGGACAATTGACTCCAAGGCTATTTCATGGACAGGTGTGGGCAATCCCTTTGTTATGTTATTCTCAATTAAGCAGATAAAAGGCCTGGAGTTGATTTGAGGTGTGGTGCTTGCATTTGGAAGGTTTTGCTGTGAAGTAAACATGCGGTCAAAGGAGCTCTCCATGCAGGTGAAACAAGCCATCCTTAAGCTGCAAAAACAGAAAAAACCCATCCGAGAAATTGCTACAATATTAGGAGTGGCAAAATCTACAGTTTGGTACATCCTGAGAAAGAAAGAAAGCACTGGTGAACTCATCAATGCAAAAAGACCTGGGCGCCCACGGAAGACAACAGTGGTGGATGATCGCAGAATAATCTACATGGTGAAGAGAAACCCCTTCACAACAGCCAACCAAGTGAACAACACTCTCCAGGAGGTAGGCGTATCAATATCGAAATCTACCATAAAGAGAAGACTGCATGAAAGTAAATACAGAGGGTTCACTGCACGGTGCAAGCCACTCATAAGCATCAAGAATAAAAAGGCTAGACTGGACTTTGCTAAAAAACATCTAAAAAAGCCAGCACAGTTCTGGAAGAACATTCTTTGGACAGATGAAACCAAAATCAACCTCTACCAGAATGAAGGAAAGAGAAAAGTATGGCGAAGGCGTGGTACAGCTCATGATCCAAAGCATACCACATCATCTGTAAAACACGGCGGAGGCAGTATGATGGCTTGGGCATGCATGGCTGCCAGTGGCACTGGGTCACTAGTGTTTATTGATGATGTGACACAGGAAAAAGCTGCCGAATGAATTCTGATGTATTCAGAGCCATACTGTGTGCTCAGATCCAGCCAAATGCAACCAAACTGATTGGTCGTCGTTTCATACTACAGATGGACAATGACCCAAAACATAAAGCCAAAGTAACCCAGGAGTTTATTAAAGCAAAGAAGTGGAATATTCTTGAATGGCCAAGTCAGTCACCTGATCTCAACCCAATTGAGCATGCATTTCACTTGTTAAAGACTAAACTTCAGACAGAAAGGCCACCTAAACAAACAGCAACTGAAAACCACCGCAGTGAAGGCCTGGCAGAGCATCAGAAAGGAGGAAACACAGCGTCTGGTGATGTCCATGAGTTCAAGACTTCAGGCAGTCATCGCCAACAAAGGGTTTTCAGCCAAGTACTAGAAATGAACATTTTATTTACAATTATTTAATCTGTCCAATCACTTTTGGTCCCTTTGAAAACAGGGTGGCACATGTTAAGGAGCTGAAACTCCTAAACCCTTCATCCAATTTTAATGTGGATACACTCAAATGAAAGCTGAAAGTCTGAACTTCAACTGCATCTGAATTGTTTTGTTTAAAATTCATTGTGGTAATGTCTAGAACCAAAATTAGAAAAATGTTGTCTCTCTCCAAATATATATGGACCTAACTATATATATATTACATTGCCCTCATTCACATATTTTCTTATTCTCCTATATAATAATAAACTGAATAGTTTATTAATTGAATGATGAGATGCTGCCCTTGTCTGCACATAGTAAAATAAGTAAATTGTGCCAGCTAATTCTCACTTGTCCATTCCTGCATAGGGGCCCACCGGGGAATTCTCCTGTTCCCTCGTGGGCCAGTCCATGCCTGCCTTCAGCCACCACTGACTGAGATGGCCAAGTATCTGTAGAGCCATGTTTTATTTGATGACACTTGCACTTTCTTTAATATAATGTGTAGTATAATGGAGTGTAGTACAATACTTGGCTTTCAGGATTTGCATAGATGGTTTAGACCTTTGTAATTGAAAATTATCCATCTCTCATAAGGTTTGCAGTGGAGGTGCGGTCCATGTCAAATCCCCTGCACAAATCTTATGACTTTGTTTGTTAAGTTATAGGCATCTGAGTGAGGCTAGATAGCAGATGACTCTGCGTATGTGTCTCTGCATGTAAGTAGATAAGGACAGTCAGGGAGGGGTGAGAACACCTTAACTATTTTATTCCAGGGGAGCTGGCGTAACCAGAGAAAAGGAATGTGTGTGCCCAGTAAAACAACACTGAATAAGTAATCTACTTGTGCATATCGCGCTGCAATGAATGAGAAGGAAATGCAGTAACCCAAGCATGGGCAGCAGAAAACACACTGATTGAAAGGTCAGAATTCTTATGTGCACACAGACCTAGAAGCATTTTGTATTATTGTAAGTAAGTAATACAATGGATAGATCCTTTAGAAGTAACTTTGAGGGCACAGACATTCGATTTTTTTTTTTTAATGAAAGCTTATGCTGTTTTGGTCCGACAGGTGGGGGTACGACATCTGATACCCCATTGATCCACTGATGATAGCTGATCTCTGGGGGGTCAGGTGTCAGACCACCACCGATTTGATATTAATCACTATCAATATAAAAGTATTGGACAACTCCTTTAACCCCCTGCCCCATGCTTTATTTCCCTGGAAATAGGTTCTGGGGTGTACATTCAACGCTTCACTGTGAATTTGTTCCGACAACTTATTTCTGAGTGTAGACCCTACATTGGGCCTGACGTTCTACTAGAGTTAACCAAAGTGACTGCCAGCTTTCACCTGTCTTGCTGTGCCTCTATAGGTCTTTGGGAGGCACTACCTGCCACATCCTGCTCCGCCAATAAGATGTTGCGCCAGTCAGTTTGTTGCTGTGCACCTTCATGGGTCCTTGTGGCTACTATTCTTATTGTGCAGCATGGTCATTGTACAATACTCTAAGCAGCAGGAATGTGGTCCCAGAAAACCACAGGAATTCCTTGTCAGAAATTGCAACAAATCTTTAAAGAACTGCTCATCTTAAAGGGGTTGTCTACTTTCAGTTTTTGCAGTCCACAGGTATGCTCTGAAAAAATAATAATAAAATCACCCTTTCATGCCCCGTGCCACTTTAGCACTGCCACTCTATCACTGCCCCAGTCTTTGTTGATATAGCTACAACAATGAGTCTTGTGTACATCGGTCTTGTGTAGTCTGCAGCACAACTACAGCATGTGAGCTCAGTGGCCAATCATTGTCCTCATTGTTTTCGTGTAGTCTCCCTCATTAACAGAACTACAGCACACGAGCTTAGTGGCCAATCATTGTCCTCATCGGTCTTGTGAAGTCTCCCTCGGAAGCACAACTATAGCACATAAGCTCAGCTACCAGTCATTGTCCTCATTGGTCTTGTGTAGACTGCCTCAACATCACTGCTGAGCTCAGTGATTGTCTGCAGTGGCTATGATCTGTAGATGTGATGACAACGCTGTAGCCATGTCAACAAACACCTGTGACAGCAGTGGAGAGGCTTCATTGGAGTGGCAGAGGGGTCAATAAAGATACAAATACACATTAGGTTTTAGTTGATGAAAATGAATGTTACCAAATAAAATCATTATTTGTCTGGTAAAACATGAGAATAAATTATTACTTAAGCCAATCGAATAAAGACCTTCGGTGTCTAAAAATAAGTAAAATGTCTTTGATTCTTTTGGCCGATAATGGAGCAGTGTGTCACTCAAGGAGCAGGGGGAATGGTTACAGTGTGCTCACTATGTAGAGAGCGCTGACTGTTCACAGCTCTACCTTGGTGCCTCCCACTTGGCTGGAATAATGCGGCAGCTGGGCGAATATAATTTCATTTTCGCCCTGCAGCCAAACTGCCAGTTAAGGGGCAATTACACTGCAAAGTAACAGTGAATGAGTGTTGTTAAAAATGCTCGTTTCACGATTATCTTGCAGTGTAAACAGGCTGCCGATCACTCGATGATCAAGCTTTTTGCTCGTTGATTGGGTGAAATGATCTTTTGTGCAGAATAAAATATCATACTGCCGAGAACAATGGCAGCCTATGTGCAGTCAGCGATCTAGTACAGATTGCTCAGTGCGCATAGTTTACTCTGGTCTGCCTGTGGAAACCGGTAGTCATATGACATCTGATCGGTAATAGTTTACCAATCAGCGGTTGTATTATGTCACTGGTCGTTATGTGTAAATGGACCTTTAGATACCCGCATATGTTTAAAACAGTAATTACCTACAGATTACCACTATGGCTGCAGATAAATACCATTTTTTATGCCAGGTTACCTTTAATTCTTAATAAAAGTTAATATAAATGTAATGCTTATATATGTTGATAAAATGTCACCTAAAAATACAGCTCTACTACCAAATAAAAAGACACCTATGTAGCAAAGTTCACATATAAATTAAAAAAAAGTTCTGGCTATGACTGTGGTAAGGAGAAAAAACAAAACAAAAATAACTTCTGGCCATAAGCACAAGTACATCACAAAAAAATAACATTAGTAAAAGTATTAAATTACAAACTTTGGATAGAGCTGCCTTGTTCCTTTTTTGGATATAGTCACACATTTTGTTTTTTTCATTCTTTGGTAAAAATGTACATAAACACATAGACAAAATTGTTGGTACCCTTCTGTTAAAGTAAGAAAAACCTATAATGGTCACTGAAATAACTTTAAACTGACAAAAGAAATTTTCAATTTACATTTACTGAATATCAACTAATGAAAATGGGACATTGCTGTTACATTTTGGTTCAACGGAAACATTAAAAGAAATGATGAAAATGGTCTGGCCAAAAATGATGGTACAAAATTAATATTTTGTTGCACAACCTTTTGGGACAATCATCGCAAACAAATGATTTCTGTAACTCTCGATGAGACTTCTGCACTTCTATAGGTATTTGGTTTCATCCTCATGAGCAAACTGTTCCAGCTGTCTCAGGTGTGAAGGTGCCTTCTCCAGACTGCAGGTTTCAGCTCCTTCCACAGATGTTCGTTAGGATTTAGATCAGGACTCATAGAAACCACTTCAGAGTAGTCCAATCGTTCGCTTTTAGCCATTCTTGGATGGTTTTAGTTGTGTGCTTTAGGTCATTATCATGTTGGAAGACCCATGACCTGCAACACAGACCAAACTTTTTTGACTCTGGGCAGCACATTTCCCTCCAGAATTATTTGATAGTCTTGATATTTCATTGTACCCTGCACAGGTTCAAGACACCTTGTGCCTGATGTAGCAAAGCAACCCCAAAACATTACCAAGCCTCCTCCATGTTTCACAGTAGGTGCACTGTTCTATTCTTTGTATATTTAATTTGTGTCTGTGAACATAGAGCTGATATGACTTGCCAAAAAACTCCAGTTTTTGTCAATATGCATTTTAGAAAATTCTAGTCTCGCTTTTTTATGATCTAATTTGAACAATGGTTTTCTACTTGGTCGTCGTTCATGAAGTCCACTTTGGCCTAAACAGCGACGGATGGAGCGATCTGACAGTGAAGTACTTTGACCTTGGACTTCATCTTAAGGGCTCATCCTCATCTGCATCTAAGATTGCATCGGATTGCACTCTGACTAATGTTAGTGAATGAATCTGTGTTCATCTGCGATTTTTTCTCAGCTCAGATCGGACTGAGAAATTTTTTTTACACACCCATCTCAAAGGAAACCCGAAATTTCATCAGCCAAGTACAGTAAATTCACAGCATGACCCATTAGAATCGAAAAGAGAATTCCCATGATTTTCCCAAGATGCGAGCGGTGATGTCAGTAAGATGACCGGGGTTCATCAGCTATGAACTCCAGTGATCTTACTCACATCAGTGCAAGACACTGCAGGAGCGTAATCACGCTTATGTTTCAGTGTGTTCAGGCTGGCTTGATGAGCGGTCGCATCATGCCACTGCTCAACATACCATCCGAATGTAGCAGAACTGGAGTTCTTTGTGGGACAGCATCACATAGGGATTATCAGCGGACAAGTGAGGAATATGGTGTTTCATTATTTTTTATTTTACAGTAATAAATGGTTAAAAGAGGGTGGGGAGTGTTTATTTCAAATAAAGGACTCTGATTATTTCAATTAAAGGACTTTACTCTGTCTGTGTCTTTATTACATTTGACTATAGGGTTAGTAATGGGGGTGTCTTATACACATGTGGTCAAAATTGTTGGTACCCCTCGTTTAATGAAAGAAAAACCCACAATGATCACAGAAATAACTTGAATCTGACAAAAGTAATACTAAATTAAAAATCTATGAAAATGAACAAATGAAAGTCAGACATTGCTTTTCAACCCTGCTTCCACAGAATTTAAAAAAAAATTAAACTCATGAAATAGGCCTGGACAGAGATGATGGTACCCCTGAAAATAATGAGACAAAAGGGACATGTTAAATCAAGTTGTGTCCACTAATTAGCATCACAGGTGTCTACAATCTTGTAATCAGTCAGTGGGCCTGTATATAGGGCTACAGATACTCACTGTGCTGTTTGGTGACATGGTGTGTACCACACTCAACATGGACCAGAGGAAGCAAAGGAAAGAGTTGTCTCAGGAGATTAGAAAGAAAATTATAGACAAGCACGTTATAAGGCTATAAGACCATCTCCAAGCAGCTTGATGTTCCTGTGACTACAGTTGCACATATTATTCAGAAATTTAAGATCCATGGGACTGTAGCCAACCTCCCTGGACGTGGCCGCAGGAGGAAAATTGATGACAAATTAAAGAGACGGATAATTCAAATGGTAACAAAAGAGCCCGGAAAACTTCTAAAGAGATTAAAGGTGAACTTCAAGCTCAAGGAACATCAGTGTCAGATCGCACCATCAGTCGTTGTTTGATCCAAAGTGGACCTCATGGGAGCCAACCAAGGAGAACACCATTGTTGAAAAAAAATCATAAAAAAGCCTACATGTTGACAAGCCACAAAGCTTCTGGGAGAATGTCTTATGGACAGATGAGACAAAAATGGAAGTTTTTGGCAAGGCACATCAGCTCTATGTTCACATACGGAAAAATGAAGCCTATCAAGAAAAGAACACTGTCCCTACTGTGAAACATGGAGCAGGCTCTGTTATGTTCTGGGGCTGTTTTGCTGCATCTGGCACAGGCTATCTTGAATCTGTGCATGATACAATGAAATCTCAAGACTATCAAGGGATTCTAGAGAGAAATGTGCAGCCCAGTGTCAGAAAGCTTGGTCTCAGTCGCAGGTCATGGGTCTTGCAACAGGATAATGACCTGAAGCACACAGCTAAAAACACCCAAGAATGGCTAAGAGGAAAACATTGGACTATTCTGAAGTGTTCTTCTATGAGCCCTGACCTAAAGCCTATTGGGCATCTTTGGAAAGAGCTGAAACATGCTGTCTGGAAAAGGCAACCTGCAAACACGAGACAACTGGAACAGTTTTCTCATGAGGAGTGGGCCAAAATACCTGTCGAGAGGTGCAGAAGTCTCATTGACAGCTACAGGAATCGTTTGATTGCAGTGATTGCCTCAAAAGGTTGTTCAACAAAATATTATGTTAAGAGTACCATCATTTCGGTCCAGGCCTATTTCATGAGTTTAATTTTTTTTTAAATTCTGTGGAAGCTTGAAAAGCAATGTCTGACTTTCATTTGTTCATTTTCATAGATTTTTAATTTAGTATTACTTTTGTCAGATTCAAGTTATTTCTGTGATCATTGTGGGTTTTTCTTTCATTAAACGAGGGGTACCAACAATTTTGACCACGTGTGTAGGTGCCTCTCCATTACTAACCTCTAGTCTTGATGTCAGCGGCCATAAAACAGCTGACATCAACCCCAGAACTATTACCCCACTTGCCACTGCATGAGAGCAAGTGGGAAGAGCGGAGGCTAAGCGCCAGAATTGGCACACTTATGGATGCGTCATTTCTGGGCAGCTGAGAGCTGATGTTCTTAGCCTGGGAGGGGTACAATATCCATGGCCCCTTCCTAGGATATTAATATTAGCCCGCAGCTGTCTGCCTATCCTTTGCTGGTTATTAAAAATAGGGGGACTCCATGCCATTTTTTTGTGGGGTCCACCCTTATAACTGGTAATGGCTAAATAGACAGCTGTGAGCTGATATTAAGCTCACAGAAAAACATGGACATGCTAATAGGTGGGGGATAGTGCGGTTTCCTGCCATTTGGCAATATCTCCAATAACAGTGAGATATCATCTCCTAGGGATGCACGAAGCACTTCATGAATACCACCACCGCAACATTCTGGAGGAGCATGCACGAGGCACCTTACTAAGAATACCAAAATCATTTGTCTAATCTAAGTTTTCTATCAATTACTTACCTTGCATTATTGGAGTTTATATGGTATGTGGCTCCTGATGAGCCAGTTTGCAAACACGTCGAGCAATACATACCTGCATTTGAGCCTGAACTTAGCATGTTTTATCTTTTTGTGTGGAGTCCTAGTGATTATCACACTACTGGTCTATTCCTCTGATTTGGGGTATGCATTAATACTGCCACATAACAGTCATTCTGGACTGTCTGTTTGAAAACAATACGATAGTTCCAAATATGTGTGACACATTTCTGATATCAAGTTCATCACTGCAGCTAATTGTTAGGGTTGTGCTGTGATTGTCTCATGAATATCTAAGTTTTTGCAGGATAAAAAAGGTGTTAATTACCCGAGATTAGCTCTCATAGGAGTATACATTATTTACCACATCTGTACCCTGCAGGTACAGTAGGGTTGGTTGTGGTGTCTTGATTGTGGTATCTTAGCCGCCTTCACTCGTCCCCACACTTCTATACTTGGTTTCTATCACCATCACCTGTGTATGGCCTACTAGGGTCCCTGAGGGTGAGCCGCCGAAGAGCGGGGGCGCCATTTGCGTCCTAGTGGGTGCCAACCTTAGCTGACAGGTAGGGATAGACTAGGGGTCAGCATAGGGTATTGTCCCCTCCCTATCTAACTATATCTAATTGATTGGGTGCGTTACTGGCCTTTATTTTTGGCAATTTTCTGTTATTTTGAGGGTTTGTTTGAATATTTTTAATGATACTAATAAACTATAAATTTTAGGTGTATTTTTCTGTGAGCTTGATTTAACACTAAACACTTTCATTATTGACGGATTGGTGATTCTGTGAGCTGATATTAATAGCCTCGGAAGACCCATGTTTATTAGCCCCTTCCCACACTATCAACATCAGCATCCAGCTGTCCACTTTCCCTCAGCTGGTTAAGATAATTAAGGGGGACCCCACATAATTTTTTTCTTTTAATTCTTGAATTATTAGCTAAATACATGGACAGTAAGCTATACATGCACTGCAATGATGATATATCTCATATCACATATTTCTTTCTACCTATCTATCATCTATCTATCTATACCTGTATGAACTAGCTTAAAATCACCTGGAGAATTATTGTATGTAAAAGTTGATGTTAAAAATGCATTGCATATGGATTTCATACGGATGCAAGATTGTATTCACATGACACTCGCATATCACTCGTCCGACTTTTCAGGAACAACATCGGACCGATTTTATAAATGCTGATGAGAGTGAGCCCTTAATCTCTTTGGATGTTGTTCTGGGCTCTTTGGTCACCATTCGCATTATCTGTCTCTTCAATTTGTCATGAATTTTGCCCTTGTGGCCATGTCTAGTGAGATTGGCTACAGTCCCATAGACCTTAAAGGGGTTGTCCACTACTTTGACATTGATGCCCTATCCGTAGAATAGTGCATCAATGTATGATCGGCTGGGGTCCCGCACGCGGCACCCCCGCCAATCAGCTGTTATCGGTGCCGGCGGCAGCGGCCGCCGACCAGAGGTCCTTCCCTGCAGTGCTTGACCGTCAAGTTGTAGTGGACGCCACTTGTTACTGCACATCTGCCTCCTATTCAATTGTATGTACAGAGCTGTGCTATTTAGCTCCGTGCACTGTTTACATTTGCCATCTGTCGAAACTGATAACTGCTGATCGGTATCGGTGCCAGTTCCAGACTCCCACCGATCTGATATTGATTACCTTTCCCAGGGATAGCTCATCAATATTAAACTAGTGGAAATCCTCTTCAACTTGTAATATCAATGATAACAGCAGCAGCATTTCACAGAAGTAAATATTGCTTGCAGAAATCAGTGCACCACTTAAATCTTTACTTAACACATGTAATTTCTAAATTATACACAAATTACCCAATAATACATGAAACACAACAGTAAACAATAATCTATGCATCATATGAAAATATACAGTACAGGGCACAGTATAGAGAGGGGTAATATTATGAGATGGGACAATATAAGGAGGGTACACAGTATGTGGAGGGGAAGTGTGGGGGGACAGTTTAAAGAGGGGGCAAAGTATGGAGAGGGACATTATGAAGAGGGGGCACATTATGGAGGGAGAGGGTCAATGTGAAGAAGGGACACAGCATGGAAAGGGGACAGCACTGGCGAATAGTGAGAAGATTGGCAAAATATGGAGAGAGACACTGTGACGAGGAGGCACAGCATGGAGAAGGACACTGTGAAGAGGGTGTACAGTATGGAGATAGTTAGGAGATAAGGAAAGCCTGAAGTGGGGGCAGTGTGGAGGCCATACTTCATAAAGGAGGTTGGTGAGGTGGGTATAATTCATAAGGGAAGTGATGTGGTGATTATAGTTCATAAAGGGGGTGGCTATATTTAGTAAGGGGGAAGTGTGGTGGTTGTAGTTCATAAAAAAGGACAGTATGTAAATGGGGATCGGTGTGGTTTTTATAGTTCATAAGAGGGTAACTTGTCGGCTGTAGTTCATAAAGGACGATGGTGTGGAGATAAGGACAATGTGAAGTTGGGACACTGTTGAAGTTATAGTTAATAAGAGGGTACATTTTGGCTGCTGTAGTTTATAAATGAGGATGATGTAGAGGTTGTAGTTCAGAAGGGATGTCGATGTGGAAGTTGTAGTTCACAAGGGAGCACAATGTGAAGATTATAGTTCATAGTGGGGGTGGTGTAGCAATTGTAGTTCATAAGGAAAGCGGTGTGTTGGTCATAGTAAATAAGAGAGGACAGTGTGGCACTCATAATGCTTAAAGTGGATGATGTGAAGGCAATAATTTATAGGATAAGATAATGTTGAGGCCATAAATTATAAAAAACAACAGTGTGGGGATCACTTTTTTGTGTAGGGAGCATAGTGATGGCCAATCGTTTATTCAGGGGCACAGTTTAAAGGGAATTTGTCAGCAGGTTTTTGCTGCCTCATCTAAGACCAGCCTGATGGAGGCAAAGAGAAGCTTGCAGTTGCTCTCACACAATCAGCATTTTTAGATTTAGCAATACAGAAAGCTAATGTGACGCTGAGTCACTTTTCACGGCCAGGCCGTGAGATGCGATAGTCAAGGAGTCAGAAGTCAAAGCCAGGAGGGTAAGTCATAAACAGAGGGAAGAGGTAAATGCGGAATCAGGTAACGTTCCGTAGATCAGAATACCAGGAGGAAAGCAAATCAGAGCAGAAGGGGTTAAACAGAAGGATGGTCAGAACAAGGTCCAAGGTCAGGCAACAGAAGATCAATAAACAGAACTCAAGGCACAGAGAACAAACCACACACTAGCTGAATGTACGTCTGGCTGGCAGAGATCTGGGGGAAACAGCTCAGTTAAGTAGCCAGGCATTCAACTGGAATAATGAACACCTGAAGATGGCCAGTGCTTCCCAGTCTCAGGTTGGACAGCGGAGCTGTCAATCACAGTACTGACAGCTCCAGCACGTGACGCGCCCAGGGGATAGGGACGACTCGGTGCCCGGGCCTTTGCCTGGTTTTGGGGATGTCGCGGTGGTCGACTCCCGGGTTTCACTCTTGAAAAAGGAGATTGGAACTTGGATAGAAATAAAAATAAAGTAAATAGTTTGTGACGCCACCTGTGGTACCTGGTAAGGATTACCAGCGCTGCTGCAGACCTCCGGGGGGTGATGGGATGGCAGCTGTGATGTTTCTGCTCCCCACAGGCGGAGCGGGCCCCCGGGGCAGTGTGGAGTTTAGTGGTGGGTGGCGATGCTGGGGCTTGTAGTGCGGGGAGAGAGATGGCGCAGCCGAAATAATTGACGGAGGCAGTGCAGTGCAGTCATCCGAGCTTTACTCACGGTTCTTGCACAAGGTTCTCAGGTACACTGTACGAGTGTCCGCCTCCGCGTCGCACTGCATCTACCAGACCAGGGGTTCAGCTCTTCCTCAGATATGTCAGGAGCGCTTGACGGAACCCTGCTTTCTTTATGTTCCTAACTAGACCGACTTCCCGCGCTGGGTCTTCTCCCTCCTGTCCTGCGCTTCCCACACACTCAGTCCCGCTCGGGTGCTCTGAAGTCCCTCTGGGCAACCTGAAGTTCCCGGACCTGCTTGACCCTCACGGTGACTAGGATGAGACTGTGGCGACTGCACCATGGAAGTGCAGAAGTCTCCGGTTTTTCCAGCCGAGACCTGGAGTAACACGGCTGGTCCAGGGGCCGGTCCCCTTCTTGCGGCCTGATCCCTCTGACACCGGGCAGATTCGGGGCGTACGGGTGCCGTCCTGCACTCGCCGTACCCCCTGGAATCCCTTCTATAGAACGGAGCCTTCCTCCTCTGCTCCCCTCCTGGGCCTCTATTACTAGGCCCCACTTGTGGAGCAGAGGCCCTAACGAGACTCTGCTCCCCAACCGACTGTCTTCACTAACTCCTCTTACTGACCTCTCCACACCACCCTAAGATGGCTTCCCTTTATATACCTCCTATGATGGTGTTTCCCTACTCTACTTCCTCCACCCACACCCACTACTGGTTCCCCCTACCTTTGGTTCCCACCACTCCAGCCAGGGACAGGGCTCAGCAGGAAACACATTGCATTTTGCCCTTCCAGCCGGCCTGGAGCAGTGTAGTGTTGGATGCAGGTGTTGGGGTTCCGGGCAGCACTCCCTCCTTACCTGAGAGAAGGAGATACCACACCTCTGGGTGAGGTGCAGTACCTCTGTGGCGACTGAACCCTCAGGGGCGCCACACACGCCCCTGTACCAGATTGGACGGCTGAGCTGTCAGTAGACCTAGTGAGGGGTGGAACAGTGACAGCTAAGGAAGCTTCCCCCGTCCATAGCAGGATCTGTATTTACAATGTCCATAGACAGTGCCTATCAAAGGATGGGGTGTGTCGGACCAGGAGACACACACTGCTCTAGTCCAGCAATGATGAGCTCCTGGTGCTAAAACAATCATTGCAAGTAAATAACAGCACCGCTTGATAAGAGAGGCATCCCTTAAATCTGTGTATTAACCCCTACAGCATGATGTCTTCAGATTACATAGCAAAACCTGCTGACAGATTCCCTTTAAGGCTTATTTAGAGTAAAGCATGGATAGATATTTTTATTCATGGAGCTATAATGACACTTTTATTTTTTCAGGGCATTCTTTTGGGATACGCTGCAGAAGACCAGACAAGAGAGAAGTTTGCAGAGATGAGCTGTGCATGTGAAAAGTCATCTTGGCATTAGGAACAGATGAAGAAGAAAGGGATGAGAACAACTCCAATTAGAAAAGATGTCACTTTTAAGAAACTTAGATCTACGTGTGCATTTACACTGTCCAATCGCAGCCTATATCTGAATACCGACTGGCTATATGAAGCCAATCATTGGTAATTTAATAGCCTGTTTAGACAGGCCAAACAAACTTTCATGTGCACAAAATGTTCATTAACATGGTCATTCTATCATAGAATAGCATTATTTTCACAAGTCAATCTGCTGCTGGGAACAATGATATTAAAACATGCTTAAAATTAATTTCACCTGACGAATGAATGTTTTGCTTATGCATTGGGTGATTGATAGCCTTTTTAGAAAAGCCTGTTTCCATTTATTGGCTAGCGTAAATGCCCCTTAAAGTGTAACTTAACTTTTGGGAGATTTATTATATTTTATACTTTTTAATTCTGAGTAGATCAGTGGAGAACTGGATCCTGAGACCTCCACCGATCACTCAAAACCTCTTGGAAGTCCTGACAGAGGTGTCTAGGTTTTCTGGCACCCGGGGCAAGAATTCATTTTGCACTCTGCCTCCCCCCGCACATATGCGATTTGCACACTTAGTCACTTTGCCGAAGAGTTGCTCTCTCTAATTCTCTATATGTTTTGTGAAAAACAGAGAGAAGCAGGAAGAGAAGCTCATTTTCACGTGACCAGAAGCATGAAAATCGCATATGAGTGGATTGGCCAGTGATGACTGCTGGAACCTGCAAACAGAGCTGAATCCTGACAGTGAGTATATTACACGCTGTTAGGATTGACATGCTACAGGGCTTCATTTTATAATTAAATGGCTTGTCCAGGTCTGAGATGAAAGTCTGCAGTCACTCTAGGTGACTGCAAGCTTCTGAATTCTCACAGTGCATGCACTGCACATTTTCAGGATTCTCCCTTGCCGGTGGCAAGAGTGGACAGTCATGTGAGCACAATTATGTGATTATACTTCTGGTAACATTCCGACTAGACATGTCCGGCCTCGCTCAATTCATTTTCATTGAGTGAGGCCATGCATGTCTAGTCGGCACGTGACTGCATGTATGTGAATTGCTGGCACCAGAGAATCCTGACAGTGTGCAGTGCACAATGTGAGAATACAGAAGTCTGCAGTCACATAGAATGACTGCATACTCATCACAAACTTGGACAACCCCTTTAATGGTCCTAACATAAATCAAAATATGAGAATTAGGCTGTGTGCCCACGATGCGTCTTTTAAGCGTTTCCGCAGCTGCAAAAACGCTGCAGAAACGCTTAAAAAACGTATGGTATAAGGCCTGCCATGTCCCCCAATGATAATCCGCATGTGCTGTGCACATGCTGCGGAGATTTCCGCTGCGGATTATCATTACGGAAAAAAACGCAGCATTACCAATTATTTTGCGGAAGTGCTGCGTTTTCGCCGCCATTGACTTGCATTAGAACGCACCAATTCCGCAAGACTGCATCTGTACTTGTATAATTGGCGCTTTCTAATGTGCTTATGGTACCCGGGTGTAGAGGAGAGGAGAGTCTCATCCACACCCAGGTACCATTAAAAAAGCTTAAAAAATAATAAAATAAAAAATAAATATATACGTACTTTCTGGCGGCCCGCGCTGCGCTCCTCCTTGCTTCCCGGCACTTCGCGATGGAATGAAGGACCTGCGCTGACGTCAGAGTCATGTGACGGGTCACGCGACACTGACGTCGGCAGGTCCTTCACTCTACCGCTGCCGGCAGCCGGGACCAAGCGAAGCAAGACAGCATGGGCCATCGGAGGGTAAGTATATATTTATTTTTTTATTTTTTGACATTCTCTCGGGTCACACTATATAAATCCATGCTAGTTGCATGGATTTATATAGTGTGACCAAGTTGACAAGCACTTTCCAAGTGATGCTAAAATCGCTTGGAAAGCGCTTGTCAACCCGCATGTGGAAATGCATGTGAAGAACGCTTCACATCCGCATGTCCCTGGCAGGAAAAACGCATGTACAATCCGCATGTACAATCCGCATGTGTTTTTTTCTGCCAGGGAGATGCAGAAATGTTCAGGAAAAAATCCTGAGCATTTCTGCATCGTGGGCACATAGCTTTAGTCAGTATCACAAAAATTTTCACATCCAGGTGCCTGATAGATGACATTGTCTTGATTGTAGTCATTCTCTTTATTTTCCTCTTCATCTTGTCCAGGTGCCATGATGAGTTTTCACATTCACAGCTTGTCTCTGCAGACTTCCATCTTCTCTGGTCTTCTGTAGCACATACCCATATGATGCCCTTAAAAATAAGAGTGTTATTATGAAATATCTGCCCTACGCTGTGTGCCTGAATAAATAATTGCCCCTCACTATATTTCCTGCACAAAATATCACTCACACACTGTCCCTCGTATGGTACATGCCCTCCACACTGCCTTCTCCTTTCCATACTGGGATCCCTCTTTAAACGATCCTCTCACACTGTGTCCCCCCAATAGGGCCCAGTCTCTATACTGTGTCACCTCATCAGACTCCCTCTCCTTGGCTTAGTGTCCTCTCCTCGATACTCATACTGTGTCTGCATCCATCCCCCCACTCACCATACTGTGTCTGTACCCATACCCCCACTCGCTCCTCATACTGTGTCACCATACATTCTCCCCTTTGCTTCCCATGCAGCATCTGCACCCATCCTCCCCATTCTGTGTCTGCACCAATCCCACCCACTCACCATACTGTGTTTGCACCTATCCTCCCTCAGACAATCCCCCCTCGTTCCTCATACTGTGTCCACACCCATCCCCACTCATCATACTGTGTCTGCACCATCCCCCCACTCACCATATTGTGTCTTCGCCCATCCCATCTTCCCCCTTGCTCCTCATACAGTGTCTTCAAATTTCTCCCACTCCTCATATTGTGTCTGCACCTGTCCCTTCCTTGCTCCTCAAACTATGTCATCAAATATTCCCCCCGTTACACTAAATCTCCCCCACCCCTCCCCCCACATTAAATCCCCCCATTAAATCTCCCCCCTCACACTAAATCTCCCCCCACACACACACTAAATCCCCCCCAACACTAAATCTCCCACACACACTAAATCCCCCCACCCTACACTGAATCTTAGGTGTCTTCAGCTCCACTGGAGCACTCACCACTAGGGTTGAGCGAGTATGTTCTGTCCGAGTATGCTTGGGACGAGCTTCGAGTATTTACAGCTGCTCGGTGATATGTTTGAATCGCTCCCATGTGCATGATTTGCAACTGTTTGACAGCTTTATTACATGTGAGGAATGTGTAAGAAATAGACCCCAGCACCTTTTCTTTTTACTACTGTTAGGTTCTTGGGAGGTCTTTCTTGTTCTTTTTATTTTTGTTACTCCTTATCCTTCACCCCTCCACCTTAGTAGAATGTCTCTTAGTTTCTCACCTTGGGATCTCATATTTTTCTTCACACTTTCCTTTCGGCTTGTTGGTAGTGTGTTGCGTTCTCCCCTCTGGTTCCTCAGGAGGTACAAGAAACCCCTTGATGGCCTTTTAGGGAACCAGGTCCGAGGTGGTGTTTTTTAGTTGTGTGACTAGTGCCTTTCTAGTCTGTATGGGGACCAGTTGGGTGTAGTTGCGGTGTCTCCCTGGTGTGAGTGTGAACATGTTCATAACAATAGTGATGTATTCATGTACTTATAGTGGTTCTGGTGCTATATTCAAGTACTGATGATGGCTTAGGTGCTTTATTCATGTTCTAATGATGGTTCTAGCGCTGTACCCATGTATTGATGGTGGTTCTGATGATGTATGCATGTACTAATAGTGGTTATGATCCTGTAGTAATCTAGATGTATTAATCCTTAATTTGTCAAACTTGACAATACATGATTATAGAGTCAGGGTCCTGTCCTATGCACATGTGGACAACACAAACATTGAAAATACAGTCATCTTAACTAAGCCATATAAGTCAGATGAACAAGTGTTTGCATAAGGTCTCCATACACTTTAGATCACTAATAGTTTGTCCTGCAGCTACCTGGTCCAACTCTTCCATACACAGGGATGCTCGTTGTGCTTAATGCTCTTGTGTTCTCTATAAGAGAACCACTGCCAGACATCTCTGGTGGTGACTTATCTCTTAGGCTGCGTGCCCACTATGCGTTTTTCAAGTGTTTCCGCAGCGAAAACGCTTAAAAAACGCTTGGTAATACGTGTCCCATGGTCCCCAATGATAATCCGCATGTGCTGTGCACATGCTGCAGAAATTTCCCCTGCGAATTGTCATTGTGGAAAAATCCGCAGCATGTCCATTAATTTTGCGGACACGCAGCGTAATTGCCGCCATTGACTTGCATTGAAACGCATATTATCCGTGTCAGCACATTTGCACACACGGATATTATGCGATTCTATGTGCGGATGGTACCCGGGTTTGGAGAAGAGGAGACTCTCCTCCAGACCCAGGTACCATAGAACCTGTTAAAAAAGATAATTTAAAATAAAAAATAAAGATTATACTTACCTTCTGATGACCCCCTGTCTCCTCAGCGATGCATCTGGTCTGTTGTATGGGTCGCGGTGGTGTGAGGACCTGCCATGACGTCATTTAGTCATGTGACAGGTCACGCGACCGCTGACGTCGACGGTAGCGTGACCTGTCACATGACTCAATGACGTCATCGCAGGATTAGAGACACCAACATGACCCATACAACAGACCAGACGGAGCGGAGAAAATACCGGGGGCCATCGGAAGGTACGTATAATCTTTATTTTTTACCATTTTTATTCTTTTTTTTAACTATTACTTGGTCACTCTATATAAATCCATGCCGGTTGCATGGATTTATATAGTGTGACCAAGTTGTCAAGCACTTTCCAAGTGATGCTAAAATCGCTTGGAAAAGCGCTTGATAACCCGCATGCAGAAATGCAAGTGAAGGTAAATATAACATTTATTTTTTATTTTATTCTTTTTTTCACAGGTGCTATGGTACCCGGGTCCAGAGGAGAGTCTCCTGTCCTCCACACCCGGGTACCATCCGCACATTGAAACGTTTGGATTCCGAATGTACAGATGTAGTGATGCGGATTCCATGCGTTCCAATGCAAGTCAATGGCGGTGAAAACGCAGCGCTTCCGCAAAATAATTGGTAGTGCTGCGGATTTTTCTGCAATGATAATCCGCAGCGGAAATTTCCGCAGCATGTGCACAGCAGATGCGGATTATCATTGGGGAACATGGCAGGCCTTCTACCATGTGTTTTTTAAGCGTTTCTGCAGCGATTTTGCCGCTGCGGAAACGCTTAAAAAACGCATCGTGGGCACACAGCCTTAAAAAAGCACTTTTATTTTGCAGCTTGTCATATGTAAATAAGCCAGGATTAGTCCAGATAGCATTTCTTCCTCCACACTAGTCTTAACTTACATGGTCTAATCACGTCTCACACATCTTTACACTGAAGATAGTTCTTAATGACATTGGCTGTTTGTTTGGCGTAATTGTTCTGCTGCAGAATAAATTTACATGATGGATAAGTATCTGCCTGTATTACTCAACATTGAGGACACCCTTAATACTGACCAAATTCCCGAATCCATTTGCCAAAACGCAGCATCAAACTTGCAAGCACTCATTACTGTACTGCTCTCCAGCCCTTTGGTAAACGGTCTTCGGTTACAGCCAAATATTTCACATTTTGATTTATCAGTCCAGAGCACCAGCTTCCATTTTTCTGTACCCGGCTTCTATATTTTGGTGCATAGTTGAGTCACTTGGCCTTGTCTTCATGTCGAAAGCATGGTTTATGGCTACAATTCTTCAATGAAAACCACTTCTGGCCAGACTTTTCGGAAAAGTAAATGGGTGTAGTTGGGTCCTCGTTATCAGTTCTGAGCTGGTGGCACTGCTGGACATCTTCCAATGTTTAAGGAAAGTAAGTGACGCGCCCCCTGGGCCATGGGGTACTCGGTGCCGGGCCGGTCATTGCTAGGGGAAATGTCACAGTGGCGGTGACCCGGTCCGTGACCCAGGGCGGTCAATCAAAGGGGAATTATTTACAGGGGATTTATAGTTCTTATATACAGTTCGTGATGCCACCTGTGGTATGCGGCTATGTGGAGCCGCCGCTGCGGAGCAGGTCCTCTGGAGCTGGTGTGAATGCAGCAGAGTTGGTTTAGCTCTCCACAGGTAGAGCTTAGCTCCAGGGCAGTGTAGATGTTGTTGTTATGAAGTAGCAATCGTGGTGCAGTGTAGTGCAGCAAGTGATGGCGCAGCAGCAATAACTGACAGAGATGGTGGGGTGCAGTCTTCAGGGTTTTACTCACGATTTTCAGACTCCAAGTTACCAGGGCCAGGGTAACCTCCCACGTCGTCCTGTGCTTACTCAGGGAGGGGTTCAGCAAACCCTCAGGTACCTCCAGAGTACATAGCGGGACCCCCTTCTGTGTGTTCCTTCTGGCCGTCTCCCTGCACCTCACACCTAGTGTCCCAATCCAGTGACCGGGGACCTTGTCGGGCGACGTCTTCTCTGTCCCCTGGGTCCTCTATGGCTACCTTCTTTGTGAGACAGATGTGCATTGTGGCTGCAGTACCTGAAATACTACAGCCCCTGGTTTCCTAGTTGAGACTTGAAGAACTCTGCTAGTTTAGGGACTGGTCCCCTCTGTGCGACCTGACCCCTCCACCGCCTAGCAGATTTGGGCGTACGGGTGACCTCCAGCACTTCCCATACCCCTGGGGTCCCTTCCACGTTCCTGGAGCCTCTCCTGCTCCTCTCTCCCTCAGTCTGTGGTGGGCTTCTCCTCAGGCCCTCCTCCTGAGCAGAGCTCCTACAGAGCTCCTGACGCGCCCCCTGGGCCAGTGTTGTTTGGGGGATACCCGGAGTCGGATCAGATGGGGGTTGTAGTCTCCGAGTGGGGGTGACCCGGTCCGTGCCCAGGGTGTCAAGCTCAGTGTGTGGCAGTCCTACAGATGTTGCTGGATGTTCTTTAGTGTCGACTACGCCACCCGTTGATTTGCGGTCAATACGGCCGCCGCTGCAGCAGGGTCCGCTGAGGCTGGTGGTGTGTGTGCAGCTTCTGGTAGTATAACCCCCAACGGGAGGGGTATAGCCTCAGGGGGTCAGTTGTAGAGGGTGGTGGTTGTGGTGGCGCAGTGAGGATGGTAATAAGACTCAGAGTCGGGCTGTGCAGTTCAGGGTTTTTACTTACTGCTGTTGTGCTGGTCACTCCGGCCTTGAGTGACCGCCCGAGCCGTGCTGCGTCCACCAGGTCCTGGACTCGGTCAACCCCCAGGTAATTCTGGAGCGTGATCCTGAGCTCCCTTTCTGACGTTCCTTTTCTCTGGCCTTCCCCACCAGGGATCCACTTATGTCCGGCTCCCTCGGGCCTCTTGTTGGTAAAACCCTTGTCTCTGGGTTCCCTGACCCTATACTTGGTATGCCTTCGCAGTGGATTTAGTGGGGGGTCGTGGCAGATCCTGCCCACAACCTCCGGTCTCTGGCTGAGGATTAGTGCCCTCCACCAGCTTGGGATCCGGTACCCTTGTGCCAACCCTTCACCCTTCTGGTTGTATTTGGGCTCTTGGGGTTCCCTCTTCTTCCCCTCTGGGTACTTTTCTTCTCCTCTCTCTCTTCTTTCAGGACTGCTTGACCCTCTACAAAAGACTGACTGGTAACTGTCTGCCTGTCTGACCCTGATCTAAGATGGTTCCCACCTTATATACTCCCTCTATGTGTGAGCTCAGGTGACCAGCACCCAATGAGCTCCTAGCATTACCCAGACTGCTCCCCCTATCTGCCCCTACACTACTGGGATGTTCCACCCCCTCCCACTCCAGCCAGGGACAGACACTGTCGTACCTGCACATATACCTAGTGGGAGTACCATTGATCTGTCCCCCGGAAATGGGATGTATGTAGTGCATGCAGCCTACTGAGCTCAGTTCCACACTCCATCCTTACCCGGGAGTGGAATATCACACCTCTGGCTTGAGGTGCAATACCCCTGTAGCAGCCGAATCCTCAGGGTGCTACATTCCCCCCTGGTAAATCACAGCACGTCCTCGGGCTGTAAAAGAATAAACATCCAAAAACATACAATTTTTTTCAAAACATCATAAACATATAAAACATTATAAACATTATCCTTCAATCATCCCTTTATGGGAGGTACTTCTTACTTATAATGTTACCAGCATCAAATGTTACGGACACATCATATAATAATATTAACTCTTTCAGCATAATAAAACTTTTACTATAAAACATTTTTGACCTCTGGCCACTTGTGCAAATTGTGACCAGGGAAGTGCCACAGTCTCTGGTAGAAAAAACAGTTTCCTATAAAACCGGTAGGGGGCACTTTAGGAAGCGCAACTATTTACAAGGGATATGGCCGCTCTCAGTCCTCGGCCAGTGGGGAAAAGGGATGGCTGCTCACAGTCCTCAGCCTGTGGGGAGATGGGACACACTGGAACAGTTCACTGGTCCCAACGGGGACTATAATGGTAACAGTTATTGTACCTTCACGGGTAACTATTTACAGTGCTCCTACTGTACATCAGTGGCGACGTCCTCCAGCTCCTTCCTCCGTGTACCCTTCAGACCCGTCCGGGTCCTCTTGCTCCTCCTGACACCTCAGCTCTTTCTCTGTCAGTCGGTGTACATGAAGGGCGTAGGGTCCTTTGGCACACTGGTGCCGGGTAAAGGTGACCTCATCACCCAGGTAAAGGTCACGACCTCTGTGTCCCTCCGGTAGGTGGGACTCGACATCTCTTCTGGTCACAAAGACGTCGCCGGGGGTGTGATGATCTCGAATGAAGCCCCAACCGTGCTGCAATTGGAATTTAATTACAGTCCCGGTGGCACGGGGACCGTGGGCTGCACGGGGGTTCCTCCTGGTCCGGCTCTTCTGTTCTGCACTTTTTATTTGCAGCCGCTGCTCGCGGACCCGCCTCTCTCTTCTTTCTCGGTCAAAGGCTTCCAACTGCTGGCGGCAGCACTCTGCACGCTCCGCTGCAGCCGCCCGGGTTTCTTGAGTGAACCCGATGAGGTCTCCTCCTGCGGGGTCCCACTCAAACTGCGCCTCCTCTAACGAGAGCGGGGTCATCTTGACGGGCGCCGGAGCCGGGATCAGGGGCTCATCCAGAGGTCTTTCTTTCCGGAGTCGGGGATGGTGGAACTCCGGTGGCCACACAAAGGGCTGCCCATCCGGGCATGTGTGCTGGGCAAATAGGTCTTCACCCAGGTGTGGCGCTGTGGACGTTAAGGGCGCTGTTGTGGTGGCGGCGCCCGGGTTCACCAGGCCTTGCGAACAGGCTTGGGGCACCCTGAATGTAAAGGGCACCGTGAAGACGGCGGCGCCCGGGGTTACTTGGCCCAGCGACCAGGCCGGTGGCTCAGTGGAGGTAGAGGGCGCTGTTGGTACTGCGGCGCCCGGGGGTACTCGGCCTTGCGACCAGGCCGGTGGCGTCTCCTGCTTGGCCGCGCTCAGGGTTGAGGCGCGTGACGTCACAGGGGGCGTGGTCGCGGCTCCTGCCGCTTGAGGCCTAGCTTGGAGCGGTGACGATGCAGCAACGTGAGTGGTGAGTGGGGTCTCGGGCTCTGCGACGGGGAGTTGGGGCAGGCTTGCGACCATCGGGCACAGGATGTTGTCGTCCCCATTACCTGCTCCCTTTTCTTCAACTCCCACCGCGGCGTCGTCTCCGGCCGTCGTCCCTCCTGCACCGTCCTCAGAGGCGGACATGCTCCTTGTTGTGGGTGGCGTGCTTCGCTGGCGGGTTCCAGCCTGCTGGGCCATCTCTCTGCTCCATGCGGCCAGTACGTCCCGCTGCACTCGGGCCATCCTCTGAGCCAAGCCCTCCAGTGCGGTCCGTGCATGCTCCCGATCTCTGGGGAGCTGCGCCAGGATCTCCACCAGGCCTTCTGGGGTTGTCGCTTGCAACAGGCTCCTGACCACTGGGTCGGTGCTGCCTGCCTCTCCCTCCATCTCCGGGTACGGCTCCTCCAGACCCCTCCAGGCTGCACCCATCTTCTCTGTTTTGTTCTGTATACGCCCATACTGAGGGCGGTCCTGGGGCAACTTGGTGATTGTCAGTTCCAGGGGCAGACCCCCCACGCTGATGGACATCTCAATCATTGCAGTCTCTGCTGGTGGGGGCGGTCTTCGTTTTTGGCGCCACTCTTGGTCCTGGCCCACGATGGGAGGTCGTCTCTTACCACCCTCTGGCACGCCCATAATGGCGTCCGCTCTGCCAGGGCGGGAAACTGTCCAAGATGGCGGGAATCGCCTCCCAGTGGCGGGAAACTCTGTGGATGGCGGGAAAAAGCTGCAGATGGCGGGCAACCGGCAGGAACCGATCCGAGATGGCGTCCGATGGCGGGGACCCTCCGGAACCGGCGGGAGACTTCTTTTTGAGGTAACGGTGAACTTTTCTTCAGGCACGCAGTACCCTGTTGTTGCGGGCACGTTATCCTGCCGACTACGCCAAAGTTGACGCGCCCCCTGGGCCAGTGTTGTTTGGGGGATACCCGGAGCCGGATCAGATGGGGGTTGTAGTCTCCGAGTGGCGGTGACCCGGTCCGTGCCCAGGGTGTCAAGCTCAGTGTGTGGCAGTCCTACAGATGTTGCTGGATGTTCTTTAGTGTCGACTACGCCACCCGTTGATTTGCGGTCAATACGGCCGCCGCTGCAGCAGGGTCCGCTGAGGCTGGTGGTGTGTGTGCAGCTTCTGGTAGTATAACCCCCAACGGGAGGGGTATAGCCTCAGGGGGTCAGTTGTAGAGGGTGGTGGTTGTGGTGGTGCAGTGAGGATGGTAATAAGACTCAGAGTCGGGCTGTGCAGTTCAGGGTTTTTACTTACTGCTGTTGTGCTGGTCACTCCGGCCTTGAGTGACCGCCCGAGCCGTGCTGCGTCCACCAGGTCCTGGACTCGGTCAACCCCCAGGTAATTCTGGAGCGTGATCCTGAGCTCCCTTTCTGACGTTCCTTTTCTCTGGCCTTCCCCACCAGGGATCCACTTATGTCCGGCTCCCTCGGGCCTCTTGTTGGTAAAACCCTTGTCTCTGGGTTCCCTGACCCTATACTTGGTATGCCTTCGCAGTGGATTTAGTGGGGGGTCGTGGCAGATCCTGCCCACAACCTCCGGTCTCTGGCTGAGGATTAGTGCCCTCCACCAGCTTGGGATCCGGTACCCTTGTGCCAACCCTTCACCCTTCTGGTTGTATTTGGGCTCTTGGGGTTCCCTCTTCTTCCCCTCTGGGTCCTTTTCTTCTCCTCTCTCTCTTCTTTCAGGACTGCTTGACCCTCTACAAAAGACTGACTGGTAACTGTCTGCCTGTCTGACCCTGATCTAAGATGGTTCCCACCTTATATACTCCCTCTATGTGTGAGCTCAGGTGACTAGCACCCAATGAGCTCCTAGCATTACCCAGACTGCTCCCCCTATCTGCCCCTACACTACTGGGATGTTCCACCCCCCTCCCACTCCAGCCAGGGACAGACACTGTCGTACCTGCACATATACCTAGTGGGAGTACCATTGATCTGTCCCCCGGAAATGGGATGTATGTAGTGCATGCAGCCTACTGAGCTCAGTTCCACACTCCATCCTTACCCGGGAGTGGAATATCACACCTCTGGCTTGAGGTGCAATACCCCTGTAGCAGCCGAATCCTCAGGGTGCTACACTCCTACTCCCAACTCTTCCTCTCACTGAAGAAGAACTCTTCTAGATTGTTCCACCCTCTTTTTATATCACTCCTTTCAATGCTCCCCTGATTTATTTCCTCCACCCACACCCACTACATGGTTCCCCCTACTTTGGTTCCCCCACTCCAACCAGAGACAGGGCTCAGCAGGAAGCGCGACACATCTTGCCCTTCCAGCTGGTCTGGAGTAGTGTAGTGTTGGATGCAGGTGTTAGGGTCCCAGGCTGTACTCATTCCTTACCCGAGAGTGAGACACCACACCTCTGGGTGAGATGCAGTACCTCTGTGGCGACTGAACCCTCAAGGGCGCCACATAAGCATGATGTGTCTTTAATCTGCTGCACTAAATTTCCTTTGACGAACACCGCATTTATGGCCCTCAATGATGCCCATTTCTTGGTGTCCTCAATGCTGAGAAAAACAGGCAGATATTTATCCATCATACAATAGCATTAGGGACACATCCAATTGGCTCCAAATTTAATCTGCAGCAGGACAATGACCACAAACATACAGCCAATGTCACTAAGAACTATCTTCAACATAAAGAAGAACGAGGAGTTATGATATGGCTCCCACATATAGAAACAAGGGGATTTTTGCAAGCCAAATCCACAGAAGATCTGTGGTTAGCTCTCCAAGATTTTGGAATAACCTCCCTGCCGAGTTACTTAAAAAACTGTGTATAGATGCTGAAGAATTGATGCTTTGCTACTGTTTTGAAGAAAAATGGCGGTCGCACCATATATTGATTAAAGATTTCTCTTTTGGTCATTCACTCTGCATTGTATTAACTGATAAAAAAGAAACTATCAACACTTCTATTTTTGGAAGCATTCATACTTTGCACTCTTACCTAAAACTTTTGCACAAAACTATACATCTGAAATGTTTGTGCAAATTTTGCTACATTTTAACAGAAAGTGATTTTATGTGCTAAAAAGTGGTAAAAAAGGTTAAAAACAAACATTAAGAGTATTTTTTATTTTGCGCAAAATTCAAGAACCACTTTTAAAAATTTGCCACAAAAAATGTCAACAAATACAATAAGACAAAAAAAAGTGACTTGAAAAAAATGCAACTGATAAATCAGACCCTTAGCCTTTTTAGCACAAATTAATTGCTTAAACAAAAATGCTCCATAATTTATAATATAAAAAATATACAAGAGGAATGAATTCAAAACAGCAATAAAACTCATTTGTCAATGAATTGCAGAGTTTTGGCAATGAAACCTGGTGCCTGGTCCTCACCTCTGATGCCCCAACATATGCTATGCACACAAGCTTTCTGAGCTGTAGTATACAAAACGCCCTGCACAAATCATGTTAGAGTAAAGCTCCCCACACACATTAAACTAACATCGACCAAACCCACCGATATCGGTGTAAGGAGATGGATGAGTGAGAATACGCAGGCAGTTAATGCCTAACCGAGTGTCTGCAAGCGAACACCGCCATCTGCTGGTCAAAGATGATAGGAAAAGGGACAATAGAGAGAATTTCATTAGCAGGAACTGAAGAGTGAAGTGCATGTTCCTTGAGGGAAGAAATTGGAGGAGACAGCAGGTCAGCTGATAGATGTGGCACAATTAGGAATTCTAAAAGGCACAGGAGGGCAGTAAAGGGGAGGAGTCGGAGTCTGAACCTATAGCAGGACGGATGTGTGATGCAGTGAGGTTGGCTTATAGCCACCATTACCGAGTGATGAGGAGAGTACACCCTGAGAGTACGGTGTTTGAGGTCCAACCCAAGGGGGAACATAAAACACCAGGAAGAGTGCCACACTGCAATATGCTTCATCCCTGTGTGTCGGAAGGGGAGAGAGTAACAGGGTCTTCACAGGAACAAAGAAATCGTACACCTCCAGTACACAGATGGTGAAGTAGAGGGGTGGGTAGTAGATGCCGTGCCCACAAAGGTGATACTATCACCTCTATTTGGTCCTAAGAACGCATCAGGGGCTGAACCCACGAGAGGAGTCCCAGAAGACCCAAGTGCTTCAGAAGAGACAAGCCAAGAGGAGCCTCGCAGAACTGAGCATGCCAATGCTTGTGTCCCACCCACGAGGTACACAGAAAATGATTTCATTTGGTAATATATTGTGCGAGAGACAAGGGAGTGTACCTGGATATTAGCAACGCTGGTGCCACCCACAAGGAATACATAGAGCCAGAAGTGATCCTTCTCACTCGAGGATTGGTGAGTTTAAAGAAGGGGGGAATGTAAGGAGATGGACAAATGAGAAGATTCACACAGTTTATGCTTAAGTGAGTGTTTGTAAGTGAACACGGCTACCTGCTGATCAACAATGATAGAAAAATACAAAGCAGAGAGAATTACATTAGTAGGAAATGAAGAGTCAAGTGCATGTTCCCTGAGAGAAGAGATTGAAGGAGACAGCAGGTCAGGTGATAGCTGTGGTGTAGTTAGTAATTATAAAAGGTCCAGGAGGTCACTGAAGGGAAGGAGCCAGCACCTGAACCTGGAGCAGGACGGATGTGTGGAGCAGCAAAGTTGACTCATAACCACCTTTAAGAGTGACCAGAACCGAGTAAAGAATTGAGTCACCAGACCCAAGTAAAGGAGCAAGAGACCAGAAACAGAGCTAAGTGTTTGGAGACAGAACCGAGTGAGCAAGATTGGAGCCAAGAGAAGCGAGCAGATTGTGTTAGAGGGACATTCATGAGATCCGCAATGTGAGGGGTAGAAGTATGGTACACAGGGGACTGGGTTCACGCTCCAGAGAACGAAGGTGGTCAGCACAGCCAGTGCTAGAAGTGACTCACAAAGAAGGGAGTTGCGGCCTAACGGTGCATTAGCATAGACTCTCGTTAGGGGCTGAACAGCGTGTGTCACTACCACCAGAGTGACCAGGAAACGATGGTGATGGATAAAGATCTGACTGTGACGCACTATAGAACCGATTGACAGAATAGAGACGCTTGTATCTATTGTTAATGAAATCTTACCTGCTTTTCTGTCTGGTTTTGAGGACGTTTTCTGAGAGGGGGTGTCAGGATTTGCCTCCTCATCGTGCATATGACTGTCCTACTAACCTGACCTCCGGAGCTAAACTACCAAAGTCAAGACTGTATAAACTTTCTGGCCCTGAGAGATGAGCCATGAAGAATTTCATTGCGGAAAGTCTGGAGAAGGGACATATCAGACCCTCATCTTCGCCCTTGGCCGCAGGGTTCTTCTTCATGAAGAAAAAAGAAAAAAGATGGAGGCCTACGTCCCTGTTTAGATTCCCGGGAATTAAATCAAATTACCATCTGAGATCCATACCCTCTTCCTCTGATTCCAGATTTGTTCAGCCAGGTTGTGGGAGCTAAGGTATTCTCCAAGTTGGATTTAAGGGGAGCCTACAATCTGGTTAGAATCAGAGAAGGGGATGAATGGAAAACAGCATTCAATAGCCCTGAAGGGAATTTCGAGAGTCTAGTTATGCCTTTCGGTTTGACCAATGCAAGTTATATTTTCCATCATTTGGTAGGCAGGTTTGTGCTGGTATATCTAGATGATAGTTTGGTTTACTCACCTGATTTTGAGACACATCAGGGGCATGTTAAACAGGTACTTCAGATATTAAGGAATAACGAACTATATGCCAAACTAGAAAAATGTGTTTTCGCCGTCCAGGAGGTGCACCTTTTGGGGTACCTGCTGTCATCTTCGAGTTTTCGGATGGATTCGGAAAAGATCTGTGCTATCCTTGATTGGGAACGTCCCGAGAACCTGAAGGCTCTACAATGTTTTCTGGGCTTTACTAATTTTTACCGGAAATTCATTCAAAATTATTCAGTAATTGTGAAACCCCTTTTTGACAACTAGGAAGGGGTCTGATTTTTCTAAATGGTCAGATGCCTCCCTGCAGGCTTTTTCCTCCCTAAAGAACTGTTTTGTCGTGGCACCTATACTCAGTCAATCCGATGTTTCCCAACCCTTTATTGTGGAAGTTGATGCGTCGGAGGTGGGGGTTGGGACTGTGTTGTCTCAGGGCCCGTCCCCGGGTAAATGGCGTCCATGCGCTTTCTTTTCTCAAAAATTATCTTCGGTTGAGAAAAATTGTGAGCTTTTGGTGATTAAATTGGCACTTGGAGAATGGCGACATTGGTTGGAGGGGGCTGTCCATCCTATTACTGTTATCACTGACCATAAGAACCTGTCATATCTTCAATAAGCTAAACGTCTCAACCCTAGGCAAGCTAGATGGTCCCTGTTTTTCACTAGGTTCAATTTTGTTGTCATTTTTCGTCGAGGGGTCAAAAATGTCAAGGCTGATGCTTTGTACCGGAGCTGCCCTGGTGGTGGTGACCATGAGAACCCTGCCCTGATATTACAGAAGAGGGGCAGGGTTCTTTGTACCATCTAATCTGCGCCGCAAAGTAATTAAGGAACATCACAACTCTGTGCTTGCTGGTCATCCAGGTGATAAGGCAACTGCGGACCTCCTCTTTCATTGTTTTTGGTGGCCGGGGTTGCATCGGGATGTGGTTGAACACGTATCTGCTTGTAGCATTTGCATGCGCTCTAAAGTATCGCATACCCGTCCGTCTGGTACTTTTCTTCTGCTACCTATCCCTAGCAGGCCATGGACACACTTGTCCATGGATTTTATTACTGACCTACCGGTTTCTGCAAGCAAAATGGTGGTTTTGGTGGTAGTATATAGGTTCAGTAAAATGGTTCACTTCGTTGTATTAACGGCACTTCCAAATGTCAAGACTCTTGCTCAGGTGTTTATAAATGAGATCGTGAAGCTTCACGGGGTTCCCTCTGATGTGGTGTCAGATCGGGGGACCCAGTTTGTTTCCAAGTTCTGGAAAGAATTCTGTTCTCGATTGGGGGTGCAGCTGTCCTTTTCTTCTGCCTTCCATCCTCAGTCGAATGGACAGACCGAGCGTGTTAAGCAAAATTTGGAGACCTACCTCAGGTGTTTTGTCGCTGAAAATCAGGAGGATTGGGCATCCTGCTTACCGCTGGCAGAATTTGCTATTAATAATCATCGTCAAGTATCTACTGGCAGGTCACCGTTCTTAGGTGCATACGGTTACCATCCACATTTTGGTACTTTTAGTGGGGGAGGGGCTTCGGGAATTCCTGAGGAGGAACATTTTGCTTTGTCGCTCTCCTCGGTGTGGCGGGGGCTTCTGATTAATTTGAAGATCATTGGAGACAGGTACAAACGTACTTGGTGCACTAAAAGGGTTATGGTCCAGAGGAGAGGATGTGGGTTTCAGCATCAGAGGTGAATGCTTCCAGGCTGGTTTGTTCATTGCACACCTCTTATCCTGAGAAACCTGGTCCTGCAGAAGGTCACTTCCTTTGGTATTACAGACGCCTTCTAAGATCTGTCTTACTTTAGGACCCAGCAGCTACCTCCCTCCTGCTCTGATTGACACCCTGGCCTGGGGTTACGAGTCCGGGTGGTGGAACCTGTGTGCTTTGGTGCAAGGAGGGACCAGAGGGGTGTGACTAAGTGCCTACTCAGCCTGACCAAGGTTGCACAGTGGCTCAGTCGACTCCGTGAACCAGGAAGGGACCGAGCAGGGGGACCAGGTGCCACTCTGGGACCGACCTTATGTGAGAGCCGGTGATTCCCACGGGTCAGTTGGCAGGAACTGACCGGTACAGCGGATGAGCACGGCAGGAAGGCTGACGGGTGGTCCGGATAGATAAGCAGGCTGGTTCGGCGGATAGCCAGACGGGTGCTCCAGGTAGGCTGGCGGGCAGGCACGACAGCTAACAGGCAGGTGCTCCAGGTAGGCAGGCTGGCATGCTCTACAGGTAACAGGCAGGTGCTTCCAGGTAAGCAGGCTGGCGGGCACGACAGATAACAGGCAGGCAGACTGGCGGACAGGACTGACAGGCAGACTGGCGGACAGGACTGACAGGCAGACTGGCAGACAGGACTGACAGGCAGAGGGACCTGAGGGCTAATCAGTACAACAATCTTGCACAGGCACCTCCATATTGGAGGAGGTGCTTTAAATAGGGGAAGTCCTCCGGCCATTGGCCAGGGACTTTTTAGGACGGCGCGCGCGGCCCCTTTAAGAGGGAGGGAGTGCGCGCGCCCTAAGCACAGTGTCCGGGAAGCTGCGCGCAGTGCGCGCCACAGTAGCTGCAGAACGGGAGCCAGAAGATGCCGGACCAGGGCCGTGGCAGTGAGGGGAACGGCGTCTCTGCCCGGCAGGAGGCAGAGACGCCGATGCTACAGTACCCCCCCCCTTTACGCCCCCCCTTCTTTAAGCCCGAGAGAAATTTTTTAAGAAGACGAGGGGCATGGATGTTCTCCCTGGGTTCCCAAGACCTCTCCTCCGGGCCAAGCCCCTTCCAATCCACAAGAAAGAAAGTATTTCCTCTTACCCTCTTGGTGGCCAAAATATTTTCTACCTCAAAGACGTCCTCAGCGGAGACTGGAGCTGGAGAGGTACCAGGATCATCAGAGAAGGAATTAAGGACAACAGGTTTGAGGAGGGATACATGAAAGGAGTTGGGAATCCGTAAGGTGACCGGGAGTTTCAGCTTGTAGGCCACGGGATTAATTTGGTTTAGAACCTCGAACGGACCGATGAACCGCGGACCCAACTTATAGGAAGGTATCTTGAGACGGACATATTTGGAGGAAAGCTAGGCCTTGTCTCCCGGATGGAATTGAGGTGGATCCAGACGTCTCTTATCAGCATGTCTCTTCATCCCCTCGAAGGACTGAAGAAGTGCAGATCTAGTGTCTTCCCAAATTGCCGAAAATTCGCTGAGAAGAGACTCCACGGCAGGATTGTCCACAGAAGAGGAGACGGGAAACGGAATCTGGGGGTGTTGACCGTAGACCACAAAGAACGGGGATTTAGTGGAAGACTCGCTCTCATGGTTGTTATATGAGAACTCGGCCCAGGGAAGGAGCTCAACCCAATCGTTATGGTGAGCATTGAAGTGCCGGAGAAAACTAGTAAGGACCTGGTTGATACGTTCCACTTGACCATTGGAGACATCCAGCAGCTTGCACGTAGCTCTCCAGAAGCGTTAAGTGAACTGAACCCCGCGATCAGACACAATGTGGAGGGGTAGGCCGTAAAGACGGAAGATGTGATGGATGAAGTCCTTAGCCAGCACAGATGCAAACGGAAGACCAGGCAGAGGGATGAAGTGGGCCATTTTAGAGAAGCGGTCAGCGACCATCCAAATGACTGTACAACCGGCAGAGACAGGGAGATCCGTAATGAAGTCCATAGCTATGTGTTGCCACGGAGCGGAAGGCACGAGAAGAGGAAGGAGGCGGCCGGATGGAAGGTGCCGGGGAACCTTGTTACGGACACAGGAGGAACAAGCCGCGATGAAGTCCGCAACATCCTTGTGCAGAGAAGGCCACCAGTAATGTTGGGCGATGAGTAGAAAGGTCTTCCTCTGACCAGCATGACCGGCTAGTTTGGATGAATGGCCCCAGAGTAGAACCTTCTTACTATCTGGAACCGCCACAAAAGTCTTACGAGTGGAAGAAGAGACAGGTCAAATGGAGCCACAGTCATTACTTTGGAGGGGTCGATGATATGTAGAGGCTCTTCCTCTTGGTCAGTGGACAGGAACGAGCGGGATAAAGCGTCAGCCTTAATGTTCTTGTCTGCCGGGCGGTAATGCAGAGTGAAGCAGAATCGGGCAAAGAATAGAGACCACCTGGCCTGACGCGGATTAAGTCTTTGGGCGTTTTGTAAATAGGCCAGGTTTTTGTGGTCAGTGTAGATGACCACCAGGTGCAGAGTCCCCTCCAGCAGGTAACGCCACTCCTCCAGCGCCAATTTGATGGCTAGCAGCTCTCGATTTCCTATGGAGTAGTTGGCTCGAACGAGGAGAAGAGCTTGGAGAAGAAGCCGCAGGTCACCATTCTCCCTGTTACGCACACACACCCGGACTGATTGTCGTGAGCGTGGTTAGTGATCACACTGGACCATGAACCGAGGAGTGCCTGGAGGGGCGTGACTAAGTATCAACTCGGTCTGACCAAGGTCACACAGCGGCTCAGTCGACTCCATGAACCAGGGAGGAACTGAGCAGAGGGACCAGGTGCTACTCCAGGTCAGACTCCGGTCACAGCTGTTGACCCACACCGGGGAATGCAGGAACAGGCAGGTTAGGCTGGCATACAGACAGGTGGGTACTGGCAGGCACGACTGGCATGCAGACAGGTGGGTACTGGCAGGCACGGCTGGTATGCAGACAGGTGGGTACTGGCAGGTAGGAACGCAGGCAGAATAGGGACCAGTACAGACTGGGATAAAGGAACAGAGCCGCAGGTGCGGTAGACAAGCAGAGCAGAGCAAAACCCGCAGGTGCGGTAGAGAAGCAGAGCAGAGCAAAACCCGCAGGTGCGGTAGACAAGCAGAGCAGAGCAAAACCCGCAGGTGCGGTAGACAAGCAGAGCAGAGCAAAACACACAGGTACAGTAGACAAGCAGAGCAGAGCAAAACCCGCACGTGAGGTAGACAAGCAGAGCAGAGCAAAACCCGCAGGTGCGGTAGACAAGCAGAGCAGAGCAAAACCCGCAGGTGCGGTAGACAAGCAGAGCAGAGCAAAACTCACAGGTGCGGTAGACAAGCAGAGCAGAGCAAAACCCGCAGGTGCGGTAGAGAAGCAGAGCAGAGCAAAACCCGCAGGTGCGGTAGACAAGCAGAGCAGAGCAAAACCCGCAGGTGCGGTAGACAAGCAGAGCAGAGCAAATACACACAAAGTACTTACAATGAAGTAGCGAGTGGACACTAAACTCACAAGCAGAAGTATAGAGACAACGAGTTGGAGTTAGGTGCAGGTTCAGACACTGCAGGAAAAGGGAAGATATGGACATAGAGACAAACAAGTAACAGGCTAGGAACAGACAGGAACAAGATACAGGAAAGAGCCTGGGAACTCAGCCCCCAGGGTGGCGGAAACAGACTAGAAGTCACAAATACAGGTAACGGGCCTGGTATACAGCCCCCAGGGTGGCAGAACAGACTAGAAGTCACAGATACAGGTAACAGGCCTGGGTATACGGCCCCCAGGGTGGTGGAAACAGACAAGATACAGGACAGGACCTGGCAACTCAGTTGCACAGAACACACTGAAAGAAAGTTTTGCTCAGGCACCTCCTACTGGGTGGAGGGGGTTTAAGTATCCAGTGACTCACAGCAATAGGCTGGGAATGCATTAGGACTGTGCACATAGTAACTATAAGAAAGAGGGAGTAACCGCGCCGCTGCCCTAAGCAATCAGACAAGAGACATGCACACAGCAGGTAGTGGAGCAAAGTATGCATCAACCTCCAAGAAAAACTGCTTGTTGCAATCCGGATGGTGCAGCACAGGGGCGGAGGAGAAGGCTTGTTTTAGGGAGACGAAAGCCTCCTCCGCTTCGGAAGTCCATTACCTGGGATTTGCTCCCTTACGGGTGAGCGTGGAGATGGGAGCGGTCCAGGAGGAGAAATGAGGGATGAAGAGGCGGTAATAATTTGCGAAGCCTAGGAATCGCTGAATCACCTTCAACCCCTCCGGTCGGGGCCACTTTAAGACGGCAGAAACCTTCTCGGGATCCATCAGCAGACCAGTCTCGGAGATAATATAGCCCAGGAACGGAAGGGAGGTCTGCTCGAAAAGGCATTTCTCAAATTTTGCATATAGGCGATTCTGCCAGAGCCTTAGCAGAACCTGACGAACATCCCTCCGGAGTGTGGGCAGGTCCGGAGAGAAGACCAAGATATCGTCCAGGTACAACACCACGCAAGAATACAGGAGATCACGGAAGATGTCATTAACCAGCTCCTGGAAGACGGCTGGGGCATTTCAGAGACCAAAGGGCATCACGCGATATTCATAGTGACTGTCCCGGGTGTTGAATGCCGTCTTCCACTTGTCTCCTTGGCGGATCCGGACCAAAGTGTACGCCCCACGAAGATCGAGCTTGGTGAAGATCTTCGCGCCTTTAAGGCGGTTGAACAGCTACAAGATGAGAGGGAGGGGGTACTTATTCTTGATGGTAATCTGGTTAAGACCCGTGTAATCGATACAGGGACGTAGCGAGCTGTCTTTCTTCTTAATGAAGAAGAATCCTGCTCCAGCTGGAGAGTTAGATTTCTGGATGAATCCCCTAGCAAGATTCTCTTCTATGTACTCAGACATGATCCATGTCTCAGCCAGTGTCAAGGGGTAGATACGCCCGCGGGGAGGAGAAGCACTAGATACCAGGTTGATAGGGCAATCATACGGCCTATGAGGTGGAAGTGTCTCTGCCTCCTTTTAGTCGAAGATGTCCGCATAGGACCAGTAGGGTGCCGGCAGCCCAGGTAGATTAGCCGGAGTAGACGGAAGTCGAGCAGGACGAACAGGAATCAGGCAGGACTCGTGGCATTCCTGCCCCCAACGGAGCACTTCACCAGACCTCCAATTCAGGACAGGTTCATGTCTCTGTAACTAGGGTAGGCCAAGCAAGAGGGAGTGAGAGAGACCGGACAGCACATGAAAGGAGATCTTCTCCGAGTGCAGCATTCCCACCTGAAGGGTTACAGGCTCTGTGACGAGCAAGATGGTCTCCGGAAGAAGTCTCCCATCCACGGAAGCGACCCCCAATGGTTCAGCCAGGCGTATGGTAGGAATCTGATACCGCTCCACAACAGCATGTGAAATGAGATTCCCAGCGGCTCCGGAATCCAGGTGGGCAGTCTCAAAGAAGCGGGTCTCACCACTGGAAATAGCAACAGATAGAGTCAAGGACGGAGAGGATTTACTCTTGCCTAGGACGACCTCTCCAAGTGGTCCTAGACACTGGAGTTTCCCAACTTCACCGGGCAAGAACGGATAAGATGCTCTTTACTGCCACAGTAGAAGCAACTCCCCTCAGCTTGGCGCGTCCGGGTGGTGGAACCTCTGTGCTTCGGTGCAAGGAGGGACCAGAGGGACGTGACTAAGTGCCTACTCGGCCTGACCAAGGTCGCACGGCGGCTCAGTCGACTCCGTGAACCAGGGAGGGACCGAGCAGGGGGACCAGGTGCCACTCTGGGACCGACCTTGTGTGAGAGCAGGTGACTTCCACGGGTCAGATGGCAGGAACTGACCGGTACAGCGTATGAGCACGGCAGGAAGGCTGATGGGTGGTCCGGATAGATAAGCAGGCTGGTTCGGCGGATAGCCAGAGGGTGCTCCGGGTAGGCAAGCTGGCGGGCACGACAGGTAACAGGCAGGTGCTCCAGGTAGGCAGGCTGGCAGAGACGCCCATGCTGCACCTGGGTGTTTAAATACTTTCAGTTTGCTGCAGGGAGGGGTCGGTGATATCCACATGTTCCTGTAACGGGTGTATCAGAGGTGAGAGACAATCGCCCTGCAGTTGGTTGCCGGAGATCTGTACGTTTGGCATTACAGACATCTTCTTAGATGAGAGGCTGTCTCTAGGACCTAGCGGCTACCTCCCTCTGATAATTAGCTCACTCGCCTGGGTGTATATATATCTGGTGTGTCTGAGAGGGAGGTGCCGGCTATATTAATTTCTACTTGTGAAGGCTTAGCAAGAGCTAGTACTTCGTCCTCTCTGGAGCTTGAGGCCGAGTTCGAATTTGTCTGGAGTCGTCTAAAGTTAAGCATTCTCCCCCTGTTTGTCTACCCTTGTTGTCTATAGAGTTTAGTGGAGATCGACTAGTGTTCATCTCCTCCCATCCCTATATTTCGAGAGTCAGGTTATGCCTTTTGGTTTCACCAATGCACCTGCGGTATTCCAGCATTTCATAAATGATATTTTCCATCATTTGGTGGGGAGGTTTTTGGTGGTCTATCTGGATGATATTTTGGTTTACTCACCTGATTTTGAGACTCATCGGGGAGCAGGTGCTCCAGATATTAAGAGATAACAAACTTTATGCCAAACTAGAAAAATGTATTTTTGCTGTTCAGGAGGTGCAGTTTTTGGGGTACTTGTTGTCATCTTTGGGTTTTCGGATGTATCCGTACAAGATCTGTGCAGTCCTTGACTGGGAACGTCACGAGAACCTGGAGCCTCTGCAACGTTTTCTGGGATTTACTAATTTTTATCAGAAATTCACCCAAAATTACTCTGTTATTGTGAAACCCCTTACTGACATGACTAAGAAAGGGTATGATTTTTCCAAATAGACGGATGCTTCCCTCCAGGCTTTTTCTTCCTTAAAGAATCATTTTGCCACTGCACCTATACTCAGTGTAGGGATTTATACTCACTGAGCCGCGTTGGATGTAGGCACAGGTTCACACAGTGATGCAGTCTGCGGGTTCAAACAAACTGGTGGTTTATTTAGTGTCCATACACCAGTGAGGAAACAAAAGTAACAGCCTTTTCCTGGCACAAAAAGGAATAACAGAACAAAGCTCAAAATAACAAGTCCGTGCAGCACGGCCTCAGCCGTTTAAACACAGTGCCTTTCTCTGCCTCCAGCCGAGTCTGAGCAGCACATGCAAGGTCTGCTCACCTTGCTCAACACACATAGACAGACTGAGACAGGCACAGCTGTCTTAAATCAGCCTTCCAAGACCTGGACTGGAGGTAAGTGAGCAGCTGTTCCCCTCCAGCTCTTTCAGCTGCTCGTAAAACCCAGCCCGGTAATCCGGGCCCATTAAATTCCTCTCAGTACTATGTATGCTAGAGTCTGCTTCTTCGGGTCCTACATCACCGAAGCCTGGCACTTCGGGGACACATACATCCCGTCCTCTTCTCCCTCTACACGCTAATTCCCGCTCAGGATTCCCCGTACGGGCCACTAATGTTACACCCACGCCGCTAGGTTCCGACGGGGCAAGATCGATTTCATGAATTCTTTGGAATCCTGGAGGAACCGTTACTCAGGGCGACCATAGCCTGCAGCTTCTCTCAGGCACACGATAGATTCAATTTCTGACCAGACACATCTGACAAGAGTCTTTTTCAAAAGTTTAACAGTGGAATTTAATCTGAAGCACGGCCAGTGCAATTCAGGGATATTACAGCAACAATCTTCATTACAGTACAGTCTGAGTTTCTTGAGCAACAGGCTCCAGTAACAATACAGTAGTTTCTTCACAAGGCACAGTATTACAGTCTCTTCAGTAGCATAATTCAGCATAGATTAGATCTCTTAGCAGCACACTTCTATGCATACACAACCACGGGCCTTTCCTTCACAAGGACACCATAGTGCACAGCATTCTTTATCCTGCATGGAGATGGAGGGGGGGGAGGGTTTGATGATGGAGATGATCCCTGTTACACAATTCCTTCCAGTCCTTATCTTCCTGCCTAATAATACTTTGCACTGTTAGTTCAGCGAGTTTATCTGACCTGTGTTTAGTTCTCTCCAGATCTGAATCCTGTTCAGTTGCCTTCTGTCAAATCCAGATAACACACCACCTTTCTCTTCAGCTTCAGCCAGACTACAATAACAAGTTACCCACAATCCCCCCGGGGCTCTGCTAAAACACTCCCTGTCTCCTGTGATTGTGTTAACTCCTTTAGTTGCTGGATGCTTCTGAAGCACAACACTTCCTCTGCATGTCACAAAGGGGTAGTCATTTCGGCACTTTATCCTGAACTGGAGGGTGAGGTGTTGGAGGCACAGGAGGATGCCCATGCCTCCTACATTTATGGAAAGTTATTTGCACCATCTAATTTGCGCTGTAAAGTAATTAAAGAACATCATAACTCTGTGCTTTCTGGGTATCCAGGTGGTAAGGTAACTGCGGACCACCTCTCTCGTCATTTTTGGTGGCCTGGGTTGCATCGGGATGTGATTGAACATGTAACTTCTTGTAGTATTTGTGACTCGCCCCCTGGGCCGTGGGGCACTCGGATCCGGGCAGTAGGGGAACGATGGGAGTAGTAGTGGCAACCCGGTTCCGTGGCTCAGGGTGGTCAGGCCAGTGGTAGTCCGTTATGTGCTGATGATTATGTCCGACTACGCCACCCGTGGATTTGCGGTCATTAGGAACCGCCGCTGCAAGGCAGACCGCTGGGGCTGATGATGTATGCAGCTGGGATGGTGTGACTCCCCATGGGAAGAGTGCGGCCCCAGGGCAGTGTAGTGGATGGTGGGAGTGATGGTAGTGAGAGTCCCAGTGCTGATAGTGCTGGAGGAGCAAAGGAGCACACAGACAGCAGGTTGCAGTCCAGGGTCTTTACTAAAGCAGGGTAAACTGACCCATAAACAGTCCCGGCTAGGAGGGGACATGGATGTCTGAGAGCAATGGGGAAATTGGCCCTGGTCAGGGTGAGGGTGTAGGCCTACCGTGCTTTCTGCGCTCCTTCTGACTATCTCCTCCTTATAGGATAACAGCCCACGCTTCCGAGCTCCCCGTGTATTCTCGCCTGTATGACCTGCGACGTGGGTTCCTTTCTGCTCCCAGCCTTGTATGGCTTTGCTGGTCCCTTCTGTTGTGGCAGGGCCTCCAGGCTTCTTAGGCCAAGGAATATACAGTCCCCTGCGGTCTGGTTATCTGCTGGAGAATGTGGAATCCTCCCAGCCTCAGACACCAAAGTCTGGTAAATTAAGTCCGTTATCTGCCAAGACAGGCTCTCTTCGCCTCTTGTCTCTGGCTTGTGGCTCTCCTCCTGCCACACTTCCTCTTAGGTGCAATCAACTTTCTGTCCCTGCTCTGCTCCGGGACACGTCTCAGTGCTGAGAAAGGCCATCCAGTACTCTCTAACCCTGCCCCCAGTACCAGCTTTTATAGGGGCAGCCTGCTCCCCCTACTGGCCTGAGACAGGAGGTACTGCATGCTAATGTTCCCCTGACTAGAGAACCTCCCCCTTGCTCTCAGACACAGCTTTATTACATTTTGTGGCATCCAGGCCAGGGTGACACATTCCCCCCTAGTAAAATTTAGTACTCCGGGACTAAACAATAAACAGAGACAATATGCAGAACCATAAAACATTAATAGACAAACGACGCACAGATTGAGTTCTTAAGGTCACAGTGTGGCCTGTGACCGGGTGTCCATATCACCAATACAACGGGGAGCCTTAACCAGGTGGGGGTCTGTCCTACCCCAAGTCCTTCACAGTCTTAGTTCATTCCTTGGTCAGGCTCCGAACGCAGTCCATACAAGGTCCCGGTTATAAAAAGTCCATAACCTGTGAGTCCTTACGGTAGCTGCAAGAAACTGAAACACAGAATTACCAAACATGCACGTAACTTGGCAAACATTTCAACATTTGGCAACAGGATTATTTACAATTTTAGTACACTCTATATTTTCCAGCGAGCGGGTATCTGCCCCTTTGTGCTCCTGGTTGACCTCCTTAACCCACTGTCTGGTGGTGGACCGACCTGGCATTCCCCACTAGCGTTAGGGGTACAGCTACCAGCTGGGTGTACTGGTAGGGCAGGCAGCTGTCTGCGGGTCCTTTGGCTTACCGCAGGCATGGCAGGCTCACTGTCAGCAGAGGGTTGACTCTCCTGGGCTGCTGGTACAGGTTCTTCTGCCTCTGGAGCTGCTTGCTCTTCTTCACCTTCCGGCTCTGGTGCAGGTTGTTGCTCAGTCGGTTGCAGGAAATGCAGGACGGGTACCACTATGGCATCATTTATGCGAGTCCAGGACTGAGGGAACTCTCCGAGAACGGTGCTGATCATTTCTTCCTTGTCCTCTGGGGTTCAAGGTCACTATGATCCTCTTCTGCACTACGGAGTTGATCGGGGCATCTTTTGAGGTGGTCCCTGGAGACGGTACTAGTGGTTTCTCCTCCGTCCTTGGTGATCACTCACACCTTCGGGTTGTCGTGATCAAACTGCAGTACGGTGTAGGGTTCCCTTTCCCACTGGTCGTCCAACTTATGTAGCCTTCTCTTCCGCTTCAGGACTTGCTCACCAGGTTCGAGGGGACCAGCAGGGGCGTGTTGGTTGAAGAGTTTTTCTTGCCTCTCTCTCGCCTGGGCCAGGCTCTTCTCCACACTCTCCTGTACCTTCTTGTACTGCAGTTGCCTTTCCGTATCCCAGTCCGCATCCGGGGAGGTGTCCTCAGGTGTTAGGACTCCCATCTCCAGGTCTACGGGCAGCTTACCTGGTCTGGCTTGCATCAGGTAAGCAGGGGTGCAGTTGGTAGAATTCACCGGGAGATGATTGTATAAGTCTATCAGGTCTGGCAGTTTTTCTGGCCACAGGCTGCGTTCCTCCAGGGGCAACGTCTTCAGGAGATCAATGACTATATTGTTCATCTTCTCACACATCCCGTTGGTTTGTGGATGGTAAGGCGTTGTCCGAATCTTCTTACAGCCATATAGGTTGAAGAACTCTTGGAAGATTTCAACCTCGAACGCTGGACCCTGGTCTGTCAGGACCTGTTCCGGATACCCGTGTGGACGGCAGAAGTATTGCTGGAAGGCTCTGGCCGCTGTTTGGGCTGTCAAGTCCTTTACCGGGACCACCACTAGAAAACGGGAATAGTGGTCAGGGCATAGATGTATCCTGACCGGCTGGGAGCCAATTTGACATGGTCCAGAGCTACCAGCTCCAGAGGCTGCGTGGTGACGATGGGCCTCAAGGGTGTCTTCTGGCTGGCACGGTCCTTCCTCCTTAGGTGACAAGGGCCACAGTCTCTGCACCATTTTTCTACAGCTCCTCTCATGCCGACCCAAAAGAACCGTCCTCTTAGCAGGAACTCCAGTTTCTTCCAACCGAAGTGCCCCGCTCTGTCATGGTAAGCCCCCAGGACCATAGCTGCATCCCGCCTTGGAACCACGACTTGCCAGGTCAGCTCGTGCGTCTGGTGGTTGACAATCCTTCTGCACAACTTGCCTTCGTAGAGGAACAGCTTGCTCTTCTCTTTCCATAGCTGCTTGGCTTCCTCTGGGGCGTCCGGATCCATGCGGGCGTCTTCCTGGGTCAGTAGATCTTTCACCAGGCGGATGGCAGGGTCACTATCTTGGGTCTTGGCCCAGCTGTGGTGAGGTAGGGGATTGATCATCACGGTTGTTAGATCCTCCTCCTTCACGCGGTGGGAGTATTGAGCGGCTCCATACCGGTGAAACGCGGGGAGTTCTACCTCCTCCAGCTCTTCTGGGTCTTCGTCACCTTCAGGTAAGTGAGGCATTCTTGATAGGGCGTCAGCGTTGGCATTGGTTTTGCCGGCCCGGTACTTGATCACGAAGTCATAGTTGGAGAGACCGGCCATCCACCGCTGTTCTAGGGCACCCAGTCTTGCATTGTCCAGGTGTGTCAACGGGTTGTTGTCCGTGTACACGGTGAACTTTGCGGAGGCCAGGTAATGCTTGAAGCATTCCGTCACGGCCCACACCACCGCCAAGAATTCTAGCTTGAAGGAGCTGTAATTCTCCGGGTTCCTCTCGGTGGGCCTCAGCTTCCGGCTGGCGTATGCGATCACCCGTTCTCTGCCCTGTTGGTTTTGGGACAGTACGGCTCCCAGTCTCACATTACTGGCGTCTGTGTGGAGAATGAAAGGTAGGCCAGGATCTCATCCCCCGTGAGGGCCATCTTTAGCTGGCGGAAGGACTCCTCTTCCGGTTTATCCCACTTGAAGGGTGGCTTTTGACTCCTGAACTTAGACTGTCCGATCAGGAGGTCCTGCATAGGAGCTGCCATCTTAGTGAACCCGGGGATGAACCTTCGGTAGTAGCCTACCAACCCGAGAAACTGTCTCACCTCTTTGATGTTCGAGGGGCTTGGCCAGCTCTTGATTGCCGTGACCTTGTCAGGGTCGGGGGCTACTCCTTCCACACTTACCACGTGCCCTAGGTACTGGACCTTTGGTTTCAGCAGGTGACACTTTGATGGTTTCACCTTCAGGCCATAGCCTGCCAGGGCTTCGAACATCTCAGCCAGGTGTTTGAGATGGTCCTCGTAGGTCTTCGAATAAACGATCACGTCGTCCAGGTAAAGGAGGACCGTCTCGAAGTTTCGGTGCCCTAGACAGCATGCCATCAGCCTCTGGAAGGTCCCTGGTGAGTTGCAGAGCCCGAAAGGCATACAGTTGAACTCACTCGGTCTTCTCCTTGTCAGCCTCTGCCACAGGAACCTGCCAGTACCCGCTAGTAAGGTCCAAAGTAGAAAAGAAGTTAGCTGATTTTAGTGCGGCTAAAGACTCTTCTATTCTAAGCAGCGGATATGCGTCTTTGTGGGTGATACGGTTGATTTGTCTATAGTCCACGCACATTCTCATGGTGCCGTCCTTCTTTTTGACCAGAACCAAGGGGGCTGCCCAGGGGCTACAGCTGTCTCTAATGACACCAGCTTCTTTCATTTCTCTTAGCATGCCCTTGGCGTTCTGATAATGTGCAGGGGGTACAGGCCTGTGTAACGGGTCTGGGAGGCGGAACCTCTGAGCTACTATACAAGGGGGCGGTCCTTGTAAGGGAGCGGGTGGCGACCAGGGAAGACGGGCAGGAAGTCACAGCAGGTGACCGGGACAGTCTCTGAGTGAACGGGCTGGAGGTCACGGCATGTGACCGGGGCAGTCTCTGGATGAACGGGCAGATGGTCACTGCAAGTGACCGGGGCAGTCTCTGAATGAACGGGCAGATGGTCACGGCAAGTGACCGGGGCAGTCTCTGGATGAACGGGCAGATGGTCACGGCAAGTGACCGGGGCAGTCTTTGGGTAAAGGGTTGGTACGACCTGTGGCGGCTGATGATAGACGTGAGCTCCCAGGTGAGCAGGCGAGAGTCTCTGGATGAACGGGTGGTCACAGCATGTGACGGCGGAGCCTCCAGGAAGACCAACAGACAGGCGGCAGATGAGCGCTCCCAGGTGAGCGGGCAGAAGTCTCTGGACAGGCGGGTGGTCACAGCACGTGACGGCAGAGCCTCCAGGTAGGCTAGCAGGCAGGTAGCAGATGTGTGCTCCCAGGTGAGCAGGCAAGCTGGTCCATAGACAGACTGACAGGAGTTGGAAGGCAGACCGTCGGACCTCAGGCAAGCAGGCAGGTGGCTGAAGTGCGCTCCCAGGTGAGCGGACAGGCTGGTCCTTAGACAGACTGACAGGAATAGTAAGGCAGACCGTCGGACCTCAGACTAGCAGGCAGGTAGCAGATAAGCAAGCTGGCAGGAATCTGGCAGGTATCTGGCAGGTAACTGGCAACGGGACCTGAGGGCTGAAGCAGAGTAGTGAACAGTGCAACAACATTGCTCGGGCACCTCCATTTTGGAGGAGGTGCCTTATATATGGTGAAGTCCTCCGGCCATTGGCCGGGGACTCCTTAGGACGGCGCGCGCGGCCCCTTTAAGAGGGAGGGAGAGCGCGCGCGCGCGCCCTAAGCACAGTGGCCGGGAAGGAGCGCGCACTGCCAGCAGAGCGGGAGGAGGACGCCGGGCACGGAGCAGAGAGGTGAGGGGAACAGCGTCCCTGCCTAGCAGAGGGCAGGGACGCCGGCGCTACAGTACCCCCCCCTTTAGGCCCCCCCTTTTTTAGGCCAGACAGAAATTTAGCTAGGATAAGAGGGGCATGGATGTTCTCCCGGGGCTCCCACGTTCTCTCCTCAGGACCAAACCCCTTCCAATCTACTAGAAAAAAGGTCTTTCCTCTTACCCTTTTGGTGGCAAGAATGTTCTCTACCTCAAACTCGTCCTCAGCAGAAACCGGAGCAGGAGGCGTACCTGTAGACTTGGAAAAAGAGTTAAGTACCACAGGTTTGAGGAGAGATACATGGAAGGAGTTAGGGATCCGTAAGTTGGCCGGGAGTTTCAATTTATAGGCCACCCGATTGATCTGACTGATGACCTCCAGAGGACCGATGAACCGAGGCCCTAACTTGTAAGAAGGTATCTTGAGTCGGACATATTTAGATGAGAGCCAGACTTTATCTCCAGGACGAAATTGTGGAGGATCCAGGCGTTTTTTGTCAGCATGTCTTTTCATCCGTTCGGACAACTGAAGAAGTGCGGAACGGGTACTCTCCCAAATGGAGGAAAATTTGCTAACGAGAGATTCCGCAGCCGGGTTGTCCACAGAGGTGGAGACAGGAAAAGGAATCCGAGGATGCTGACCGAAGACTACAAAAAACGGGGATTTGGAGGAGGATTCGCTCTCGTGATTGTTATAAGAGAACTCGGCCCATGGTAGGAGATCCACCCAGTCTGAATGATGGGCATTAACAAAGTGCCGGAGGTAACTGGTCAGGTTCTGATTGATCCGCTCCACTTGACCATTGGACTGTGGGTGGTAAGCGGAAGAGAAGTCCAGGGTGACGTCTAGCAGTTTACAAGTGGCTCTCCAGAAACGTGAGGTGAACTGTACCCCACGATCCGACACGATGTGGAGGGGCAGGCCATGAAGACGAAAGATGTGGCGGATAAAGTCTTTAGCCAGCTCGGGTGCAGACGGGAGGGCTGGCAGGGGAATAAAGTGAGCCATCTTGGAAAAGCGATCAGCGACCACCCAAATGACCGTACAACCGGCGGAGACGGGGAGATCAGTTATGAAGTCCATAGCAATATGCTGCCAGGGGGCAGCAGGCACAGGAAGCGGAAGGAGGCGACCGGCTGGCAGGTGTCTCGGGACTTTGTTGCGGGCGCAGGACACACAGGCAGAAACAAAGTCTATTACGTCCTTGTGCAGGGTAGGCCACCAGTAGTGCCGGGCAATAAGCTGGAGGGTCTTTTTCTGACCGGCGTGGCCAGCTAGTTTAGATGAATGGCCCCAGTGTAGGATCTTCTTCCGATCAGGTACTGAAAAAAACGTCTTACCGGGAGGGAGACGATTTAGACTCACGGTAGCCACCTGCATTACTCTGGCGGGATCGATGATATGTTTAGGTTCTTCCTCGAGATCGGACACCAGAAAGGATCGGGACAAGGCGTCTGCTTTGACGTTTTTGTCAGCCGGGCGAAAATGAAGAACAAAATCAAAGCGAGCAAAAAACAAGGACCACCGGGCTTGGCGCGGGTTAAGTCTCTGGGCATGCTGGAGGTAAGCCAAGTTCTTGTGGTCAGTGTAAATTATTACCGGGTGAAGAGCCCCCTCGAGTAGGTAACGCCACTCCTCCAACGCCAGCTTGATGGCCAATAACTCTCGGTCTCCTATGGAATAGTTGCGCTCGGAAGAGGAGAAGAGTTTGGAGAAGAAGCCACAAGTTACCATTCTCCCGGAAGATGATTTTTGAGTAAGTACCGCTCCGGCTCCAGAGGAGGAGGCGTCAACTTCCAGGAAGAACTGCTTGTTACCGTCCGGGCGATGCAGCACCGGGGCGGAAGAGAAGGCCTGTTTTAGGGAAAGAAAGGCCTCCTCTGCTTCGGGCGGCCACTCTTTGGGATTAGTACCCTTACGGGTGAGCGCGGAAATTGGGGCAGTCCGGGAAGAGAAGTGTGGTATGAAGAGGCGGTAGTAGTTAGCGAAGCCCAGGAATCGCTGAATGGCCTTCAACCCCTCCGGTCGAGGCCATTTCTCGATGGCAGACAGTTTCTCTGGATCCATTCGTAGGCCGGTCTGAGAAATAATGTAGCCCAAAAACGGAAGCGAGGTCTGCTCAAAGAGGCACTTCTCGTATTTAGCGAAGAGGTGATTCTGCCTGAGCCTGAGCAGGACCTGACGAACGTCCCTCCGGTGAGTCTGGAGATCCGGAGTGAAGACCAAGATGTCGTCCAGGTACACCACTACGCAGGAGTAGAGAAGGTCCCGGAAGATGTCATTGACCAACTCTTGAAAGACGGCAGGAGCGTTACAGAGACCAAAGGGCATTACCAGATATTCATAGTGGCTGTCCCGGGTGTTGAATGCCGTCTTCCATTCATCCCCCTGACGGATACGAACCAGGTTGTACGCCCCACGGAGGTCCAGTTTGGTGAAGATTCTAGCCCCCCTCAGACGATCAAATAACTCCGGAATGAGCGGAAGGGGGTACTTATTCTTCACCGTGATCTGGTTAAGGCCTCTATAGTCTATACAGGGACGGAGAGAGCCGTCCTTCTTTTTGACGAAAAAGAAGCCTGCTCCCGCCGGGGAGGTAGATTTCCGGATGAATCCCCTGGCCAGATTCTCCTCAATATATTCGGACATCGACCGGGTCTCAGCAGCGGATAATGGATAAATACGCCCACGGGGAGGAGTAGTACCAGGTAACAGGTCGATAGGGCAGTCGTATGGTCTATGAGGAGGTAGTGTCTCTGCTTCCTTTTTATTAAAGACATCAGCATAAGACCAATAAGGAATCGGAAGTCCAGGTAGATTAGCTGGGGTAGGAGAAGGACGGACGGAATGGACGGGAACCAGACAGGTCTTATGGCAGTCCTGTCCCCAGCGAAGGACTTCTCCGGTCTGCCAGTCAAGCACGGGTGCATGTCTCTGGAGCCAAGGTAGGCCTAGCAAGAGGGCGTGGGAGAGTCCAGGCAGAACATGAAAGGAGATACTCTCAGAATGCAGCATTCCCACCTGCAGAGTAATGGATTCGGTGATGAGTTGGATGGGGCGTGGTAAGAGACCCCCATCCACGGCAGCAACAGACAAGGGTACAGCCAGAGGTTTGGTGGGGATGCGGTATTTCTCTACCAGGGACTGTGAAATAAGATTCCCGGCTGCTCCAGAGTCAAGTTGGGCTAGTTCGAAATAACGGTTCTCCCCGCAGACGATTGAGACTGACAACAGCAGAGATGGAGAGGATTTATTCTTGTCTAGGTCGACCTCTCTGAGCGAACCTAGACACAGGCGTTTCCCGACCTCTCCGGGCAGGTACGGATCCGGTGCTCCTTACTGCCACAGTAGAAGCAGCTCCCCTCGGCACGGCGTAAGTCCTGACGAGTTTTGACCATCTTGGTCTGGTCGACCTGCATAGGCTCAGGAGAGTGTACCTGGGTAGAGACGGAGGGAGTGACGGGTTTCTGAAAAGTAGGAGCTAGACGTGGTAACCTCCTCTCACGGGTGACCTCTTTGGCACGCTCCTGGAACCGTAGGTCAATCCGGGTGGCAAGAGTTATTAGGTCATCGAGAGTGGTAGGGATGTCCCGACCGGCAAGTTCATCTTTAATACGGCCGGACAGACCTTCCCAGAAGACGGATACCAGAGCGTCGTTATCCCAGGCCAGCTCCGAGGCAAGGGTACGGAACCGTATGGCATATTGGCCCACGGTGAGACTTCCCTGACGGAGGTGTAGCAGTGATGATGCGGATGAGGTCTTCCGTCCGGGTTCGTCGAAGACTTTCCGGAAAGCCGTGAGAAAAGCAGGCAAGTTGGACACCAGGGGGTCTCCTCTCTCCCATAGAGGATTTAGCCAGGCCAGGGCCTCCCCGGTGAGATGGGACATGATGAATGCAATTTTGGCTCGGTCGGAGTTAAACTGGTGGGACAATAGTTCAAAGTGCAGGGTGCACTGATTTATGAAGCCCCGAGCCTGGGCGGAGTCACCTCCGAAGCGAGGAGGTGCAGAAAGCCGGGGTCCGGGGTAGGATACCATGGTATTAGTGGGCAGCGGAGCTGCCGGATTGCGAGACATGGCACTGGCGGAGGTTGCTGGTGGAGCAGTCAGAGTGTCCAGGCGAGTATTGACATTCCGCAGGTGACCCAGGATGGACTCCTGTTGGGACCTTTGACGGGACAGTTCATGACACAGGTCCGAGAGCGAGGGAGCTTGGGTGCCACCGGGTTCCATGGCCCGAGCAAACTGTAACGGGTCTGGGAGGCGGAACCTCTGAGCTACTATACAAGGGGGCGGTCCTTGTAAGGGAGCGGGTGGCGACCAGGGAAGACGGGCAGGAAGTCACAGCAGGTGACCGGGACAGTCTCTGAGTGAACGGGCTGGAGGTCACGGCAAGTGACCGGGGCAGTCTCTGGATGAACGGGCAGATGGTCACGGCAAGTGACCGGGGCAGTCTCTGAATGAACGGGCAGATGGTCACGGCAAGTGACCGGGGCAGTCTCTGGATGAACGGGCAGATGGTCACGGCAAGTGACCGGGGCAGTCTTTGGGTAAAGGGTTGGTACGACCTGTGGCGGCTGATGATAGACGTGAGCTCCCAGGTGAGCAGGCGAGAGTCTCTGGATGAACGGGTGGTCACAGCATGTGACGGCGGAGCCTCCAGGAAGACCAACAGACAGGCGGCAGATGAGCGCTCCCAGGTGAGCGGGCAGAAGTCTCTGGACAGGCGGGTGGTCACAGCACGTGACGGCAGAGCCTCCAGGTAGGCTAGCAGACAGGCAGCAGATGAGCGCTCCCAGGTGAGCGGGCAGGAGTCACTGGACAGGCAGGTGGTCACAGCACGTGACGGCGGAGCCTCCAGGTAGGCTAGCAGGCAGGTAGCAGATGTGTGCTCCCAGGTGAGCAGGCAAGCTGGTCCATAGACAGACTGACAGGAATTGGAAGGCAGACCGTCGGACCTCAGGCAAGCAGGCAGGTGGCTGAAGTGCGCTCCCAGGTGAGCGGACAGGCTGGTCCTTAGACAGACTGACAGGAATAGTAAGGCAGACCGTCGGACCTCAGACTAGCAGGCAGGTAGCAGATAAGCAAGCTGGCAGGAATCTGGCAGGTATCTGGCAGGTAACTGGCAACGGGACCTGAGGGCTGAAGCAGAGTAGTGAACAGTGCAACAACATTGCTCGGGCACCTCCATTTTGGAGGAGATGCCTTATATATGGTGAAGTCCTCCGGCCATTGGCCGGGGACTCCTTAGGACGGCGCGCTAAGCACAGTGGCCGGGAAGGAGCGCGCGCTGCCAGCAGAGCGGGAGGAGGACGCCGGGCATGGAGCAGAGAGGTGAGGGGAACAGCGTCCCTGCCTAGCAGAGGGCAGGGACGCCGGCGCTACAGCCTGTGTCTCTCTTTTATTGGTGGGTGGCTCCCTGAGGGGATGTGGTGTTCTATCCCCTTTACTCTGCCGAAGTCTAGCGGGTGCTTACTAAAGACTCTCTCGTACTCCTGTACCACCCGGTAGACTCCTTGTTTTTGGTGCAGGGGAGTGGAGTCAGCACCCACATGGAGTTTCTGGCACCAGTCCTCCTTTTGTTTCTGGGAGCCATTACCCTCCGCCTGTGGAGATGGAGGCAAGGGTTCCACGGCCCTGATAGCTTTGTGTTCGACAACAAACAGTTTGGCAAGTGTAGCGTACCTGGGTAAGTGTACCTCTCTCTCCCCAATGTTGAGAAAGCGAACGGGCACACTCCCATGACGGACATCAACCACCCCCCTGGCTGTCAAAATGGTGGGCCTGCTGTCTGAGTACACGGGTTCTACCATGGCTTGGTAGTCTCTACCTCTCAACCCGATTGCAGTCCGACACCAGATCATCATTTCACTTTTGGGAGGCATGGAAATGGGGAATGGGTCACTCAGTCTTACGCTACCGATCTCACCACCAGACAGTTCTACCTGCTGCCGTCTCATCAGGGCTTTTATCTCCTTGTTGAGGACTCTCTGTTGGCTGGAACTAGCATTCACCGCCACCTGTTGTAGAATTACAATTACCTCTGAAAGACAATTTTCAATTACATTAGTACCCACAGTTATTTTAGGGTGACTTTCACGACGGTCAATGTCCACAATAATTACTCCCTGTGCCGGCAGTTCAACTTTACCAATCTTAATGGTCATCTTCTTGAACCCCATCTGCGGCACGGGTAAGCCATTACTGGCCATGATGCTCAAGTTACTGTCTGGATACCGTGTGATATCAGCATCAGTCCAATACTGCTTAAAAAGTACATAAGGGATAGTGGTTACTTGCGACCCAGTATCCAGCAAGGCGCTCATGGGGATACCGTCCAGCACCACGGGTAAAACCGGGCGCCCCCCAACGTACTTATTACGCCAATTGTAAGGGCCTGGTGATCTTATGACTGGGGGTTGGCCCTCTGCCCCAGGTTGGACCCGTTTAAATTACAGTACCTGGAAATGTGTCCGGGCTGGTTGCATCGACGGCAAATGGGCTGTCCATCCTCTGCGTAGCGGTCTGTGGGCCTCCCTCGGAACGACGGGATCCTCCTCTGTCGACGCCACGGGATATCCTTCGGACTTGAAGCCAGCTCGATGGGTCTTGACGGGTCCACTTGCAACGCCTGGACGGTCCTGGTCAACGCCGCAACGCTCTTGGTCAGCTCCTGGACTTGGTGGTGCAGGTCTTTCGACGGGGCTTGGTTCAGGGCCTGTGCATCAGCCCCCACGGGGTCCATAGAGGAGGGCACCGCCTCCTGGTGGTAGGTGAGAGCAGGGCGCCGGGGGTTTATAGCGCCACTGGTTGCAGATTCACGGAGCACCCTTATGGCCCTGTCCTTAAATTGGGCAAAGGTCAGGTCGGGGTTCTGAAAGAACATGAGGCGCAGTTGGGCCCTGTGGGCGCTAGACAGCAGACCTTCTATGAATTGTTCTGTTAGCAGCTTATCCGTTTCCTGCACACTGCCAGGGTCAGTTTGTTGAATAGCCCTCAAGGCTTCCTGCAGATTTAGGGCATAGTCTCTGATGCTGTCCTGTGCCCGCTGCTTACATCCATAGAACCTCATTTTAATCTCAGCGGAGGTACGTGTGTCAAAGGTACCCCGCAGCCGGGCCAGAATACCCTTCACAGTCCTTTTCTCCTCAGCGGGCCATGATTTTACCTCCCTTTGGGCTGCGCCAGTTAACTGCCCTGTTAGTACGCTGACCTTCTGTTCCTCTGTCAGGGGGTAGACTTGGAACAAACTGTACAGCCTTTCCTTAAAGTCAGTTAGGGCATGGGGCTCCCCTGAGTACTTGGGCAGCCAGGCCGCTCCAGGGATGTAGGGCAGGGAAAAGGGCATCACCGCTGCTGCAGCTGCGTTGGTGGTAGTGGGCGCCTCTGTGTCCGACATCTTCCTCCCCCCTAGTTAAGCGTGGCCTACCTTCCGACGATCCTCCTCTGTAGGCCGCGGCTCCGTTGCTGCTGCTATGGGCGAGGACCTGGCGTCGCGTCCTGATGACGTCAGCGTCGCTCTCTCTCCCTTCCAGTACCTTGTGCAGCGTCGGTGCGTGGGGAGGAGCTTCGGATCTCGCGCTCTTTGGACGTCCACGCCCCTCTTCTTCCCACGCGGCGTCCTGAAGATGGCGTCCGATGGCGGGAAAGCGGCTGAAGATGGCGGGAACCGATGGAAGATGGCGGGAGACAGCTGGAAATGGCGGGAAAAGGCTCCGGATGGCGGGAAACCTCTTTTCAGGTAAGCGCAAAGTCTTTTCTAGGCACGCAATACCCGTTTGTGGCGGGTTGGTTTCAATCCTGCCGACTACGCCAAAGCTGACTCGCCCCCTGGGCCGTGGGGCACTCGGATCCGGGCAGTAGGGGAACGATGGGAGTAGTAGTGGCAACCCGGTTCCGTGGCTCAGGTTGGTCAGGCCAGGGGTAGTCCGTTATGTGCTGATGATTATGTCCGACTATGCCACCCATGGATTTGCGGTCATTAGGAACCGCCGCTGCAAGGCAGACCGCTGGGGCTGATGATGTATGCAGCTGGGATGGTGTGACTCCCCATGGGAAGAGTACGGCCCCAGGGCAGTGTAGTGGATGGTGGGAGTGATGGTAGTGAGAGTCCCAGTACCGGTAGTGCTGGAGGCGCGAAGGAGCACACAGACAATAGGTTGCAGTCCAGGGTCTTTACTGAAACAGGTAAACTGACCCATAAACAGTCCCAGCTAGGAGGGGACCTGGATGTCTGAGAGCAACGGGGAAATTGGCCCTGGTCATGGTGAGGGTGTAGGCCTACCGTGCTTTCTGCGCTCCTTCTGGCTATCTCCTCGTTATAGGGTAACAGCCCACGTTTCCGAGCTTTCCGTGTATTCTCGCCTGTATGACCTGCGACGTGGGTTCCTTTCTGCTCCCAGCCTTGTACGGCTTTGCTGGTCCCTTCTGTTGTGGCAGGGCCTTCAGGCTTCTTAGGCCAAGGAATATACAGTCCCCTGCGGACTGGTTATCTGCTGGAGAATGTGGAATCCTCCCAGCCTCAGACACCAAAGTCTGGTAAGGTCAGTCTCTGATTTGCCAAGACAGGCTCTCTTCGCCTCTCGTCTCTGGCTGGTGGCTCTCCTACTGCCAGACAGTAACTTGAGCATCATCGCCAGTAATGGCTTACCCGTGCCGCAGATGGGGTTCAAGGAGATGACCATTAAAATTGGTAAAGTTGAACTGCCGGCACAGGGAGTAATTATTGTGGACATTGACCGTCGTGAAAGTCACCCTAAAATAACTGTGGGTACTAATGTAATTGAAAATTGTCTTTCAGAGGTAATTGTAATTCTACAACAGGTGGCAGTGAATGCTAGTTCCAGCCAACAGAGAGTCCTCAACAAGGAGATAAAAGCCCTGATGAGACGGCAGCAGGTAGAACTGTCTGGTGGTGAGATCGGTAGCGTAAGACTGAGTGACCCATTCCCATTTCCATGCCTCCCAAAAGTGAAATGATGATCTGGTGTCGGACTGCAATCGGGTTGAGAGGTAGAGACTACCAAGCCATGGTAGAACCCGTGTACTCGGACAGCAGGCCCACCATTTTGACAGCTCGGGGGGTGGTTGATGTCCGTCATGGGAGGGTGCCCGTCCGCATCCTCAACATTGGGGAGAGGGAAGTACACTTACCCAGGTACGCTACACTCGCCAAACTGTTTGTTGTCGAACACAAAGCTATCAGGGCCGTGGAACCCTTGCCTCCATCTCCTCAGGCGGACGGTAATGGCTCCCAGAAACAAAAGGAGGACTGGTGACAGAAACTCCATGTGGGTGCTGACTCCACTCCCCTGCACCAAAAACAAGGAGTCTACCGGGTGGTCCAGGAGTACGAGAGAATTTTTAGTAAGCACCCGCTAGACTTCGGCAGAGTTAAAGGGATAGAACACCATATCCCCACAGGGAGCCACCCACCAATAAAAGACCTGTACCCCCTGCACATTATCAGAACGCAAAGGGCATGCTAAGAGAGATGAAAGAAGCTGGGGTTATTAGAGACAGCTGTAGCCCCTGGGCAGCCCCTTTGGTTCTGGTCAAAAAGAAAGACGGCACCATGAGAATGTGCGTGGACTATAGACAAATCAACCGTATCACCCACAAAGACGCATATCCGCTGCCTAGAATAGAGGAGTCTTTAGCCGCACTAAAATCAGCTAACTTCTTTTCTACTTTGGACCTTAATAGCGGGTACTGGCAGGTTCCTGTGGCAGAGGCTGACAAGGAGAAGACTGCCTTCACCACCCCGATGGGACTGAGCGAGTTCAACTGTATGCCTTTCGGGCTCTGCAACGCACCAGGGACCTTCCAGCGGCTGATGGAATGCTGTCTAGGGCACCGAAACTTCGAGACGGTCCTCCTTTACCTGGACGACGTGATCGTCTATTCGAAGACCTACGAGGACCATCTCAAGCACCTGGCTGAGGTGTTCGAAGCCCTGGCAGGCTATGGCCTGAAGGTGAAACCATCGAAGTGTCACCTGCAGAAACCAAAGGTCCAGTACCTAGGGCACGTGGTAAGCGCGGAAGGAGTGGCCCCCGACCCTGACAAGGTCACGGCAATCAAGAGCTGGCCAAGCCCCTCGAACATCAAAGAGGTGAGACAGTTTCTCGGGTTGGTAGGCTACTACCGAAGGTTCATCCCCGGGTTCACTAAGATGGCAGCTCCTATGCAGGACCTCCTGATCGGACAGTCTAAGTCCAGGAGCCAAAAGCCGCCCTTCAAGTGGGATAAACCGGAAGAGGAGTCCTTCCGCCAGCTAAAGATGGCCCTCACGGGGGATGAGATCCTGGCCTACCCTTATTATGGCCAGCCTTTCATTCTCCACACAGACGCCAGTAATGTGGGACTGGGAGCTGTACTGTCCCAAAACCAACAGGGCAGAGAACGGGTGATCGCATACGCCAGCCGGAAGCTGAGGCCCACCGAGAGGAACCCGGAGAATTACAGCTCCTTCAAGCTAGAATTCTTGGCGGTGGTGTGGGCCGTGACGGAACGCTTCAAGCATTACCTGGCCTCCGCAAAGTTCACCGTGTACACGGACAACAACCCGTTGATACACCTGGACAATGCAAGACTGGGTGCCCTAGAACAGCAGTGGATGGCCCGTCTCTCCAACTATGACTTCGTGATCAAGTACCGGGCCGGCAAAACCAATGCCAACGCGGACGCCCTATCAAGAATGCCTCACTTACCTGAGGGTGACGAAGACCCAGAAGAGCTGGAGGAGGTAGAACTCCCCGCGTTTCACCGGTATGGAGCCGCTCAACACTCTCACCGCGTGAAGGAGGAGGATCTAACAACTGTGATGATCAATCCCCTACCTCACCACAGCTGGGCCGAGACCCAAGATAGTGACCCTGCAGTCCGCCTGGTGAAAGATCTGCTGACCCGGGAAGACGCCCGCTTAGATCCAGATGCCCCAGAGGAAGCCAAGCAGCTATGGAAGGAGAAGAGCAAGCTGTTCGTCTACGAAGGCAAGTTGTGCAGAAGGATTGTTAACCACCGGACGCACGAGCTGACCTGGCAAGTCGTGGTCCCAAGACGGGATGCAGCCATGGTCCTGGGGGCTTACCATGACAGAGCGGGACACTTCGGTTGGAAGAAATTGGAGTTCCTGCTAAGAGGAAGGTTCTTTTGGGTCGGCATGAGAGGAGCTGTAGAAAAGTGGTGCAGAGACTGTGGCCCTTGTCACCTGAGGAGGAAGGACCGCACCAGCCAGAAGACACCCTTGAGGCCCATCGTCACCACGCAGCCTCTTGAGCTGGTAGCTCTGGACCACGTCAAATTGGCTCCAAGCCGGTCTGGATACATCTATGCCCTGACAATCGTGGACCACTATTCCCGTTTTCTCGTGGTGGTCCCGGTAAAAGACTTGACAGCCCAAACAGCGGCCAGAGCCTTCCAGCAATATTTCTGCCGCCCACACGGGTATCCGGAGCAGGTCCTGACAGACCAGGGTCCAGCGTTCGAGGCTGAAATCTTCCAGGAGTTCTGCAACCTCTATGGCTGTAAGAAGATTCGTACAACGCCTTACCACCCCCAAACCAACGGGATGTGTGAGAAGATGAACAACATAGTCATTGATCTCCTAAAGACGTTGCCCCTGGAGGAACGCAGCCTGTGGCCAGAAAAACTGCCGGTCCTGATAGACCTATACAACAATATCCCGGTGAATGCTACAAACTGCACCCCGGCTTACCTGATGCGAGCTAGACCAGGTAAGCTGCCCGTAGACCTGGAGATGGGAGTCCTAATACCTGAGGACACCTCCCCGGATGCGGACTGGGATACGGAAAGGCAACTGCAGTTCAAGAAGGTACAGGAGAGTGTGGAGAAGAGCCTGACCCAGGTGAGAGAGAGGCAAGAAAAACTCTTCAACCAACACGCCCCTGCTGGTCCCCTAGAACCTGGTGAGCAAGTCCTAAAGTGAAAAAGAAGGCTTCACAAGTTGGACGACCAGTGGGAAAGGGAACCCTACACCGTACTGCAGTCTGACCACGACAACCCAAAGGTGTGCGTAATCACCAAGGACGGAGGAGAAACCATTAGTGTCGTCTCCAGAGACCACCTCAAAAGATGCCCCGAGCAACTCCGCAGTGCAGAAGAAGATCAGAGTGACCTTGAACCCGCAGAGGACAAGGAAGAAATGATCAGCACCGTTCTCGGAGAGTTCCCTCAGTCCTGGACTCGCATAAATGATGCCATAGTGGTACCTGTCCTGCATTTCCTGCAACCGGCACAGCAACAACCAACACCAGATCCGGAAGGTGAAGAGGAGCAAGCGGTTCCAGAGGCAGAAGAGCCTGTACCAGCAGCCCAGGAGAGTCAACCCTCTGCTGACAGTGAGCCTGCCATGCCTGCGGTAAGCCAAAGAACCCGCAGACAGCTGCCTGCCCTACCTGTACACCCAGCTGGTAGCTGTACCCCTAACGCTAGTGGGGAAAGCCAGGTTGGTCCACCACCAGACAGTGGGCTACGTAGGTCAACCAGGAGCACAAAGGGGCAGATATCCACTCGCTGGAGAATATAGAGCGTACTAAAATTTTAAATAACCCTGTTGCCAAATGTTGAGATGTTTGCCAAAGTTACATGCATGTTTGGTAAATTCTGTGTTTCAGTTTCTTGCAGTTACCGTAAGGACTCACAGGTTATGGACTTTTTATAACCAGGACCTTGTATGGACTGCGTTCGGAGCCTAACCCAGGAATGAACTAAGACTGTGAAGGACTTGGGGTAGGACAGACCCCCACCTGGTTAAGGCTCCCCGTTGTGTTGGTGATATGGACACCCGGTCACAGGCCACACTGTGACCTTAAGAACTCAATCTGTGCATCGCTTGTATACTAATGTTTTATGGTCATGCATATTGTTCTTGTTACTGTTTAGTCCCGGAGTACTAAATTTTACTAGGGGGGAATGTGTCACCCTGGCCTGGATGCCACAAGTGTAATTAAAGCTGTGTCTGAGAGCAAGGGGGAGGTTCTCTAGTCAGGGGAACATTAGCATGCAATGCCTCCTGTCTCAGGCCAGTAGGAGGAGCAGGCTGCCCCTATAAAAGCTGGTGCTGGGGGCAGGGTTAGAGAGAACTGGATGGCCTGTCTCAGCATTGAGACGTGTCCCAGAGTGGAGCAGGGACAGAAAGTTGATTGCACCTAAGAGGAAGTGTGGCAGTAGGATAGCCACCAGCCAGAGACGAGAGGCGAAGAGAGCCTGTCTTGGCAAATCAGAGACTGACCTTACCAGACTTTGGTGTCTGAGGCTGGAAGGATTCCACATCCCCCAGCAGAGAACCAGTCCGCAAGGGACTGTATATTCCTTGGCCTAAGAAGCCTGGAGGCCCTGCCACAACCGAAGGGACCAGTAAAGCCGTACCAGGCTGGGAGCAGAAAGGAACCCACGTCGCAGGCCATACAGGCGAGAATACACGGAAAGCTCGGAAACGTGGGCTGTTACCCTATAACGAGGAGATAGCCAGAAGGAGCGCAGAAAGCACGGTAGGCCTACACCCTCACCCTGACCAGGGCCAATTTCCCCGTTGCTCTCAGACATCCAGGTCCCCTCCTAGCTGGGACTGTTTATGGGTCAGTTTACCTGTTTCAGTAAAGACCCTGGACTGCAACCTATTGTCTGTGTGCTCCTTCACGCCTCCAGCACTACCGGTACTGGGACTCTCACCACCATCACTCCCACCATCCACTACACTGCCCTGGGGCCGCACTCTTCCCGTGGGGAGTCACACCATCCCAGCTGCACATATCATCAGCCCCAGCGGTCTGCCTTGCAGCGGCGGTTCCTAATGACCGCAAATCCACGGGTGGCGTAGTCGGACATAATCAACAACACGTAACGGACTACCACTGGCCTGACCACCCTGAGCCACGGAACCGGGTTGCCACTACTACTCCCATCGTTCCCCCTATTGCCCGGATCCGAGTTCCCCACGGCCCAGGGGGCGAGTCACATGCTAATGTTCCCCTGACTAGAGAACCTCCCCCTTGCTCTCAGACACAGCTTTATTACATTTTGTGGCATCCAGGCCAGGGTGACACATTTGTGCGTTCTAAGTTTTCGCATACCCGTCCGTCTGGTACTCTTCTTCCGCTACCTTTACCTAGTAGGCCATGGACACACTTGCACATGGATTTTATTACTGACCTACCGGATTCTGCAGGCAAAACAATGGTTTTGGTGGTAGTAGATAGGTTCAGTAAAATGGTTCACTTCGTCGCATTGCCTGCACTTCCAAATACCAAGACACTTGCTCAGTTGTTTATAAATGAGATTGTGAAGCTTCACAAAGTTCCCTCCGATGTGGTGTCAGATTGGGGGACCCAGTTTCTTTCCAAGCTCGGGAAGGCATTCTGTTCTCGACTTGGGGTGCAGCTGTCCTTTTTCTCTGACTTCCACCCTCAGTCGAATGGTCAGACCAAGCGTGTCAATCAGAACTTGGAGATCTACCTCTGGTGTTTCGTCTATAAAAATCACGAGGATTGGGTACCTTACTTACCGCTGGCAGAATTTGCCATTAATAATCATCGGCAAGAATCCACTGGCAGGTCACTGTTCTTCGGTGCATACGGTTATCATCCACAGTTTGGTACCTTTAGTGGGGGAGGAGCTTCAGGAGTTCCCGAGGAGGAACGGTTTGCTTCGTCACTCTTCTCGGTATGGCAGGGTGTTCTGAGTAATTTAAAGATCATGGGAGACAGGTATAAACGTATGGCTGACAGAAAACGCTTTCAGGTCCGGACCTGAATGTGAATGACTTTGTGTGGTTGTCTACCAGGAATATAAGATTGAAAGTTCCTTCTTGGAAGCTGGGACCTAGGTTTATTGGTCCCAATAAAATAACCGCCGTCATTAACCCAGCAGCGTTTCGTCTTGAACTTCCTCAGGCCCTTAAGGTCCACAATGTGTTCCACAGGTCCTTACTGAAAAAGTATGTGGAACCTCTTGAGCCCTCACCTCTACCACCACCCCCAGTAATGGTTGATGGTAATCTGGAGTTCTAGATTTCGAGGATTGTAGATTATTGTCTCCAACGTTGTTCTCTACAATACTTGGTGCACTGGAAAGGCTATGGTCCAGAGGAGAGGATGTGGTTTTCAGCATCAGATGTGAACACTCCCAGATTGGTTCGCTCATTCCACACCTCTTTTCCTGAGAAACTCAGTCTAGAGCAGGGGTCTCAAACTCGGCTGGGTATATGGGCCGCACATGGAAAAAATTTGAATTTGGGGGGCCGCATTCTTTGTTCAATGTGACATTTTTAGTGATACCATTTTTTTTTGTATACACCTTTTGAATATTTTTTCCGTGTTTATTTTTTTATGGCTTGGGTCGTTATGGATGTGGCGATAATAAACGTGCACTTTTTTGTGTTTACTTTAGTTTACATATAAAACAGCATTTTTAGTGCCCAATATTTTTTCATGCTTTATTTTTATTTTTTTGATTTTTACAATTTTGTTTCCCCCAATTGGCCACATTCAGTAATATTGTCTTACAATTAGCATCATATAGCAATAATGGCAAACATCTTGTAGTAATGTTCCCCATCCAAGTCCCCATCTTGTACTAATGTGCCCCATCCAGGTCCCCATCCTGTGGCTATGTGCCTCATCCAGGTCCCCATCTTGTGGCTATGTGCCCCATCCAGGTCTCCATCTTGTGGCTATGTGCCCCATCCAGATCCCCATCTTGTGGCTATGTGCCCCATCCAGGTCCCCATCTTGTGGCTATGTGCCCCATCCAGGTCCCCATCTTGTGGCTATGTGCCCCATCCAGGTCTCCATCTTGTGGCTATGTGCCCCATCCAGATCCCCATCTTGTGGCTATGTGCCCCATCCAGGTCCCCATCTTGTGGCTATGTGCCCCATCCAGGTCCCCATCTTGTGGCTATGTGCCCCATCCAGGACCCCATCCTGTGGCTATGTTCCCCATCCAGGTCCCCATCTTGTGGCTATGTGCCCCATCCAGGTCCCCATCTTGAGGCTATGTGCCCCATCCAGGTCCCCTCTTGTGGCTATGTGCCCCATCCAGGTCCCCTCTTGTGGCTATGTGCCCCATCCAGGTCCCCTCTTGTGGCTATGTGCCCCATCCAGGTCCCCATCCTGTGGCTATGTGCCCCATCCAGGTCCCCTCTTGTAGCTATGTGCCCCATCCAGGTCCCCATCTTGAGGCTATGTGCCCCATCCAGGTCCCCTCTTGTGGCTATGTGTCCCATCCAGGTCCCCTCTTGTGGCTATGTGCCCCATCCAGGTCCCCTCTTGTGGCTATGTGCCCCATCCAGGTCCTCATCCTGTGGCTATGTGCCCCATCCAGGTCCCCATCTTGAGGCTATGTGCCCCATCCAGGTCCCCTCTTGTGGCTATGTGCCCCATCCAGGTCCCCTCTTGTGGCTATGTGCCCCATCCAGGTCCCCTCTTGTGGCTATGTGCCCCATCCAGGTCCCCATCCTGTGGCTATGTGCCCCATCCAGGTCCCCTCTTGTGGCTATGTGCCCCATCCAGGTCCCCATCTTGAGGCTATGTGCCCCATCCAGGTCCCCTCTTGTGGCTATGTGTCCCATCCAGGTCCCCTCTTGTGGCTATGTACCCCATCCAGGTCCCCTTTTGTGGCTATGTGCCCCATCCAGGTCCCCATCCTGTGGCTCTGTGCCCCATCCAGGTCCCCTCTTGTGGCTATGTGCCCCATCCAGGTCCCCATCCTGTGGCTATGTGCCCCATCCAGGTCCCCTCTTGTGGCTATGTGCCCCATCCAGGTCCCCATCTTGAGGCTATGTGCCCCATCCAGGTCCCCTCTTGTGGCTATGTGTCCCATCCAGGTCCCCTCTTGTGGCTATGTACCCCATCCAGGTCCCCTCTTGTGGCTATGTGCCCCATCCAGGTCCCCATCCTGTGGCTCTGTGCCCCATCCAGGTCCCCTCTTGTGGCTATGTGCCCCATCCAGGTCCCCATCCTGTGGCTATGTGCCCCATCCAGGTCCCCATCCTGTGGCTATGTGCCCCATCCAGGTCCCCTCTTGTGGCTATGTGCCCCCTGTGCTGTTCTTCACACACATAAAAAAAAAAAAAAGATGATTCTCACCTGTCCTCCATTCCCTCAGCGGCCTTCCTGCAGATGTGGCCCGCAGGCACCACAGAGTCAGACCCCTTGACGATCCCGACCTGGTCCAGGAGGAGCCGCCGACAGCAGCGCTGCATTGCCGCACAGAGACTGTCTCCCAGCACAGCATTTTCAATGTCAGCCGCCGGCCAATCAGAGGCCAGCAGCTGACATCTGCATATGGCAATGACGTCATACTCGCTGCGCCGACACGCAGATATCAGCTGCTGGCCTCTGATTGGCCGGCGGCTGGCATTGGAAATGCAGTGCTGGGAAACAGTCTCTGTGCGGCAATGCAGCGCTGCTGTCGGCGGCTCCTCCTGGACCTGGTCGGGATCATCAAGGGGTCTGTGCCTGCGGGCCGCATAAAGCAGCCTCAGGGGCCGCATGCGGCCCGCGGGCCGCGTGTTTGAGACCCCTGGTCTAGAGTGTCCGGAGGCTACTCGTAGAGGGGGGGTTACTGTCACGGGTGTATAAGAGATGACAGACAGTCGCCCTGCAGTTGGTTCCAGGAGATCTCTACCTTTGACATCTTCTTAGATGAGAGGCTGTCTCTAGGACCTAGTGGCTACCTCCCTCTGGTAATTAGCTCTCTGGCCTGGTTGTTTATATACCTGGTGTGTCTGAGAGGGATGTGCCAGCTATATTAATTTCTACTTGTGAAGGCTTAGCAAGAGAAGTACTTCGTCCTCTCTGGAGCTTGAGGCCGAGTTTGCATTTGTCTGGAGTCGTATAAAGCTAATTATTCTCCCCCTGACTGTCTACCCTTGTTGTCTATAGAGTTTATTGGAGATCAACTAGTGCTCATCTCCTCCCATCCCTAGCCTTAGCCATGCTCCAGGGAAAGACATGGCGAGGCACGCGTGCGGCGATTGCTGAAGAGGCAATATAGCGACGATAGTTTAGAAAGGGTGACACTAGACTAGACTAGGAGGTCTCCACTTCCCCCTTTCCCTAGTGTCTGGGTTCCCTTTCCCTCTGTGTTGCACTAAGTCTTTCCCATACCTGGCGTGACAGTTCCCTTGTGAAGACTTGGAGCTATTGGTGTAATCTCTCTGAAGTCTGCTCAAGCTAAGTTTCTTCCCCCTGTGTTTGTCTCCCTTGTTGTCTTTAGTTTATAGTGGGAACTGACCAGTGCTCACCCCCCTTCCCTATCCAGGGCCTAGCTCTAGGGATTTACAGGGCTTAGGTTTCCTGTTCTGCGATTGGTGAGGAACCAGTGTAGGGACTGTAGGGGAGACAGGGTGATATTACATCAGCCTAGGAGTCTCCACTCCCCCTTTCCCTAGTTTCTGGGCTCCCTTCCCCTCATATCTTTGTGTCGCACTTAGTCTTTCCTACACTGTGCGTGACACATACCGGATGGACCTATATATATATAAGCATAGTTATATCTTTATTCTTATCTCTCCACAGCACTTGTCCGAAAAAGTAAAAAAAAAATTGAAAATCTTTATTCCATTAAGTTAAAATCCAGATTATCTTCGATGTTTACGAGTTTTGCACCCCAGTCCTGAGTCAGAATATGAAGCACTAGAACCTTCTGTTTATAGGTAAGCAAAGAACACAACAACCATTACTATTAGCCTCAAAGGGTATTCCAAAAATAACTTGATGGAATAAAACAATGTTTGTGCCATAGAAAGCTCATCCCAATACCTTTGCATTATGACAATCAAGATGGCTGCCAATTAGACTCCTACAGATCGGAGCGATGGCCATTATATCTGCCATATACCCCTTAAAGGGGTTGTCTGGTCTTAAGCTACAGGTCTGTAGTCACTCTATGTTGCTGCAGACGTGTGAATCCTCACATCGCGCGCACAGTGAGGTTTCTCCAGCGCAGGGAGAGAGCAGTCATGTGACCACAAATATGCGATTTGTATACTTTCGTCCACATTCCATGTGTAGTGAAGGGTCTGTCGCTCTCTAACTGTCCTCAATGTGTACTGCAGGGTCTGTCACTCTCTACCTGTCCTCCATGTGTACTGCAGGGTCTGTCACTCTCTACCTGTCCTCCATGTGTAGTGAGGGGTCTGTCACTCTCTACCTGTCCTCCATGTGTAGTGTGGGGTCTGTCACTCTCTACCTGTCCTTCATGTGTAGTGTGGGGTCTGTCACTCTACCTGTCCTTCATGTGTAGTGTGGGGTCTGTCACTCTCTACCTGTCCTCCATGTGTAGTGCGGGGTCTGTCACTCTCTACCTGTCCTCCATGTGTAGCGCGGGGTCTGTCACTTTCTACCTGTTCTCCATGTGTAGTGTGGGGTCTGTCAGTCTCTACCTGTCCTCCATGTGTAGTGCGGGATCTGTCACTTTCTACCTGTCCTCCATGTGTAGTGCGGAGTCTGTCACTCTCTACCTGTCCTCCATGTGTAGTGCGGGGTCTGTCACACTCTACCTGTCCTCCATGTGTAGTGCGGGGTCTGTCACTCTCTACCTGTCCTCCATGTGTAGTGTGGGGTCTGTCACTCTCTATTTACCCTCCATGTGTAGTGCGGGTCTGTCATTCTCTGCCTGCCCTCAATGTTTAGTGTGGGGTCTGTCACTCTCTACCTGTCCATCAAGTATACTGAGGGGTCTGTCACACTCTACCTGCCCTCCATGTGTAGTGTGGGGTCTGTCACTCTCTACCTGTTCTGCATGTGTAGTGAGGGGTCTGTCACTCTCTACTTGCCCTCCATGTGTAGTGTGGGGTCTGTCACTCTCTACCTGCCCTCCAGGTGTAGTGCGGGGTCTGTCATTCTCTACCTGTCCTCCATATGTAGTCTGGGGTCTGTCACTCTCTACCTGTCCTCCATGTGTAGTGTGGGGTCTGTCACTCTCTACCTGTCCTCCATGTGTAGTGTGGGGTCTGTCATGCTCTACCTGTCCTTCATGCGTAGTGAGGGGTCTGTCACGCTCTATCTGCCCTCCCTTTGTAGTGTGGGGTCTGTCACTCTCTACCTGCCCTCCATGTGTAGTGTGGGGTCTGTCACTCCCTACCTATCCTCCATTTGTAGTGTGGGGTCTGTCACTCTCTACCTGTCCTCCATGTGTAGTGCGGGGTCTGTCACTCTTTACTTGCCTTCTATGTGTAGTGAGGGGTCAGTCACTCTCTACCTGCCCTCCATGTGTAGTGCGGGGTCTGTCACTCTTTATGTGACATGCAGAAGTAGTGCTGTTGCAGAGTGTGACAGTCACAAGTAGTGCTGTTGCTTTAAAAGCATTCAGCAACTATTAGAAGTAACACAAGCACATGAGACAGGAAGTGTTGTGCTCCAGAAGCATCCAGCAACTAGAGGGGTTAACACAGTCACAGGAAAAGGGGAGTGTTTTAGCAGAGCCCTAGGGGGATTTTGAGGAAGTTGTTTACTGTCTGGCTGGAGCCAAAGAGAAAGGTGGTGTGTGTGTTCTGCATCTGACAGAAGCGCCCCTGCAAGTGAAAAGGATTCAAGTTAGGAGTGAAGCTAAGCACAGGTCAGGTAGAGTTCCTTAACTAGCAGTGCAGAGTATTGTCAAGCAGAAAGATAAGGACTGTAAGAAATGGTGTCACAGGGATCATCTCCCTCAGCAAACCCTCCCCCCTCCTCCATCTCACTGTGCTGTGAAGAATGCTGTGTTCATTAATGTGCCTTTGCATTAGAACTGTGCTGTCCTGTACTACTGGGAAGACTGTGAACTGTTATTCTGCTAAGAAAACTGTACAGTTTATCACTGGAGCCTGTTGCTCATAAGACTTAACTTGCACTGGCTGTGCAGCTTCTTATTAAATGCTACTGTTCTACCGTTTATGAGGACTCTTGTCAAGTGTGTCTGATCAGCAAGTGAAACAACCTACGTGTCTGTGCTGAGGGTCAATACCCCTGTGTGCCTGAGAGAAGCTGCAGCACATGGTCTATGGTCGCCCTGAGTAACGGTTCCCCCCAGGATTCCAAAGAATTCATGAAACCTGTCTCGCCCCTATCTGAACCTAGCGGCGTGCGTGTAACATTTACCTGTCCTCCATGTGTAGTGTTGGGTCTGTCAATCTCTATCTGTCCACCATGTGTAATGAGGGGTCTGTCACTCTCTACCTGTCCTCCATGTGTAGTGTGGGGTCTGTCACTCTCTATCTGTCCTCCATATGTAGTGCAGGGTCTGTCACTCTCTACCTGTCCTCCATGTGTAGTGTGGGGTCTGTCACTCTCTACCTGCCCTCCATGTGTAGCGTGGGGTCTGTCATTCTCTACCTGTCCTCCATGTGTAGTGTGGGGTCTGTCACTCTCGACCTGTCCTCCATATGTAGTGCGGGGTCTGTCACTCTCTACCTGTCCTCCATGTGTAGTGTGTGGTCTGTCACTCTCTACCTGCCCTCCATGTGTAGTGTGGGTTCTGTCACTCTCTACCAGTCCTCCATGTGTAGTGTGAGGTCTGTCACTCTCTACCTATCCTCCATATGTAGTGCAGGGTCTGTCACTCTCTACCTGGCCTCCATGTGTAGTGTGGGGTCTGTCACTCTCTACCTGTCCTCCATGTGTAGTGAGGGGTCTCTACCTGCCCTCCATGTGTAGTACGGGGTTTCTATCTGCTCGCCATGTGTAGTACGGGGTCTGTCACTCTCTACCTGTCCTCCATGTGTAGTGCGGGGCCTGTCACTCTCTACCTGCCCTCCATGTGTAGTGTGGGGTCTGTCACTCTCTACCTTCCCTCCATGTGTAGTGTGGGTTCTGTCACTCTCTACCTGTCCTCCATATGTAGTGTGGGATCTGTCACTCTCTACCTGTCCTCCATGTCTAGCGTGGGGTCTGTCATTCTCTACCTGTCCTCCATGTGTAGTGTGGGGTCTGTCACTCTCGACCTGTCCTCCATATGTAGTGCAGGGTCTGTCACTCTCTACCTGTCCTCCATGTGTAGTGTGGGGTCTGTCACTCTCTACCTGCCCTCCATGTGTAGTGTGGGTTCTTTCACTCTCTACCAGTCCTCCATGTGTAGTGCGAGGTCTGTCACTCTCTACCTGCCCTCCATGTGTAGTGTGGGTTCTGTCACTCTCTACCAGTCTTCCAAGTGTAGTGCGGGGCCTGTCACTCTGTACCTGCCCTCCATGTGTAGTGATGGGTCTCTACATGCCCTCCATGTGTAGTACGGGGTCTCTATCTGCTCGCCATGTGTAGTACGGGGTCTGTCACTCTCTACCTGTCCTCCATGTGTAGTGCGGGGCCTGTCACTCTCTACCTGCCCTCCATGTGTAGTGTGGGGTCTGTCACTCTCTACCTTCCCTCCATGTGTAGTGTGGGTTCTGTCACTCTCTACCAGTCCTCCATGTGTAGTGTGGGGTCTGTCACTCTCTACCTTCCCTCCATGTGTAGTGTCGGGTCTGTCACTCTCTACCTTCCCTCCATGTGTAGTGTGGGGTCTGTCACTCTCTACCTTCCCTCCATGTGTAGTGTGGGGTCTGTCACTCTCTACCTTCCCTCCATGTGTAGTGTGGGGTCTGTCACTCTCGACCTGCCCTCCATATGTAGTGCAGGGTCTGTCACTCTCTACCTGTCCTCCATGTGTAGTGTGGGGTCTGTCACCCTCTACCTGCCCTCCATGTGTAGTGTGGGTTCTGTCACTCTCTACCTGTCCTCCATGTGTAGTGCGGGATCTATCAGTCTCTATCTACCCTCCATGTGTAGTGTGGGGTCTGTCACTCTCAACCTGCCCCCCATGTGTAGTGTGGGATCTGTCACTCTCTACCTGTCCTCCATGTGTAGTGTGGGGTCTGTCACTCTCTACCTGTCCTCCATATGTAGTGCAGGGTCTGTCACTCTCTACCTGCCCTCCATGTGTAGTGTGGGTTCTGTCACTCTCTACCAGTCCTCCATGTGTAGTGTGAGGTCTGTCACTCTCTACCTATCCTCCATATGTAGTGCAGGGTCTGTCACTCTCTACCTGCCCTCCATGTGTAGTACGGGGTCTCTATCTGCTCGCCATGTGTAGTACGGGGTCTGTCACTCTCTACCTGTCCTCCATGTGTAGTGCGGTGCCTGTCACTCTCTACCTGCCCTCCATGTGTAGTGTGGGGTCTGTCACTCTCTACCTTCCCTCCATGTGTAGTGTGGGTTCTGTCACTCTCTACCAGTCCTCCATGTGTAGTGTGGGGTCTGTCACTCTCTACCTGTCCTCCATGTCTAGCGTGGGGTCTGTCATTCTCTACCTGTCCTCCATGTGTAGTGTGGGGTCTGTCACTCTCGAACTGTCCTCCATATGTAGTGCAGGGTCTGTCACTCTCTACCTGTCTTCCATGTGTAGTGTGGGGTCTGTCACTCTCTACCTGCCCTCCATGTGTAGTGTGGGTTCTGTCACTCTCTACCAGTCCTCCATGTGTAGTGCGAGGTCTGTCACTCTCTACCTGCCCTCCATGTGTAGTGTGGGTTCTGTCACTCTCTACCAGTCCTCCATGTGTAGTGCGGGGCCTGTCACTCTCTACCTGCCCTCCATGTGCAGTGATGGGTCTCTACATGCCCTCCATGTGTAGTACGGGATCTCTATCTGCTCGCCATGTGTAGTACGGGGTCTGTCACTCTCTACCTGTCCTCCATGTGTAGTGCGCGGCCTGTCACTCTCTACCTGCCCTCCATGTGTAGTGTGGGGTCTGTCACTCTCTACCTGTCCTCCATGTGTAGTGTGGGTTCTGTCACTCTCTACCAGTCCTCCATGTGTAGTGTGGGGTCTATCACTCTCTACCTTCCCTCCATGTGTAGTGTGGGGTCTGTCACTCTCTACCTTCCCTCCATGTGTAGTGTGGGGTCTGTCAATCTCTACCTTCCCTCCATGTGTAGTGTGGGGTCTGTCACTCTCTACCTTCCCTCCATGTGTAGTGTGGGGTCTGTCACTCTCTACCTGTCCTCCATATGTAGTGCAGGGTCTGTCACTCTCTACCTCTCCTCCATATGTAGTGCAGGGTCTGTCACTCTCTACCTCTCCTCCATGTGTAGTGTGGAGTTTGTTACTCTCTACCTGTCCTCCATGTGTAGCGTGGGGTCTGTCATCCTCTACCTGTCCTCCATGTGTAGTGTGGGGTCTGTCACTCTCGACCTGTCCTCCATATGTAGTGCAGGGTCTGTCACTCTCTACCTGCCCTCCATGTGTAGTGCGGGGTCTGTCACTCTCTACCTGTCCTCCATGTGTATTGCGGGGTCTGTCACTCTCTATCTGCCCTTCATGTGTAGTGTGGGGTCTGTCACTCTCTACCTGTCCTCCATGTGTATTGCGGGGTCTGTCACTCTCTACCTGCCCTTCATGTGTAGTGCGGGGTCTGTCACTCTCTACCTGCCCTTCATGTGTAGTGCGGGGTCTGTCACTCTCTACCTGTCCTCCATGTGTATTGCGGGGTCTGTCACTCTCTACCTGCCCTTCATGTGTAGTGCGGGGTCTGTCACTCTCGACCTGTCCTCCATATGTAGTGCAGGGTCTGTCACTCTCTACCTGCCCTCCATGTGTATTGCGGGGTCTGTCACTCTCTACCTGTCCTCCATGTGTAGTGCGGGGTCTGTCACTCTCTACCTGTCCTCCATGTGTAGTGTGGGGTCTGTCACTCTCTACCTGTCCTCCATGTGTAGTGAGGGGTCTCTACCTGCCCTCCATGTGTAGAACGGGGTCTCTAACTGCCCTCCATGTGTAGTACGGGGTCTCTCTCAGCCCGCCATGTGTAGTGCAGGGTCTGTAAAGTTTTGCAGCTTTATCATGAATTATTATCACTTTTATCCAATTCCAGTCAGGCAGATAACTAGATCTCACCGGGTGACCGGTGAGCGCGGTGAAAACAGAGTGACTACCTGTAAATCTGGGTGAGATAATTGTTGCTACTATGGTGACACAATGATCTATTTGAACAATGGCGCTGTCTCGATTAAGCCCCTATACAAACATTCAAGCGTCCCCCCTGACAGCGATCTCCCCCAGTTCCTCCATACACAGGAGCTCTGGACTCCCCCAGAACGAAAAGACCGACCATTAGAAATCCAGCGTTGGATCCACGATATCGGCCGACTTCAGTCTGATCTGTATGGGGGCATTTACTTTTTAATTAGTGGAACAGAAAAAAGTGTGAAAAATCAAAGTTTTATGTTTAATTGGTTATTAATTTTTCATATTTTTCTGGAAGTTGTAAATCTTTCTTGGCCTGGTGTTGGGGGTGATCCCCATTACCAGTCATACAGTGTGAGCAGTGATGCAGAAGCTTTCCCCCATATGCGAGTGAGGTCGTATCCCTGCCTGTAACAGCAGAGGGACCAGACAAGCCGAGTGTGGTGAGCATGAGGTAAGCCTCCTCCACACACAGCGTCCTCAGTGCACTGCCGCCTGGAATGTATTGCAGCTGCCATCCAGCCAGCCCTGCTCTGTGACTGCTGCTGCGTTGGATGCGCTCGGCACTCGACTGCTCACGCCTGCCTCATTTTCAAGTTTTCAGGGTATGGTAACAAAGAGTGGCTCCAGTAGTGAGCTGAGAATAGTGAGCAGTCGTGTCCTGTGTGCAGGTAAGTGTGCAAGTGACGGCTCCCCTGCACCACACAGCACCTAGGCTCCCCAGCTGCCCCTTCCAGCCTGGGAGGCAGCACAATGCACTAGTTTCCTGCAGCATGCTCTGGAGAAGGGGGAAGGGGGATTCTCTGCTTTATATTTCCTAAATATTTCATGAATTCACTCTTTCCCCATTGCAGGCTCCTTCCATGTGCACTGCTGTCTGCTGGGGGTAGTTGCTTGGGCTTCTATGTAAACATGACTGTGCAGGAAGCCATTATCCCTGGCCATGTTGGGGGGCTGCTGACTGTAATTGGGTTACTGGGGGGCTACATTGTGTGTGTGGCTAGAGAAGTTCTCCACACTGTGCTGGGGGGGGGGGGGGGGGGGCTGGGATCATATGCTGGGGGGGGGGGGGGGGGGGATTTACCTATGCACCATAGTTTATAAAACTTCTAAGCATCCCAGTGGTGGTGAGTGTGAGCATTGCATGAGGTTCTGCAGCGGCTGCGCCTGTGACAGCATGGCCTGGGCTGTGCATGTTGCATGTGTGCAGCCGGGTGAAGCTCATGTGTCAGTGATCATGGAGATGGCCTGGCTATAGCCCATTAGTGCTTTGCTTACTTTCCTCCCCTCTGAATTACTTTGTTTCCATCCTGGAGCCCTGGGAGATTACTCTGTATGTGCCGGTCTAGTGATATTATGTATGCACTCAGGTTTTACATCTTTTGTACATATCTTTGTATAGCGGTAACATATTCTGTAGCGCAGAAGTCCTATATTCAGCGATCCGATATTTAGGTATGTACATAGAAACTCATTAGGGCCATAGAAAGTAGATAAAGGGTTATTCCCAAAATATCACGCATTCCCCTATCAAAGCGATTACAGATAATTTATTTATCACAGGAGGGTCCGACTCCTTGGACTCACAGTGATCTTGAGAACAGGGGGTCTTGAATGGAGCAGTGGTGCGCATGCTTGGTCTGTAGTGTACTCATTGTCTATGGATCTATCGGTTCCCAGGTTACAGAGCCCTGTTGTCAAGATCTTTGGGGGTCCCTGCGGTCAGACCCCCTGTGATTAGTAATTTATTTGGGGAATAATGCTTTAAATGGTGTGAATGTTAACCAGATGTCATATGGTGGCTTCCATCACTCATAAGGTATACATTTAGGTGTATTATTTTAACTGGCTTAAGTAAACCTGGGTAAAGTTTCCTTTAGGCCTCCGTAGGCTAATATAACCCTTGTATGTTGTGATCTTTCCCAGCCTGCATGCTAAATGTGATGGGAACATTGGAGCATAATGTATGTTTATAGTTCTCTGCAAAAGACCTCATCTTTGAGAAAAAACACTTCTTAGGCCTTATTCACGTTTCAGTTTTTCGCGTACAAGTTCTACCCATTAATATCTATGGGCTGTTCACATGTTCTTGTATTTCTACAGACCGAGTGGACCGCACTAATACACAGTCATGTCTGATTTTGATTTGATTTTCGGTCTGAGATCGGACCTCAATGCACGGACTGGCCAGCGGGTCTCCCAATATATTCATATATTTCTATGAAGCTGTCATGGTCAGGTCGGGAGACCACCGGCCAGTCCGTGCATTGTGGTCCGATCTCACAACGATTTTATGGACGTCTGAACGATCCCTAACGGTCCGTGAAAAAAATCAGAAAGGTTTTTCACTCACTGATCGGAGAAGCTTGGGAAACTTATGTTTTTTTTTTTTTTTCTTTGTGCATATGATAAAAACTGATGGTAAAACTGACATGCTGCTGAAAATCGGTCAGTTTTTTTTCTGTTGGAGAAATTCACTAACTTCTGACTGAGCCCTTATCCAGACCAGGTTTCTCCGATACATTTTCAGATCCACATATATATTATACCCACTTGCCATCTACTTTGAGAAGACCACCCCCATTAGAAGACCACTTTTCAATGCAATTTTTCAGTGGTCTTCTTGAGGCTTTTCTCTATCTAAACCTGCAATAGTATGAATGTAAGCAAAAAAAATAATATATGTATAATAGTTTAACTATAGAAAATACACCATATGGTTAACTCATTCATTGCTGCACAGGGTTGCGCTTGCGGTGAATGGGTTAAACATAAGTGTGGGGGTTGGGGGGGTGTTAAGGTCGCCATTTGTTCCATGCAGCCTGCTTCCTGGGTCAGACTGTCTCTGGGGACCACATGCCGCTCAGTGGGACAGTCACTGTGAAAAGAGGCAAGTGTCAGCTGTATGCTAATGTGGAGGACAGTATTGTCTGCTGCCTGCCGGGGAGGAGGGGACATTCCACCGGTGTTCAGGACCAGACCCACTTATATCCCTGCCACACACCACGCTGGCCGCCACTGATTGGGGGATGCTGGAGTGATGGCAGGAACAGGAGTGTGGGAGTTATGTGCTCCTGTAATTGGCTGCTGTGAAAATGTCTAATTATTGTCACATGTCCTCGTCTCCGTAGTATGACATTGCAGGCCGTATACAGAGAGGATATACCTAGCTAATTAGCTGGTTATGGATCATCCTCTGATCAGATCATTCTGTACCTGAGCAATCCGCCACAGTTCTGTATTGGCGCACAGAGGAGTGCGTTCATGTTATACCTCCGGCCTGTTCTGTAAATTATCACCGTATGTGACCGATTTATATCACTCTAAAAGGCGAAGGTTGTGACCACAAGTGCAAGGTTTGCACAACTTTTAATTTTTATATGGGCAGGTGCAAATGACCAGTTTCTCTCCATCCAAGAAAATTGGTCTGCTTATGCTAATCAGAGTTTGCTCAGAGTGGGATCCGATTTTCTCGGAGGTGGAGAGAAAAAAAATAAAGCTTCTCTACCTTCTCCATGCAGTCAGCTTGTGAAAATCAGACCGCACTCTGATGTCATCCGAGCGAGTGCCATCCGAAAATCCAAGGCAAATTGTGCATTCTGTGATTTTTATTTTTTTTAGTCTCGGACGTGTGCATAGCCAAATAGAATAACATGGGGATGAGTGCTAGCCACCAAAGCCACAGATAGCGCTTGTCTGATTAAAACAGTCATCTGCACGAGCCCTAATGGGAGTTGCTTTTATGAGCAGTTTTCTAGTATGTTCTCTACTTTGCTTTCTAAGTAGAGTTGGTGCAAATTGATTCACAGAACCGCTTCTGGCAACAGTGTCTGTAGCTGCTGGATGAGAGCCCCAGTGCACTCTCCTACCTGAAAGCATCCGTGGCTCACTTTTTATTAGCCAGCCTGGAACGTCATCATGGCAGCGTGACACGTCATATTGCGCCAGGTTGGCTAATCAAATGAAGAGCTATGGATGCTGGCAGGAAGGAGGCATCTGGCTGGGCTCTCACCTGGCCGCTACAGGTCACTGATGTGTGGAAGTTGGGCTGAGCTGGTGAATTGGTAAGGCTACGTTATTATTTCTGTTCTGTCGGAACAGATAATGTCCAAAATGAATGATCAGAGCTTTCAGAGGGACTTTGAGTATTATATTCATTTGTTATATGCATTATATTAGATACATTCTTACAAGGGCATTTATCTGTCATTTTCAGAACAGAATAGAAAGCGCAGAATGCAGAACTTTTTATTCCATTCTAAAAACGTGCACATAACGGATCCCAGGCGGACGCTAATCACTGAGGTCTCCTTACATCCGTAATGTGACAGATCTGTTCTGGACATTAATTCCATTTGTCTGTTCCTCAAAACAGAACTAACAGAGCGCCTCTGTTTGACCGATACGCCAAAAAAGAGAATATATCCCTTACAGGGGATACATCGCCCAAAGGCCCCATTGTACACAAAAAAAGCATGGATACTGTGCGGTATGCAATTTACTAAATTATCTCAATTGCTTCCCCCTGTTCACATCATGTTAACAGTGTCCATTTATGCTGGAAGTCTACCGATCTACAGGCATATAGGGAAGTACATCATTCAAAGGGGCCAGTGGGGAAAAATTGCACACCCCGGGTAATCTAAGTTTTTTTATTATTATTATTACTATATACTGGGTCATATCAAATACTGCATCATGCTGAGCTATTCCTTACCTTTCTTTATTGCACAGTGACATACACTGACCCAACAGAGGCCAAAATGACACTTCTTCAAATTAATAGAATCCTTAGGCCCATGGGCCAAATCTGGCCCTCTGGGTGGTTTTGTTTGGCCCGCGACACCAGAACAACCACCACCCCTGTGTAGGCCCATTATTCTGCGTGGATGGCTTTGTGGGGCCCATTATTCTGTATACTGGTTGACCCGTGACTTTGTCCAAGTTTTTCATTTTGGCTCTGTGTGTTTGAGCTTGACATCTCTGCCTTAGGATTTGGTGAATATGTACTTAAAGCGTTACACGCTCAATGGAGGCCATTGGTATATATCTCTAACTATACTGTCAAGAGTGTGTCAGATGTGACACAGTCGCTCTGCAGTTGGTTGCAGAAGATATCTTCGTTTGGCATTACAGACACCTTGGGTGTTTCGCTCTAGGACCCAGCGGCTACCTCTTTCCTACTAATTGACACCCTGGCCTGGGTGTTTAAATAGTTTCACTTTGCATCAGGAAGGTGTCGGTGATACTCGCATGTTTCCTTGTGAATGGTTGGAGCTCTCAGACTGCTATCTTCCTCTGTGGTGCTAGGAGGACGCTTGGAGTTACCTTTCTGAAGTTGTCTAAAGCTAAGCTACTTTCCCCCATGTTTGTCTCCCTTGTTGTCTTTAGATGTCAGTAGGGATTGACTAGTGCTCATCCCCCCTTCCCTATTCAGGACCCAGCGGTAGCGAAATACAGGGTTTAGGTCCACGTGCGGCAATTGGTGAGGAACCAATACAGGGACGTTAGTGGACACAAGGTGATATGAGTTCAGCCTAGGAGGTCTCCACTCCCCCCTTTCCCTAGAGTCTGGGCTCCCTTCCCCCCTTCCCTTTGTGTTGCACTTAGTCTTTCACACACCTTACGTGACATATACAGAAGTACAGCTGTGTCGCTTTACTGCAGACTTTATTAAGGATTCGCTTACACTTGCGTGTAAATTGGACCATTGCAATCTGATAAAAAATCTGATTGCTCTCTGACCAGTGTTCTTCAATGAGGCAATGCATTCTGTGTATTTTTTCTCGCATGGTGTAATTTCACTCTGAAATCGGTACAGTGTAAGAAAAAAATCATATGCCACATGGACCATCAGAGTGGCATCCAATTTTTAAGGATACTTTACAATTCTATAGCATAGGAAACTGTAAATAGTCCTATAAATGATTAATAACTGATGAGTAAAAACACGGATTGTACACAGATGACAAGTGAGGAACAATCATCCCACTGTCCTGGATGGGAATGGGACTGCCCTAGTGTGAACGAGCCCTAACAGGTGCTGTTTTTGGTAGTCTGTATTCTGTAAACGGTATTGTCACAAGGGCTTTTCCAGCGCAATGTAATATTGTAAGTGCCGGCATTCAGATTGTATGCATCTACAGCAATACAAAAGGCTTTCTCTTTTTTTTGTCAGAGGCCACTTTGATAAATAAGAACAGGACTGGTTTACATCATTTAGGCTCCTGACGTGCTGAAATATAAACCGGGGTGGCGTCACGTGCACTATTTCTGAATAGGACCCAGAGATATTTGAAACCTTCTTTTGCTACAGGTGTATAATGGTGTCAATCTGGATGAATCTGAGAATGGTCTTGGCATCAAGTTCCTGAAGTCAAAGCACCAGATGACCCTGTGTTTAGGCCAGAGACAGGAAGGTGGTAGCCGCACACGTCTCTCGCTGCTTCATCCAAAGTTCTTCTGCCCGGTCAGGACCTGGAACGATTGTCTGCGTGCTCCCATACCTGAGCCGCATGGCAGCTTGTGTAGTGACACTGCCCACTTGTGGCAACACCACCTAGTGGCTGCATGTGAAATCACAGCATCAACTCCACCGGTTTTTGCTTACTTTTGTCATTATGTATAAAATATAGCAGAGCTGAATTAGTTCTTAAGCTATTTTGGGCTGAGATGTATGATATCCAACTCGAAAATGTAATATCTATATGTACATGCCTGACAAAGTAGACTTTATAGAGCCATATTGAAAAGTCTTCCTCAAAGGGAACCTGTTAGGCGATTCACTCTGTCCAAACCCACAGTAGCATGATTCATGGCCTGACTATACAGTTAAAGACATAGAGATATTATTCCTTGAAACACTTCCACGTTTTAGAGACGATAGACTTTTAAAGGGTGGTCTGAAGTCAAAAATGTATTTTCCTCCTAAATCCCTATCTATTTAGTATCATAATCTAAACTATTTTCTTATATAAGTAAATTAAAAATAGCTATCCTTCCCTAACTATACTATCCAGCTGATTGATGAGATACTCATGCGAAGCATCGTTATGGGCAGAGGCTGCGTTCACTGCTGCATTCTCTGCACCCATCCTGAAACAAAGCGCCATCAACGATGTCTGTTTCATCGGCTGGGCTAGTCCCTGCACGATGTGAACAATGCCACCTTGCGCTCTGTTGTCGGCTCAGTGATGAGCCAGCAACAGAGCGCATTGTCAGAATACCCAGCGTGCAGAGACCATTGACGTCACTTGTGGGTGTGCTGCCTGTCTCTGCACTCTGGATATTCTGACATTGCGCTCTGCTGCCGGCTCTTTACTGCTCATCTAAGCCGACAACAGAGCGCTCGGTGTCATTGTGAAAATCAGTATAGTTATGGAAGAATAGGAAATTTTCAATTAATGTATATTAGAAAATAGTTTAGATTATGGCACTAAATAGATAGGGTTTTAGAATGAAAATTAATTTGGACTTCCGACCACCCCTTTAAAGACTAGTCTGATTCTGCCCCCGGCTGGATCTTGCCAGCACTGTTGCAGGTGATTGACAGGTCTCCCCTTCGTGTGTACATAGGCAGAGACCTGTCGATCACCAGCATGGACAGCGGAGGACTTTGTCTGGTGTCCGGCTATGGTTCCCCCACAGATCTTCAAATTATATTTGATCAGAAAGGCAGGAGCGTGATTGGTTGCTATAGGCAACAGACTGCTTCTCCTTAATACTATGCGGCAGAGTTATCAAAATGACTATTCAGTGGCTTCAGTACTGAGCGTCTCAATACTGCAACCATGACGACTATATCAACCAAAAAGAATTCAGTTGTTTGTTGTGTGGCCAGTGTGTTATACGCACACCCTTATGTCTGCATGTTGTACAGGAACCTGCAGCCAGGTCAGGAAGTAGGGTGTAGGTGTGCCTGTACGGGAGCTCATCACTGACATGTATGCACAACACGTCTCTGTGTAGGTCTGAAAAAGATGAATACTGCCAAGACAGAGGCCAGACGTGTCCATAGTCTGTCTGCTTCATTCAAAGGAATGGCTCTGTCGGGGGTCCCGTTGGAATACAATTTTTTGGTGATTGTGACAGAAGCCCCAATGTAGAGCTCAGCAGAGAGCACTGTATTAATGTGACCCTAGCCTTAAAAGGTTATTATTATCATTTAAGATGGGAAAATTTGAAAAAAAATCTTGTTAAAACAAGCAGCTTGCAAGTTATTTATTATTACAATTTGTCTCTTCTCCCCAAATTCTTTACACTGCAGTCTGTCAGTGGTGGCCGAGCTTCTTTATAAAGAGCTTGTAAGCGGTGCCCTGAAGGGGAGATCGCTGGAGCACACTGTTGGCTCCTGATCACAGCCAGCTAGAGCCCTAATGTGCTTCTGATGCCGCCTCATATAACCGCATTGGGGGCCTAACGTTCGGCCAAAAGCACAACACTGCTGCTGAACCGCCAACATGAAGCTCTTGCCCCCCCCAGCATTCAGAAACTAGGGGGGCTGCGGAGTGTGTTTTCCTAAAAATAAGAGAGCACTAACCCTTTAATGCTGAAAGCTAGTCTCACTAACCAGATAATTCAGAAAAAAATGTTCTGAGTGTCACATATTGTAAAAAGGTATTTTGATCATCATATAAATGGCTCTGATTTTGAAAAATATGGTCAGTTTTCCAAAATTAACAATTTATCTGCCATGACCTCCCCTTTTAAATCAATCAAATTTATCTGTTTTACATGGTTTCCACTGGAGCTATCGTGCTGTAGATCTAGCTTTTACAGGTTAAGCATGTACAGTCACACAAGGGAAAAAAAAACCTGCTATACAGCGCAGTATTGTTACTGTCCTTGGGCAGTAAGGCCTCGCATGCGCAGCTTCCCCTCTTTGCACAGCCAGGAGCAGAGCAGACACAAGGTGCTCATGGGAAATGTAGTTTCCTACAAGCCAGTAGTGGCCACATGGGCCACACAGCAGGAGCGCCCCTTTAAGTGACTGAATAGAGGAAGAGAACCTGACAAACCAAAGGCAGAGAAGATAAATGGCTAGAAGGCCTGTTTCTTACACATGCTCCAGATTAATTTGTGACAAATCGGCTGCAGATGTCACCACAACTTCTCTGGATTTTCATGGCAAAATGTTTAGTTACATGTGTGTTTTTCGGCATATTTTGTTGAGGATTGGCCACAGACTTTATGCATTGCCAGGGTGTAGTCCGTGACGAGTTCCTCCAAAAAAAGATTGACATGATCCTAATTTAAACATCCGCTTTGCATGTCCATTTTCTTGGGGAAATTATTCGCAATATGTCAATGAGATTTGTTGAAAGTCAACTTCATGTCACTATACTCGAGCTGCCTGAACGAAGGGCAAATGGATCAGAATCTGGCTGTATGATTGCAGTCATGTATTTATTTTTTGTCTGAAACGCCACAGCCTGGACTATAGTGAGAGACCTGACTAGTCCCATTTCTCCTCACCTTGATCCAATTGATTGACAGGTCTCTCCCATGTGCGGGGCAGGGAGAAACCTGCTGGGGACCGCAGCAGTCGGCTTTTTCTCTTGCACAGCCAGGCTTGGATTCATGCTGACAGTGTTTCAGGCAGCATGAATGTAGTGAGAGTTTTCTTAGAAGTTTTCCACTACTTTACTTTATCATTGATGACCTATTCTTAGGATAGGTCATCGATGTCTGATCGGCCGGGGTTCTACACCCAGCACCCCCACTGATGAGCTGTTCTTGGTGGCGGTAGCAGGCAAGAAATGCTCAATAGCAAAGCTGCTCCATCTTCTAATAGTGGCTGCGGCAGGGTACTGCACATCCACCTCTATTGATTTGAATACCCTGCCACAGCCACGATCAGAAGACAAAGCAAATTTGCCGCATGAGCGTTCACTCTAAGGCCTCATTGAAATGTCCGTATTGCACGTAGATGTTGTCTGTGGGTACAGATGACGTCCGTGCGCAGTCCCCATTTAACACTGCACAGTATAGAAGAAGATTTGTCATTTATTTATTCATCCATCCGTGAAAAACACTGATGACACCAGGACGGTTTTTTCACGTTTGTGTTTAAACACAGACGTGTGCATGAGACCTAAAGAAGTTTTCTAGCCTGGAAAATTTTCTAAAAAGCATCTGTGTGGGTACTTAGTAGTACATTACAAATTTGCCTGCATTTCCACCACAGGACAAATTGGATATCACACAGTGCCTATAAAAATGAGTAGGTGGTGCGACTGGCCACACAACCAGAACTGCATCCACTCATGCGGCCATTGGTTGCCAAAGGTTTAACAGCCTCAGCTTGAGGCGCTGAATGACCAAGAAAGCCTTAAAAAAAAAAAGTAAAGTACCTGTCTTTAAAAAAGTACCGGTCTATTGTATCCCCTCTTTTTCAACATTTTGCCCCAGGCCTTGTTCTCCTGGTGATAGATATGCTGAGCAGGCGTTTAGCATGGCCATTGGCTCCTGTGCAGCTCTCCTGCACATTGTCCTCACTCTTGAAAAGTAAAGATATCTTTACATGAGATGAGACCAGTTTTTATTTTTGTTTTCAGAAAAAAATGCTGAACAAAATGTCCTATGTAAACATACTTTTTGATCTTCTTAAGCGATGTTCACACGCTCAGTATTTCACATCAGTATTTATAAGCCAAAACCAGGAGTGGGTGATAAATACAGAAGTGGTGATGTGTTTCTATTATACGTTCTCTGATTGTTCCACTCCTGGTTTTGGCTTACAAATACTGAGGTAAAATACTGAACGTGTGAACGTGACCTTACAATTGTCCCTCTTAGATGTCCTAATATGCGAGTGCTGATATCCTCAAATGTATACCTTTCTGGATAGATTGGGGTCAGGAAGGAAGGTATATTTTGAGCACAGTCCAAAATTAGTCGACCTTGACAAAAAAAGGACTGACCTAAAAGTGACAGTTGCCTGCTAATGATGGGTGACAAAGGAGGATACAGGACAGACAGGATCTTCCCAGGATAACATCACGTGGTATGTGTTGGTGTGACACAAACTAGTATGGTTCACAAGTACTAGACAGGTCCAGGCGGTTGTCTGACTTCAGTACAGTCCTCAGTTACTCGGACAGCTGTAATCTCTATTGAAGAATGTGTGCATTTGCCAATTTAAAGGGACTCTGTCAACACAAAATGACTGTGCAAACCAAGCGGAGGTGCTTGGTGCATCATGGCGGGGACAGTCATTTATTTATATATTTATATACACCTTCCACCTTCTTGGTTTCCATTTATCTCCACTCTCCCCTATTCTTTGATTGACAGATCAGGCTTCATAGAGCCAGAGAAGGGTGAAGATAGATGGAAACCAAGCAGGTGGGAAAGTGTATATAGATGATTGGCCCCGTCATGATGCAGAGAGCGCCAGTACTTGATTTGCACAATAATTCTGTGCTGACAGAGTTCCTTTAAAAGGGAACGTGTCATATCCAATAATATTAACCTGCAGATGTAGGGTTAATCTGCAGGTTAATAATGTTACGAAGGTGCCCAGCCTCAGTACTGAAAGTGCAGCACCTGAGAGAAAATTAACTTCTATCTTCTCTGGAGCTGCCGGCATTCAGTTATGAGGGCATGCCCAGAGCAATTACAGTCACCGCTCACAGCACTAAGAGCGGCAGCTGTAAGCACACCCCGGCACTGACTGACAACCGGCTCTGTACTGTTGTACTGCTGAGCCGGCTGTCAGTCAGTGCTGGGGTGTGGGTACAGCCTCCACTCAGTGCTGCGAGCGGTGACTGTACTTGCTCTGGGCATGCCTTCATGGCTGAAAGCCGGCGGCTCCCAAGATAGAAGTTCATTTTCTCCTGGGTACCCCACTTTCAGTAACTGTGGCTGGGCACCTTAAAAGCTCTTTTACCACACCGATTAATCCCATATCTGTAGGTTAATAACATATACAGACCTGAGAAATTCCCTTTAAAGGGAACCTGTCACCTTGTAGTACGCTATTTACCTGCAGATATGGAGCCTTACTGGAAGACAATGAACTTTTATCCTCCTGGATGCTGCTGACTTTGCACCACCACTGTTCAGAAATTATTGATATTTTAGCAATTTGCCATCTCTTTCCATGATGAAAATTTCCCTGTGTTATATTTTCCCCTTTTTTTTTTAAGCGAAAACTGAAAAAGCCTAAAAAAGAGATAAGTATATTACTATACACAGTTTCATCACCACATGAATTTCGTACACGCATGACAGTATATTGCTATTAATAAACTTTAGCCGCACCCATTTGATGTTTTTTATTTTTCCAAAGTTGTCAAAGATGAAAATGATAACTATTGCTGCGCTCTTAAGTATAGTGCACACGACTTGGTCCATTTTTCTCCACTTTCATATATATATATATATATATATATATATATATATATATATATATATATATATATATATATATATATATATATATATATATATATATATATATATATATATATATATATATACCACTTATTTGCACGCTAGTGTGTTTCCTCTATACATGCATAACATGCCAGAATTTTTAGGTGTCGCGTTTTCTTCACCGAGCCTTAGAATCCTATTTTTAGGTTTGGATTGACAGTAGCACCTCCCACCCCTTGTCTGATTTATTTATTTTTTTTAAATGTACATTTAACAAATGAGATCAATTGCTGGAATATTGTAATGTGAAGTAGAATGCAGCCATTATTAGCTAAATATGTTCCTTGCAACGACTAATCTCGCCTCCTTCTCCCTGGTCTCTATAGAGATCAGACAATGTCTAGCTAATCAAAGCTCCAACACTGAGGATCGGCAGCCATACATATTAGCACTTACCTCTGTAGGCTCTAGGTGCTAATTAAAATTGATTAAAGGTCTATTAACTTTTTTTTTTTTTTTTTTTTTTTTTTTATCCCCTATCCAGGCGAGGCTTTCCTTCCATTCATTGTGTAGCTTATGGGACTACAGCTCTTGGCTTTGTTTGACAGTCCTATAGACAATGAATGGAGCAGAGGCAGAGTATGTGCACCTCCCCTCCATTCTGCAGAGCTCCCAGAAGCCAGCAAGTTATCCTCTATCCAACAGTTGGGGAGTAACCCTTTAAGGAAGAAATCCAGCACTCTTCCATGTTAAAAACATTAAACATCAATTTATTTCATATTTAAAAAGTTTTGATCCCCCTTAAAAAAAAAAAAAAAAAAATACAGGACAGACCACAAAGAAAAAACTACTGATGTGTTTCAAACCCAATTTTTAGTCACCGCTATAATAAAGAACCATCCATAGGTTTAAAACGCAGCATTTAAGTTGTTAAATGGCAGTGATCGGCGCTAGCTCCAGCTGCTGCTGTTACAGGTAAGTGCCGGCTGTGTTACACGGCCCTTTACAAGGAGGCGACATGTGACGTACTATTACATTATTTGTCAAAAATCCCCATGAGGCAGTTGGCAAATACTGTATTAGTAGTCAGTTTCCTTCCTAACTCCACGTTGTGTTTTTTTTCTGCAGCTGCGTCAAAAATGCAGGTTTTCCTTCGTTTTTTGATGCATTTTTGCAGCGTTTTTTTCATTGTCCTTCTGTCACTATTTAGGCATGTGCATAAAGTTCTGTGAAAAAAAAAATCCCATTCTATTTTGCCATCAAAAATGCTGCAAAAAACGCAGGTGCGGTTTTTACAGTGTTTTTTTTTCACCACCCATTACTTCCTATGGGTGAAAAAATGCTGCAAAAACGCTGAAAGAAGTGACACGCTCTATTTTCCAAAAACACAAGCAAGGCAGAAAATACGCAGCAAACAAAAAGCAACATGTGAACAGAGAATTCTGGTTTCTCATAGACTTTGCTGGTACTGCAAAACACGGCTGAAAGTTTGCATAAAAATCTGCTGCAAAACACAGCGTGTGTGAACATAGCATTCCTGAAATGTAGAAACCTTTATGGCTTAAACTAGTCCCGGTATTAAGAGTTTATATGATCAAATTTGTTTTTATCCTTTCATTCATTCATTCAGTGTTTATAATTTTGACAATTGTACTTTGAATCCACATACTTCTGGCTCTCACTGAAACCTGGATCCAGCAGTCGGACAGCACCGCCCCTGCAGCTCTCTCCTGTGGTGGCCTACATTTCTCTCATACTCCGCGACCTGACAACAGATCAGGTGGAGGTGTTGGTCTGCTTCTTTCAACAAAATGTACTTTTCAGGTTATCCCCCCTGTACCTTCCCTTATCTTCCCTTCTTTTGAGGCCCACACAGTCAGACTCTACCGGCCCTTCTCCCTGCGAGTGGCGGTTGTCTATCACCCTCCAGGTCCCCCCCGTCAATTCCTGGATCACTTTGCTGCCTGGCTTCCAAATTTTCTATCCTGCGACATCCCCACGATAATCATGGGAGACTTTAACATCCCAATTGGCGATCCTCTTTCCCCATCTGCCGCTCACCTTTTATCACTAACCTCCTCCTTCGGCCTTTCACAGCTTGCTAATTCTCCTACACATGAGGACGGGAACACATTGGGTCTGATCTTCTCCCGGCTTTGCTCAGTACATGACTTTACTAACTCTCCCCTTCCACTCTCTGACCATAATCTTCTTTCATTCTCTGTCAAGAACTGTGACTCTACTCAAGACACTCCCACCATCCACACTTATAGAAATTTACGCGCCATTAACACCCAGAAATTTATAAAAAGGTTGCAATCATCATTGGCCCCAATCTCCTCCCTCTCATGTCCCGACTTTGCATTGAAGCATTATAACAAAATAATGCTATGCGCCCTGGATGAAGCCGCACCTCCTACACAAAGAAAAATTCGGCAACCCTGGCACACGCCTCAAACACGTCTTCTCCAGAGGTACTCCAGGTGCGCTGAACGGCTGTGGAGAAAATCAAATCTGCCCGAAGATTTCCTCCATTATAAATTTATGCTGAAAACATATAACTCTGCCCTTCACCTCTCCAAACAAACCTACTTTAACAACCTCATAATCTCACTTTCCAATAATCCTAAACGACTCTTTGACACGTTTCATTCTCTCCTCAATCAAACAACACAGGCCCCGACCACCGACCTCAGCGCTGACGATCTGGCCAATTATTTCAAAGAAAAAATTGACCATATCCGACAGGAAATTTTCTCCCAATCCCCAAATGTTATGCATGCTCTCCCCCGCCACATTGTATCTTGCTCATTTTCTGACTTCGAACCAGTCACGGAAGATGAAGTGATCAGGCTCCTTGCATCTTCTCGCCCTACCACCTGCACCAGTGACCCTATTCCCTCACATCTCCTTCAGTCCCTTGCTCCAGCTGTCACCACTCACCTAACTAAAATTTTCAACCTTTCCCTCTCATCTGGTATCTTTCCCTCTTCTTTTAAACACGCCAGCATACAACCATTACTTAAAAAACCATCCCTCGACCAGAACTGCACGGCCAACTACAGACCTGTTTCCAATCTTCCCTTTATCTCTAAACTCCTGGAACGCCTGGTCCATTCCCGTCTAATCCGCTATCTCTCAGACAACTCTTTTCTTGACCCTTTACAATCTGGTTTCCGCTCTTTACATTGTACTGAAACTGCCCTCACTAAAGTCTCTAATGATTTACTAACAGCTAAATCTAATGGTCACTACTCCCTGCTGATTCTCCTGGATCTCTCTGCAGCATTCGACACTGTGGATCACCAGCTCCTGCTCACTATGCTCCGCTCTATAGGCCTCAAAGACACTGTTCTCTCCTGGTTCTCCTCTTATCTCTCTGACCGCTCCTTCTCTGTGTCTTTTGCTGGCTCCTCCTCCTCCCTACTTCCTCTTACTGTCGGGGTTCCTCAAGGATCAGTCCTAGGCCCCCTTCTTTTCTCCTTATACACCGCTCCTATTGGACAAACAATCAGTAGATTCGGTTTTCAGTACCTTCTCTATGCTGATGATACGCTGATGACACCCAATTATACACCTCTGCTCCGGACATCACCCCTGCATTACTACAAAAGACCAGTGATTGTCTTTCTGCTGTGTCTAACATCATGTCCTCCCTCTGCCTAAAACTGAATCTGTCAAAAACTGAACTACTCGTCTTTCCTCCCTCAACTAACCTACCTGTGCCCAATATTGCCATTTCCGTTTGTGGCTCAACCATTACTCCCCAGCAACAAGCCCGCTGTCTTGGGGTCATTTTTGATTCAGATCTTTCTTTCACTCCTCACATCAAATCACTCGCTCGTTCATGTCATTTACACCTCAAAAACATCTCAAGAATCAGGACTTTTCTCACCTTTGACTCAGCAAAAACTGTTACTGTAGCTCTTATTCATTCTCGTCTTGACTATTGCAACGCTCTACTAATCGGTCTCCCTCTTACTAAACTCTCCCCTCTCCAATCCATTCTGAACGCAGCAGCCAGGATCATATTCCTCGCCAACCGCTACACCGATGCCTCTTCCCTGTGCCAGTCATTGCAATGGTTACCCATCCAATATAGAATTCAATTTAAACTTATCACGCTTACCCACAAAGCGCTCCATGCTTCAGTACCCCCCCTACATCTCCTCCCTTGTCTCAGTCTACCACCCTACACGTGCCCTCCGTTCTGCAAATGACTTAAAACTAAAATCCTCCATAATCCGAACTTCCCACTCTCGTCTCCAAGATTTCTCGCGTGCTGCGCCAATTCTTTGGAATGCACTACCCAGGACAGTTCGATTAATTCCCAATACCCACAGTTTCAAGCGAACCCTAAAAACACATTTCTTTAGACTGGCGTATCGCCTAAACACTATCTGTCCGTCCCAGTTTTCCCCATATTAAAATCTAATTCAACTTCGGGTTCATACCAACCATGCACATAATAGCCTCGGTCAGGACAGCACACATACTGGCTGACGACCAGTCCATGTATTATTATTTATCCTATTCAGTATATCAAGGCTGCATTATACAATATATGTACATTCTACCTTTTGTGTCTCCCCCATTTCCTCATAGACTGTAAGCTTGCCAGCAGGGCCCTCACTCCTTTCGATATGAGATATGCTTATTCTGTATTGTCTGTATATGTCCTCCCTAAAATTTGTAAAGTGCTGCGGAATATGTTGGCGCTATAAAAATAAAAACTTATTATTATTATTATTATTATTATTATTATTATTATTATTATTATCAAAATATTCCCGACAACTTGTGGTAAAGCTTTTCATAGCTTCCCTGCTCTTACAATAAAGAACCCTTGTCTGTGGTGGTGATAATCAGATCTTATTTCATCTTTATGTACAGATGTCCAACTGTCCCCACCACAGGCCTAGGTGTAAAGAGATCAGTAGAAAGTTCTCTGTGCTGTCCCCTCGTATATTGTAATAAGCCCCTAAGTCTTCGTTTTTTCCAAACTGAATAACTCTAAGTTTCATAACTAATGCCATTGTACACAATATTTTATTTGTGTAGCCTGACTAGTGCCCTGTATAGCGGCTAACACTGTCCTTCTAATCCGTGTCGGATTGGGCTGCCAAGGGCCCACTCCAGGGCCCCACTTTTCAGCTGCATTCAAATGTGACATTATTTTTAATTGCAAATGTATATAACAATGAACTGGATAGATTGTAAATAAATAAGATGCTGCCATTGTCTGTACATAGTGATTCATGTATATTTGTGCCAAGTACTGCTCATATAAGAGGGTGGTGGCCCACCGGAGGATTCTCCTAGCTCCTGTGGGCCAGTCCAAGGCTTCTTCTTATGATCATCTGTATCTCTTCAGGTACATTCCATGATTTTATTGACGTCAGCAGCTGCCTGGCACTGGTCACTAAAGTTAAAGGGGGTTTCCTCTTCCAGATAAGTATTTTCCACAAGCGCAGTTGTGTGTTTTTTTTAAATACATTTTCTTTACTCATCATTCCCAGGTCCAGCTCTGAGTCTCTGCAGCTGGTCCCAACGTCTGTCAATGTCTGCAGGGCTCATGTCATGTCGAGAGTGCTGCAGACAATCAGTGAGCGCAGAAGACAGCACAAGCTACTCGGAGCCGCTGAGCTCACTGAAACACTGCAGCTTTATCGACGTGACGCCAGCACTGCAGACAATAACAGACACCGTGTGTAGTTGTGGAGACTCAGTGCTGGACCAGGGGAGAGTGAGTATAGAACAGTTTCTTTGTTTTTTAAATTAACTGTGGTTGTAGAAAAAAAACATTTTGGAAGCAGAAAACTCCTTTAAAGCAGGAGTGGGCAATTAAATTTTTCTATGGGGACCACTTGAGACCGTGACTGTTGTGGAGGGCTGAACCAATAAGCTGAAATTTAATTCTGCTCAATATTAATATTAACATACTAATTATAATTATTTTATACTAATTATAATTATTTTACATCCCCCTATATATACGATCACACACAACCTCCACATACCCTCCTATATATGGTATGAGCCCCCATATAGCCTCCTATATACAGTATGAGCCCCCACATAGCCTCCCATATACATGCAAGCATCCCATACACATATGAAAAAAAACAAAACATACTCGCCTCGCTCATGTTCCCCCAGCAAGCACTCTGCTCCGGTCTCCTGCACACTGACTCAGTAAGCAGATGCCATGAAGTGACGTCATTGCATGATGGCTCAGTCGCACACACTGATCGATGGAAGAAGGAGCCAACGACTCCGTCCTCCACCAATCTATATCCCAAAGATGCGGATAGCGGTGGCGGCGGATATGCGGCAGGTGAGGGCATGGTGTGGTCTGTGGCTGTCTCGGGCCAGATTGGAACAGCCACAGGGCTGGATGTAGCCCTCAGGCCACAGTTTGCCAACTGTGCTGTAAAGCATTAGACCGCCCATCTTTTACATTTTTTTTTTTTATAGCATATTCACAGGAAAAAATTTAAATTTGGATTACATTTACCCCAGACTGAAAGCTGGCAAAAACAAAACGGGCGTTCAAGTAGTTTATCAAAAGGGAGCAAAGTGGTTGTGCATCATACTTGCCAAACGTAAGTATCATGCACACGGAGTTCCTTTAACTAGGTACTATGTAGGCATGCAGGGCTGTGGAATCGGAGTCGTGGAGTTGCTGTCCATTTTGTTGGAGTCTGGACCGACTCCAACTCCTATAATATATAATAAATTGGGTACAGTAGTTCAATGCAGTTTGTGGAGAATATTTTTTTCATAAGAATTTGGGAAAGTTATGAAATGTCCTATAAATGTCTGTCCTATTCCTGATCTAAGGGTCTAGACTTTTAGCTGAGATGAATCTGTGCTACTGTAAATTTATGACATTAACAAGAGCCATGTATGAGGGAGTCGTAGTCGGTGTCAAGGAAATTGAGGAGTCGGAGTTGAAAATTTGGCTTACCGACTCCACAACCCTGTAGGCATGGGCACTTTATATGCTGCTGTCAGTATTGTGCACTATGTAGGCATGGGCATGCCATATGCTGCGGGCGGTATGGTGCACTATGTAGGCATTGACACGTCATGGTACAGGCGGTATGGTGCACTATGTAGGCATGGACACGTCATGGTACAGGCGGTATGGTGCACTATGCAGGCATGGGCACGTCATGATACAGGCGGTATGGTGCACTATGCAGGCATGGGCACGTCATGATACAGGCGGTATGGTGCACTATGCAGGCATGGGCACGTCATATGGTCCAGGCGGTACGGTGCTTTCATACAGGTCAATAATTTTTCAGAAAGAATAGCTTATTATAATGAAACATCACCGTTTATTTTTTCTGTTAGATTCAAATGAAGTCCAATAGTCCCAAGATCTTACCTAGTAACTTATAAGTATAATTTACAGCTCTTCTCTTCTGGATAAATGTCAAGGTGATTGGACCTGTTATCTGTGTGCGCTATAGGAGACGGCTGAGGTGGGGAGGGTCCAAGGTGGGGAGGTCCCTCCATTCTTGTAATAATGGTCACTGAAATTGTATAATGATGCATAATGTGGAGCTTTGGAGTTATTCTCCTATGTCTGTTACCAGTCCGTCCATTGCTGCAGACATACTGAAAATGAAAGTCAGTTGGCATCTATAATACCGATCATTGTGAAACTATGAAGTTTGAACCCTGGTATATCCCACGCATAGCACACAGCGCTCTCCCTACATGGTAGATGATTGTCGTTAGCATCCTGAGGCCATTTGTGTTCCCCAGCCCCCTGGAGCACACGTAAGATTTTCCTGATGGCCATGTGCACTGTTTACTCCATAGAAACTTCCGCGGGATTATTGAGCCTCTGACATCTGTTCTCTTTCAGGGCTTGATGACCAGTTAACGGCGCTCTTCAATTGCTTGTAAAAAATCACCAAAGAGACATTTCTTCAGATCCACTGAACGTGAATGCTGAGCTCCAAATGGTAAGTAGGGCATTATCCGTAAAGGGACCTGCAGCCGAAACATCTGAAGGCAAGCAGAGTTTAACCTTTTTTTTGGGGGGGGTTGAGTTGCTAAATTGCTGTCATGAAAACCTTCAACCCCCTAAAGGCTTACATTCAAGCTAATAATTCATGAAATTGCACTTAAAGCAAGGAGTGCAATAATCGGGGCCGTTAAATCGCCATGTAATTCCTCTCTTATCATAGTGTTTCCTACATATCTGTAGGATGGAGTCCCCCATGTTCTTCTTTGTACAGATGATGGAGCATTAGAAAGCACCTTTGCATCAATCAATAGGGCAAGCAAATATAAGATACTTTGTAATAAATGTTATCAGACCACTATGCTTCCTACTTAACTGAATGATCCACTTCTTTCTTTCTCCACTGCATCCCGACACATCAATCGCTCTGAAATACTGCAAAGATCCATCTTGTCCAAAACAAACTCACTGAAGTATCAGGTTACAGCTCCTATTAAAGTCTACTGAAATGAAGGAGTTGCAGAGCGAGGCAGTGACCCAGACACACATTGTGCAGCCGCTTCTAATATTTATATCTCGATCTGTGCTGGATTCACAGATACTCTGCTGAGTTCTACTGTATAATGTCCTGTAAGCTTCTGCATCTTCAGTCTGTGTGTAAGGTTGTGTTCACAGATCTGTGTTGTAGAGAGAGGCAGTGACACAGATAAACATTGTGCAGCAGCTTCTAGTAAGTGATTTATCTCGCCCTGTGCTGGATTCACAGATACACTGCTCACTTCTAATGTATAATGTCCTCTAAGCTTCTGCTTCTTCAGTCTGTGTGTAAGGTTGTGTTCACACATTCGTATGAGGGTTACCATCCAAAAGAAACTGATTTTTTTTTTCAGGTTGTCATCCTTATTGCTTCCATTATTTATATTTTTTCACTGAAATATGTAGACTGTGAGTTTATTTTATCCATTGACTCTTAGCAATGGTTCTGTTATAAATGGAGGAAACTCGGATGTAACACTGAATTGGAAAGTCTGTCTTCATTGGGTCTTGATCCCCATAGACTTTAATCCCTGAGAAAACGGATGATAGGACCTGTTCTGAGTCTCAAGGACCAGAGACACAGGCCTGTTTCTAAAACCTGATGTGTGTATGGTTCAGTGAAAGTCCACGTGTCCTTGTGTGGACTTATTTGAGTTTCAGTCACTGAATTCTTCACTTTGACCCTTAGGGATTAATCACACGCTTCGTTTTTGCTGCTGAAAAATACAATTCAGTATTTACAGCAGATTTTTTTTTGCTACAAAAAGTGTGGACAGGAAAAATGTGTAAAATGCCTGCATTTTTGCTTGGGTTCTGATGTATTTTTTACCTGTTTTTTTATTTTTTCCCCCCATTCATTCGAATAGATGAAAATGCTGCAAAAAACAAAGAGTTGACATGCTGCAGATTTTGAAAAATAACCCTTTGAAGTTTCAAGTTTTCAAGTAAAAAAATAAACAGCGTATGCACGAGATTTCCTAAATCTTATTTACTTTGCTGGTACTGTAAAATATTGCATTTTTTCCGTGGCAAAAAAACACAGAAAAAAAACCCGTTAAGAATGCAACATGTGAACAAGCCCTTACAGTACGAGCTGAGTGAATGAGATTTCTGAAATCTTCTGCACACGCTGGTTATATTTTCCTTGCAGATTTGAGCCATTAGTGCATTTTTTTCAAATTTGCGGTATATCATTTTTTTTCACCCAAATAAATCTGAAAAAAAAAGGCGACAAAAACTCATCGAAAAGGCCTGTACTTTCTGCAGCGTTTCTCCTGCTAACACTTTTGTATTTGCTGCAGAAAAATCTACTTGTGCACGTACTGTATTGTGTTTTTGTCTATGGAGCTTACAGGCCTGTGTGCTTTGTTTTCTTCGCATATTTACTATGTGTTTGACTGTAAGAACTGAGTTCAGTGATTGGAAGGGGCCATATTGTATTTTCACTCATGATCTGTGATTGGAAGTTTACTGTAGACTTTTCTCATTACATGATTGGAAATGTGGAAGTTGATTCTTTGAAAAGCAGAAATGACGATAGCCGATGACTGCTTGTGAAAAGTGTTAGTGGCGCGCTCTCTGCCATGATGTAATCTCTTTATACGTGGCTTCTAGTGTGTCACACGTGACTGACTGGTAATTGTGTCTAGTAATGGTCTTTATGGCATGTTCAGACGTCCGTGCAAATCTGTCGATCTCTTACCGCCATGCCCGGACTGGCCGCGGGTCTAATGACTGGAGGATGACAGCTTCATATATTTCTATGAGGCGGTCATGCTCGGGTCGGGAGGTCCACGGCCAGTCCCTTCATTGCAGTACGAGATCAGGGGATTTAGATTGTGAGCCCCAATGGGGACAGTACCCATAATGTCTGAAAAGCGCTGTGGAATTAATGGCGCTATATAAGAGAGTAAAATCTCTCATTAATTATATATAACTAATTGCTCAGGTGATATGGATTTGGCTATTAGAGAGCATCCAGCACCTTTATCCCAAATTATAGTGCATAGGAGGAACAGCCAAAAATTTACTTTAAGTTTTTGCAGTCTAAGCCAAAGACTTACTTTAGGCAGATTTCACAGGATAAAAAATTTGGCTGCTAATTGATATCTGTCTTCATCATTAAGACCTGCAGGCGATGGGATTAATGTGGGTGCAGAAGTACACCTCTATTACGCTTTTTTAAAAAAGGTCCTAAAACTGAATATTCTCTATTCTGAGAGGGGCAGGAGTCTTGCAATAAACAGTGTACCTGGACTCTAGAGTTACTAATAATATTTATTATTATAGCACCATTAATTTCATGGCGCTTTACATGTTTAAAAGGGGTATACATAGCAAACAACAAGTACAAACATTTTGAACAAAAACGAGTCAGCAACTGGTACAGGAGGAGCGAGGACGCTGCCCGCGAGGGCTCACAATCTACAGGGAATGGGTGAGGATACAGTAGGTGAGGGTAGAGCTGGTCGTGCAGCCTTATGGTGGAGCGGTGGTTACTGCAGGTTGTAGGCTTGTCTGTAGAGTTAGGTCTTCAGGTTCCTTTTGAAGGTTTCCACGGTAGGAGAGAGTCTGATGTGTTGGGGTAGAGAGTATGTATTTAGTAAATGGCTCATCCAGCATATAGAGGTCTTCTTCCATGGACTATGTATTTATACAGCATCTTCCATAACTAATGCGATGGCTGTATGAGCGCATTCTTGTTGTGTACAGCTAATAAGCCCCCCACTCACATCAGTCACCATAGGCTGAAGCCTACACACCGTGGCCTCCCGTGTGTGAGCCAAATCTGCTTACAGGAAACATTAAAGCTACAGAGCCACTTTGCTTTACAATGCCTCTGTGCCTTGTATACCCTGCATATGAATGAGTACACCCAAGGGTCTTTACATGTTAAGACATCATTGTTCTAAACTTGACACTTTATTAAGATTAATTTAGGAAAGAGGTCTGCTATCTCCTGGGGTGCACTGTATGCAGAGCTGCAAACACTGTATGTGACTGCAGCAGAGGAAGTTATATATCCTCCCAACTTCCTTTTCTATCAGTGAAGATGCTGCTTTGTCGTCAGATAGTATTGTCTTACAATAGGAAGATCAATAAAGGGAGCCTGTCACGTCATTTGTCCATATTAAACTGCCCCAATGTCTTATTAGGGATAAAATGTGCATCACTAACATGGAGATCTCAAGTAAAACGTGCCAGTATTGATGTCAAAAACCACTGCGTTGGGCGTGACTATAATGAAGAGTACCGTGCCTGGAACAAGCGAAAGGGTCGCCCGTATAAGACCAGGTCTACTATGCAATTGCCTAATGATAAAAATGTTTTTTGACATGAATAATGGAACGTTTTACTCCATGAACACCCATGAGTGGATAAATGTATGTCTTTTCTTTGCACAACTTATTCAACTCCTTTGTAATAAAAGAATTAAAGGGGTTGTCTGATGAAAAGAAGTTATCACCTATTCATAAGTGATAACTTGCTAAGCGATGGGGGTCTGATCACTGGGGATCTGCTTCGTTCAGCAAGACTTTGAGCTGTTATCCTCAAAGGGGATTTTTTTTATCCTTATTATAAAATGGAGTGGCGGTCAGATGTCCGGCCACCATTCCACTCATTTTCTGTGAGGCTGCTGGAAAATGCCGAGTGCAGCAGTCGGCCGCTCCATGGGGAATGTATACCGCAGCGGTCGTACTTGCGCACTGCATCAAAATTGTAATGGGGACAAAAGTATAAATATGTACGGTAAAATATTTTTTTTTTTAACTTTGTGTAAATGACAATATTCTCCTGACTCCGGCATTGATTTCTCTTAAATCTTTTACTTTTCCGTTTCTGAGCTATGGTACCCTTTTCCCTGAATATAAGTCTAGTTAGCCAAGCAGGCGGGGGTCATCAAGAAGATCTCCAAAGAGAAGAGATGATGACCATGCCCTGGTAGATGGCAAGATGAGATCTACATACAGGGAAGAGGGGACAATATCTCCGGAATGGTGAGAAACCGGTACAGAAGAAAATCAACACCAGAATCGATCCTATTTTAAGATGTTCAAATCAATCAATTTTGTCTGGTTTCCCAGGCACAACATACGCCATTAGTTAATTTAAATCATTGGTCCATATTTTTATCTCCACATCCAAGACCAACAACCAGAGTTGGGTCTTGTCTATCTTGCTGATTTATAATGAGGACTGCACAATTTGAAGCAATCTGTATGAACGTGTTACCCTAATAACTCATGAATATTCATCAGAAGTTCTGCCCCAGTCCAGCTGTCATTGAAGACATAATATCTGAGCTGGGTTTACTTTTTGACTGCTGATTGGCCATCATATTTACTATTGATCAGAAGTCGGCCGGCTCCACCCCCGAGGATCTTTAACATCTTAAGTTTCCTTTAAGTAGTGCAGAGGAAAAATAAAAATAGAAATAGTAAGTGAACCTGTCACGGGTGTGTCAGGTGTGACAGACAGGTGCTCTGGATCTGGCTGTAGAAGGTCACTGCACTTGGCATTGCAGACGCCTTCTTGATCCTCTCATCTCTGTAGTATAGTTATATCCTTCTTCCTTTGGGACCCAACAGCGACTTCTACCTTCTGCTGCTGATTGACACACCCTTTCTTGGTAGTTAAAAACTCTCAGTTTCTCCAGAGAGTAGCCGGTGATAGTTCTATGTACCTCTGTGCAGGCCTGGCACACTAGCAGTCGTCTAGTTTCTTCTTTGGTGCCCTTTGAGGACAGTTGGCATTATTTCTCTGATGTCTGCTCAAGCTAAGTGTATCCCCTTTGTTTGTTTACCTTGTTGTCTTTAGTTTGTAGTGGTGCCTGACCAGTGCTTACCCAGTCCCCCCCCATCTAGAGCCTAGCTCTAGAGTCATTCAGGGTTTAGGTTTCTGCTCTGCAATAGGTGTGGAACCTATATTGCCTAGACAGGGTGATATTAGATCTGCCTAGGGGTCTCCACTCCCCCTTTCCCTAGTTGTTAGGCTCCCTTCCCCCCCCCTTCCCATTGTTGTACACTTGTGCCTTCCCTCACCTTACGTGACATTACCCTCCTATAGGAATATAATGTCTTTTATCATTGACTGTAATGGTGACGGATGCCATGATTTTTATCTGCAGATGATTGCCTTAATCTTATCCTCCATAGTCTCTATGTGGACACTGTAACTGGTGGTAGTTTTCAGTGAGCTGATCAGTGATCTCTGTTATCTATTACTTGTGTTGTAGTGGTGTCATCTTCTGCTCTATATTGATAACAGTAACAGTGCTAGTTATTGTTTTTATGTTTTTGTGTATTTTCAATGTGAATAGCATGTATTGACCAGATAAATGCCTCCTGATATTTCATTGCTGCTCTGATATATCACATTATCCCTATTTTTTCTAAAACTTGACTCAATGGCATCTGCCAACATCTGAGAAGCTGATCCTGACGTCTGTGGTCAGGACTCTCTCCGCATTAAAGTTTTTGGATGATAGTGAGGGGGGCATTTAGTTGTTTTGAAATAACGCGTCAATGTACCCCATTTACTAAGTACAGTAGTAGCATATCCGTTTGGCAGGTGTATTCTGAAATCATACACTTACTGATAGACTGTATTGTGTATAGTCAACCCACACATGAATGATCTCTGCAGTGTTGTAAGCTGGAGTTTTACTTCATACAGGTTCAGTGGGCAAAATTAACTCTTTAAAATGTAAATAAAGATGTTCAGGCTGTTATACGTGTAAAAGGTGCAAGAGTAGTCACATCTTAAACAGTTGTGTAATTCTTTTTCTTCAAGAGCGCACCGCTCCTCTGCCTCCCGACTTCCTGCTTGCTGGGGGACAGTGCTCTTTTAATGTTGAACACTTTGCCCCTGATCCAATTTTTTGCACACTACATAATAGAATAAGAATAAGGGCATATGTAGGTCATAGAAAGTTGATTAAAATGATACCTGCAATGTTATGATTTATGCTAAATAAATACACTCTTTTCTTAATATGTAAATGAGCTGTTAAGATCTATGGGCCGGACATAGATCTCCCCGAGAATCTGCCTCCAGAGATTATTCTGAATGAAAGGGGGCATTATTACTGTTAGACTTGTAGTCCAGGAAAGGGGACTGTCAGTCAGTGAGGAAGTGAAGATGGATCCAGCTCAACACAAAGGGCAATTAATTAAAATTCAACAATCTTTATTGGCAAATCCTTTTAAAAACTTGTAGAAAAGACAAAAAATGGACATCTCAGATGACAAAGCATATATTATGGGGTGGTGTGTATAAAATATACCATACTCGTTTCGAGTGAAAAACTCTTGAACACTGGCTAGCCACAAACGCTTATGGTATATTTTATACACACCACCCATAATATATGCTTTGTCGTCTGAGATGTCCATTTTTTGTCTTTTCTACAAGTTTTTAAAAGGATTTGCCAATAAAGATTGTTGAATTTTAATTAATTGCCCGGTGTGTTGAGCTGGATCCATCTTCACTTCCTCATTGACCCAGGTGCTGTGCAGAAGCGTGGACGCCGTGATCCATGCCAGACTGGATTACATCTCGGGGATAAGCTGAAATTTTCTCTTTATTCATATGACTGTCAGTCATTACATGTCCTGGATGGCAGATATCAAGGTGTCATTTTATTCAGCTTCCTATAACCTACATGCCCATATAGATGGCTTAAAGGGAACCTGACTATTAACCTGCAGGTTAATAGTGTTGTTATGCTGCCCGGCGTAGCCGAATGTAGCGGTGACAAAATGAACTTTATTTACCCTGGCAGCGTTCGGTTTCAGTCATCACTAAGTATAGAGAGCGGCCACTATAACCCCCGATCCTGACTGACAGCCGGCCGCATTACAGAGTGAGTGTCTATCAGGACCAGGGGCGCGGTTACGACCACAGCTTTTTATACTCAGAGCGTTGCCCCCATGACTGAAACCGAATTCTGGCGGGGAGAATAAAGTTCATTTTCTTCACGCTGCATTTGGCTATTTGCAGGCATCGGGCAGCATAATAACGTTATTAACCTGTAGATTAACCGCATATCTGCAGGTTAACATAGTTATTTCTGGTGAGAGGTTCCCTTTAAGAGAGTGGATCCTAGTGACCGACCCAGTCACTTTGCATTTTTACCCAGTGAAAGAACCCCTTTAAACAGCAATATAATATCATGCAGAATTGTTACTATGTCTCCTAGTGTTTGTGCTCCTCATCCTTGGAACATTATACACTGCTCAAAAAAGTAAAGGGAACACTTAAACAACAGAATATAACGCCAAGTAAATCAAACTTCTGTGAAATCAAACTGTCCACTTAGGAAGCAACACTGATTGACAATCAATTTCACATGCTGTTGTGCAAATGGAATAGACAATAGATGGAAATTATTGGCAATTATCAAGACACCCTCAATAAAGGACTGTTTCTGCTGGTGGGGACCACAGACCACATCTCAGTACCAATGCTTTCTGGCTGATGTTTTGGTCTCTTTTGAATGTTGGTTGTGCTTTTACACTCGTGGTAGCATGAAACGGACTCTACAACCCACAGAAGTTGCTCAGGTAGTGTAGCTCATCCAGGATGGCACATCAATGCGAGCTGTGGCAAGAAGGTTTACTGCGTTTGTCAGCGTAGTGTCCAGAGGCTGGAGGCGCTACCAGGAGACAGGCCAGTACACCAGGAGACGTGGAGGGGGCCGTAGGAGGGCAACAACCCAGCAGTAGGACCACTACCTCAGCCTTTGTGCAAGAAGAAACAGGAGGAGCACTGCCAGAGCCCTGCAAAATGACCTCCAGCAGGCCACAAATGTGCATGTGTCTGCACAAACGGTTAGAAACCGACTCCATGAGGGTGGTATGAGGGCCCGACGTCCACAGATGGGGGTTGTGCTCACAACCCAACACCGTGCAGGACGCTTGGCATTTGCCACAGAACACCAGGATTGGCAGTGTCACCACTGGCACCCTGTGCTCTTCACAGATGAAAGCAGGTTCACACTGAGCACATGTGACAGACATGACAGAGTCTGGAGACGCCGTGGAGAGCGATCTGCTGCCTTCAACATCCTTCAGCATGACCGGTTTGGCAGTGGGTCAGTAATGGTGTGGGGTGGCATTTCTTTGGAGGGCCGCACAGCCCTCAATGTGCTCGCCAGAGGTAGCCTGACTGCCATTAGGTATCGAGATGAGATCCTCAGACCCCTTGTGAGACCATATGCTGGTGCGGTTGGCCCTGGGTTCCTCTTAATGCAGGACAATGTCAGACCTCATGTGGCTGGAGTGTGTCAGCAGTTCCTGCAAGATGAAGGCATTGAAGCTATGGACTGGCTCGCCCGTTCCCCAGACCTGAATCCGATTGAGCACATCTGGGACATCATGTCTCGCTCCATCCACCAACGTCACGTTGCACCACAGACTGTCCAGGAGTTGGCGGATGCTTTAGTCCAGGTCTGGGAGGAGATCCCACAGGAGACCATCCACAACCTCATCAGGAGCATGCCCGGGCGTTGTAGGGAGGTCATACAGGCACGTGGAGGCCACACACAATACTGAGCCTCATTTTGACTTGTTTTAAGGACATTACATCAAAGTTGGATCAGCCTGTAGTGTGTTTTTCCACTTTAACTTTGGGGGTGACTCCAAATCCAGGCCTCCATTGGTTAATAAATTTGATTTCCATTAATGATTTCTGTGTGATTTTGTTGTCAGCACATTCAACTTTGTACAGAACAAAGTATTCAATGAGAATATTTCATTCATTCAGATCTAGGATGTGTTATATGAGTGTTCCCTTTATTTTTTTGAGCAGTGTAGTTATGTATACAGAAAATGTGTTCTCATCTGGGGCTGGCGTCCTCATAGCTGTCACTGGCTGCTTGATATGTCACCCCGCTGCCTAAGACCTAGAGATAAGCTCAAGTTCACATGAAGGCTGCTCCTATCTATGGAGACCAAACCTTGTCAGGAAGATAGTTGAGGTTTGCAGTTTTTTCTATTATGGCTGAAGCATGCTGAGTAGTGTACACTGTCATACTGGTAGCAGCAACATGTGTTTAGTATTTATCACAATACCTTCATGTGTCTTATTACACATTGTTACCATATCATAGAGGCTTTTCTGCCATCTGTAACTATTGCACTTTGGCTGCACCAAGACCCTGCAATTAGATACATAGGCAGCACACTTGTTTCTGAGTTGGTGGCCCACATTTCTCAAAAAATAGTATGTCTTCAACTAAATATTTATGAAATGTTGCACCCTAAAGAGAACGTGACAGCTGATACATGAGGCCCGATCCACAAGCAGCATGTATCAGGCATCGACTGTACGATCTCAGGTAGGTGAGTTTGACCCTGAAATGTTGCTGCATTTAAGAGAAAAAATGTTTAATAGCCGCCAGGAACAGAGACTCACAGGAGAGTAGTCGGACAGGTGGGTCCCCAGCGGCTTCAACCCCTCAGTTCCGCTGGAGTGACAGACCTCTCTAGACACATACTGGGAGAGACCTGTCACTCCAGATGAGTGCGCGGGTACCCGCCTGTCCAACGAGTCTCCTGTGCGGCTCGGTCCTCGGCGGCTTTTGAACTGTTTCTCTGAATTCCCCAGTGTCTGATTCATGCTTCCCATAGATTAGGCAGCTTGTATCAGCTGTCAGGTTCCTTTTAATGATAAATTTTGGTGCAAACTACAACAGTAAAACTTTTTAATCAAGGTAGTACTCTGCCCAATCTTAGATGAGAGCAGTGTGTCACAAGTCACTTTTTTGTGTGCAAATTATGACTTTCTATGCACGGGTGAAAAAGGACTGCCCTTTTCTCTTAATTTTTAAATTTTGGCATATATATACTAAAAATGCTGCTATAAATGGAGAAAAACATTGATACATTTAGCTTCTGTATTTCCAAAATTGAAAAGTCATAATTTGAATTGTCCCAATTTGCAGGAAAATGTTGGGTCTGCTGCATTTTGGCCTTGGATTTGATTGTACTTCCACTGTTTTATTAAAGACAAATTAGTTTTAATCAGGGTTTGTCCCTCTGACAATACTATTACTTTATGTATATATGAGACCAGAGCACACAATTCTGGGGAGTTGTGTAAAAAAACTTTTTTCAGGAGACCAACCCAAAAATAGACCAGATTTTTCTGTGTTAAATTCTTAGTCTTCTCATTTTCCGTGTGTATTAGCAACTTCTTTGCGAGGACCAGCTGCTAATAACCATTTTGACTATATTACTGTGTATGCGTATACAGCCTGTACTCACGTGTGTGTGTGTGTGTGTGTGTGTGTGTGTGTGTGTGTGTGTGTATATATATATATTATACAATGCTGTGCAACAGTTTTAGACTAGTATGAAAAAAATGCTGCAGAGCGAGAATGCTTTCAAAAATAGAAGTGTTCATTTTTATCAGTTAGCAAAATGACCAAAGCCGAAATCTAAATCCAGTCATTTATTTGGTGTGACCCCCAGTGAACCTTTCCACTTCTCTGTGCTGTGTAATATATCTTCAGTGCTTATTTAGGCTGCACGCTCCGACTGGCGGGACCTGTGGACTGTGGTCATGTGACCCTGATACACTTCTGTGGTGTCTATGTGCCTGCTTATGATTGGTCAGCGCCATACAGGAGGTAGAAGTACACGCCCCCAGTGAAAAATATCTAATAACACCCACTTTAACTTAACTAACGTTACCTCATTAGGTGGCAAATATTTGAATGCGATCGCTAATGGGCAAAATTACTTCCCCCCCCCCCCCCATCTTCCCCCTAAAAAAATAAATAAAAGCGGTTTATTCCACTCTGCAGCCACTATTACATGGTGTGTCCCGTTGAACATGAAAATTTGTTGAAAGGTCCTCTTTAATGGGGTTGTCTGGCCTTAGACTACAAGTCTGCAGTCACTCTATGTGACTACAGACTTGTGAATCCTCACAGTGCGCACACTGTACGTTGTGAGGATTTTCCAGTGCCGGCGGTGGGCGCTTGACCGTAAGTATGCGATTTGCATGCGGTCACATGCCGACCATACATGTGCAAACTTGCTCAATGAAAGTATATTGAGCAAGGCCAGATGAGTCTAGTCGGTATGTGGCCAGAAGTATGCAAATCACATACGTTCGGCACATGACCGCCCGCTCCCGGTGCTGGAGAATCCTCACAGTGCGCAGAGCTCGTGCTGTCAGGATTCACAAATCTGGAGTCACATAGTCACCTTAAGGTCAGACAACCCTTAAAGCCTTTTACACAGCTGTTTCTGTTTCAGTAGATAACTGTGTTTTAAACCTACATGAAAATGATCATTAATTGGTTACTCACACACCTGACTATAATCCTACAAAATCCCTGACTTTGTGCCAGTGTACCTAGAAGAGATGCTGCTGCTTTGAAGGCAATGGGTTGTCACACCAAATATTGATGGGATTTAGATTTCTTTTATTCATTCACTTTGCATTTTACTAATAAAAAGAAACTATTAACACATCTATTTGTGAAAGCATTCTTACTTTGCTGCACTTTTTCCCAGTACACATGGGTATGCATTGTGTGTATGGTACCACGTACACCGTGCCCATGGTGGTGTTTGTCCTATATCTGTACTTGGCGCCTGGCTGGGTATCTGGGTTGCTGGTAGGTCTGGCTGAGTCCTGTATACACAGGGGAGCTCGGTGGCAGCTTGTCAGTTAGTGCAGAGGATGTCCGTTTATGACAGCTGTTAGGCAGGTGTGTTATATAGCAGGAACTTTGTAACGTCTCTCTGTATTTTCTGTTGTGTGCTGGCGATGGAGCGACAAACCTCTAAAGAAGTATTATTGCTCCTGTGCTTATGTGTTCTTCCGTGTGCGGCTGTCAGTTCTGTGTAATAGTTAATAAATGCTGACATTTATAGCAATAATCAGCCGTACGCTCCTGCATCCTTAGCACTGACGTATGCATAGTGGGTTGTAGCCACCACTGAGTGATGAGAATGAATGCGACCACTGTCCGGCGCTGCATGAATATGCAATATGAGCATGAATGGGGTTATCCCCCTCCCCCCTCCTCATATTTCACACTGCCCTCCTGTCTGGTAATATGGTCATCTCTGCATTGTGTTTATAGGATTTCAAGTGCAATGATGACTATTTAAAGGGAATCTGTCAGCAGGTTTTTGTTCCTCATCTGAGAGCAGCATAATGTAGGAAAAGAGACCCTGATTCCAGCAATGTGTCACTTGGTATCACAACTTCTGCACCAGTAAACTATCAGAGTTTTTAGATGTAGCAGAGCTCAGAAAGCTGGCCCGCCACAGCTCTCTGTGTACATTGTATAGTGACAGTGAGCTGCTTATCAGCGGAGGGGGTGTGGTCAGACCAGGAGGCAGAGGGAGCTAGTCTGGGCTGTGATAATCTCCTGGTGATAAAATACTCATTGTATGGAAACAGCACACAGCCTAATAAGTGACACATTGCTGAAATCTGTGTCTCAGCCCCTATATCAGGCTGCTGACAGATTCACTTTAATAGAAGGGTATCTGTCAGCATTTTAACACCTGTTCTATGCAAATGCTGCATACCGCATCCCCAGCTAGTCATCATTGAAGAGAGCTTGTGTTATTTTCTGTAATCTTTCTGCTTCAGGTTGCTGGCACTTTTTGATGACTACACACACCAGGTTTCACTTTCATAAAATTAAGTTTCCAAATGCTTTAATGTAACTGGTGCCCCTTAATCAAAATGGGTCTCTATTAATGCCGATATGACTTATCCAGTAATGTAGAGTATTTTCCCTCTACAGTAGCCAGGCCCAGCCTCCTTATGCTGTCACTGAATGCACAAACTTTTTCTTTTTGAAAGTTTTATTTAATACCACCCTCTAGTGGATAAAGAAATAATTGCATGTAGTGCACGCTCACAAGAGGTGTTAAATGTCTCCCTCTAGTGGACTGTGTTTGTATTATTAATAATAATAATAATAATAATAGTCTTTATATAGCGCCAACATATTCCACAGCGCTTTACAATTCAGAGTTATTATACACAATTCAATGGTCTAAACATGAAATTGCATAACTGCAGTTGTTTGTTTTATTTTTTTTGTCAAATTTCCACATAAACTAATTAAAATACTTGCTCTTTTTAGGTTTCCGGACAGATCTTTAAACAACTCTTTAGCGAGGCCTTGTCCTGCCACCTTTAGCATAAGAGAAAAGTTAGGTAAACCCACAGACAGTGGCATAACTTGAAGTTTATGGGCCCCAATAAAAAAATCTCCCAAGGCCCCCAACTATAACAGATCTTTAATAGTATTGTTTTTTTCTATGCTCCAATGGGACCTTTTGTACCCCACTAGGCTAGGTGCAAGTGTTACTCTTGCGCCCGATATAGTTACGCCCCTGCCCGCTGATATCGGTGAGACCCACCGATTTTTCTCCCCTAAATGGAGGAAAGCAGGATCCAGCATGCTCTCAGTGCTGAGTGGTAGATGAGTCTGGAAATCACTTACTCCCCTCTGCCCATTGAAAAGACCGTCCCATTTGTATGTATGTAGATGTCAGGTGGAAAAGCTTTCAGGATTATGAGCATTTTACTCTGTTGTAATGCACGACTTCCACAGACTTCAGAGTAATCTGGATATCTTCTTTGCGCTGCTGACTTTATCCAGTAGGTGTCACTAGCATTCTATATTCTTATACCTCTGTGCTGCAGTCAGAACCCCGGCTAGAACACTGCATGTAGTGCAGAAGGCTCTGTCTCGACTCTAATTCTATCACTTATTAATAATTGGCACACCCACCCCTCCAGATGATTTATTTCCTGTTATTTACATAGTGTCCACATATTACACTGCCATACGCTGATTGTCGTCACCCGCGTAAGTCCCTGCCCTGAGTGCAACTGATTAAAGTGATTGTCCGGGTGAAAAGAAAAGTTCCCCATGGGCTTGGTGCTGTAAAAAATTATAAGTTTAAGTGATATTCACCTACGGTCATGTGACTTGAGCAGTGTGCCATGAGAAAAACATCTGACGACGTGCTGCTCAAGTCACTTGACCGCAGCAACCAGTCATAGGCCGCAGCGGTCCTGCTGCTGGCGGAGCAGTGAAATCTCCTTTTCCTGTGTCAGTGCAGGCCACGGAGTGCACTGGATCCAGATGAATGCTGGTAGGTGAGTATCACTTACTTTATAATTTTTTTACAGTGCCAAGCCCCTGGCGAATTCTTCTTTTTATCTGGATGACCCCTTTAACTTACTTCCTTATTCTGATATAACATTAGATCTGTTTACAGCACAGTAATGTGCGTCAGTCCCTGCCAAAGTCTTCCAATACAATACTTATAACAGCACAGTGGCTCAGTGGTTAGCACGTAAACCTTGCAGTGCTGGGGTCCTGGGTTCAAATCCCACCAAGGACAGCGTCTGCAAGGAGTTTGTATGTTCTCCCGTGTTTGCGTAGGTTTCCTCAGGGTTCTCCCCACACTCCAAACACATACTGATAGGGAATGTAGATTGTGAGCCCCAATGGGGACAGTGCCCATAATGTCTGTAAAGAGCTGTGGAATTAATGGTGCTATAGAGGTGAGTAAAATTAATTAATAAAAACTTAAAAAAGGGGTTAATTAAATAGGATTGTTATAAGCAGAGAACCTATCTTGATTACAAAGTGACCCCTTACGGGGTTTGCCCAGCGATCAGTTGTACGAAAATCTGTTAGCAAATGCAAATTTTTCTTGCAGCGCCAATATAGGAAAAATAAAGCATCACAAAGCGTCCATTCATATCAATGTTTTATGTATTAATCAGGACTGGATTCCCTCTATTAAGAAGCACTTCCACCACACTTTATGTAGGTGCACTAATATGATGGCCATCGTCTCCAGTTCCCACCTCCGGTCCTCTTCTCACTCATGTGATGTCTGTCCTGACTTGCTGTCTTAGACTGGGCTCTATTTGTGAACTCAAAATCGCTTTTAGGCCACATTCACACTATCAGTATTTGGACAGTTTTTTTTTTTTTACCTCAGTATTTGTAAGTCAAAACCAGGAGAGGAACAATCAGAGGAAAGGTATAATAGAAAGACGTCACCCCTTCTGTATTTATCACCCACTCCTGGTTTTCCTTACAAATACTGATATAAAATACTGACCAAATACTGAACGTGTGAACATGGTCTTACAATGTAAGTCTGTAGAGTATGAAAACAAGGTTCCATAGACTTACATTGTGAGAACGGCTTTTGCCTCACACACCGAGCCCGGAATAAGCCAGCAAGTCAGGATAGAAGTCTCGTGGCCCAGAAGAGGAGCGGAGCCGGGAAGACGCAGCGGTGACTGTATATGAACACCATTACACTATATTACATGTACATAGGGCTCATTCAGACGTCGGTGATGTAGCTCAAAAACTGTCCGGTTTTCATCAGTGAATTTGATCAGTGTCCTCTGAGTGTGGCCCATGTGCCCGTTTTTACCATCAGTTTGGTCAGCGTTTTATCAGTTTTTCTCAGATGAAAGGAAAAACTTATGGAGATTTCTTTAATTTTTTCCCATCAAATAGCCTGTGAAGAACGGACAGCACATGGATGGCATCCAAATGCTGTCCAAATAATTTTTTCTTCACAGATCCATAGCCTTGCATTGGCGAGTTTTATCCGATATTTGGATAGATTTTGTGCAGACCATTCAGTCTGAAGAAAAAATCAAGCATGTGAACTGCTCCATAGACTATCATGGGGGCCAGTGCTATCCACCAAAAACACAGATGGCGCTCGTACCATAAAAACTGATGTCAGAATCAGCCTGAGGGTATGTGCACATGGAAGGTATTTAGATGAAATTCATAGGAACAATAGTAGGGAGATTAATATATATCATATAGCAATCACAATAATGCAATAATAGACTCCTACCATATATTAGGAGTAAATATCATGACCTATCGCCATAAACAATAGCAAACAAAAAAACGAAGAAAGACGAAATATACTCTTTCAGTTATTGCTCTTACTATGTATCTTCACTGCTGCGCGTCTTTATGCATAGCCATGTACACTGTGCTCTTTGCACTTCCATGCCCTGTGATTGATTATTGTTTTACAATACGGCCTCTAGATCGTCTTTCTTCGGTTTTTTGTATGTTAGATATTTAGTGCAGAAATTTCGACACCAATTCTGCATCTCTTGGCAGGAGAAACGCTGCGTATGATACCCACGTTTTTTATGCTTTCTTTACATGCGTTTTTGTTGCAGATTTTTTCCCCACTCATTAGTATGGGTGACATCTGCTGAAAATTTTTCATAGAAATTTGCAACAAATCTGCAAGTCACAAATAAGCAACGTGTGCACGAGAGTTAAGGATTCTCATTCACTTTGCTGGCATCAGGAATCCCCTCAGGTTTTGTGACATCTGCACAGAAAAAGAGCAACAAATCTGCAACGTGTGCACAGATTTAGGCAATGAAAAGTTTGTTGGGAGTGCTTCTTTAAGGCTATGTGCCCACTTTGCAGAAATGCAAGAGAGTTTCTGCATCTCTCTGGCAGAAAAACGCATGCGGATTTTACATGTGTTTTTTCTTCCAGGTAGAAGCGTTTGTGAAGCGTTCTTCACATGCGATTTTCCCATGCGGGTTATCAAGCGTTTTTCCAAGCGATTTTAGCATCACTTGGAAAAGTGCTTGACTACTTGGTCACACTATATAAATCCATGCAACCGGCATGGATTTATGTAGTGTGCCCAAGTTACGATGGCAGCATCAATAGTAAAAAGAAAAAAAAGAATAAAAATGGTGAAAATTAAAAAAAAACATTATACTCACCTTCCGATGGCCCCCGGTCTCCTTGTCCGGTGTCTTTGGCGGATCGCATTGGTGTAAAAGGAGCTTCCATGACGTCATTTAATCATGTGACATCGGCGGTCGTGTGACCTGTCACATTACTAAATGACGTCATGGAAGGTCCTTTTACCACCGCGAGCAGCCGAAGAGCCAGCAGCACCGCCGGGAGCAGACAGGGGGCCATCAGAAGGTAAGTATATGTTTATTTTTTATTTTAATTATTTTTTTAACTACAGGTACTATGGTACGCGGGTCTGGAGGAGAGTCTCCTCTTCTGCAGACACGGGTACCATCCGCACATTGAATCGCATAATATCAGCATGTGTACGTGTAGTCCTGTGGATGTTATGCGGTCCAATGCAAGTCAATGGCGGCTAAAACTCTGCGATTCCGCCAAATTAATGGACGTGCTGCGGATTTTTCCGCAATGATAATCCACAGTATAAATTTCCACAGCATGTGCACAGCACGTGTGGATTATCATTGGGGACCATTGAAGACCTATTACCAAGCGTTTTTTAAGCGTTTCCGCGGTGGAAATTACGCATAGTGGGCACGCAGCCTAACTCTAAATTCCCCAAAAATATATTTTTTTAATCCAGGTAAATCCATTTAAATGTCCATTAACTTAAACTACATATTTTTTTTTTTGCAAAAATTAATAATGCAGCATTGCAATGATTAAAGGGGTTGTCCAAGATAATGCAAAAGCCACACACAGGCAGCTATGCTTATAAAATATTTATGTACCATTAGTCATTCTTACTCCAGGCCATCTCAGCGCCGTGTCTCCGATGCTGCTCGCTCCTCATCTGATTACTGTGGCTGCGGATGTCACCATCAGTATACCCCACGGGACCGCTGCAGCCAGTATATGGCCCGAAACCACAGAGTCCATTGATCCTACACCAGGTGGAAGCCGATCGTGTGATTTATTATATGTATTGAGAACAAATTTGTAGTGTACTCTCCTCTATGGATATAACAGAAATATAATTGTGGGTAATTTATTTATTTTTTTTTAATTAACCCTTGGGAATGTAATGAATACAATCATGGAAGGGGATGTTGAACTGTCATAAGGTTGGGGATAAATATCCCAAACAGAGACGATTAGTTTAAAGGATTGTCCAGTACTTTTATAGTGATGGATTATCTTTAGGATAGGTTATCAGTGTCAGGTTGGTGGGGGTGTAACACCCGACACCCCGCTGATCAGCTGTTCCCCGAGCTGGTGGCAGCCAGATGTAATCAATTGCAGAGTAGGACAGCACAGCTCCGTCCGCCGTATAGTGGCCACTGTGAGGTACTACAGATCCACTGTATTCATTCACATAGGTGTTCCCTGCTGTGCTGTGCAGATCCGCCACTGATCACATCCGGCCGTCTCCGACATTGGGAGCAGCTGATTGGCAGGAGTACCCACTCCAATCTGATACTCATGACCTAGTTTAAGGATAGGCCATCAATATAAAAGTAATGAGCAACACCTTGAAGCATGCTGTTCTCAGGGGTACTGGTACTCCCAATGGAGATTCGTACTGGCAAAGCACTCTGGGGAAAATGTATGCAAATTTACTCTTCTCCAGAGGAAAAAAAAGAATAGTGTCTCTAGTGGCACCTAGAGGTAACTGCCTGGTTTGGCTGATAGCTCTAGCCCTTTAATGGGTCAAACATAGACTTACAGGGTCCCTACCTCTAGGTGGCACTAGAGAGGGGAGTGGAGCGATAACATGGCACATGAGTAAGAGGATGGCAGAAAGGTTACAGCTTCTTTATTCACATTTGGATGTATTATAACACTTGGAACAACTTTTTTTTTTTTCATTTCTTATAAAAAGAGAAAAATGAACATGTCCAAACCAGAATACCAAAGGAATAAGGAGGCCAAAGAGAGGGACCCGGAATAGCACAGCACTAATAAAAGCACCACCTATTCTTAGTAGGACCCCGTCCTGTGCGCAGTGAAGCAACAAAGCCTCGCTGCTCCCTAATGATCCTCTCTAGTCGGATACATTTCTTGCCTTAGATGCCGCTGTGTGCCCTGGGACTGCGCCTCTCTATATAATGTATTGTGCTGCCTCCTAGATAACTTGCTGATTCTATCATTTAGTATAGTCATTTATCTATGACCAGAGCTGAACAAATCAAGAGCCAGGGAATCGATGCACCCGGAAAAGTACAGGTAGTGGCAGCATTTCAGGCCCTGGTCACATCACGGAAACCAGAAAATGCTCCCGACACTTACCCTAAACAAAGGCTGTGCCCGATGCCGGACAGTGGCACCCATCACCTCCAGACCAATGGTATCAGTCTAACAGATGCATCTTCAGCTTCTCTGAAGGCCACCATTATGTATAAAGGAAGAGCGGCACATCCATGGGAATAAAATCCCGATATCCTCTTTATTGTGCAACAAAACCCATAAAAATATTTCGGTAAGTATAATTCACATGATGGTCATCACCAATTGCCGCGTTTTTGCCAAAACAATAACTCCCTTAGTCATAGAGACTATAATTAAGGGCCCTATGGTTTCGCCAGAAACGCGACAGTTGGTGATGACTGTCATGTGAATTATATTTATATAATTTTTTTTCTACGTGAATCACATTAGCATTATGTTTTTTTAATATGTTAATTTTCCCAATTTATTTCCCAATTTTTTTATTAAAGGCTAAGTTTTAACTTCTTTCCCTTGGTGCTGGAGAACATCCCTTTTGAACTGATCTGAAGCGTCTGTCACTCCAGCTCTACTCCCTGCCCAACACCGCCTCCTCTTGCTTGACTGACTGCTCCTTTGAATTATGTCACACACCTTAGAGGCCGTCAGTCAAGCAGGAGGAGGTGACTCCTGTGTGGGGAATAGAGCTGGAGTGACGGAGGCTTCAGATCTACCATAGCTCTTCAGCCTCATTTGCATATCAATTCAAGTGCTGATTTCTTAGCCATGCAAAGGTATTGCTGGACCTGTCTTTTTTAAGGAGCTACATGCATACTGTATATAAATAGTTTGTGGGGGGAAGGGGTGTGAATTCCTGCTGACAGATTCCCTTTATGTTTTTTGTTGTTTTTCTTCTTCCTACCTTGCACTTCTGAGGTTTCAGGGTTGTTATCTTACTAAAAAACAGCATCTGCAAACATTTATTTTCCTATATTTGGACATTTATCTTGTTTTCTTCCCTGTCCATAAACCTGGTAGAGCAATGGAAATCCAAGTGAAAGTTGCATTTATGAACAATGTGTATTTCGGCCTCATAAAGTGGCCAGTGTCTGCCTACAGTGCTATGGAATATGTTGGAATCCATAACAATAGCTGAAAACGTACATGTGTAACCGGCCATATGGCCATGTTCGCACATCCCTGTGTTGTCGTCAGTCTGGACACCACAGCAGCAGAACGGGTTAATCCAGGGTGATGTGAAGTGTTGGAAAACTAAAGTGAATTTTCTGTTTGTAAGAAAGCGCTAGGAATGTCTGACTGCACATGTAAAAATAATTCCTCTAACAAACCCGCTGGGCAGGAGAGACACAAGGTAACATTACCCGCGGTATTCTGGCAACTAGTACATGATAAGCAAACAGCTTAATTGGTTTTCACAGGACCAGACGGCTGTGGCAGTATTTTCTTTAACAGTATTAGGGACCTGATTGGGAATGATTTGTTCCCATGTCCTAACACGCACACCCCTTCAGAGTAGAGTTAAAGCAGCAGTGTGTAGAGAAACAACTATATCCCAGAGATAGACATTGCTTACATAGGTTATTAAAGGGGTTCTCCACCTTAGGCTGGGGCTACTGGCGACTTAGGTGGTGCGGCCAAAGATCGCTATGTGACGCTGCTACATTGCAGCACAATACAAGTGCATGGGGTCACATTGCGACCCATAGGGTACTGCGACAAGCAAGTTTCAAAAGAGTCAACGGAGTCCGAAGTTTCTTTTTTTTTTTGTGACTTTTGCAGTGTAGAGCCTGTGTGGCGGCAAAAGTCACCGTGTAGCACTAGCCTTATTTTGGCACGATTTTATGTGACCAGTAGTGATGCGCGAGCGTGCTCGTTTAACCCTTTAAACTAGCAAGCTTGGGTACTCGCCGAGCAGTTTCGGCATGCTCGGCATTTCAGTTTCAGCTACCGCGGCTTGATGTGTTACAGCTCTATAACAGCCGCGACACATGCTGCCGCTGCGTCTGAAACTGAAGTGCCGAGCACGCCGAAACTGCATGGCGAGTACCCAAGCATGCTCGTTTAATGGGTTAAATGAGCACGCTCGCTCATCACTAGTGACCAGTTCTGTTCATCAGCCTCCTCCAATTGAAAAAAAAAAGGTGGACAGCTCCTTATAAAAGGAATCTGTCAGTAGGTTTTTGCCACCTAATCCGAGAGCAGCATGATGTAAGAGCAGAGACCCTGATTCCAGCGATGTGTCACTTACTGGGCTACTAGCTGTAGTTTTGATAGTCTCCTGCTGATAATACAGTGATTTTATCACTAGGGTACTAGGAAACCTGCTGCCAGGTAGTCCTCCATATTCATGAAACCTGTATAACCCCACCCCCACCACTGATTGGCAGCTTTCTGCCTATGCAGTGTACACAGCTGCCAATCAGGAGTGTGGGTGGGGTCATACAGAGCTCAGCATTCAGAGAACTGCTAGATCTGCAGCAGAGAAAACAGGGATTTTATCCAAACTGCAGTAAGCGGCCTGGTAAGTGATACATTGCTGGAATCTCTGCCATTACATCATGCTGCTTTCAGATGTGATAGCAAAAGCCTGGTCACAGATTCCCTTTAACTGTGTAGTGGGTAGCCTAAATCCAAACTGCATCATTCGTCAGCAGTGGATTCTATGATAATATTGATCTCCTGGGATTATTAATCTCTCAGTATCATTCTGTAAATTCATTAATCAAGGAAAGTTCTCTCTATGAATGCACATTTCCTCCTAGATTGTAAGCTCTTGTGGGCAGGGCCCTCACTCTTCTTGTTTAAGTTGTAATTATGTGTTACTCTGTAATGTCCGATATTGTTTGTACATCTACCTTCTGAATTGTAAAGTGCCGCAGAATATGTTGGCTCTAAATAAATAATTTCTTGCCATCATTGACAATGTTAACAAATGTTAAATGAACTGCAGGACATATGACCGTTCATGCAAAGTTTTACTGAAAGCTTTATTTTTTGGTAACAAGCCACAGAATGATCCAGCGTAGTCTAATTCTGCATTAAAGCCCCTTGGAGAGGCGGTATGACTCCTGGATCAGACTATACTTGGTTATTTGTGTTGTGTGGTGCTATTGAGACATTTAGATCTGTAAACACAAAATTAGTAATTTTTAATTGATACAAAGTTTTAAATGTGCCCAAAGGACATACTGAAAGAGGCCAACAAGTACCAGGCACCCGGTCCTACTACAGGATATGAAAGTAGTAGGCACAATTTTAACCTTTGCTCTTGGGCTCTTTCCTCTCTCTCTTCTCTTTTTTTATATGTATACCCACCTCAACATTGAAATTACAACACCAAGTAGGGAAACTCAAGGAATTAGGGAAATCACAGGATGAATAGACATGTTTCTGATATGCAGATGATCAAAAAAATGAATCTAAATTTCCTAAACTTCTCGTTTTATTCAGCATCATATGTGACCTCCATGTGAAGAAATCCCCGCACTTACACACCTTGGCATGTTATCAATGAGGTTACTGATGGTTGTCTGAGGAATGTTCTGCCACAATGAATGCGCTTTAGCAAATCATCAAGGTCCGCTGCTGGCAGCTTCCTTTGCAAGTGCTGACCCATGATGTTCTAAATGTGTACAATGGAAGACGAGTACGGAGGCGCTGCAGGCCATTGTAACACAACATGTTTAGGATATGTAGACTGCTCACAGTAGCACAAAGAACACGTTGCGTTGGAGTTGTCATGTTGAGAAACTGCTCTTGGGACACTTTTGAAAAAATGGCCGTATCTCTGCATCCATTATTGATCCATTCTACATTCAGCATTTTGCCTCAGTATTTGTCAGCCAAAACCGGGTGATAAATACAGAAGTGGTGATGTGTTTCTATTATACTTTTCCTCTGATTGTTCCACTCCTGGCTTTGGCTTACAAATACTGAGGTAAAATACTGAAAATGTGAACTTGGCCTAAGACCTCAAAAGGTGTCTACATAAACCATAAGAAAGTGTTTGCATGACATTGGGCTACAAGCCAGACATCCAGATACAGGTGTCCATAGACCTCACACCACGGCTATCATGGTGCAGAGCGAGTCTAGAATGGAGGTCTATCCTCTTCAGCAATGAGAGCTGCTATTGTTTTAGATACAGTATTAGCCGGAAACGAGTGTAGGTGCCATGTTAGCAACACCATGAAGAGACCTTCACGAGGGAACATCGCACGGGTCCTACTCCTAGGACTATGGTGTGTGATGGCATATTGTATGGTAGTTGGACACCTTTAGTCTTCTTCTCATGTACACTAACTGCTTGGTGTTGTATTGATTTGGTCTTGGGATAAGTGGTACGGCCATTTCCTCATAGTATAACAGGTGCCATTTTTCCACACAGCAGCGCCAGGCTACTTGTTGCTTATGTTGCTCGTGGTACTGTGAGCAGCCTGCATGGCCTAAACATGCTACCATGGTCTGCAGCATCTCCGGACTTGTCTTCTATCAATCACATCTGGGATGTCATTGGTCAGCAATTACAAAGGAAGCTGCCAGCAGCGGAGTTTGATGATTTCCCAAGTGCATTCAGCGAGGCAAAGCATTCCTCACGCAGCCATTAATAACCTCGTTGATAGCAGCCAAGGCTTTAAGTGCAGGGATTTTTGCGCGTGGTGCTCGACACTGATTAAATAGAGATGGTTTCATTTAAAAATTCATACACATATATATTTGTGCAAATCGCACAAATTCAATTTCTTCTATCCCATGTATGTGTAATATAGCGTTAAATCTCATGTTCTTATACATCCAGCTGTTCACTCTCTGCATTCTCTAATGCATATTAATGGCAGTAAGCCTCCTCCTTCCGCAGAGGAGAGGATTATATAATTTATATATGTCCCCTTTCAGATTCAATAACTAAACCCTGTAGCCGGAGAACTGACCTTGAATCATTGGTATAAATCCCTCCTACAAGCCATAAATGAGCACAACAAACCGTACAGAGCCAGAATAAGAAAGGCTTCAGCAATTCCGTCTACAGCTTTAAATGTTTTTGCAGCCGGAGAAGATGTGTGAATGATTGTCACAGTGCGGCGGTCTTTCTCTGTGGGTCTCGGAGACCTGCAGTAAAGCATCCAGTGCAGGGTCGCAGCCTGGGGTCCCAGCTTAGCTTCCGGTGGAGATCAAAGCGGAGAGGTGGACCTGGGGTCAGCCAAGAGCAGCAGTGACGTGTGTTCTGGGGGGCCTCCGACGGCACCGCCAGGGATTGGGACCATTTCTGGATCTCCCATGTGACCATCATTAGTCTTTATTCTATACACCTGCTGCGGCTTTCTGACTTGCAACTATTAACCCATTTTTTGAAGGCGTTTTTGCAAAGTGAGGTAGAAAGCGGATTAGCTAAAAGCCATATATGTCAGTGTGTGAGATTTCTACCTTGATTATTAATAGCATATTGTGCAGACCACCGTATAAATCGGACGAGTGCCGTCGGTGGCTTTGATGGATAGCACTCGTACCCATGTTATTCCATGGGGCTGTGCACCTGTCTGGTTATTTTCCGTGAATCTGATCGCACTCGTCCATTCAAGTCTATGGGTCCGTGAAAAAAAAAATAAAAAATATATATATATTTTCATGGACTGACATAATAGAGAAGGTGGAGAAACTTTTTTGTTTTTTCTTCCCTCCACCTCCAAGAAAATCTGATCCCACTCTGATCAGAGTCTAATTAGCATAATTCTACTAATTTTCCCAGATGGAAATACACTAAAACAATGACCCTATCCTTTAAGGGGTTGTCCATTTTTGGGGCCAGTGTTTTTTTCTTGCATGCATGTGTTTTTGGAATTGGGATTCGTTTAAAAAAAAAAAAATGCATGGTTTTGTCTTCTACAGACTGTCTATTGCTGGCTGCAGCAATGTGGGTCAACTGAGAATCAGTCAGTGAGCTTATTTTGCTTGCTGGTCTAATAGTTTATAACTTTTATCATTTTTTTTGTAATGCTCCTTTCAGGTGATTTATGACTACTACCATCTGTAATATACCAATGATGCAACATTTTTTAATGAAACCGAATGATTTTTAGTCCCAAATAAATGCATTTAAGTAAAAAAAATAATTACTGTCCCCAGAGCTGGACGACTTTAATTTGTTATATTTGTGATCATGTATGCTTTTCTATGGGCCCACTATAAGGAAGGGACCCTCCAGCGATGCCAGGGATCTGCTCGTGTTTAGAAGGCGTTATGTTGTATGTAAACCATATAAAAATCCCTTGTTTTGTTTTTTATGGGTCAATATCCTGAAAACTATCATCTCCATTCACATCTTGCAGATGAGGGGGCTTTCTGAGCATAGTAGTTCATTGCATTATGAGCGTTTCTGTGGTTGGCCTGATGTATTGTGAAGTGATGTATAAGTTGGTAAGAAATGACTAGTTTGTATTAGACAAGGTATAAAAGGTGAGTCGTCTTGTCATACTCTGCCGGGCTCACGATCACCATTTTGCTTTTGTTCTTCTAGATTATAAGCACTCCCCAGAGACTGAGCGCGGGAGCAGATCTTCTCATAGGGAGACAGTTCACCGCGGCCACCTCAGCCATGGTCACCCAGAGCCACATCACAGATGCCACCAGCTGGATTCCTGGGTAATTGTTGGTGCTTGCAATTTATTTAGAAGAATTGGAAAATCTCTGCCGTTTCTCATCTTTGATGCCTCTTTTGGTTCCGGTCAAGTCTTGCTTTTCTATACAATTGTAATAGCTATGTATGGGAGAAATGTATCAATGTTTCATGAGGGTAAATACTTTAATGCCCAAAAAATAACAAAAGTACATGTTCATGCCGGACATATTATCAGTTTAGTATACTAATGAATGAACTTGTAAGTAGGTAAATTCGTCCTAAAATATTTCTAGCATAGTACATACTCTAATATTACAGGCATTTATTCAATTACTAACACTGGAAATATTTTTTTCTATAGGGATCGGAAACGTACCCGTGAGTTCATAGAGTCTGACTTCTCAGAGAGGTAAGGGCAAAAAAGAGACGAGTGGTGGTGGTGGGGGGATGGCAGTTTTGATAAAGGTCACACTATTCAGCCTGGAATGTGATCTATACTGTCTTGTGTTTTTCATTTTCAGAAATTGTGGTTTACTCCATTATAATATTGCAGGAGATCACATGTATGTGTGTGTATATGTAGAATATCGGATTAGGGTGGCAAGGGCCCACCAGTAACTGACTCTTGAGGCCCATTGGTCAGCTACATGCAAATTTTACATTTCCCTCATTCAAAGCTTTACCTGTGTTTTATTAATTATAAACTGGGTAGTTTGATGATTGGATTATGAGATGTGTGTGTATAATGTGTGTATGTATCTGATGTACGTGTGTGTATACATACAATGGCATGGTCTGCCATACACGGCATCACGCTAGAAGAGAAGTGCATAGATGCTCTATAGCCTCCATGTGACCGTAGAGCGGTTCTGGCCAGTTGCTCCCTGGCAGCGTTCTGCCTCTTCCACTTCTATTCACTTCCTCGTCTTATTCCTAACAAGGAATCTGGAACTAATCCCTGTGGATTTTTTCAGCGAGTGGCTGGCCACTATGGCAACCACTTGTCAGGAAGAATCTTTATCATCTGCCATACTACTTCTTGGGTCTCTGCGTTAGACACCTATCTAGTGTCAATGCAACAAATTCAGAATGCAATGAATTCTTTCCTAGGAAGAAAAAGGCTCCTGAGATATATTGTAATATCTTTTTTTATTCAATTATTTAAATGGGGGGAGTTCATCTTTTGTGTTCTTTTAAAGTAGATTTTTTAACGCATTATACTTAAATTACACATTTTATATCTGATATATTTATTGTTTTGGTTGTTTACATATCTTTAACCATTGTATATATATAAATTACCAGAAATAAGGAATCTTTTTTTTTTTTTTAATCATTTTTTAAATCTTTGAAACACAATGTGCATCATACTTTTTTTTCCCTCTAATCAGGAGTCTTAATGGGATAGAAAGAATAGCATAGTCAGAAAATACCCACACTACGACTGAAAACTGGTGGACTCTATTGTAAGATCAATGGGATCTGTTCATAAACTGATCTGTCGTGATCCCATTACATGCTTACTAAACAATAGTGATGAGCAAGCACTAAAATGCTCGGGTGCTCGAAGCTCCGGTCGAGCACATTGGAATACTTGGATGCTCGACCCGAGTAACGAGCCCAACGTGGGAAACTATGGAAAATCTAATCTATGTGTGATTCTCTATTCTTTCTGTTCTAATTTGTCGGGTACCGGTGTATGCCGCTGCTGAATTGCCGGCTTTTCATGTTTCACTGTGAGCACTGTTCCCATCGATTTGGCCAATCACTGTAATGCCACAACCACCATGACTGTGACATTACAGTGAGTGGCAGACAATCCCTTCATGATTGGTGCTCTAAATAGCGCCAAACATGCAGGACGGGGACCCGAGCTCCCGCCCGAGCATCTTGAAAGTACTCGGTGAGCTCCGAGCATCTCGAGTACTGAGATGCTCGGGCGAGTACCGAGCAGTGGCGAACATGCTCGCTCATCACTACTAAACAACAAAAAAACATAGGAGCGCCAGCCAACTGAATATAAGAGCGTAAGCTGGGATGTGCGCTATATATGAGATGGTAATGATGAACACGAGTGTTAAGGTACTGTCACACTTGGCAACGCTACAGCGATCCCGACAACCATACGACCTGGCAGGAATCGTTGCTGCGTCGCTATGTGAGATGTGAAACAGTCAGATCTTCCCAACGATGCGGCGACCTGTATAACGATGCACGCCTATGTGTGTCAGTTCTGAGTCGCCAACGAGGTCATTGGTAAGGTGTCAAACACACCGATGCATGCTGCCCAGCGAGACCTCAATGATCAAAGAAATGTCCAGACCATTCCGACACGACCAGCAGGGGCCTGGTCGCTGCTACGTGTCAAACGTATTGAGATCGCTATTGCGTCACAAAACTTGTGACTCAGCAGCGATCTCTCTTCGTGTAACGGGGGCTTTAGTCTACCAGTATAGCAGGTGGTTTATTTAAGAATTCATACAATAAAAATAATTGAGATATCTACCAAAGGGAAACTCATAGATATCTTAGATATGTTTGTGCTTTCTGAAATGGGTGTCTATTTTTCAAGCTTTATGGAGTAGTATTTATATTTTTTGTATCTGTTACTTTTGTTGTTATGCTACGCACTTTTTACGCCCCTAATGGATGATGACAGCCAAAACACGTTGATTGCGGTGTTTACAATCTGATGTGTATGGGGGGCTTCACGACTCTCCTCTGACAGATTATGATGTGGGAAAAAGAGGATCGAGCAGTCAGAGTTTTAACGCCCGAACCTTTTTGTTTTCAGGGAAGATAAGCCGATGCCAGAGCGGTCGGGCAGCGACTTTCCCCTTTCTCCCTGATGGAAACACATGAGCACTTGGCGGAGTGCTGTAGTGTAATGAGAAGTTAGGAGAGAGAGCTGTCTGTCAAATGAATATGTGGCCAACATTTATCTTATGTGTTTGGCCATTTTTACACTGAGAATCAACTGATAACCTTTACCGATATACGATCTGTGGTTTATCCTTTCTAGGATATTGTGACTTGCTTGTAATGCTAATGAGCAAGGGCGTTAGCTGTCACTAGCTTCTTATCAGATGAGATAATATCCCTCTGCACTCTTCCCAAAAACATGACCCCCGCAACGTGTCTACTTTTCTATCGGAGTTATTTTTTGTAAATTGAAAAGTTAAAACAATTTTACAAAATACCTTTATGCATCCATTTATTTCAAGATCTCTGCTTGCTGTTTTTCAGTAGGAAATTAAACTGATTACCCCCAGGCGGTAAAATTCTGTCCCGCTGATGTGCGGTGCAGGACTTGTTACAAGACCCAGTTCTGATAACTGTACTGTACCCGTCATCACAACTAAATTATCGATATGAGACAGAGACAAACTTTAATTCACTGACCGCAGACTGAGATCTAGGAAAACTGAGGAATTGGTGCAGAAAATAGATTAGAACATCGTATAACTTCATTGTACAAAGAATAATAACATATGTTTGTACTCATGAAGTTTAAAGAGGAAAGTTCGTGTTTCGGCAAAGTCAAGGGTATAATTGTTAAGATTATAGATTTTTAAGATTTACCGTATTTTAATTATGAAATCACGAAATGTTTTGGAAAATTCATGAGTGATCCATATATTCTATCAATTGTTGCCTTCCCATCCACAGTAAAAGAAGTAAGAGAGGGGAGAAGAGCGGAAAGGGTCTGCGACATTTCTCTATGAAGGTTTGTGAGAAGGTTCAGACCAAAGGGACCACGTCCTACAATGAGGTGGCAGATGAACTGGTGGCCGAGTTCACCAGCTCTGCTGGACAGTTGCCATCCGACTCTGTAAGTAAAGTCTACACGATTTTATACTATTAGTGTTTTTTTCTTTCATCTTGGGTACATAACCCATTCTCATTTTGCTCCATACATTTATGTAAGATGTGGCAGTGCTTGGATTGATGGTGGGTCCCAGCCCATGGAGCCTGACCGATTCGCCAAAGTTCTCACCCTTTTGGTCGTTCACCAGAGGGGTTGTCCCATACTTTGCAAGCTATACTCCATGGGTATACTGCTGGTCAGCTGGCATCAGTCCCCGGTGAGAGGCGACAGGTGGAAGCTGCCACCAATCCGCAGCCATGATGTGGGTGTATGGATGTGTTTTTTTATTTTAATCGTGGATCCACTGATTATCAATTGTTAAGTAATGGATAACCTCTTTAAGAGCGCAGGGAGTACGATGAATGGCCACTGGAAGTCCACAAATCAAGTAGTTGCTTTCAGGAAACACAATATTTCGTCTTGTAAAACAATCATGTTCTTTGTATGCCGTGTGCTCAGTGGGAAAACAAAATGATGATCTTGTAGTTATGATACCTTTTTAATGGCTGACAAAGATAAAATAAATGATATTACAAAGCAAGCTTTCCAAACTTCTTAGGTCTCTTCCTCAGGCATGGTATAACAAAATATCTAAAGAAACACAAATATATGCTCTAAAAGAGCAGAGGCATGGCATAATAAATATACACACAAAGAGCAGAGGCATGGCATAATAAATATACACACACAGAGCAGAGGCATGGTATAATAAATATACACACAGAGCAGAGGCATGGCATAATAAATATACACACAGAGCAGAGGCATGGCATAATAAATATACACACAAAGAGCAGAGGCATGGCATAATAAATATACACACAGAGCAGAGGCATGGCATAATAAATATACACACAGAGCAGAGGCATGGCATAATAAATATACACACAAAGAGCAGAGGCATGGCATAATAAATATACACACAGAGCAGAGGCATGGCATAATAAATATACACACAAAGAGCAGAGGCATGGCATAATAAATATACACACAAAGAGCAGAAGCATGGCATAATAAATATACACACAAAGAGCAGAGGCATGGCATAATAAATATACACACAGAGCAGAGGCATGGCATAATAAATATACACACAAAGAGCAGAGGCATGGCATAATAAATATACACACAGAGCAGAGGCATGGCATAATAAATATACACACAAAGAGCAGAGGCATGGCATAATAAATATACATACAAAGAGCAGAGGCATGGCATAATAAATATACACACAAAGAGCAGAGGCATGGCATAATAAATATACACACAAAGAGCGGAGGCATGGCATAATAAATATACACACACAGAGCAGAGGCATGGCATAATAAATATACACACACAGAGCAGAAGCATGGCATAATAAATATACATACAAAGAGCAGAGGCATGGCATAATAAATATACATACAAAGAGCAGAGGCATGGCATAATAAATATACATACAAAGAGCAGAGGCATGGCATAATAAATATACACACAAAGAGCAGAGGCATGGCATAATAAATATACACACACAGAGCAGAGGCATGGCATAATAAATATACACACAAAGAGCAGAGGCATGGCATAATAAATATACACACACAGAGCAGAGGCATGGCATAATAAATATACACACACAGAGCAGAGGCATGGCATAATAAATATACACACAAAGAGCGGAGGCATGGCATAATAAATATACACACAAAGAGCGGAGGCATGGCATAATAAATATACACACAAAGAGCGGAGGCATGGCATAATAAATATACACACAGAGCAGAGGCATGGCATAATAAATATACACACACAGAGCAGAGGCATGGCATAATAAATATACACACAAAGAGCAGAGGCATGGCATAATAAATATACACACACAGAGCAGAGGCATGGCATAATAAATATACACACAAAGAGCAGAGGCATGGCATAATAAATATACACACAGAGCAGAGGCATGGCATAATAAATATACACACAAAGAGCGGAGGCATGGCATAATAAATATACACACAAAGAGCGGAGGCATGGCATAATAAATATACATACAAAGAGCAGAGGCATGGCATAATAAATATACACACAAAGAGCGGAGGCATGGCATAATAAATATACACACAAAGAGCGGAGGCATGGCATAATAAATATACATACAAAGAGCAGAGGCATGGCATAATAAATATACACACACAGAGCAGAGGCATGGCATAATAAATATACACACAAAGAGCGGAGGCATGGCATAATAAATATACACACAAAGAGCGGAGGCATGGCATAATAAATATACACACAAAGAGCAGAGGCATGGCATAATATACACACAAAGAGCAGAGACATGGCATAATAAATATGCACACACAGAGCAGAGGCATGGCATAATAAATACAGTGCCTACAAGTAGTATTCAACCCCCTGCAGATTTAGCTGGTTTGATAAGATGCAAATAAGTTAGAGCCTTCAAACTGCAAACAAGAGTAGGTTTTATGAACAGAAGCATAAATCTTACAAACCAAAAAGTTATGTTGCTCAGTTGAATTTTATTAAATTTTAAACATAAAAGTGTAGGTCAATTATTATACAACCCCTATGTTTAATATTTTGTGGAATAACCCTTGTTTGCAATTACAGCTAATAATCGTCTTTTATAAGACCTGATCAGGCCGGCACAGGTCTGTGGAGTTATCTTGGCCCACTCCTCCATGCAGATCTTCTCCAAGTTATCTAGGTTCTTTGGGTGTCTCATGTGGACTTTATTCTGGAGCTCCTTCCACAAGTTTTCAATTGGGTTAAGGTCAGGAGACTGACTAGGCCACTCCAACACCTTGACTTTTTCCCTCTTGAACCAGGCCTTGGTTTTCTTGGCTGTGTGCTTTGGGTCGTTGTCTTGTTGGAAGATGAAATTACGACCCATCTTAAGATCCTTGATGGAGGAGCGGAGGTTCTTGGCCAAAATCTCCAGGTAGGCCGTGCTATCCATCTTCCCATGGATGCGGACCAGATGGCCAGGCCCCTTGGCTGAGAAACAGCCCCACAGCATGATGCTGCCACCACCATGCTTGACTGTAGGGATGGTATTCTTGGGGTCGTATGCAGTGCCATCCAGTCTCCAAACGTCACGTGTGTGGTTGGCACCAAAGATCTCGATCTTGGTCTCATCAGACCATAGAACCTTGAACCAGTCTGTCTCAGAGTCCTCCAAGTGATCATGAGCAAACTGTAGACGAGCCTTGACATGACGCTTTGAAAGTAAAGGTACCATACAGACTCGTCTGGAACGGAGACCATTGCGGTGGAGTACGTTACTTATGGTATTGACTGAAACCAATGTCCCCACTGCCATGAGATCTTCCCGGAGCTCCTTCCTTGTTGTCCTTGGGTTAGCCTTGACTCTTCGGACAAGCCTGGCCTCGGCATGGGAGGACACTTTCAAAGGCTGTCCAGGCCGTGGAAGGCTAACAGTAGTTCCATAAGCCTTCCACTTACGGATGATGCTCCCAACAGTGGAGACAGGTAGGCCCAACTCCTTGGAAAGGGTTTTGTACCCCTTGCCAGCCTTGTGACCCTCCACGATCTTGTCTCTGATGGCCTTGGAATGCTCCTTTGTCTTTCCCATGTTGACCATGTCTGAGTGCTGTTCACAAGTTTGGGGAGGGTCTTAAATAGTCAGAAAAGGCTGGCAAAAGAGATCTTTAATCCACACATGTGAAGCTCATTATTCTTGGTGCCTGAACTACTTCTTAATACTTTAGGGGGACCAAACAGAATTCTTGTGGTTTGAGGGGTTGAATAATAAATGACACTCTGAATTAACTTTTAACGTTTTTTTAAAAAAAAAAAAAAATAAATAAATAAATTTGCTGCAGTGCATTTCCCACTTCCAGGCTGATCTACAGTACAAATGTCACAATGCCAAGTTAATTCCGCATGTGTCAACCAGCTAAATCTGCAGGGGGTTGAATACTACTTGTAGGCACTGTATACACACAAAGAGCAGAGGCATGGCATAATAAATATACACACACAGAGCAGAGGCATGGCATAATAAATATACACACAAAGAGCAGAAGCATGGCATAATAAATATACACACAAAGAGCAGAGGCATGGCATAATAAATATACACACAAAGAGCAGAAGCATGGCATAATAAATATACACACAAAGAGCAGAGGCATGGCATAATAAATATACACACAAAGAGCAGAGGCATGGCATAATAAATATACACACACAGAGCAGAGGCATGGCATAATAAATATACACACAAAGAGCAGAGGCATGGCATAATAAATATACACACAAAGAGCAGAGGCATGGCATAATAAATATACACACACAGAGCAGAGGCATGGCATAATAAATATACACACACAGAGCAGAGGCATGGCATAATAAATATACACACACAGAGCGGAGGCATGGCATAATAAATATACACACACAGAGCGGAGGCATGGCATAATAAATATACACACACAGAGCAGAGGCATGGCATAATAAATATACACACAAAGAGCGGAGGCATGGCATAATAAATATACACACAGAGCGGAGGCATGGCATAATAAATATACACACAAAGAGCGGAGGCATGGCATAATAAATATACACACAAAGAGCGGAGGCATGGCATAATAAATATACACACACAGAGCGGAGGCATGGCATAATAAATATACACACAAAGAGCGGAGGCATGGCATAATAAATATACACACAAAGAGCAGAGGCATGGCATAATAAATATACACACAAAGAGCAGAGGCATGGCATAATAAATATACACACAAAGAGCGGAGGCATGGCATAATAAATATACACACAAAGAGCAGAGGCATGGCATAATAAATATACACACACAGAGCAGAGGCATGGCATAATAAATATACACACAAAGAGCAGAGGCATGGCATAATAAATATACACACAAAGAGCGGAGGCATGGCATAATAAATATACACACAAAGAGCAGAGGCATGGCATAATAAATATACACACAAAGAGCAGAGGCATGGCATAATAAATATACACACACAGAGCAGAGGCATGGCATAATAAATATACACACAGAGCAGAGGCATGGCATAATAAATATACACACAGAGCAGAGGCATGGCATAATAAATATACACACAGAGCAGAGGCATGGCATAATAAATATACACACAGAGCAGAGGCATGGCATAATAAATATACACACACAGAGCAGAGGCATGGCATAATAAATATACACACACAGAGCAGAGGCATGGCATAATAAATATACACACACAGAGCAGAGGCATGGCATAATAAATATACACACAGAGCAGAGGCATGGCATAATAAATATACACACAAAGAGCAGAGGCATGGCATAATAAATATACACACAAAGAGCAGAGGCATGGCATAATAAATATACACACACAGAGCAGAGGCATGGCATAATAAATATACACACACAGAGCAGAGGCATGGCATAATAAATATACACACACAGAGCAGAGGCATGGCATAATATACACACAAAGAGCAGAGGCATGGCATAATAAATATACACACAAAGAGCAGAGGCATGGCATAATAAATATACACACACAGAGCAGAGGCATGGCATAATAAATATACACACAAAGAGCAGGGGCATGGCATAATAAATATACACACACAGAGCAGAGGCATGGCATAATAAATATACACACAAAGAGCAGAGGCATGGCATAATATACACACAAAGAGCAGAGGCATGGCATAATAAATATACACACAAAGAGCAGAGGCATGGCATAATAAATATACACACAAAGAGCAGAGGCATGGCATAATAAATATACACACAAAGAGCAGAGGCATGGCATAATAAATATACACACACAGAGCAGAGGCATGGCATAATAAATATACACACAGAGCAGAGGCATGGCATAATAAATATACACACAGAGCAGAGGCATGGCATAATAAATATACACACACAGAGCAGAGGCATGGCATAATATACACACAAAGAGCAGAGGCATGGCATAATAAATATACACACAAAGAGCAGAGGCATGGCATAATAAATATACACACAAAGAGCAGAGGCATGGCATAATAAATATACACACACAGAGCAGAGGCATGGCATAATAAATATACACACAGAGCAGAGGCATGGCATAATAAATATACACACACAGAGCAGAGGCATGGCATAATAAATATACACACAAAGAGCAGAGGCATGGCATAATATACACACAAAGAGCAGAGGCATGGCATAATAAATATACACACACAGAGCAGAGGCATGGCATAATAAATATACACACACAGAGCAGAGGCATGGCATAATAAATATACACACACAGAGCAGAGGCATGGCATAATAAATATACACACACAGAGCAGAGGCATGGCATAATAAATATACACACAGAGCAGAGGCATGGCATAATAAATATACACACACAGAGCAGAGGCATGGCATAATAAATATACACACACAGAGCAGAGGCATGGCATAATATACACACAAAGAGCAGAGGCATGGCATAATAAATATACACACAAAGAGCAGAGGCATGGCATAATAAATATACACACAAAGAGCAGAGGCATGGCATAATAAATATACACACAAAGAGCGGAAGCATGGCATCATAAATATACACACACAGAGCAGAGGCATGGCATCATAAATATACACACACAGAGCAGAGGCATGGCATAATAAATATACACACAAAGAGCAGAGGCATGGCATAATAAATATACACACAAAGAGCAGAGGCATGGCATAATAAATATACACACACAGAGCAGAGGCATGGCATAATAAATATACACACAAAGAGCAGAGGCATGGCATAATAAATATACACACAAAGAGCGGAGGCATGGCATAATAAATATACACACAAAGAGCGGAGGCATGGCATAATAAATATACACACACAGAGCGGAGGCATGGCATAATAAATATACACACAAAGAGCAGAGGCATGGCATAATAAATATACACACAAAGAGCGGAGGCATGGCATAATAAATATACACACACAGAGCGGAGGCATGGCATAATAAATATACACACAAAGAGCGGAGGCATGGCATAATAAATATACACACAAAGAGCAGAGGCATGGCATAATAAATATACACACAAAGAGCAGAGGCATGGCATAATAAATATACACACACAGAGCAGAGGCATGGCATAATAAATATACATACAAAGAGCAGAGGCATGGCATAATAAATATACACACACAGAGCGGAGGCATGGCATAATAAATATACACACAAAGAGCAGAGGCATGGCATAATAAATATACACACAAAGAGCAGAGGCATGGCATAATAAATATACACACACAGAGCAGAGGCATGGCATAATAAATATACACACACAGAGCAGAGGCATGGCATAATAAATATACATACAAAGAGCAGAGGCATGGCATAATAAATATACACACAAAGAGCAGAGGCATGGCATAATATACACACAAAGAGCAGAGGCATGGCATAATAAATATACACACAAAGAGCAGAGGCATGGCATAATAAATATACACACAAAGAGCAGAGGCATGGCATAATAAATATACACACACAGAGCAGAGGCATGGCATAATAAATATACACACACAGAGCAGAGGCATGGCATAATAAATATACACACACAGAGCAGAGGCATGGCATAATAAATATACACACAAAGAGCAGAGGCATGGCATAATAAATATACATACAAAGAGCAGAGGCATGGCATAATAAATATACACACAAAGAGCAGAGGCATGGCATAATAAATATACATACAAAGAGCAGAGACATGGCATAATAAATATACACACAAAGAGCAGAGGCATGGCATAATAAATATACACACACAGAGCAGAGGCATGGCATAATAAATATACATACAAAGAGCAGAGACATGGCATAATAAATATACACACAAAGAGCAGAGGCATGGCATAATAAATATACACACAAAGAGCGGAGGCATGGCATAATAAATATACACACACAGAGCAGAGGCATGGCATAACAATGGTTCCTTTTGTGCATATATTTGTGTTTCTTTAGATACTTTGTTATACCGTGCCTGATGAAGAGACCTAAGAAATCCCTAAAGCTTGCTTTGTAATATAATTTATTTTATCTTTGTTAGCCATTAAAACGTATCATAACTACAAGATTATCCTGTTTTTCCCCACTGAGAGCAATCTTTTTTTCATATGGCTAACACTGTACCAAACCCTTTTTTTTCTTTCAACTTGTATACCATGGAAATGGCTAATGGTATGGGCTAATTAATGGATGGCGTCTGAAAACTGGTGGTCTAATAATTGTACACTAAGGCCGCGATTCATGAAGACCAACCATTTTCTTCCTGGCCCATGAAGGGGTGAGGTGAAGTCAAACACTGATTCGTGAGGAGGTACATGCCTCTTCATGAATCTGATAAGTGCACGTACCTCTGTTCTCAACTGCAGAAATCTTACTCCAGTCTCTATTTTGGCATACCTGGGAGAAAGTAGCGTTAAAACTAAAAAGTCCTAGAATTTTTTGCGCAACTCTGAATTACCCCAAAATTTCGTGACTTTACAGAGCAGTTTACACCAGAATTCTGGTGAAATAACTTTAATGAATCGGGACCTACCTTATATACTTTGTTGCTAACCTTGTTTTTTTGTCATTGCTTATGATGCCAGTGTGCAGGGAGTGACAGCTATACATTGCTTTATTCTCAGGCTTACGATCAGAAGAACATCAGGCGGCGAGTTTACGATGCCCTTAATGTCCTAATGGCCATGAATATCATCTCAAAGGAGAAGAAGGAAATAAAGTGGATTGGTTTGCCTTCCAACTCTGTGCAGGAATGTGAGAATTTAGAGGTACGCTGCTATTATTGTAGCATGTATTTTATTTTAATTCTTTTTTTTTTACATATTAAATAATTAATTTTTCCAAAATTAAAACTTTTAGTTAGATACTTTTTGGTTAGAATAAAAAAAAAAATAGCTCTGTTTCAGGAGTGTGGTTTTCACCATTGTTTTAGGGAAGTGTTTGTAAAGCAATTCACCTTTATTCTTCCTCTGCTCTTCTAAGTATTTTGTAGACTCCTGAAAAAGTGTAACTAGTAGGGTAGCAGTCTCGGCACCTAAGTTGAGTTTGGGGGTAGAATTCATGGTTAAAGGGTTTTTTTTGGACTTCAATATCAGACTGGCGGGGGTCCACATTCCCAACACAACTGCTAAGTAACTGTTTCTATACACTTATGGCAGAACGCTTGCAGTACCGTTCATGGCCACTGAACAATGTGTGGAGCTGTGTTCTGCGGACCAGCTGATCAGTGCGAGTGATGGGATTTAGACTCCTATTGGTTTGATATTCATGACCTATCATTTATTGAATTTTTTTTCACCCAAAAAAACCTTTAGTGAAGTCCTTAGCAATTTTTTTTCCATAAAGGTAGTTATTAACAGGATCCAAAAAAATAAATAAAGTAGCAATGAGCTTTTCATGGCGCTGCTTTTGTCTATTGCAATACAGTGCAAACCCTGGACGAGCGGCAGTGACTTGATATACACAGACTGCAACTATATTACATGTCAGACAGGGGCGGACATATCATTGGTGCAACGTGTGCCGCCGCACAGGGGCCCAAGAATTAAGGGGGCCCACTTGTACCTCCTAAACAGGTAGAATTGTGCATTATAATGAGCTGCTGGACTGCAAAGGGCCCATATACTGTTCTTGCCAAGGGGCCCTGTTCTGTCTGTGTCCGCTCCTCATGTAATGTATCTCCGCTTGTGCTCATGGCTTTGTTCTGTATACTTGACCTATGTTCTGTTATTCCTATGCAGAGCAGATTGTGGTAATGCTATAATTAGGTGCCTGACATATTTTCTTAGATTAGAATGAATGAATCCTCATGCTAGGCTGAGCCGGGTTATTTGGGGTGATTTCTCTTATATTTCAGGAGACGGTGTAGCATATATCAGCTTGTGTACCATGCACATGGATGCACGTTGTGTGCTTTCCATACAGTGTCTGTGTATGTCAGGCTATGAATAATGCTGTATTGCAGGCAGGATCTGTGCAGAGCTCCGCTCCCTGTACCCAGCTGCGGGGAGCAGCTGACTCGGCAGCTCATTACCAGTGCAGTTCATCAGACCATGGCTGCCCGCATGAGCTGGGGCATGAATATATGTGCCGATGAGAATGCACATCACGGTCACAGCCTGCTTTATGTAAGAACTTAGAAAAGGAGTTTTTTTTCCCTTTGCTGCAGAGCTATTTTTATGTATCACCAGGAAAGCTTCATCCCAAACGCTCCCAGTCCTGCCCCCGTCTTCTGTGGCGTCTCATCCTAGTATTCTCGTGCTGTTAACACTAATGTGCACGTGACTGTCGAATTATTATTAATTAGCTGGTCAGATATTTGGTGGGTTGGGAAAAATATAGTTTCTTGAGACACGTTATAACAAGGAGTGTGTTTGTTTCAAGTCTTGGAGTTGGGCACAGAGCACTTTGACTAGTTACTGTCATTTTAGCATACATCAATGGTACAAGCAAATATGAGACACTTTGTAACATATCTTATCAGAGAAATATGCTTCTTTATCCACTTATAAGCCACCTCCCCCCTCTTCTATTCATCATTCACTCTGAAGAATTGCTAAAATCCGTCTTGTTAAAAATCGGGTTGGATATCCTAATCACTGAGAGATCAGATTACATTTACTAGTAAAGTCTATGGAGAGGGGAGGGAGGAAGGAGCAGAGAGAGACTGCTGCTTTCTAGTAAGTGTTTATCTCGCACCAGTGCTGGAATGGCAGCTACTCTGATCAGTACAGCTGTATAATGTCCTCCACGGCTTTGTCTGCAGAGACGGGAGAGCAGGATCTCCTCTGTTTCTGTGTGCTCTGGGTATGAAAGACATCATAGATGCTAGTTTCCAGCCACTAGATCAGAGACAACTGCAGAGATTTAAGATGGGGCCTGCAGATGGTAAAACTGATGAAAATTCAGAATAGAATACAGGGCTAAAATGGTTTTATCCTTTAATCATGTACAAACACAACAGCTTATTCTGAAAAGTCCCCTGAAATTGATATGTGCGCTTTAAAGGAATTGTCCAGTATTCTTAGGACAGGTCATCAATACCACCAGATCAGTGGGGGTGCGACAAATGACAGCCCTGCCGATCAGCCGTTCTGGTGCTGGCGGTGGCCAGATGTGATCAATTGAAGAGCTGCACGTCTCCGTCACCTGTATAGTAGCCGGGGTGAACCTGCAGTACCCCACCATACAATTAACAGAGCGGTGCTGTCCTCCGCTGCCAGCACCAGGAGCAGCTATTTGGCGGGGTTGCTGGTGTCTTCCGTACGCCCACCAATCTTTTATTGATGACCTATGCTAAGTATAGGCCATCAATATTTAACCCCTTTAAGAATTGCACATTGTTATGCACTTGTTGGCTCTGAATTATGGACTTTTATGGCTCAACTGGGGTCTTGCTACAGTCTTCTCTCTGATATAATTTCGGCAAAGATTAAATCCTTTGGTTTGGTATTGCAGATAGAGAAGCAGAGGCGGATAGAGCGCATCAAGCAGAAGAGCGCTCAGCTCCAGGAGCTGCTGCTACAGGTACGCCGCCGATACCACACTGCATCACATAGTATGGGAATGGCTATTAAAATGCTCTCAATCTGATAATACATTTTAGGCTTTCTTCCTGAAGGTATTCAGCCTACAATATATACACCTATACCCTTTCCATGCACTGTTCGATGATCATCCTATAATCCAAAATATTCCATAATTCGGCACCTACTATGCCCCATTGACGCAGTATTAATACAGTTCTTATGGTGTACAGCTAAGCAGCATGAAAAATTAGTGTCAGTCATAAACATCATTTCTATGTCTAAGTTGCTGTGCAGATTAATTTTATCATTTCTTCATATACAAGGGCCAGAGCCCTATATCCCCAGCATAGACTTGGATTTTACCCCCTCCATCCATAGGGCCATTTTTTGTTTTTGTTCTTTTATTATATTCTCCCCTTCTTCCAAGAGAGATTACATCTTTTTTTTCTCTCAACATAGTCATATGAGGGCATTTTTTGTGGAACATGTTGTAGTTTTGAAAGACCGTCCATTTTATCATTTTAATGCACTGAAAAATGGAAAATAAATTCCAAGTGGGATGAAAATTGTAAAAAAATAAAAAATAAATAAAATCTCCATCGTTTTGTGTTTGCAGCTTTCAGTGTGTGGGTCAGCGTCTGTACGATTGTGGCAATACAATTTTTTTTTTTTCTCTTTCAGTAAAGCTAATATTTGCGGACGTGGTGATGCCAAATATGTTTTCTTTTTTAAATTCATTGATTTTTGTTTTGGGAAAAGGAGGGTCATTTTATCTTTCATGTACTTTTTTATTGTTTTTATATCTTTAAACTTTTGAGATTTTTTTTTTTTTTAGTTCCCGTAGGGGACTTGAAGCTGCCATCATTTGATCGCTTGTACTGTATACTGCACAATGTTTCTAGATAGAAAGGTGGCGGCAATGAATGCCTTCCATAATCCTCTGAAGTCATAGCAACCCATCGGTATAACACAGCTAGCACCTGCCATGAAAGGTGCGGGCTCAGCTTCTGAGCATGCTCCGTACACACGCACCTGACATCCTTTTGTGTATCTGACGAATGTCGCAAAGGGGTTAAATTCTAAAATTATTTCTGCTTGAAGATGCCACTAGGGGGAGCTTTCAGCTTAAAGGGAATCTGTCACCAAGTTTTTGCCACCTAATCTGAGAGCAACATAATGTAGAGACAGAGACCCAGATTCCAGCAATGTATTACTTACTGGACTGCTTGATGTACTTTTGATTAAATCACTTTTATCAGCAGGATATTCTCTCCAGAGGACTAGTAAACCCGCTGCCAGGTAGTTCTCCATGTTCGCGACCTGTATAACCCACCACTGATTGGGAGCTTTCTGTGTACATTGTGCATAGGCAAAAAGCTGCCAATCAGTGGTGTGAAAGGGGTTATACACAGAAAGCATCCAATCAGTGGTGTGGGAGGGGTTATACACAGACAGCATCCAATCAGTGGTGTGGGAGGGGTTATACACAGAAAGCTGCCAGTCAGTGGTGTGGGAGGGGTTATACACAGACAGCTGCCAGTCAGTGGTGTGGGAGGGGTTATACACAGACAGCATCCAATCAGTGGTGTGGGAGGGGTTATACACAGAAAGCTGCCAGTCAGTGGTGTGGGAGGGGTTATACACAGACAGCATCCAATCAGTGGTGTGGGAGGGGTTATACACAGAAAGCTGCCAATCAGTGGTGTGGGCGGGGTTATACACAGCTCAGCATTCAAAGAACTGCTAGATCTGCAGCAGATAAAACAGGGATTTTATCAAAATGACAGCAAGCAGCCCAGTAAGTGATACATCGCTGGAATCAGGGTCTCTGCCCCTACAGTAGGCTGGGGAGCAAAAACTCGATGACAGATTCCCTATATGGATCTATATAGTTCCCTATGAACTGTGTAATAAAGTCATAAGTTATATTATTGCCATTAAACCCTGTGGGGATTCGGAGATTTTAGAATCAGAAAAGCAAAGCCCTAACTGCTATAAATATGTATTATGGAATTAATCAGCACACAACGCTGGACCTACAATCTACTGATGTTCATAGTTGTCTGTACCTTTCAGTTAAATCTCTAATATAGTTGGTTTTGTGTAATTTGTGTGATTTCAGAATCGATAATCGAAACTGACATTAAAATATAGTTATAGGCTGGTAGATCTGTCACATTAAAATGCACCACCTTCAACGTATGTTTTCCACAGTCCTAATATAAGCACTTTACTACCATATACCTATTACTATTTCCCTTATGTAAGTACTCGCATCACATTTCTTAATGAATGTTTGCCATGCTGGCGAGCAGAGACAATATAATAGCTCGTTTACATGCCCTACAAGAGCGCGCGTCCTTCCACCCCGGGCACGGAGCCGTCTGGTTACAGTGGATGACTTTGTGCACTGGCTTTCCTGAAGCATTCATCTATCGTATTCTCCTCATCTGCTCATTGTGTCCCTATTTTCCATTGAATACAGAAAGATTCCTCTCCCTTGTTGCCGTATTTAGAGACTGAGGGTCCTGTGTGTGTGTTAATTTAGGCGGGCATCATGTGAGCCGCTGGTCATAGGGCCACCCGTACAATCTCTGCTGCAGAGGCCCGTGACAATGGAAGCATTTGTTAAGTCCCATCAGATAGCAGAATCTCTCATGGACGTCCTGGCCTCCGTTTAGTGGTTCTTCAGTCTTTTTTTTTTTTTTTACACTATGTTTATTTGGGCTGTGTACATCCATTACAAATCTGGGACCCTCCTTTGTCCTACCATATATGAATGATCACGTGGTCTTTAATATAATATTAATGACTTGTGCGCTGTCTGTAATTATGAGGGCATCACATTTTTCTCACCCTGATTAGTTTATTCCTGATGGCAGACCTATAGTACCAGCACATTATTTATCATCCCTTTATAAGGGGGAAGAGTTTGGGGGAAGGGCAGATTAGTTCTACTTAAAGAGACCTGCAGAGAATGGAGTCTTATTGGTACTGCCCATGCAAATTGTCTCTGTCCGGAAGGAATTATCTTAGAGTTTGGTACCTGTAGGGGGCATCTCCCATGTATGTTAATGTCCAACCCTTGTAACACCACTAGGGATATTTGTCATACAAGACACTCATCTCCAGACCCCCCGCTTCAGGTTACTTACCCATCATCGGTGTACAGCAGGGTTTGGCTGGGTGAATGTGATGTCGCATCTGTGGCAGGGAAACTAAAGAGAATAACTGGCTGCCAATGCTTTTAGCCAGTCAAACCCAGTTCTTCACTGATGAGGAGCAGTGCCCCGAAATGCGTTTCATTAGATGGAGTATGGCTTGGTTGATCTCTTTAATCATGTTACAAGGTCCATTAAAGGGTTGGATGTAGACTTAAAGGGTAGTTAACCCTCCTATAGGTGACACAATCGGTTTCTTCCTATAATTTGCATTATAAAAAAACAGAAAATTCAGCGAGCGCTCCTATGCCCTATAGCTTTCCTCTACCTTGAGAAGAGTCACCACTTCTATACTTGTAAAAAGAAAGAATAGTAATGAGAGTAGAACGCTAAATATACCGCAGCTCCCGGATCAGACGATACCGCCATGATGTGCCGAAGGAATTAAGGCAGGGATGTCAAACCCGAATACACAGAGGGCCGAAATGAAAAACTTGGACATAGTCCCAGGCCAACCAGTATATACTACAATGGGCCCCACAAAGTCCTCCATACAGAATAATGGGCCCCACACAGTCCTCCATACAGAATAATGGGCCCCACACAGTCCTCCATACAGAATAATGGGCCCCACACAGTCCTCCATACAGAATAATGGGCCCCACACAGTCCTCCATACAGAATAATGGGCCCCACATAGCCCTCCATACAGAATAATGGGCCCCACATAGTCCTCCATACAGAATAATGGGCCCCACATAGTCCTCCATACAGTATAATGGGCCCCACACAGTCCTCCATACAGAATAATGGGCCCCACACAGTCCTCCATACAGAATAATGGGCCCCACATAGTCCTCCATACAGAATAATGGGCCCCACATAGTCCTCCATACAGAATAATGGGCCCCACATAGTCCTCCATACAGAATAATGGGCCCCACATAGCCCTCCATACAGAATAATGGGCCCCACATAGCCCTCCATACAGAATAATGGGCCCCACATAGTCCTCCATACAGAATAATGGGCCCCACATAGTCCTCCATACAGAATAATGGGCCCCACATAGTCCTCCATACAGAATAATGGGTCCACATAGTCCTCCATACAGAATAATGGGCCCCATATAGTCCTCCATACAGAATAATGGGCCTCACATAGTCCTCCATACAGAATAATGGGCCCCACATAGTCCTCCATACAGAATAATGGGCCCCACACAGTCCTCCATACAGAATAATGGGCCCCACACAGTCCTCCATACAGAATAACGGGCCCCACACAGTCCTCCATACAGAATAATGGGCCCCACATAGCCCTCCATACAGAATAATGGGCCCCACATAGTCCTCCATACAGAATAATGGGCCCCACACAGTCCTCCATACAGAATAATGGGCCCCACATAGCCCTCCATACAGAATAATGGGCCCCACATAGTCCTCCATACAGAATAATGGGCCCCACATAGTCCTCCATACAGTATAATGGGCCCCACACAGTCCTCCATACAGAATAATGGGCCCCACACAGTCCTCCATACAGAATAATGGGCCCCACATAGTCCTCCATACAGAATAATGGGCCCCACATAGTCCTCCATACAGAATAATGGGTCCACATAGTCCTCCATACAGAATAATGGGCCCCATATAGTCCTCCATACAGAATAATGGGCCGCACATAGTTCTCCATACAGAATAATGGGCCCCACATAGTCCTCCATACAGAATAATGGGCCCCACATAGTCCTCCATACAGAATAATGGGCCCCATATAGTCCTCCATACAGAATAATGGGCCTCACATAGTTCTCCATACAGAATAATGGGCCCCACATAGTCCTCCATACAGAATAATGGGCCGCACATAGTTCTCCATACAGAATAATGGGCCCCACATAGTCCTCCATACAGAATAATGGGCCGCACATAGTTCTCCATACAGAATAATGGGCCCCACATAGTCCTCCATACAGAATAATGGGCCCCACATAGTCCTCCATACAGAATAATGGGTCCACATAGTCCTCCATACAGAATAATGGGCCCCATATAGTCCTCCATACAGAATAATGGGCCGCACATAGTTCTCCATACAGAATAATGGGCCCCACATAGTCCTCCATACAGAATAATGGGCCCCACATAGTCCTCCATACAGAATAATGGGTCCACATAGTCCTCCATACAGAATAATGGGCCCCATATAGTCCTCCATACAGAATAATGGGCCTCACATAGTTCTCCATACAGAATAATGGGCCCCACATAGTCCTCCATACAGAATAATGGGCCGCACATAGTTCTCCATACAGAATAATGGGCCCCACATAGGGATGGTGGTTCTGGTGTTGAAGGCCAAATAAAGCCACCCTGCGGGCCAGTGTGTGACATGTATGGTTTAAGGGGTAATCGGCTTAAATATTTCTTCCATTGGCTTCTCTCCTTACCCCCTGCCGCTCCAGTGCCGGCTCTCCACTTCTACATCCAGTTTTTGTTGATATGGCCACAGTGGTGATGTCATGTTGACATCAAGTGAGCTCTGCAGCCAATCACTGGGCTCATTGGTTTGGTGTTTCTATATAGGCATCATCGTTAAGCCCAGTGATTGGCTGCAGCAGTCACATTATGTTGTCTGCTAAAACCACATCAATAAAGTCTAGAAGCCGCCGCGCAGAGGAACGGCAGCTGTAATTGTTATTTTTGTGTACAAGAAGCCTATGAAATAAAGTACAGTGGACAGCCCCTGTAATTTTATACCCTGTACCCCCGGGCGTACATGTCCCTGCCACTGTTCTATGTAGAAGATGAGTGTATCTGATGATTTTCTCTTCTTACCTTCTTCCCACAGCAAATCGCCTTCAAGCACCTCGTACAGAGAAACCGGCAAAATGAGCAACTGAATCAAACTCCTCCCGCCCTAAACTCCACCATCAAGCTGCCATTCATCATTGTGAACACAAGCAAGAAGACCGTCATAGATTGCAGCATTTCTAGTGACAAGTGAGTACAAAGAAATGTTAATCCTGGGACCAAAAATCAGAATGGACCTAACTATGAGCTTGTCTACCCCTATTTTTAAGTCCAAATTTAGGCCTGGCTATTTTCATAATGAGTCATCTTGGTAAAGGATACATTTTTGCCTGCATGCTGCCACCACTAGTGGGCGCTCTTCATTTACATTTATACATAAAGATCTAAATATGTATGTAGCGAGCTCCCCCTAGTGGTGGATGCAGGTTGTCCGATAACATGCTGGCCACATAGATGTGTGTTTATATTGGTGTATTTGTTGTCTGCCCTCAGATATATGAATGAATATATATTAGTGAAGACGCTCATCCTACAGTGTATCCTTCCATTTACCCCCTATCAATCACTATTTTTTTAAGTTTTTACTCTCATACGTAATTGTGCTTCTCTTGTTTGTGTGTTTTTTGTCTTTTCATCCCGGGCTGTGTGTTCTTCACAGGTTTGAGTATCTTTTCAATTTCGACAATGCCTTCGAAATCCACGATGACATTGAGGTTCTGAAAAGGATGGGGATGTCATTTGGGTTGGAATCTGGAAAATGCACATCAGAAAACTTAAAACTTGCCAAATCTTTTGTACCCAGAGCTCTAGAAGGCTATGTGTCAGGTGGGTGACTTTATTACGAGGGTAAGCCTTGTATATTTAGAGGTGGGGGTATTTAAAAATCATTTTTGCAATTCGGCTTCTTTAGAAATGTTGTACTTTTTTTTTTTTTTTTGCTTTTACAGGCTTTGTTTCATTGTACATTTAACTTTGATATGATCTGTGGTCATAAATAGGCTCTCATTGAACCATCGGAATGAGCTCGCTGATGGATTCTCAGTGAACTCATTCTACCACAAGCAATAGACAGTGCAAACACAGAAGCTGTAAAAAGCAAACTGAAAAAACTTCAATGAAGTCCAGTTACTTCAATGCATATATTTTTGACAAAAAAAAACATTTTTGTAAAGAAAAAAAAAGGGTCTCCAAATTACTTAGCATTTGTGTATTGGCATTATATTAACAGCAGGGGGCAGAATACCTTCATATAAAAAAAACCAAAAAAAAATAAAAGGATATGGATATATATACTGTATATTTTATATGTTTATAAGTTTGCAGTTTTTCCCTTGAGATCTTGCAAAGACTGAGCGCTGTGTGATTCTGCAGCAGGAGTTTATACGTTTTATTGCAACCAGCAGCAGAAAACGTTGATTATACTTCCACTGACCACCGTGCACACTTGTAATATCCTTCTCTTGCATTCTGCCTCTTCAAAGTGGTCTCGGAGAGCAGACCCCTGCTGCTCAGACTGTTGGGGGCAGTTAAAATGACACTTATAGTAGGTGCAAACAGGCAACCCTTCAGAAACTATCCTCCTGTGATGCAAAGAATAAGTGCATTGCACAGGCCCCATCTCATTAGAAGGAACTCTAAAGTCTTGGTTTGCTTTGCAGTTAAATGTACTCTATTGTTCTCCATTATCAGCCACTGAGCTTGTGCTTTGCAACAAAATGAATGGGTTTAAGTGCACCTTAATCGTGAATTTATCTCCTATATCTCCACTTTGGGGAATATGAATATACATACGCATATTTAATCTTCAGTCTGACCATTTAAACAAAACTCTTATTTAAGCGCCAAGTTTGCAATGCTCTCGGATAGAGATAACCCATTACTATGTTAATGCTGAAAGAGTTAAAAAGTTAAGTGGTCTGGGCCGGGTTTGGATGCATGATTGCAGAATACAAAGCCACTTAGTGGTGGGGGTTCCTTAGTCTTGGGCATTGTGTGCAGAGCTGGCTGTAGACTTGCTGTGCATATTAACAGGGACTGGGCTATTCATTTCCTCCCCGGTGCCATCTCTGCTTAATGAAAAGGGCTTTTCCTGTTGATCACTCAGAACAGTCTGTCCACTGAAGGGAAATCCCATTCACATTTACTGGACAGAGTGCTACCCCATTATCTGCTAAATGTAGAGCGCTGTCCCACAATGCCAGATATACCGATTACATTAATATGCATAGTCACATCTCTTATAGCATCAGGGTAACCATACTGTCAGCTATAGGACTGGAATAAGGGGTCCCTGTACAGTGTATCTCTCCATTCATCTATATTGTCTCCATGTCTACCAATCCAATGCTGAATGTTCTTATAGTGAAGGCATGGGGCCAATCTTTGGTACAAAATAATAGATATAAGTAATTAGCACTTGTATTGATTAAAAGAGTTGCCTCAATACGACTTATTTTCCCATTTAAACGAGCCAATAATCAGAGACCAATCATAGAATGAGCATTCCTACCGGCCCATCTAAACTGGCCAGCAATGACCCAAGCAATGTGATTTCCCATTGAGTGTAATTACCTGTCCATTGCAAAAAAAAAAAAAAATTGAGTTAGATACCTTAGAAAAAATCCCTGGATATCCGCTGATCGTGTTGGCCTTTTCTGTTTTCCACTGGGTTACTCCGTTGCAGAGATATTAACATTTGATGATTTTCGCTTGGCGTTTCTTCTCTGGGGGGCATGCTTTTTTACCCTCCCTCTCAAATGCTATCAATCATAGCACAGCTGCTGGTCTAGCAGTCTCAGAGAGGGAGGGATGATGGCTCACACCCTCAGTTGAACTGCAAGCTGAGATTTCACATATTGCCCCCCCCCCCCTCCCCCAAAAAGCGAATATCTCTTCATTGAAGCATCGCAGCACAAAATGGAAAAGAGTGGCAGAATCAGGGGAACTGAGGAATTTTTGCAAGGTATTTAACTACATTTTTTTGAGTAAGTAACAAGTTGTCTTTATTTAGCAGGCTTAAAAATCATCATTATTGGCAGCACATCATCCTGACTAAATATACACTGCCAAGAACATGGGGGCACAGAAGTATCCTATGTGTGTGCTTACAATTTTTTTCGGCTTGTGTAATCATGCAAGTAAGCGACTGCCCATCTACATCTGATGGGCAGTCATCAAATGGCCTGGATTGGCCCATCTAAAGGGCAATAAAGCTGGTCATACACCTGAAATGTACATTGGTTAAACTCGCAAATTTCGGCAGCATCAGCTGACCATCCAACACGTTTGGGGGCTTTTTGAGTTTCCCAGACGGCAGATGGTGGATGAGATGTTTGATTTTTCGCCCCTCTGTAAATGAAAGCTCATCCCTAAGGCTGTGTGCCCACGATGCGTTTTTTTAAGCGTTTCAGCAGCGGCAAAAACACTGCAGAAACGCTTAAAAAACGCATGGTAGAAGGCCTGCCATGTTCCCCAATGATAATCCGCATGTGCTGTGCACATGCTGCGGAAATTTGCGCTGCAGATTATCATTGCGGAAGAAAACACAGCACTACCAATTATTTTGCGGAAGCGCTGCGTTTTCGCCGCCATTGACTTGCATTGGAACACATACTATCCGCATCACTGGATATGTACATGCAGAATCCAAACTTTTCAATGTGCGGATGGTACCCTTGTGTGGAGGACAGGAGACTCTCCTCCGGACCGGGGTACCATAGTACCTGTAAAAAAAAGAATAAAATAAATATATTTACCTTCTGATGGCCCCCGGTCTCCTTCTCTTCGCTTGCCGGCAGATCGCGGTGGACTGAAGGACCTGCGCTGACGTCATTTAGTCATGTGACGGCCGGTCCTTCAGTGTAGCTGCCGGCAAGCCAGGACGAAGCGAAGCAAGACTCCGGAGGCCATCAGAAGGTAAGTATAGATTTATTTTTTTATTTTTTGACATTCTTTGGGGTCACACTATATAAATCCATGCCGTTTGCATGGATTTATATAGTGTGTCCAAGTTGTAAAGCACTTTCCAAGTGATGCTAAAATCGCTTGTTAACCCGCATGCAGAAATGCCAGTGAAGAACGCTTCACATCCGCATGTCCCTGGCAGGAAAAACTCATGTACAATCCGCATGTACAATCCGCATGTACAATCCGCATGTACAATCCGCATGTACAATCCGCATGTGTTTTTTCTGCCAGGGAGATGCAGAAACACTCAGGAAAAATCCGGAGCATTTCTTCATCGTGGGCACATAGCCTATGAGAAGTTCTGTTTTAAATATAGAAGCTGTTCTTTGAAGTGGGTATTCTCACTTCTTTTTTTTTGTTTGTTTGTTGTTTTTTTTTTACAGATTGGTGCTCCCCAAAGTGTGCTTTTTTGCAAATCCCATTTATTGTAGAGAAAAGTGTCCATACGGCCACCACTGGTCATATTTGTTTGCTGCGACATCTCTTTTAATAGGCGGAGGCCACTGATAAGACCTTAATAGCGTAGTCTAAATTTATCATACAGGAGATATATGGGTCATATATTATGAGTATTGCCTGGGATTTACCAATATTTCTACTACTTTGCAATTCGCTATGTATAGTGTCATCTCTCATTAAAAAGCCCACCTCTGTGAAGTGGTAGGATGAGCCACAGATATTGTAGTAGCGTTAAAACCAACCGGATCCATTGGCTGCCATCAGCAGATGTTCGGCATGCACGTAGCTCGGACAAGGGCAAGGTCGGCCACTTCTCACAACAGTTTAACTACATGGGAAGTTGGCACCTATCAGAATGAGTAGCTGCAGTTGTAAGCACCTCATTCCTGAGGGTTATGGCATTGTGTCCTTCACTCCCTCATTCTCAAGGTCTTGCTAATCAGATCTTAAATCACAAGTGTTAGCCGGGCATGACTCTATTCTCATATAATTATTAACGGCACTGGGTGTATCAGTGAGATGAGTGAGAACAACCCGAGTACTTGTGTGATGAGCTGACATACCAGGCACAACGTAATGTCAGGGAACCAGTGGAATAAGGAACGTGTATTGGGAATGATGGGGAGGTGCAGATGGTTAATATACAGTATCATACAGTAGTGTATTCTCGGTCTGGTAGGAACTGCTATTACAATATTGGGTTTAGTTTAACCAGGGTTATAGAAGTACCTTATTTTATTTTTTTTGTGGGATCATTAATGAATTAGGTTGTTGGTATTTTCTGTCTGTAGACATGGCCTCCGGAACATCTTGGGCAGACCAAGGACTTCCTTTCAGCACATCTCAGACGGCCTCCGCAGCGCACACTGCTGGCACTACTACTTACTCACACTCCAGGTACGATACATCCAGATCATCAGGACATAATGCACATGTAGTGATTTACCTTAATGGGGATGTACAGGATTACAAAACAGTGTCCCAGATCCGTAAACTGTGCCATTGCATCTGCAATACCATTCACAACCAATGGCACAGACTCTGGAAAGCAGCCATGTTTTTCTAATCCTGTTTTTCTAAAATAGTAGACTTTGAGATAACTCCATTCTTTTCCTTCTTTGTTTTGGTCCCTCCAGTGTGAACCCAGGATTATTTTTTGACACTGACTTGTCATTGACTAACAGCAGCCACCACTCCAGCTCTGGAACGTCCCACTATACAGAATCTCGAGGTGAAACCCCTTGTTCCTTCGACGATGACGAAGATGATGAAGACGACTCTTCCTCCTTGGAATAAAACAGAAGTGTGACACATCGGAGTGTTTGTGAAAGAGTGTATTAATAGTTTAGTCTTCCAACGCAGTTTCGATGGGAGATCACATCGGGATCAACAAAGTTTTTTGTTTTTTTCAAAAATGAGAAAACGCCATGGACGCTGTCATATTTCACAATGGCGTCTTGCCAGCTGAGAGGTGACTACACTTGCTCCAATAATGCCGTTTTGATTGTTGGACTTAGACACTGTGTCTGCAAGGATTACGCACAGGGTATAATGACGGACCTGTATGAGCTGCGAGAGTGCCCGCTCCTTTACCTGCAGACTGTCGGAGCGATCACTTCACTGCCTTCGATGCATCTTTTTGTAAATTCCTATCTTAAGCTTGAAGCCACTTCAGTAACACAGAACACCCAGCTAAGCTAAAAGTGACGCCTGCCAACGATCTGTGGGAAAGATGCTGCTATGTTCTGATTCCTGCAGTTATTGAGAAAATCAGAGGATATTTCTGGAACGGAGCCTGTCTTGTACACAAAGGATTTCTACCGCCATCCGTACAGAAAAAGGGAACACTGTTATGGAGAATGCTGTCAAATATTTTTTTTGCAGTTTTATGTTATGATCATTTATCCCCAAACCTTTTTTTTTTTTTTCGAGTAATGAGTAACATCACAAGGGACATTTCATCCATTGTAATAAGTGCTGCATATGATCTCATGCTGGATCCTGAAGGCAAATTTAATGTGTATTACCGCACTGCCTATGTTACCGCACATACTAGTGGGGACAGCTATCTGCTCTTCACAGTGATCTGGGTGAGTGAACATTGGTCCAGGATAATATGGCTTCCTCCGCCATGTGTAGGAAAGGAGTATAATCCTGCATTGGTTCAATATCCCAAACCTGATGGATACCTGATCCTCAAGAGCTACGGTCACCCACAATTGTCATTCATCTCTTCCAGTTTCAACTTGTACCCAATAGAAAATGATCGAACTCAATATAAGACTCTGGTAGTATCATTTTCTGAAAAATATATATTTTAGAGCCTTTTCTGTCTGCCATATTTCTAGAGCATACATGCCATGGTGCAGGATTCTCCTTCAGTTACGTGTTGCACCCATTAGTCCTCCATGCCTGCTGTTTATCTATACACCCCAGTGCCTATTAGATTTATTAATTACGTGAAGCATTTCCCAGAAACGTGAAATAAGTGCTCCACTACATATGTATTTATTTAGGAAGTACCAAGTACCCTGTATTAGATCGGTTTCCCCAACCTAGAGAGTAATGGGATATCACAAGATTATGCCATTACTTCCTGACTGCTGGGACCCCCACGATCCTCAGGATATAGGGAGCTGTGGTGCTTGTTAGAGTAAGGGTCCATTTACACTGTAAGATGATATTGTGAATGAGCGTTCCTTGGAGTGTTCATTTGATGATAATCGTAAAGTCTAAACAGGCTGCCTATCACCCAATGAATGAAGAGATCACTCGATTGTCGAGTGAAATGATCTTTTGGTCTGCACTAAAGATGATCGTTCTCAGCATCGTCGGGTGAAAATGATCTTTTGGTCTGCACTAAAGATGGTGGTCCTCAGCAGTGGATCGGCCTGTGTAAACAGGGCTCATGCTGCCGAGAACAATGGCAGCCTATGCGCACTGAGCAATGTAAGACAGTTCGCTCAGTGCGCATTAAGTGCAGTCTGCCTGTGTAAACAGGATATTAAACGACTGCCAATCGGTAAAAAAAAAATCCAATTGGCGGTGATTTAATGCTGCAATTTGGATAGTATAAACTCACCTTTTGTCCTATCAATTTTTATGGTAGCTTTTAAAAAACTGCAGAGCATGCTTACGCTTCGGGGCACCTCTAAAAGTAAATGGTAAGAACCTAACGTCTGTGACTGCGGCCATCAAGATAGATGCGGGTCCCACCGCGGGACATCATTCATTGATGGCATATCTTGTGGCGACATGTTCCAGTTCCCTGCACAACAGATAAGAAATGTCATTTGTCCTCCGGATCAGCAGAATTGCCAGTTATAATGTAGAATGGCAAATCCTATTCCCTTTTCAGCGCCCAGTCTGTCTGTCCTCTATGGGACCCGTACATGCAATGCTCTTCTGTTATATGGACACTTTTCCTTGGAAGCATCATTGATTGCAGGGCCATCTAATCACACATGCCTGACAAGATTGTAATTCATGCCTATTCCAAAGAAGCAGATTACTAAAGTCTTGTGACCAGTCCTGAACACATTTGGGTGCACTACCGACCATAGCGGCGGGTCCCTGCTTCAGCTCGTGGCACCATATTTGTATTATTCTCCAAGACGTCACTAGTAACTAAACATGAGTACATTTGCATATTATTATTATTTTTCACAAGGAAAATGTCTTTGTAAATTAAATCTAATGCTGCTATTAAGGCTGAGTTCACATTACTGCTGTTGTTTATATTATTTTGATCATTTCAGAAATGGCAGCAGATTCTATTAATTTCTATAGGAACTGCCGGATGCATGCGTTTACCTGGGATTCAAGGGTCACGGCATGCTGTCTGTGTAATACAAATTTGACATTTTATGCTTCAGTTCTAGAAATACATGATTTCTTATACAAGGGTAGAAACATCTCGCCATTTATTATTCTATGTTGTTTGTCCCTTTTTTTTTTTATACTTTTCATAAATGGCCAAAGTCTTCAAAACACTTATAGCGAACCTGGCTCTCGACTTTAATGTTGAGAGCCCATGTAGCCACCTAGTCATGGAGTCGTGTATGTGCTGCTACAATGTATCACTCAGTTTTCTGATATCGTACATACAATGATGGGATAATTCGGAGGATTCATTTGCAAAAAGTTAAGTTGTTTTTGTAATTTTTTAAGTGCTATGAAAAATGACAGCTGTAATCGAATTGATAGGCATGGGTGGCGCATCAATCATTTGCTCTATGTCGATGATGTAATTGTGGCACTGTGATGTCATCATGATACAATAATGTGTCTAGATTCCCAAAACTTCTCATTCAGCATATAGCAAAGGCTCCATTGTCTTTCTCAGTTATGCTTTTAATTAACTTTACAATATGAAACAAAGGATAAAACCTCATGCAAATGTACAGTAAAAGTGGAAATATATTGAGGTCTCCTCTAAAAATTTCCGGTCTTTTCTCTGCCAGAGCCTCAGTCTTACGAGTGCTGCCAAAAATATTGGACAATATGGTGCAGCGTGCTGGATTATTTTATTCTGATGATTTAGTGGCCTATGTGAAGGGAGCCATAGGCATCAAATATAGTCATTGGGCGCAACTGTTTCCAGCGTGGAAGGAGACGAGCAATGCAATTAGTTTCATTGTTGTGCTGATGTCAGCAAAGCCCAACACAGCGGGGTCATGCCACGCCTCGGAGGTTTTTAGCAAGTTCTACAGTACAAAAATTGAATATTCCACTAATATATAGGAAGGGCAAGAAAACATGTTTGCCCTATATTGCAAACACCTTTGCTACTTGTATTTGTATAAGTAAACTTTTGAAAAAATTTTCAACAATCTGTGGTGGTCTCTGAACCTGGAATTAATGGGGCAAATAAAATCTAAAAATTTTTTGCAAATGTTTAGTTACTCTTTAACCCTTTTTACCACGACTATACTCTATTTTTGTATGAAGCTGGTTCAGGAGCTGAGCTTGCTCCATGTAGCGTGGGTTCCAGCTATGTTACATAGCCGACACGTGATAGTAACTAATGCGATCGGAGCTAGCGACATTTAAGTGATATGACAGCGGCTCCAACATGATGGCTGTCGCTTCTGATGGCCATCAGCACATGGCGTGCTGCGGTCACGGGGTGTTGGTCAGTTTTGATGGCAGCTGGAGATCTTCTAAAGGCTAGCCCACCTCGTCTAACCCCCTGTGCAGCTTTTGCCTGTGGCTGAATGTCATAAGGGAATATTGATTTCACAATACACTGCAATACTATTGTATTGTATGAGCGAGCAAGTGATCGCAGGGTCAAGTCTAATCAAAAATAAAAAATTAAATCAACCTCCCAAAAAAACCCTAAAACCTATAAAAGTTTAAATTGCCTCCGTTTACCCCAAAATGAAAATTTTAAAGAAAAACACACCATATTTGGTATTGTCCATTCACTTCAGTGGCTTGTGTCTGGTAATGCAACTCAGCCCCATTGAAGTGGAGATAAGCTGCAATACCACTAACAACCCGTTGTAAGGGGTGGCGCTGTTTCTGAAAGAAAGCGGCCATGTTTTTCTAACCCTGGACAACTCTTTAAGAGGAGCCAATAGAAATACTTTCAGATGTAGCATTCCCACCACACCACCAGCTGATGAGGAGCTCTTGATGCTGAAACAATATTATTTATTTTTTTTAAAGGACTTGTCCTGAATTAGAAAATAGATGATGGCACCACTCTTGGCTATGCCTGGTATTGCAGCTGATCTACATTTAATTGAATGAGGCTGCAGTACTCCACACAGTCCATGGACAAAAGAGGCACTGTTTATAGGGGATTGTTTTTTCTTTTTCTCCATCCTGGATAAAGGCCGTCCATTGTATTGTATTGGAGTATTGCAGGTCATCTAATCCGGGGTCCTCCAGGTGACGGGATGCCATAAAACAGCCTTGCTAACCCGCCATTTCGATCTATGCTGGATTATACAAGATCTAGGGATGCTTGTGATCTTTGAGTTCTGCTCGTTATATTTATCTCTGCACCGGTGTGACTTTTCCTCTAGTTTTATACGGCCAGTGTGTGACAGAATGACATCTCTACGCCGTCACTGGCAGGCGTACTGGAGGAGGTGCCAACGTCTTATCGGTGACCTGTTTGTTAATTGTATTTAATGCTGTAAATGCTCATTATCTTTCCGAGAAATTGTGTAACATACTAAATGTTTATCACAGTAAACCTATTTTTGTTTTCACAACTTTTTCTTTTATTGGAAATGAAGTGACGCTAAAAAAAACAGACAGCTTACAGAATTACATTACTTTTATACCATAAATGGAGACTCACAATAAACTTGTATGTGAGGTGAAACATTGGCTGAGTAGTGACTAGTGATGAGCGAGTATGTTCTGCTAACCCTTTCAGCGAGCATGCTTGGGGGCTTGCCGAGTATCTACAGCGTGCTCGGGTGTTATGTTTTAGTCACTCCGTGATCATGATTTGCGACTGTTTGACGGCATTCCTCACACGTATTAAAGCTGTCAAACAGCCGGGAATCATGATCACGGAGTGACTAAAACATAACACCCGAGCACGCTGTAGATACTCGGAAAACACCCAAGCATGCTTGTAAATCTCGAGTAACGAGCATGCTCGCTCATCACTAGTAGTGACACATAGATGAAACCGCAGACACTTGGGGAGTAAGGAACACTGGCATTTTCTGCTATAATTTACAACAGTTAAAAGGGTATTCTCAAGTTATCTCTTGAGCCGCTTGAAGCAATTCAGTCTTCTTATTTCCTGGTCTCGGGCAGGGCGGGTTCTCTTCTTTGAGTGACAGTTCTGGTGAGTAGCACAGTTGTAGTATTAGTAGAACTATACAGCTCAACACAAGTTCTGCTGTAACACATTCATCTCTCAGTGGTATGTTCTGGAGTCTACATTGCTATCACTGTATTTACATATAGAGATAACAGGACTAGGGTTGAGCGAGTATGTTCTGTTCCGAGTATGCTCGGGCCGAGCTCCGAGTAGTTACAGCTGCTCGGTGATATGGTTGAATCGCTCCCGTGTGCATGATTTGCAACTGTTTTACAGCTTTATTGCATGTGAGGAATGTCTATTTCTTACACATTCCTCACATGTAATAAAACTGTCAAACAGTTGCAAATCATGCACACGGGAGCGATTCAACCATATCACCGAGCAGCTATAAATACTCGGAGCTCGGCCCGAGCATACTCGGTGAAAGGGTTAATAGAACATATAATTTCACCTATACAGTGGTTAGGTGATACATGTGAATGGATATCTCTTTAATGCAAAACTGCAGCATATAAAGTAGCTGGTAAAAGCCATTTTATTTCTTTAGTAATGGTGGGAATTCAAAGGTCTTTTTTCAGCAGCCCCCTAAATTTTACAATGCCTAGATAAACAGATCCTCCCCAACCCATTGTAGCCGATGTCAATGTTTTCAAATAAGCCATAACATTACCCAGTACAATAAAGCCCCCGTCTCACATAGCGATATCGCTAGCGATATCGCTGCTGTGTCACGGTTTTGGTGACTCACCAGCGACCTCACCAGCGATGTCGCTGTGTGTGACACTTTGCAGCGATCAGGCCCCTGCTGTGAGGTCGCTGATCGTTGCAAAGTGTCCTGGACCATTTTTTGGTCATTGGCCTCCCGCTGGCCACCACACATCGCTGTGTGTGACCAGCGGGACCAACGATCTGGCTGGTAACTATGGTAAACATCGGGTTACTAGGGGCACGCGCGCACTTAGTAACCCGCTGTTTACCATGGATACCACTCTGCTACGGTGCGGGAGGCTCCCGCGCACCGTAGCAGAGTGGTATCCATGGTAAACAGTGGGTTACTAGGGGCACACGCGCACTTAGTAACCCGATGTTTACCATAGTTGCCAGCCTGCTCCTGCTTGCAGCAGGCTGGTAACGGGAGCAGGACATCGTGGAACGATTCTTTCCACGATGTCGCTGCTCCCCTGATCGCTGGTGAGCCTGCCTGTTTGACAGCTCACCAGCGATGTATTAGCGATGCAGCAACGATCCCTGACAGGTCGTATCATTGTCGGGATCGCTGCTGCATCGCTTAGTGTGACGGGGCCTTAAGGGTTAATGAAACGTATTGTGTAAACTAACAGGAAAGTATAGAGCACAAGACAAGAGTTTCCTTCATCCCAATTCACTGACCTTGGTGCCAGAATACCATTGTCTGCTACAAAGGATACACTTCCCTGCGGAGGAAACCGAAAACCCCAGCTAACAATTCACACACTTATGCATACCTCATAGGATTCACTCTGATTTGGCAAGTTGTTTTAGGAAGATGGAGAAGGAACTGTCCCAACAATGCTCGTAGGCACCAATTTTACACATCTACAGTAATGTTCAAAATAATAGCAGTGTGTTCAAAACATGAGTTAAGCACAAAATCTTTATACTAGTTTTTATTTCCATGCATTGGGAACATTGCACACTGTTTTCTAATTCAAAACATGAAGAGAAATGTTTATAACTTTTAACTACTTTACAGAAAATAACAAAAAATGAACACTGGGCCTCTCAAAAAAATAGCAGTGTCTTCATTTGTCTTTACAAACTCACAATATGTACTTTTTTTTTTTGAGGATTTGGCATTCCTATGGATCACTAACCTAATATTTAGTTGTATACCCACAGTTTTTTTTTTTTTTTTTTTTTTAGAACTGGTTCAAATATATGTTGTATAGAGTTAACCAACTTCTGTCAACTGTTATCCCAGTCCAGGATACTTTGACTGCATCCCACAATTTCTTGGCATTTGTTGGCTTTGACTGAGAAACTGCATTTTTGATGTCACCACACAAGTGCTCTAGTTTTTTTTTTTTTTTTTTTTAAGTAACATAGTCTTCCTTCAACCTTAAAAAAAAAACTAAGTCCATCTAGTTCAACCCATAACCTAACATGTTGATCCAGAGGAAGGCAAAAAAAAAAAACATGTGGCAAACACTAAGCTCCACATTGGGGAAAAAAATTCCTTCCCGACTCCATACGACAATCAGACTAGTTCCCTGGATCAACGCCCTATCAAGGAATCTAGTATATATAACCTGTAATATTATACTTTTCAAGAAAGGCATCCAGGCCCTTCTTAAATGTTAGTAGTGAATCCCTCATTACAACATCATGCGGCAGAGAGCTCCATACTCTCACTGCTCTTACAGTAAAGAATCCGCGTCTGTGATTATGATTAAACCTTCTTTCCCCCAGATGTAGAAGATGCCCCCTTTTCCCCGTCTCAGGCCTCAGAGTAAAAAGATCAGTAGAAAGGTCTTTGTACTGTCCACTCATATACTTGTACACAGTAATAAGATCACCCCTAAGCCTTCGTTTTTCAAAAGTAAATAACCCCAAGTGTAATAACCTGTCTTGGTATTGCAGACCCCCCAGTCCTCTAATAACCTTGGTCACTCTTCTCTGCACCCTCTCTAGTTCAGCTGTGTCTTTCTTATACACCGGAGACCAGAACCCTACACAGTATTCTAAGTGTGGTCACACTAGTGACTTGTATAGAGGTAAAATTATGTTCTCCTCATGAGCATCTATGCCTCTTTTAATGCATCCCATTATTTTATTTGCCTTTGCAGCAGCTGCCTGACACTGGCCACTAAACGTGAGCTTGTCGTCCACCAATACACCCAAGTCTTTTTAAGTTACAGTTTTGCCCAGTGTTTTACAATTAAGCATATAATTATACATTTTATTTCCTCTGCCCAAGTGCATTACCTTACATTTATCCCCATTAAAGCTAATTTGCCATTTATCAGCCCAAGCTTCTAGTTTACATAGATCTTCCTGTAATTTAAAATTGTCCTCCTCTGTATTGATTACCCTGCAGAGTTTAGTGTCATCTGCAAATATTGAAATATTACTCTGTATGCCCCCTACAAGGTCAATAATAAATGTTTAAAAAGAAGCTGGCCCAATACTGACCCCTGTGGTACCCCACTGTTAACTGAGACCCAGTCTGAGTGTGTTCCATTAATAACCACTCTTTGTTTCCTATCACTGAGCCAGTTCTTAACCCACATACATATATTTCCCCCTATCCCCATTGTTCTCATTTTATGTATCAACCTTTTGTGTGGAACCGTATCAAAAGCTTTTGAAAAGTCCATATACACAACATCCACTGCATTTCCTTGGTCCAGTCCGGAACTTGCCTCCTCATAAAAACTGATCAGATTCGTTTGAGAGGAACGGTCCCTCGTAAACCCATGTTGATATTGGGTCATGAGGTTATTCTTCTTCAGATACTCTAGTATAGCATCTCTTACATAACACTCCAGGATTTTACCCACAGTAGAGGTTAAGCTTACTGGCCTATAATTTCCAAGTTCGGTTTTTGTCCCCTTTTTGAATATTGGCACCACATTTGCTATACGCCAGTCCTGTTCTATCGGATTAAGGTTTGGGGATTGGGCTGGCCACTCCATAACCACAATTTTGTTGGAGTGGAACCAAGATTTTGCTTGTTTACTGGTATGTTTAGGGTTGTTATCTTGTTGAAACACCAATTTCAAGGGTATATCCTCTTAAGCGTAACAAATATTCGACTGAATTTAAAGTCGGACAGCTCTGTTTTGTTGAACCAATTGACACTTGGTCACTGACAAATACCATACTGTTAGGCGACTGCCTGAAACCGTGGCCATCAGGCGTTATCCCATATGACTGCCCTAATAATCCAGCAATTTTTGTGAGTGTCAAATATTACACTCCATTTAAAGTATTGCAGTTGTGGGTTCCAACCTATTCACAGTTGGTTGCTGACAAATACCATATCTGTGAACAATGTTGTCAGAGTATTGTGCCACTTTGACCGACTGACAAAAAAACATACAAAAACAAGTTAAAATGGAAAAAAATGTTAAACATTCTTTCCTGGGTAATGACTTGTATATAAGGCCAAAGAAATACAAAAAAAAAAAGTTATGGACTGTGGAAGACATTTATGCGACCAGAATGAACACTCAGCTGGAGCTGATGATACCACCTAGCACCTGTCCCTATTGTAAATGCATCTAACAGTGTTATCGAAAGGGAATAGAATAGATTTTAATTTTGTGGGGCAGCAGGACGCAGTATAAGGCAATAATACCTGACTGGATCGGTGTAATACGCTATCCATACATACTGCAATAGGTCACCCGTAAACAAATTTCAGATAAGACATTTAATATTCTAGAATATAGAATCTATTTGAATTGTCCTTCCCATTATTAAGGAGTGGGTCTCCTATACTGTTATTGCATATACAGCAATTTCAAGAGCTGCCAAAAATTAGGACACACTCCAATACACATTTGAAGAGACGTAAAAAAAAATATATATAAATTAATAAAAACACAGTAGGATCTTTCTTTAGTATAAAAACCAGACTCGCCAATGTAACCTGAATGTAATCACATTGTTCAGCTCCTGCACCTCCTCCTCCTGTTCGGCCTCCATCTCAGAAATGACCACATCAGTCACAAGCTGAAAGCACTGCCTCTGCGAAGGGTCAACAGGCTGTGCTGAAGATAATATGCTTATGTGACAAACCGCACACCGCTGCAGAATTGTTGAAAGCTGTAACACAGTAGGCAGATCTGTGGCTCTCCCCACTGAACATACAGCCAGGCATGGTCGTGTATGACAATGTCCGGAACCTGGTGGTGGAGAAATGGCAGCCGGAGTAGATACGGTTTCCCTCTGCCAGTCCTTTCACCGAGCTAAAGAATATGGCTGTGGTGAAATACAACTCTCACCGAGAAGCAGTGTCAGACTGAAGAACATTAAGCCCACCAGAGGATTTGATTCTGAGGACCCACCTTTCTCCCCTGCTCAAGAGCCCCATAGCAGGTGCAAAGTTTGCGCTATAAACTCTCCTGATGGAGAAGCCAGGGCCCACCTGAGGATTCTCTGGTGGGCCCTTCCAACCCTGTTGAGAGGCAGCCCTGGCTAAGAAAAGTTTGTGTGAAGGTTCCTGGAAACTCTATGGCTGCCTTTTTTTTTTTTCTGGGGGGCCCTTCAAACATGGGGAGAACATACAAAATCCTTGCAGATGTTGTCCTTGGTGGGATTTGAACCCAGGACCCCAGCACTGCAAAGCTTCAGTGCAAATCTCTGTGCTGCCCTCTCTGTTTTAACTCTGATATCTAACATGCTGGAGAAACTTGCACCTACTGCCACTCAGTATCTTTAGCTTCTTTGTGAGAAACTAATGTATTTGGGAAGCCACTCAGTCTACCAAATAAAATTCCTGAGAAGGAAATTGTGGATGGTTTCGCTACTGGTACTGGGGGTACTGCTAATACCATGGCACCGTGCCATAGTTCACTGGAAATATTCCAGGCTGGTTGGAGCCAAGCTGATTCCCACAGAAAAGTACCAGCAGCAAGCTAAGGAGATGGTGGCCTCCATCATCATCACGACCTGCAAGATTTGCACTATTAATTCTCCTGAAGGAGAAGCCAGGGCCCACTGGAGGAGTCTCCAGTTCTCTGGTGGGCCCGTCCAACCCTGCCGAGAAGCAGCCTGGCTAAGAAAAGTCTGTGGGAAGGTTTCTGGACACTCTATGGCTGTTTTTTTTTTTTTTTTACTGTGGACTGGCTCCAGCTATCTATAAGATTGCAATCTATAAGATCCCTTCACTGGCTCCCCATTGCCCAGAGACTCCAGTTCAAAATCCTAACCATGACATACAAAGCCATTCACAACCTGTCTCCTCCATATATCTGTGCCCTAGTCTCCCGGTACATACCTGCATGCAACCTCCAATCCTCACAAGATCTCCTTCTCTAGTCCCCTCTTATCTCGGGCTCACAACAATAAATGTTATTAATCTTACCCAATCACGGTATATAAACTAAAGGGAAGATATTTTAAAATTATATATTTATTAAGGTATAAAGTTAAAAACATACCAAACAATCGTGCAAAAATACAAAACAACCCGACCCACAGACTAGCAGACTAAACGTGTACAACGTTTATTCTGTGGGTCGGGTTGTTTTGTTTTTTAGCACAATTGTTTGGTATGTTTTTAACTTTATACCTTAATAAATATATAATTTTAAAATGTCTTCCCTTTAGTTTATATCCCCTCTTATCTTCTCTTCCCACAATCGCATACAAGATTTCTCCCGTGCATCCCCCCCCTATTCTGGAACTCTCTACTCCAACATATCACTCTTGCCTAATGTTGAAACCTTTAAAAGGAAGCTGAAGACCCACCACCCTCGCTCCACCATATCGATGCAGCGACCAGCTGTACCCTCACCTACTGTATCCTCACCCATCCATTATAGACTGTTTGTGCGCCCTCACGGGCAGGGTCCTCTCTCCTCTTTTACCAGTCGGTGACCTCTTTTCACATGTAACGCACCATGGAATAAATGGCGCTATAATAATTATGCTACTTGTACCCGGTCAATTGATGGCACTTTCCTGGTGTCTGCCCCTAAATTGATGTGTTTTGGCAGCTCTTTTGGTCTCGTTTGAAGGTGTTGTCTATGCGTTTGGTTTTGGCCCCCATTGAATCCAATGGAATTCGGCAATGTTCGGCAAATATTCGACAATTACATAGGCGAATATTGCAAAAACGGCGACCATAATCCGAAACGAATATTGAAATATTCACTCGGCTCTAATCAGAAACACCCTTAAAAAAATTATGTGGGCATGGCATGATGGCCACCCTGGTGATATGGTGGTGGAGGATGAGGAAAAGGAGGAGGACGACATAAAATAGAACAATTCCTGGAGCGTATACCCATGTCTGGGTGTGAAGGCTTGTATAGGAATAGATCCCCCCCCCCCCCAAAAAAAACAACAACACTGGATTTGACTTTGTTCCGATTCTATCATCCGATGGTGTTGAGAAGTCTGGCCCAACCCAGGTCTTGTTCATTTTGAGAAGAGTCAGCCTGTCAGCATTGTCAGTTGACAGGCGGATGCGCCTATCAGTTATAATGCTGCCGGCGGCACTAAAAACAATCTTTGACAAAACGCTAGCGGCCAGGACCTCCAAGGCATAGAGAGACAGTTCATGCCACGTTCTTGGCTTGCTAGCTTGGATACCCAACAGTTGTAAGGCACAGAGAGGAATCATGGAGGATGCTGGTACGGTCGCCAAGGTAGTCCTTCAGCATCTTCCAAAACTTTTCCCTCCTTATCAGAGTACCCCGTGTATCAGGTCCTGGGCGCTGGGAGGGTTTGAGAAAATTGGCCCAGACATTTGACAGTGTTCCTCTGCCGCATCTGGTTTGTGTCTCCCTTGCTTGTACTCCTTGGTTGTCCAATGAACTGTCTGTGACCTCTGCCGCTCAGCGTTGTCATATGGGAATATTTTTTTGTTGTAATTCTTCAACAAGAGCCTGAACTTAATATCTCCAAAAATGAACTCCTTCGGTTTCCTCCCTCTACTAACCTACGTATACCTGACTTTTACTAACCTACCTACAGTACAGACCAAAAGTTTGGACACACCTCATTTAAAGATTTTTCTATATTTTCATGACTTTGAAAATTGTACATCCACACTGAAGGCATCAAAACTATGAATTAACACATGTGGAATTATATACTTAAGAAAAAAGTGTGAAACAACTGAAAATATGTCTTATATTCTAGGTTCTTCAAAGTAGCCACCTTTTGCTTTGATGACTGCTTTGCACACTCTTGGCATTCTCTTGATGAGCTTCAAGAGGTAGTCACCGGAAATGGTTTTCACTTCACAGGTGTGCCCTGTCAGGTTTAATAAGTGGGATTTCTTGCCTTATAAATGGGGTTGGGACCATCAGTTGTGTTGTGCAGAAGTCAGGTGGATACACAGCTGATAATCCTACTGAATAGACTGTTAGCTGCTTTTTTCTTGAGTGGCCATCATTACTTTAAGAAATGAAGGTCAGTCAGTCCGAAAAATTGGGAAAACTTTGAAAGTGTCCCCAAGTGCAGTTGCAAAAACCATCAAGCGCTACAAAGAAACTGGCTCACATGAGGACTGCCCCAGGAAAGGAAGACCAAGAGTCACCTCTGCTTCTGAGGATAAGTTTATCCGAGTCACCAGCCTCAGAAATCGCAGGTTAACAGCAGCTCAGATTAGAGACCATGTCAATGCCACACTGAGTTCTAGCAGCAGACACATCTCTACAACAACTGTTAAGAGGAGACTTTGTGCAGCAGGCCTTCATGGTAAAATAGCTGCTAGGAAACCACTGCTAAGGACAGGCAACAAGCAGAAGAGACTTGCTTGGGCTAAAGAACACAAGGAATGGACATTAGACCAGTGGAAATCTGCTTTGGTCTGATGAGTCCAAATTTGAGATCTTTGGTTCCAACCACCGTGTCTTTGTGTGACGCAGAAAAGGTGAACGTATGGACTCTACATGCCTGGTTCCCACCGTGAAGCATGGAGGAGGTGTGATGGTGTGGGGGTGCTTTGCTGGTGACACTGATGGGGATTTATTCAAAATTGAAGGCATACTGTACCAGCATGGCTACCACAGCATCTTGCAGCGGCATGCTATTCCATCCGGTTTGCGTTTAGTTGGACCATCATTTATTTTTCAACAGGACAATGACCCCAAACACACCTCCAGGCTGTGTAAGGGCTATTTGACCAAGAAGGACAAGAAGGAGAGTGATGGGGTGCTACGCCAGATGACCTGGCCTCCACAGTCACCTGACCTGAACCCAATCAAGATGGTTTGGGGTCAGCTGGACCGCAGAGTGAAGGCAAAAGGCCAACAAGTGCTAAGCATCTCTGGGAACTCCTTCAAGATTGTTGGAAGACCATTTCCGGTGACTACCTCTTGAAGCTCATCAAGAGAATGCCAAGAGTGTGCAAAGCAGTCATCAAAGCAAAAGGTGGCTACTTTGAAGAACCTAGAATATAAGACATATTTTCAGTTGTTTCACACTTTTTTCTTAAGTATATAATTCCACATGTGTTAATTCATAGTTTTGATGCCTTCAGTGTGAATGTACAATTTTCAAAGTCATGAAAATACAGAAAAATCTTTAAATGAGAAGGTGTGTCCAAACCTTTGGTGTGTACTGTATATCTGACTTTGCAATTTCCTTTAGGTGGTGCCACCATAAGTCTCACTCGGTACGCCTGCTGTCTTGGAGTCATATTTGACACACAACTTTCCTTTATTCAACGTGGAAAATCACTCACTCGCTCATGTCACCTGCACCTTAAAAACGTCTCCAGAATTCGACCTTTTCTCACCTTTGATACTGCAAAAACTCTTACTGTCGCTCTTATTCACTACTGCGACTCTCTTCTGATCATTCTCCCTCTAAACAAACTGTCTCCTCTCCAATCCCTTCTGAATGCAGCAGCCTTGGTTGTATTTCTATCAAGCCGCTTCACCGACACCTCTACCCTGTGCCAGTCATTGCACTGGTTAGGTTAAACAATCACTACGGAATACAATACAAACTCATCTCTCTCACCCACAGAGCTCTCCATAGTTCTGGACCACCCTATATCTCAACCCTCATTTCTGTACATCGCCCCTTCCGTGCCCTCTGTTCTGCAACTAATCTCAGACTGACATCCTCATTAATCAGAACCTCACACCTCAGTCTCCAAGAAATCTCTCGGGCCGTGCGAGTTTTCTGTAATTCCCAAAATGCGTACAACGCGAGGGTCACGGTAAAGGCAGCGGAACATAAAGTCGGCCATGTGTGCCAGACTGCCAATAGCCAAGACTTCCCTCTTCTCACCAAGAGGACGACTGTCCATGTTCTCTTCCTCCTCCTTATCACCCAATCTGCGTTGAGATGAGATGAGGCTGGACTGAGTAGCATCACCCTGTATAGTTCCTTGCTCTGCCTGCAATGCCTCCTCTTTAATTGTGAGCAGCAAGCGTTTTAGTAGACAGTTCACCAGAAGTGGGATGGTAACGCTAATTATGGCGTCATCGCCGCTCACCATCGTGGAGTCCTCAAAGTTTTGGAGGACAGCACAGATGTCAGACACCCATGCCCACTCATCGGCTCTTATGTGCGGAGGCTGACCTGAATGCCGACGGGCGTGTTGAAGCTGGTACTCAACAACTGCTCTCTGCTGCTCAGAATCATTCCAAACATTTGCAACGTTGATTTCCAACGTGTGGTCACATCCCACACCAGTCAGTGAGCTGGAAGCTGCAAACGCTGCTGAAGCCCTGCCAGGGCGGCGGAAGCTGTAGCTGACTTTCTGAAATGGGCACATACATGGCGTACTTTCACAAGCTGCTGTGGCAGATCCAGGTAGGTTTTGAGAAACCGCTGAACCACTAAGTTGAGCAAATGGGCCAGGCATGGTACGTGTGCGAGCTTGCCTAGCTTCTGAGTCGCCACCAGGTTCTCTGAACAACTCTGCAATGGTGTGCGGTTTGTCACCTAAGCATACAGTCCAGCTTATTGTTATTGGCACCAATAAAGTTTAAGTACATAATCTGGAATATCTCCTGAAAAAAATGAATCAAGTAATGGAGATGGAGGCTGAGGAGAAGGTGGTGCAGGAGCTGTAGAATGTGGGGGCAACCCTGATTGACCCAGGACCCGTAATCCTATGCGTCGGGAGGATGTATTCTGTCACAGGGTGCCACTGGGTCCCAGCTTCCACAATATTAACCCAGTGAGATGTACCGTCCCTGGCCACTTGTCCACATGTTTGTGGTTAGGCGGTCCTTCCCAGTAACTGCTCTGGGGATGGCACGGGTAATGTTCTGGGACCCGTGCTTGTGTAAGGCGCTGACGACACCAGGAGAAATAGTGGTGGCTGGGGACTGAGTACCGAGCCCCAGCCGTCGCCCTAGGTTGTGGAAAGCTTCCGGCTCCATGAGCCTAAAAGGCAACATTTCGAGTGCAAGCAGTCCAGAAATGTGGTAGCTTAGTAACATAGTAACATAGTTTGTAAAGCCGAATAAAGACTTGCGTCCATCAAGTTCGACCTGTTAGTTCTGTAATTGCTAAAGTTGATCCAGAGGAGGGCAAAAACCCCAAATGATTTGGCCAATCTTCACCTGAGGAAAAATTCCCTCCCGACTCTGAAACCAGCAGTCAGAATAAATCCCTGTATCAACCTACTATTTTATTTTATTTTTAAGTATATGCTGAAATCTGCCTGGTATCTAGAAATGCATCCAGTCCCCGCTTGAACTGGTGTAGTGAATCCGACATTACCGTCTCCTCACTCAGTGAATTCCATATTCTCACTGCTCTTACCGTAAAGAACCCCTTCCTATGCTGGTGCTGAAACCTTTTCTCTTCCAGTCTTAGTGAATGCCCTCTTGTTACCGTAATATCCCTCCTTTTGAACAAATCCCGGGCAAGATCTCTATACTGTTCCCTAACATATTTGTACACATTTATTATGTCCCCCCTCAACCTTCTCTTTTCCAGGCTGAATAGTTCTAGTTTTGCCAACCTCTCTGGGTATTGCAGTCCCTCCATTCCCCTTATTAATTTTGTTGCCCTCCTTTGTACCTTTTCAAGCTAATTTATATCCTTTCTATATATTGGGGTCCATAACTGAGCACAGTATTCCAAGTGTGGTCTGACCAGTGCTTTGTACAGTGGAAGAACAATGTTCTCATCCTTTGCAGCTATACCTCTTCTGATACATCCCATTACCCTGTTTGCCCTTACAGCAGCGGCCTGACTTTGGGCACTCCAATTTAGTTTGCTATCAATCAAGATGCCCAAGTCCTTCTCCATCTCTGAATTCCCATTCAGTGAGTACTGGTGACTTCCATTTTTCCTTCCCATATGTATGACCTTACATTTCTCCTCGTTAAACCTCATTTGCCATTTAATGCTCCACCTACCCAGCTTATCCAAATCCCTCTGTAGGTCTGCACTGTCCTCTTTTGTATTAATTGTTTTACATAAGTTTGTGTCATCTGCAAATATTGATATTTTTTAGTATTGCGGCTTGTGGGTGGCTGGCTGGCTGCACATTTGCACTTGCATTCCAAGGACTGGGGTAGGGACAACTGAACAATGCGCTGGGACAAGGACGTGGATGGTGATGGTTTCAAGTCTGCAACGACAGGTGCAGAGCGGGAAGCATCTTCGCATGCGCCATGGAGAGGGGATTGGCGTGCATGCACAACAGCGAAAGAGGCAGTGGTATCACCCTCAGACACTGTTTCTAGACCTTGGCGTTCAGCCCAGCTAGTCGGGTGCTTTGCTGTCATGTGCCTGAGCGTGCTGGTGGTGGTCAGGTTGGTAGTTTTGGTAATCTTGCTGATGCTGGCCTGGCAGATGGTGTAAATGGCCTTTTTGGGGTTATCTAAACAATCTTTAAAAAAGAACCAGAGTCAGGAAGACCTAACAGTTGTACTGGCAACTTCCATCGTGTTGGTGTTCTGGGGAACAGTTGCCCGCCTTGTGTCTGTTGCCACCACACTGCTTGTTCCTGCCTGTTGTGGTGCTACGCCTCCTTACCCCTGTGTGCTGCTGTCCTCGCTCTGCATGTCCCCTTGCCAGGTTAGGTCAGTGACTTCATCGTCCACCGCTTCGTCTTCCACTTCCGCACCCTGGTCCTCCTCCTGACTTTCTGTCCATATTGTCTCATCATTATCAACCTCTTGCGACAGTAATTGCACTTTCCCACCGTCACCTTCGGGTGACCATGGCTGCTCAAATCGCTACATGTGATTTTCTGTTGCACTGCTTGAAGCTGACTGGGCGAGAGGCCCGAATCTATCAATGGAAAAGTGAACAGCTCTTGGGGTAACCCTGGACTGTAATCTCTCCTTCAAACCACATATCCAAGTGCTTTCCACTTCCGAGCGAGAGGCCAGAATCTATAAATGGAAAGATGAACAAAACAGCTCTTCATAGTGTCAAAGTGTGTGATCAGTTGTCTCAGGGCACTCGGAATGGTGGGAGGAAAATCTCCCGGAGTCGCACATTCCTCAACCACGAATCTACAAAAACATTAGTGCATGCCCTCATCATCTCCCGTCTCGACGACTGCAACCTCCTGCTCTGTAGCCTCGTTTTAACACTCTCGCATTCCTCCAATCTATCCTAAACTCTGTTGCCTGACTAATCCACCTGTCCCCTTGCTATTCCCTGGCCTCTCCTCTCTGTCAATCCCTTCATTGGCTCCCCATTGCCCAGAGACTCCAGTTCAAAACCCTAACCATGGCATACAAAGCCATCCACAACCTGTCTCCTCAATACATCTGTGACCTAGTCTCCCGGTACTTACCTGCACGCAACCTCCGATCCTGACAAGATCTCCTTCTCTACTCCCCTCTTATCTCCGCTTCCCACAATCGCATACAAGATTTCTCCTGTGAATCCCCCCTACTCTGGAACTCTCTACCCCAACATATCAGACTCTCACATACTGTTGAAACCTTCAAAAGACACCTGAAGACCCCCCCCCCCTTCCGACAAGCGTACAACCTGCAGTAACACTCGCTCCACTATACCGCTGCACGACCAGCTCTATCCTCACCCGTCCCTTGTAGACTGTGAGCCCTCTTGGGTAGGGTCCCCTCCTCTCCTGTACCAGTCGCTGCCACATTTTGGTTCAAGATTATCGTAATTGTTTTTGTGATGTATTTGTATACCCCCTTTTCACATGTAAAGCGCCATAGAATAAATGGCGTTAAAGTAATAATAATAATGTGGTCCAGTCTCACAGCTACTGAGACTGGACCGTGTGGAAGACAGGGAGGTGGTGGTGGTGGTGGCGGCAAACTGACTGGAAGCGTTATCTGCTAGCCAACCAACAACCTTTTCACACTGCTCTGGTTTCAATAGTGGTGTTCTGCGGCCCCCTAGAAATTGGAAATTGTGCCTGCTGCGGCTCCCTCAGCAGGCACAGTTTCATCTGGTCTACGGCCTCTGCGTGCACCATCACCATTACATTCACTTCCCCGTCCCTTGCCACACACCTTGCCCATTTTAAATGAAGTTTAATATTTGTCACGTTGCCAAAAATGTCTGTATTACCGCAGTAATATAGGATCACGTCTGATGACCACAGTTTTAGGCAGTGACCTGGGAGTCAGAGATGCTTCCAGGGGTCTTCCCCATGCTGTTCCCATGTCTTTTCAGCACTGTATGCATGTGTCTGATAATGTGTCACACACCACATGGCCAGATAAGGAAGTAAAATGTTAAAATGACATTTCCCGGTGAATGTATTTTTCACCGTTGAAAGCAATGCAAAAGTGCAAAAACACATCAAAAACGCTATGTGTGAACATAGCCCAAGGTGTGGAGGAGCATTTTTATTTTTGGTTATTTATTTTACCCTATATACAAGTCATTACCCTGGAAAGGATGTTCCTTAACATTTTTCCCAGGAAAATCCATTTTGGTTTAGTTATTGTGAGCCTGTAAAAGTGGCGTAATACTCTGACAATATTGTTCACAGCAGTGACCTGGGAGTCAAATGCTTCCAGGGGTCTTCCCCATGCTGTTTCCATATAATTTCAGCACTGTTCCCTTTGATTTTGGTAATTTCTGCAGACCCCCGGGGAAGGGGGGGGGGGGGGGGGGCACCGGAAAAATGCTTGCGTTTCCCATAGATTTACATTGGGCTCGTTGCTCGGGTCGAGCACCAGAGTATTACAATTTACTCGACTCGAGCAACAAGTACCCGAGCATTTTAGTGCTCGCTCATCACTAGTAATGATCATGAATTGGGGGAGCGGGAACAGCACAGTGGACTCAGGAGAGTGACTGGTAATGGAATTGAGGGAAAGAGCAAAGGAGCTAATTAATTAATATTTTTATATAAGTGACTGATTCTAGTTAATGGCGGCACAGTATATTTTGAATGGTGGGTTGCACAATGGCTAATTACATGTATTAATAGTGGGTGCATGTCTGTATTCAGCAGCACAGAGTGGGGGATTCTTTTTTGAAAGAAGAAAAAAAAAATGGCTGTAATCAGATGAGATGTCAGCGGTAAGTTACTGGCTGTAAATATTTATTCTGTATCTGCACCATACAAAGGTTTACACAGTGATCAGTGGCACTAAATGACCACTGATCGGTAAACCATGATCATTGTTCTCAGTGCGAATCCTCTTCACAGAGGACGATGATCTTTTGTGCTGCAGGAAGTCATTTCACCTGATCAACGAGCGTTTTGCTCATTCATCAGGTGATCGGCAGCCTGTTCACACTGAGAACATATATATAATAAGAACGCTTCTTCAACGTTATCTTTCAGTGTAAATGCAGCTTTTTTGCAGAGATGATTGGATTAATACTTTTGTTTGCAAAAGAAACTTCCTTATTATGTACAGCATCATCACTTAGTATATACGAACGGCAAATGGACGGCCATCGCATCTCAGGTTGTGATAACTATCGCCATTCGAGATCACAGAGCGCTGATTGGTAGAGAGAGCCCTCTTTTAACCATTTAGATGCTGCTGTTATCATGGACAGTGCTATCTAAAACAGTAAATGCTCCCCGCTAGGGACTGATGCTGGAGGGTGTCAGCTGTCAACTACAGCTAACACCCGTGGCATTTTCATCTGTTGGGGGAACACTAGTCAATGCATCCCAATCTCTGAGGATTAAGGCCCCATAATGACAGCCATTAAACATGAAGGGGTTGCTTTAACCCCTTATACACCTTTACGTTTTAGGTTAAAATTTTCTATTCCCTAAACCTCTGTAAACGTGATTGTTGTGCAAGTAGATTAACATGCTTACTGATTGTCATCTTCCCATTTCCAGTTCTCTTATCACATGACTCTGGCTCACAGAGGTCCAGCATCAGAATAGAAGGGACTTTAACCCCTTTACCCCTCCAAGGTGGTTTGCACGTTAATGACCAGGCCAATTTAGTGCTTCATGAAAGAGGTAAAATTTCTTCGATATCACTTGCGTTTATTTGTGAAAAAAAACTGAAATTTTGCAAAAATGTAGAAAATTTCGCAATTTTCAAACTTTGAATTTTCATGCCCTTAAATCAGAGAGATCTGTCACACAAAATAGTTGATAAAAAAACATTTCCCACATGTCTACTTTACATCAGCACAACTTTGGAACCAAAATTTTTTTTTGTTAGGGCGATTTCTCATTTTTACACCACCATTTTTTTTTTTAGGGTCCACATCACATTTGAAGTCACTTTGAGGGTCCTTTATGACAGAAAATACCCAAGGTGACACCATTCTAAAAACTGCACCCCTCAAGGTGCTCAAACCCACATTCAAGATGTTTATTAACCCTTTTACATGCTTCACAGCAATTAATTGAACGTGAAAGGAAAAAAGGAAAAAATGAACATTTAATTTTTTTTCACAAAAATTTTACTTTAGACCCCAATTTTTTTTTTATTTTCACAAGGGTAACGAGAAATTGGACCCCAAAAGTTGTTGAGCAATTTCTCCCGAGTATGCTGATACCCCATATGTGGAGGAAAGCCACTGTTTGGGCACACGGCAGGGCTCAGAAGGGAAGGAGCGCAATTTGAAGTTTTCAATGCAAAACTCGCTGCAATTGACAGCGGACCCCATGTCACATTTGGAGAGCCCCTGATGTGCCTAAACAGTGGAAACCCCCCAGAAGTGACCCCATTTTGGAAACTAGACCCCTTAAAGGAACTTATTTAGATGTGTGATGAGAACATTGAACCCCCCCCAGTGTGCCACAAAAGTTGATGCCGTAGAGCCGTGAAAATAAAAAAATTCCCACAAAAACTTTTTTTTTTATTTCCACAAGGGTAAAAGGAGACAGTGGACCTCAAAATCTGTTGTGCAATTTCTCCTGAGTACGCCAATGCCCCATGTGTTGGAGAAAACTACTGTTTGGGCGCATGTCTGTGCCCGGAAGGGAAAGGAGTGACGCTTTGGATTGCAAACTTTGATGGAATGGTCTGTGGGTGTCCAGTCACATTTTCAGAGCCCCTGATGTGCCTAAACAGTGGAAATGCCCAATAAGGACCCCCCTTTTTGGAACAGGTACCTGATTTTTGAATTTCATAATGTAGTGTCATACGTCAGTTGTGTAGTGTTCGTCAGAAGTTAATTTAGTAGTCCATGGAAGTATGGTACCTTTTGAAGCATTCTTTCATGCACAGGCCAGGTTTGTTGGGGCAGGCATCACATTGATAATTGGTGTCCTTGCTTATTCCCCTTTTTTAACACATTCGGCACTTCTTTTGTAACTTACCTTTTTTCCCCGCTGTGAGGAATCTGCCCCGGTACAATTCAAAGTCCTTCAGTACCGGGGTCCGCTCCATCACCACTGCCAAATATCAGGACCTTGATCACTATCTCCTGGAACTGGAGGTACGACAGAAGTTTGGCCTGCACACCGTGATAGAAGGAAAGCATTGTGTATTACCATCTGTACAATGTGCACAGCCAGCTTCTTGTACCACACCCTGGCCTTTCTCAAAGCACTGTACGGCTGGAGGACTTGATCATAAGGCCCAGAGCGCAGATACGTATTAGTATGCCTTGGGCCAGAAAGGTGTAAAGGTCACGTTCACACGTTCTGGCTTTCAAATACGGATGTAAATTACTGGAGTGGAACAATCAGAGGAAAAGTATAATAGAAACACGTCACCACTTCTGTATTTATCACCCACTCCTGATTCTGGCTTACAGATACTGAGGTAAAATACTGACCAAGTACTGAACGTGGCCTAACAAATGCAAGTCTATGGAGCATCAGAATTCAGAGAGTTCAGGTTCAGATGAAGTTCCATAGACTTAAAAACAACTTCTTGCTCACACACTGAGCCCGGTGTCATTCGGCAAGTTAGAGTTGCAGTCACTTGAGTGAGAAGAGGAGTGGCTCTGGAAACTGCAGAAGACTGCGATCGGTGGAGTATATTATCACAGTTAGGGCTCATACTCACTCATAACATGGGTGTGATGGTAAGTATGGTTTAATTTAGAATATTAAAAGGTGTCTGTGTTTATTTCAAATAAAATATTTTATTCACGGTGTGGGTGTCTTTATTTTACATATCACTTCCACTATGGGGTTAGTAATGGGGGCGTCTTATAGACACCTCTCCATTACTAACCTGGGATTGATGTCAGATGGCATAAACCGACCTCAACCCCAGCCCTATAACCCCACTGCCACCGCTACAGGGCAGTGGGCAGAGCGAGGCTAAGTGCCAGAATTGGCGCATCCAATGGTTGCAACATTTCTGGGGTGGCTGAGGGCTCCTGTTTCTAGCCTCGAAAGGGGCCAATATTCATGGCCCCTTCCTAGGCTATTAATATCAGCCCCCAACTGTCTGCATAGCCTTTGCTAGCTGTTAAAATAGGGGGACCCCATGTCTTTTTCTTTGGGGGGGGTTCCCCCATTTTAATAGCCAGTAAAGGGTAAGTATACAGATGGGGGTTGATATTAGTAGCCTGGGAAGCTCCGTGGGTATTACCCCCTTCCCAGGCTTCAAACATCTGCCCCAGCCGTCTGCTTAACCTCTGCTAGACTATAAAATTACGGGGGACCCGACGGCAATTTTTTTTTTTAATAAAGTTTTCATTTAACAAAAAAAAAATATATATATATACAAACCTGATTCTGTGTATCAGATAACAATATCTATCTATCTCTCTCTATCCACACACACACATTTATATGTGTAGTGAAGAATATTGCCATAGAAAACTGTAAAAGCCCTAGACAATTCCCCTATGTAAAAATCGCATTGCATACGGATGTCACACGGATGCTAGGGGAGAAAATCGCATAGCAATCGCATGACACTTGTCCGTTTTTTGGGTCCAGATATCGGAATGTTTTTTTTCACACATATGGGTATGAGCCCTTACAGTAACACGGCATATACATTTAGATTCTTTAATCATCTTTTCTTCTCAGCGAGGGCTTAGTCACCTGTATTTTATAGCCATTCTGCCCTTTGCTGTAATCATGGCTTCATGCTCCGATTTCCTAGTGAGCCTGTGCTCATACAGTCGGAGGAGGCCGGGCTCCAGGGGGAGGCAGAGGACAGCAGCCCCCTCCAATAATAAGACCTAGGGTTTCCACTCTCTAATACTGCAGTCAAGGGATTGAAACTTAAAGCTAAGGCCATGTTCACATGCTGCGTTTTGTTTTTCTGCATCCAAATCGCACGTTTGCCTGCATTTTTTGTGCAATTACAGGTGCGATTTTTCTACAGTACATGTTTAATGAAGTCAGGCTATGTTCACATGTAGTGCTTTTGGTGAATAAAACTAAGGCAAGCAAAAAATAAAAAATAAATTAAAAAAAAAAATAAAGCAGCATTAGAAGGTAATCATCTCCTCTGGGTAGCGAGCTATTGACACAAATCCACTCCAGAACACAGCCTCACTTTTAAAATCCACTTTATTTTGCTTTTTCATACAGGACTTAAGGCATCTGCACAAGACACACAATTCTTGCAGAGGTTATAAAATCTTTCCTTTTTTTATTTATTTTTTTTCATTTTTATTTGTTTGTACATGTTGGTCAGGTACCATTCACTTATTTGTCATTTTTTCGTTTGTTCCCTAAAACTGTGTAGGCGTTTGAGATATGACCGTTAAACCAGTGTTAACTCAATTAAATATTTACATAGCACAACACATTAAGCTTGTAACACTCACAGAGGGGCTTCGGGGAGGGAATAAAATCACATCAAAAATAGGACGAACACCACCAGTATTATGTTCGGAATCAGCTATTTACAGGTCCCCTAATATGAAATGATAATTTACTTATTCCTTTATTGTTTGTAAACTGGCCCCTCCGCACTGGGGCAGAGAAATGCGTGCACGGACGAGTTTAACCTCTTCACCGCTGGAAAGGCCTGTCAAAACGCTAAGCTGCCTCTCTGAGCACAGAAGGGGTTAAAGCATCATGCTGGAAGCACATTGTTATGCTACCCTGAATCATGTGCCATTTACATTGTCTTCCCAGATGGTTTCAGGTCCTACAAAAGCAGGTATGGCTGATTAAAAAAAATTATAATAATATTAAAAAAAAAATAAAATAAAAATAATCTAATGTCTTCAACTGGACACTGTTCAGCTGCCTATTTTAATCTTTAATTTGGACTCTGAAAATCACTCGACCAAGGAACTTGTCTCGATCATCTTCATTCTTCAAGTTGGAGGATCCGTGAACCTTGCACTCGAGCACTATTTCTGATGTGCCGGTGGAATTGGAAGGTGTGATTTTCACAGCAACCAGCGGCTGCACATAATTCAACTGCCGAGAGAATACACATGATTATATCCCGCTGAGAGCTTGATAGACAGAAACAGAAAAACTGGATGGAGCAAAACCAGGATATGCTTAAGCCAGCATAGCCCGTGTGCCGCCGGCCGCACAGGACAGAGCCGCGGCCACCCCGTGTGCCGCCGGCCGCACAGGACAGAGCCGCGGCCACCCCGTGTGCCGCCGGCCGCACAGGACAGAGCCGCGGCCACCCCGTGTGCCGCCGGCCGCACAGGACAGAGCCGCGGCCACCCCGTGTGCCGCCGGCCGCACAGGACAGAGCCGCGGCCACCCCGTGTGCCGCCGGCCGCACAGGACAGAGCCGCGGCCACCCCGTGTGCCGCCGGCCGCACAGGACAGAGCCGCGGCCACCCCGTGTGCCGCCGGCCGCACAGGACAGAGCCGCGGCCACCCCGTGTGCCGCTGCAAGGGGCGTCGTTGCAGAGCAGTTGTCATACTAGGTGATGAATGGAAGCAATAAGACTCAGTCCTTTGTTGGAGAAAATTGCAATGCACCTTACAATGCAATGTATAGGACATGTGTCAGGCTGTAAAATCTCAGTGACAACTTCACAAGGACTCTTAGATTCTCCGACTCATGGGGAGAATAGTAATGGTTCTGAGGTCTGAGGTCTCCTGCTGAAAGAACATGCAAATGGCACTTATGTCTGTACAGACTGAAGGGAGGCAGCGTGACTACGGTTTATTACAGACATATAGGGAGTCCTAATGTACATGTAGGTAGCTTCAATAAGGCAGGTGATTATCTATGGCACAATGCCAAGCAAGCGTACACAGGAAAATCTAGAATTTACTACATTAATGGCAGGTTGGGTATATGGGTGGGTGGGATTCCAAAAACTACAAGTTAGGAACAGCAGTGAAGACTGAAATTCATGTAATTAAAAAGGGTTTTCCAATTTTAGAAAACCTGTCCCCCCGCCAGAGTATTCTCTGTACAGTTTCCCTTTGAAAAAAAACCTATGTGATGGACCTGGGGAGGGTGAGTAAAGAAGAGTGTCCACAGCTGCTCCTGGTGTCTGTTACTGTCTTCAGTGCTGAAGTCATGTGGACAGCGCTGAAGCCAATAAAAGACACCAAGAGCAGTAGCGGAGAGTCTATAGTGGACCTGGGGAGGGTGAACAAAACTTGTGGACAGGTTTTCTGAACCTGGAAAGCGCCTTTAACAACCAGAGCGGTCCATAAAATATGTTATATAACAATAGGTGCAAATATTAGTAAGTCTTGAAGCACAACTCCAACCAAAAACAGTTTCAAAGTCACTGCCTTCTTAGTGGACGCTGTGGTCACAGGCTGCACCACATACAGTCAACGACATATTCTCAAAGAAACTCCGATACTCAGATCAATGGAGCAGCCAAGTTACTCACATTCACAGCGATCTGTACACGGCTGCCAACAAATTCACATCTTACAGTCTGGGAGTCACACCTGACCCCTGAGGCCACCAGGTTAGCAGCCATGATCTACAACCAAGTACTGAAGTACCACATTGTCTTATTTGTTGTGACATCATCACTTTAATAAGCGGTCCGATCCCACAGGTCATTAAGCTGGATGTGTCTACAACCAATGCTGTGGACATCGAATCAAACGCCAAAGCAAATGTTGTCACAGAACACTTCAGGTTCATGTAACGAGTCAAGAATCGAACAGAACGAGCATTCATACAGAACTTACGTGGGTTTTCTTGCCGTAGTACGGAAAATACATCAAGTCGATCTTCCCGTACTCTGGGTAATACTGCAGGCTTACGTTCTCTGCCTGCACAAAAGAAATGGGAGTCCTGGTCAGTAAAGCAAAGCTGTCAATCAAGGAAGATATAGTTGGAAATAAAGTAAGTGGGAGAGTGCGATTTGCATAATTGATTGGATGCTCTCGAATAAGAGAATTTACACTGGCGAGACCCCAACCTTATTGTAGAGTATGGTTGACGCTACTGAGAGAAACAGATGTTAGCAGTCAGCTATATCTGAGAAAACCCTAAGGGCTAATGCAGACAGCAATGCCCAGACTGGCCGTCGGTCCCCCACACTGGGCCGCACGACAGCATCATATTTCTGAGGCTGTCACACTCAGACCAGGAGAACCATGGATAATCTGTGCACTGCTGTCCATGATCAAAAAGATCTATGAACATCTGCAGTATCCCTTAGGGTTTTCAAAAGGGCACCAAATTGGCAAGACTATTTTGACACCAGCATAGGTGGAACTTTACCATTATAGGCTTCCTCTCAAGTCTCGGAGCAGATGTCTTCTGCCATGACTGTGTACCGGGCATCCTTGGAGCATCTGCCCATGGCCTCTCTGCTCAGTGGTCCTCAGTGATATATAGGACCACAAGGCAAGGAGAGGGAAGTGCCATTTCAGGGGTCTACCATGTCCTTTCTCTCATTGTGTGCAACATGACTTGGGTTCAAACCTTGTTCTTCACTTTAGGACAATTTTACTCATCTGTAAGTGAATCTACCCGGACCATGCAAGGTACGAACTCGCTTGGATTTACTTCTAGGTATACAACGTACTAAGGTGATGAGCTCCTTAAAGTGTTGGAACAAATGCAAATCTATCTTGGCCAACATTTAGGTCTTTATCTCAAAATTTCAACAGAGTGCACCCAAGGCAGCAGAAACTCCGTCTGTCACGAGCGGATGACCACAAGGCACAGATACTACAAGGATTTATGAACATTTGTTCCACGGTGACTTTGTGTATTCAGCTGCTCTCACAAACTGAGTGGACGGAGCAAAGTTACAGCTGCCTGAAGAAAAACAAAACCAGTGAGGGAAGGAGTACGAGTGTGACTGTATGACAGAGGGTAAAGGGTGCTGGCTTACAGCCGCTTACACAGGAACAGGCCCCGCTGTGTCCTGCATACCCCAGCAGTGCCCCATGGAATTGTGGGAAATGTCCCACATACTCTAGTAAGCAGAAGAAAAAAGGAAAATGGTGCCACCAGCCCATGTGATAAGAGAATAGAAGCACTGGGGAGGTCTCAGATGAATCCCTATTATCGGAAACATTCCTTTCCCCTGATTTATTGGCTGCTTATGCAACACTTACCTTAGAAGTACAGTTTATTTTAGGATTTCCAAGGGGTTTCAATCCAATAATCTAAAACAGTCAGACATAAATTAGTTCAGAGCTGCGTTACTATAAAATTACTAAAGCACGCACATTATCACATTTGCAAAGAAACTGCTACCTAAAATAAGCCCAGTGACCTTGCCTGTTGCATAAGACCTATGGTTGCCCCACTACTGCTGCAGCCGCGCGCGCGCGCGCCCCCCCCCCCCCTTCAACTGCTGCAGCCGCGCCCCCCCCCCCCCCCCCCTTCAACTGCTGCAGCCGCGCGCACGCCACCCCCCCCTTCTACTGCTGCAGCCGCGCGCACGCCACCCCCCCTTCTACTGCTGCAGCCGCGCGCACGCCACCCCCCCTTCTACTGCTGCAGCCGCGCGCACGCCACCCCCCCTTCTACTGCTGCAGCCGCGCGCACGCCACCCCCCCCCTTCTACTGCTGCAGCCGCGCGCACGCCACCCCCCCCCCCCCTTCTACTGCTGCAGCCGTGCACGCCACCCCCCCCCCTTCTACTGCTGCAGCCGTGCACGCCACCCCCCCCCCTTCTACTGCTGCAGCCGCGCACGCCACCCCCCCCCTTCTACTGCTGCAGCCGCGCACGCCACCACACGCCACCACGCGCCCCCCCTTCTACTGCTGCAGCCGCGCACGCCACCACACGCCACCACGCGCCCCCCCCTCTACTGCTGCAGACGCTGTTCGTATGCTTAGACAGATTATGGTAGTGTCACCTCAGCTAGGGTGTTGCAGGTTGCTAACCTGTGAGCTAGGCCAACAGATGGGCAGTCTCATGATCAGGTTCTCTAATAATTAGTCAACGTTGGCTCTCAAAATTTTACAATACAAAGTGCATACATTATAAAACTGACCCCTTAGAATTAATGAGGCTGGTGTATTTACTTTGAAAATTAAATTTAAAAAACCTGCATACTCAAGCTAGAGTAAGAGCTATTCAGTCTTCGCCAACCTAGCCCAATAGCAGCTTCTACTGAGCAGTGAGAGATGTAACAGCAGGGAGGAGAGACACTGAGGAGCTGCCAATCAGGCTAGGTGGGCAGGGGAAGTTTAATCTTCTAAAAAGGATTACACTGCCATTCTCATATGGATTTTCATAGTAAGTACAGTAGCTTTGTTGGGTCTAAGAGATCCAGTTAAGCCGATGTCACCAGATGCACACATTAATAAAGTTATGGAGAAGGTTGTCAAATCAGAACATTTGTACAATTCAGGCATATTTTTTCCCCCCAAGATAATAACTAACATCCACACAATGTACAGTGGGGCATCCAACTATAGAAAACCACATCTGTGCCAACCTCCCTACCTCCAGAAATAAAATGTCAGAGGGGCTGTGTTACCCCCGACTTCTATGCCATTTATATCACATTCTCTATTCGGTCCCACAATGTCTCATAACACACGTACCCTGTTCATTTTCACTATTACACATGGGCTCCCTTCATTGTACCCAAAGTACTCATTCCCCTCAAGCCCGGCACAGGGTCCCAGCGAGGACCTGTTGAACTGGCAAGACTTCTTTTCCTCCACTCCATCCTGCTCATAGTAGTGGCCTTGCGTGCATGGCACATTTGAAGCTTGTATGGAGTCGTTGTATGCTGGAAGACACAAGGACAACATCTTTACAAATAACTGCAGCGGGTCACCCTAGTACAATCAACATGGAACAAGCTTCCTAAATCCATGACATGTGTAAATACCAGAAAGCAGGGCTTTAATCTGACCCAGACCAACAACGACGAAATAGCTTGTTATGTGTCCGAGAGTTAAAATGATGGAAATCGCTGTCTTTGCAGATATTTTTCTGCCTCACTTCTAGCGGGACAGAAGGTCACTTTGGCCCTGCTGAGAGCTGAACAACTGACCTTCTGATCACAGCAGGTCCAAGAAAGTCACATGTAACCATTTCACTGCTTAAAGGCCGAGCACAAACTGCTCCAACCTCGAGGGACTAGAACGAAGACTTTCTGGAACAATAAAGAGGAATCTTGGCTAAAAATGCAGAATTCCTCTATTCTACGATTAGGTCCTAATTGTTATGAATACAATAGACCAACAGGAAATATGGAGTATTCGGTGTTAGGCAACAAGGTGTTTCATATTGTAGTGCACCTTAAAGTGGTATTCCAGAAAGAAGTGATCACCCATCACACATGTCTAGGCCAGTGTTGGACCTCCATCTCCAATGGTTCTCTATAGGACCTCCAGAGATAGAGTACACAGCTCAGCTATGTCATGACAGTGCCAGCATGGTTTCACCGATCATAGGAGTTATCGCTGCTGGTGGATAGGTGAAATCTTACCATAACACTTTCTTAAATAAGTCTATACCAAATGTGTTTGTAGTAAGGAGTCTGCTAGAAGGGAAAAGCTGGACAATGTTGGTGTGCAATGTGGTCACAAAGGGAATTTTGAAGCACCTATACCAGTACCAAAATGTTGTGTGAACTGTGCTAGCTGAAGGCAAAAACAAATTTAGTCAGGTCTACCAATGTGTGCTACTATAGATCTAGGTTTATTAAATTTAAAAAGGTCTCATTCAGTATATAATGAATACATATGGAGAAGCGGATAAAATGCGCTGCCGATGTTCCAATAAATACAGATGTCCAGAAAGTAGAACAGGTAATGCTATTTTACTCTCAACGAGTTTCGCAGTACACTTCATCAGGAAAACTTGGTGTCCTGATAAAGGGAGTGCACTTCGAAACGCGTTGAGATTAAAACCACATTACCTGTTCTACTTTCTTGACATCTGTATTTTTTGGAACGTCGGCAGCGCAGTACACCCAGTTATCCATATCTATTTGTTTTATTGTTGGATTTGCCAAACTGCAATATAGCAGCAGTTTGACCCCTTATTTCTGAACCCATCTAAGTGTTGTGCTGTCAGAACACGACCGGGGGAGCAGTGTCCGCATCCATAAACTCCTGTTGTCTGCATAACTGCCTATTTTGCGCTCTTTTGACATACATAATTGTTAGATTACATATGTGATTTCAAAATATAATACAAAAAAAAAAAAACCCAGAAATTCTCTTATATCCCCTAAACAGCATTATTTAGAAGTAGTCTCACATAGCGCCTTTCATTCAGAAAAGATGCAGCTGAAAAACTTGACGGCATGCGCTTTGGTGCGGATTTTAAATCAGATTGTTAAATGATCACGCCGATGGGGCCATAGATTAACGGTGCCGGCAGAGCGAACATGTGCCCTGTCGCGCATAATTTTCGGGCATGTACGCCTACCGGAAGCAAATACTCAGATGTAGTAGACTGCGTCTGGGTGTCCGCCTTTAGTAGGCATACATGCCCGAAAACTATGCGCACGTTTGCTCTGCAGGCACCATTAGGTCTATGGCCCTGTCAGTGCATACACCTGAATCCAGTCTTGTGGGTTGCGGGTTCGGATGCAAGCCCTGCCGGGGACCAGCAACGGGTGCCTGAATGCAATGTGAAAGCACCTTTACAGTGGGAGCAATTTTTGAAAACCGTGGAGAGAAGCTGCAGGGAATAAAGTCATCTGAAGCAGCTCTCCTTTCTTACCCTAATCGTTCTGCTTGTAAGCACTCCACCAAAGCAAAGAATTGGTGTCATACAAACAGATATTCACCAAAAGTTAAGCGAGGTCACTGATGTGTTAAACATATACTTACGCCCTAGAAATGAGTGAAGAACCTTAGTGTAGGTATCATATGTAGCCTTATCACTCTTGCTGAATATAAGCTCCAAGCCAGCAGATTTGGGAGAAATCATAAGACCTAATATGGAAAAAAAAAAGGAAAAAAAAAGGAAAAAAAAGTTACATTTAAAGATTAAATCAAGCTGTATTATGTCAAAATCAATTAAAAGTAATCACTTCCAGAGTGGAGAGCATTTTCTTGTGGTGACGGATTTCTCATTACATTTAAATAAAATATAAAAAAGAAGAGAGTTGAGATCATAAAATAAATCAACATCCGAATTGAATGACACGACAAGGCAACGCGGGGTGACAGGATCCAGCATGGGAAGAATTGCATTTCAAAGCAAGTTTTCCATGAAATCTTTGTAATCGTGTATGGATCTGGTAGAAGGTGGACCACAGCCTTTATAAATAGGGTGCTCAGAGTGCGCAATGCCCAGGAGACAGGCGGGTCAGGTCTTACAAAGCCGTGTGTGTCCTGCTGGGGGATTGACGATGTCATGTGGAATTTTGGTGTGAAAAGCTTTTGTGCTGCCATAGGGGGAAGGTGCGGGCCGCCAATGAACGCTGCACACTGAACTGGTTGTAAGGGGGGCTTTAAGAGGACAGAATCAGCACATACAGTACCTGGGTGGGGGGGGGGGTGGTTATAAACCAAATCATGTGACTCATAATAATCCATCAGTTTGTTGCTGTGTTAATACATGTATATAAATTATTTAAATTTTTTATTTATAAGAAAAATTATTGCGTTGGCCATCATGTAAAGCCTATAGGCTACGTGCACACTTGTCTTTAGCTTGTCTGATCAATCATGGATTAGAGGTTTAGTGTACAGCAACGACACTGTCGTACAGAGCAGCTCTCCGTGACAACAGATCACAAAAGATTTCGTAGCTTTATGGCTGGCACCCGGTGACGGCATGGGCTGTTGGTTTGCACCAGGCCATTGCCAATGCACAGAATTAGTAAGGAAAAAAAAAATTTTAAAAAAAAATGTAGAATTCACTAATAATGATGGGGTCTCAATCATTCCCATGACTAACAGCCAATCAGTAACCTCTGCACTAAAGTGTAGAACATGCAAAGGTCCCCGCTGAGGACCGCGATTGGCGGCTGCCCTCACAATAATGAGCGGGACACCACTGCAGGACCCCTGGAGACTAGCACATAAGGATCATTTACTTTTTTTGTTTTTTAAATTTCAAATCAGAGTGAAAAAACAAACAAAAAAAAAACAAAAAACTATTGGCTTCAGAAATAGTAATTTACGAAAAGGATAATCTTATCTTAATGCAATTGACAAATTTCTATCCCCCATACACACAAATTCTGTAGACTACGTTCACACTGAAAAGACATTTTTTAAAGCAAAAACTGTTTCAGGAAATCTGTGTGGGAGTTTTTACATTCCTGGAATGATTTTTGAAGGTTTACTTTCAAGCAACTCTCCCCCCTTAAGTACAGGTCTTGATGGTTTTGCTTGGACAGAGCTGAGTTTGGAGCAGATTCCATCATGATCAGCTTCAAAAGAAGAAGTGACATGCACTTTTTTTTTTGCTTTCCACCAGGTATTTTGAGGTGGTCAAAAACGACAAGTTTTCTAGTGGAAACTTTCAGGAAACGCTCCTTTTTTGGGTCAGTCTTTGGAGAAGTTTTTTGTTTCCTGGAGAGGCTTTGAAGAGTTTTTTCCTTCAGTCTATTGATTGGACATTGCCTAGTTTGGAGTGATTTACATCTGGTTTGGCAGCAAAAAAGTGACATTACTTTTCTCCCACCAGTTTTTTTTTTTTTTGAAGACATGAAGCAGAAGAAAAAAAAAACCGCTCAAAAGACTGAACATATGACGAGCAAATTGTATTACAATAGAGGTGGATTGAAAGAATCTTTTAAGCCTTTAAGTGATTTTTCAGGTGTTTTTTTTTTAAAGACTGACCCACTTTAAAGATGGAAACTCCATGTGCTCATAGCCAAATGAAGAGACCAGTGAAACAGTGTTTGAAACAGATTTTAAAGCGGATCCATTACAAAAAAAAAAAAAAAGTTATTCTACAATATTCACAGTTTATTTCACCCCCTTGGTGAGGCTTGCACCTTACAGACGTTCATAGAATATCCTGAGAATGTAAATTGCCACATTTTTTCATTGAATTTTTCCTGCTTTTTTTGCCCAAAAAAACATGGCTATATGTTTCATAAAAGTATGTATATAGTTTTCTGTGTTTTTTTTTATTTCCTTCTGTAATCTCCTCCATAGGACTTAAAAGTCCAGGAAAAACTGCAAATATGTTAGAAAAAAAAAACCAAAAAAAAACAACTAGAAACACAGAGAAATGGCCTTAACCACACCATATTCCAAGCTCATAGATACGGTGTGTGACAACGGGCCTAAGGCAAATGAAGAAGCAGATTGTGCATCATTGTGTTCCATGCCTCGCATCTACCCAGAATATGGGCAACAACCCTTACCACACCGCTCACCGGTGTACACAGAGCCGCTGGTTACATCTACCCTAAATTATTCTTAGCATTAATGCGGGGAAAAAAAATGAACAAGATATTCATTAACACAGGCAAAATGGATTAAGAAAAATAGATCATAAGTCATATTATGCAGCTTAAATGTCAGATGCACTCGGGTCAGAGACCGCAGAAGTGGCCCGGCCACAGGCCATTAGGAAAACATAAAGGAGACTTGTCAGTCCAGATTCACAAGAATGCCTCAAGAAATAGCAGAAGGAGAAGTAATTGTGAGCTGCACACATACAGGAGAACTCCCTCTAATCAAGTATTAATGGGACCTGACGGATGCCGGAGTATAAAAAATTCTGGATAATCAGCAAGTATGGAAAACTAGATTGGAGGATTCAAGGAGAAAAGGTAAATTGGGACACGGTGATTCAGTCACATTAGATAAACAGATTATTAACAGGTCAACAAAACATTTAAAAGGGTTTTCCCACAAACAAAAGTTCATTGTAATCAATAGATCTTGGAATAATAATAATTTCCACAATTGAATGTGTTTAAATAAAATGTTCCTGTGCTGAGATAATCTTATAAATGTGCCCCTGCTGTGTACTGTGTAATGGCTGTGTCTGACCGTACAGGAACATGGTCTGATCATACCACAGCTCCTGGGCAGGGGAGGAAGCAAAAGAGTATACAGACATTACAGCACGGGATCACAGCTGATTTTTCTAAGTAAAACATTGTTTAAAAATAAGCAAGAAAATGTTTTACCTCACAGAATCAGCTGTGATCCCCTGCTGTAATGTCTGTATACTCTTCTCCTTCCTCCCCTGCCCTCCCCTGCCAATCTAACCTATTGATTAAACCGAACTTTTGTTTGTGGGAAAAACCCTTTAACGAACATATGGAAGGGCCCCAACTTCTCACAGGGTGTGATCAGGAAGGCCTTAAATTTTCCCTGTAACATGTCCATTAATGATCAATATCCTAAAATCAAAATCACACCCCTCTGATCAGGTGATAATTAATAATAGTGATGACAACACAGACGGACAGCACATAAGACAAGCCACATGGCGACAGATCCACGGACTGAGCACTGCGGAGAGAGAACAGTTTATGTAACAGGATAAGTACATTATAAAATGGATAAAGCGCAATGCTAAGCTCCCTCCGGAGATACAACATGGATTCTCCAAATTATTAGAGCACCAAGATGTTCCAAAAAAAGGACTGCAAAAGGAACAGAGGACCTGTCACCAGGCAAAAGTGTCCATTTTCTGCTTATATTTCATTCCTTGAAAATTCCACTTTGTGTTATGGTTAAAGAGATGGGCAATTTTATTTCATGAGATTTTTTAGTGTCTCTTCTAAGGGTGCGCTACTCACAGGATCCTCTCTGAGGCGTGTATATAGGAAGCTTTGCATTATTACACTGAGCCACGCCACTCTGTACAATTGCTAAAAATTAACACCAAATAAAAAAGGCCCATGTACATGGAACCATATGGCCGATTTAAGGAAGAAAAAAAGAAAAAAAAAACGGAATAATCAGAGAAGCAGTGGGAACAGAAAACAAAAACGGTCCACTCTTGACGTTGTGTCAGGTACTATTTAAACAGGATTATATAAACCAAGGATTAAAATGGATTGTTCACTACTCAGACAACCCCTTCTCAATCACTATGTTCCCCCCCTTATAAAATAACACTTAAAGTCACCTCTGGTGCTGGAGGATTTGAGCGAGCCGTCACAGCTCTAACTTTCTCCGGACATGTCCAAATGTGGAGACAGTCATGTAGCTACTGACTGCAGGGATCGCATGACAATGTCAGGTGAGCCCAGGAGAGCAAGTGCCATCGCCACTGAAACGGTGCCGGCACTGGAGTTATTTTTATAAGGGGGACAGTGATTGAGAAGGGGGTTGTCAGTAGTGGACAACCCCTTTAAAAAAACAGTTTGTGCAGAGATTTGGGGGCACTCTGTCCTCCAACTCATCAATCACTGGTACCAGATTGATTCAGTACTTTAAGTAGCGGCCTTCCCTGGTATTACAGCCTCGTCCTACTTAAGTGAACGTGACGTAGTAAACACCATGGCCATTCAATGTGCGGTGCTGGGCAGTATGGAGCGGTGTTAACCATGAAGGGGGCATGGTGCTCGTGGAAGCACTGCCGCTCCAACCATACAGTTTGTTTGCAAAGTGCCAGCAGTCTGAATCCCCCTCCTCAACTTTATTATAATGTAATAACAAAAATAAGCTATTAAAAGCAGTGCTTTGAATTAGGAGTATTAGCATGCCATGTTCATAGAGGTCATACAAAAAGAATGGAATCCAATTCACACCAAACACACTCCGAAGGGGGAAGCTTCCCACTAAAGTGTGGGAATAATAATCCTACAAGGTTTAGCAATCTGCTCTTCCTTCACAGATTAACATTTCAAAAAGGAGGTCAAATAATAGCCAGAAGTCTAGATAACGGTACCGACACATCCGCAGGAGCTACATCAGGATGGAGCCTTTATTGATTTCGTGACTCTACTGTGATTTGTGAAGTTTGGTTTCGCAATGTGTTTATTAGGGAGTCGATCACTGAAGTCACCGGCTGCAGAGAAGCCAATGTGGGGCGCTTCCGAGCATAGACCTTGTGACAAAGTCGTCTAAAATAGATCTTATTCCACAGTAATGAAGGTGGCGGTGTGGGTGATGAATATTGAAGACGTACCAACAGCACTTCACCTGCAAAATGGCGTTTGCTCCTCTAAGGCCGGTTTTAAAAGTCCAACCTTCACTGTCTGAGTAGGGACAAGTTGACGATGAAATGATCTCTAAAAGGGCTAAAGTTATATTTATTTTACCTAATATAATTTAAAATTTTTATCTTTTACATTTTAAAAATTACAAAAAGTAAAATTGGGTAGATGCAAAAGTTTGGGCACCCTGCATGGTTACGACCTAGTAGCACCCACTTTTGAAAGTATCACAGCTTGTGAACACTTTTTGTAGCCAGACAAGAGTCTTTAATGTCTTGTTTGAGAGATTTTCATCCATTCTTCCGTCAAAAATTTTTTCCAGTTCTGCGAGATTCCTGGCTCGTCTTGCATGCACTGCTATTTTGAGGTTTAGCCACAGATTTTCAATGATGTTCAGATCAGAGGACTGAGGGCCATTGTAAAACCTTCTACTTGCACCTTTTGAGGTAGTCCATTGTGGATTTCGACGTGTGTTTAGGATCATTATCCATTTGTAGAATCTATCCTCTTCAACTTCAGCTTTTTTTTTTTTTTTTTTTTTTTTTTTACAGATTGTGTTGTTTGCATCAAGAATTAGTTGAAATTTCATTGAATCCATTCTTCCCTCCACCCGTGCAATGTTCCCTGTGCCATTGCCTGCAACACAACCCCAAAGCATGATTGATCCACCCCCATGCTTAATGGTTGGCAAGATGTTCTTTTCCACAAATTCTGTGCCCTTTTTTCTCTACACATACCTTTGATCATTGTGGCCAAAGAGTTCTATTTCAACTTCATTGGTCCACAGAACTTGTTTCCAAAATGCATCAGGCTCGATTAGATGTTCTTTTGCATACTTTGGACGCTGAATTATATGGTGAGGATGCTTGAGAGGTTTTCTTCTGATGACTCTTCCATGAAAGCCATATTTGTGCAGGTGTCTCTGAACAGTAGAACAATGTACCACAACTCCAGAGTCTGCTAAATCTTTCTGAAGGTCTTTTGCAGTCAAGCGGAGGTTTTGATTTGCCCCTCTAGCAATTATACGAGCAGCTCACTGAAATTTTGTTTGGTCTTGCAGACCTTATACTGGCCTCCACTGTTCCTGGCAACTGCCATTTCTTAATTACATTTCAAACTGAGGAAAGGGCAACTTGAAAACGCTTTGCTATCTTCTTATAGCCTTCTCCTCCTTTGTGAACCTCCACCATTTTCATTTTCAGAGTGCTAAGAAGCGGCTTAGAAGAACCCATGGCTGCTGTTTTTGGCACAAGGTTAGAGGAGGCTGAGTTTTTATAGAAATTTGCATCACTTGGCCTTTCCTAACGATGACCGTGAACAAGCCATAACCCTAACAGGCTAATTAAGGTCTGAGACCTTGGTCCAAGTTATCTGAGCACACAAATCTCCAAGGGTGCCCAAACTTTTGCATTGGCCCATTTTCATTTTTGTAATTTAAAAAAAATGCAAAACGGATTTTTTTTTGCCTAAAATACAAAGGAAACGTGTCATCTTTAACTTTAGGCCTTTTAGAGATCATTTCATCGTCAACTTGCTTAACTGATCACAATAACAGTAATTTTGACCAGGTGACTTTTACATGCCACTGTACGGTGCTAACTAGTATGTAAGATCTCACCCAATTGTGCAACCAACTACAGTTTTATAATGTAGTGGTGAAGGGGGGAGGGAGGGGCCTTTTGTCTTGTCCATAAAATAAATAAAAAAAATTGAGGCAACAGATTTTTATTTTTTGAAGCTGGAGAAATTTAAGATTATTTTAATTACCGTATACAGAGGATTATAAGACGCACTTTTTTCCCCAAAAAATTTGGGAGGCAAAAGAGGGTGCGTCTTATAATGCGAACCTACAGATTTTACCTGGGGGGCGGCGTCGGATTGGAGTCCCAGACAAAAGATTTTGGTAGCGGCTGCGGAGGTGCAATGCTGCAGCGGCCCCGTCTGCCGTGAGAGGAGGCGAGGTTCCCTAATCCGACCATAGCCCTGCGCTTCGGCAAAATGACCGCCGAAGCATGCGCAGACCAAGATCTCAAGAGACATGATTTCGTCTCCTGAGATCTCAATCTGCGCATGCTCCGGGGGCCATTTTGCCAAAGCACAGCACATCGCAGGGCTATGGACAGGTTAGGGAACCTCGCATCCGCTCACCGTCAACAGGGCCGCCGCAGCATTGCCCCGCCACCACCAGCAACACTTCTTCTGAGGACAGGGCTGCAGCATCGCCAAACTCCGGTATGTGTGACCCCCTCTCCACCACCACTGCCCCCCAGATAAAAAGGATTAAGGCGCACCATTTTATTTGAAAAACAGAAAAACACAACATTTTTTCCTATTTTGCACCCCATAATTTGGGGTAAGTCTTCTAATCCGCTGAACACTGAATGCAGCTCATGTCATCATATCAAATTCATGGGCTGCAGACGTGCATCACTTATGATTAGATTGATTTAGCATGGTTTGCCAACATGCCTGTAAGAAATGTGGTCTGTCTGATTTTTTGATAAGCTGTCCCAAACAAAAACACATACATGTGACAGTGCACCAAGACATGTCAGCGTCACTAGCCATTCTCCAGACACCATGGAGGTGCTTGCGGATGATACTGAAATTTTCATTACATATTATACTCACAAATATAGTTAAAAAGAACCAAGGAGAGAAAAAAAAACTGACAAAGTGGTCAAAATATAATATAAAACACAAATCATTTATTAATTTATTAATCAAATATGAATCAAAAAAATAGGTGTGCTGGGATCATACAACAATAAAAGTGGTCGCATATCAAGGTAAAAACAAGAAAACCAAAACTTAAAATACAAAGTGTTGTGTAACCAAAATCATGAGGAAACAATGGCAGTCAGTAATGAGTATACCTGTACTGTGGCCAACAATATATAAATGCAACAATGTTTTCAAAGCATGAGAATAACAAAAAGGTAACAATGGCAATGTTCTAGTTCCATCAAAAATAGGGCCAATGGGGATAATGCTGCCTACTGTATGGAAATGTCCTGACTGTGTGGACAAGCACATAACTGCAAGTAGTGAGTGTATATGCATAGTTATAAGTCCGCATTCAGTTATAAGATGTCAGCACACAATCAAGAAATAAGTCACTATATGCTTATAAGAACCACGTTGCAACTTAAACGGGTAGATCAGACATTTCAGTGTCTTCCGAGAGATGCGCCCACCCAGACGTGCGTTTCGTCATTGCTTTAGTCAATGGCACCTTACCTTGATATGCGCCTCCTAATATTGTTGAATGATCCCTGCACACTTTGATTTATAAAACGATTTGTTTTATATTCTATTCAACCTATCACTAACCTCTAGTACTCTCCCTTCTGCTTTCAAACATGCCACAATCACGCCTACCCGCAAAAAAGCCATCCTCGACCTGATTGTTATGTCAATCTATCACTCCATGTCGCTGCTCCCATTTGCTTCCAAACTCCTTGAGCAACATGTTCACACTAAACTTTCTTCCCATCTCTCATCTAACTTGCTCTTCGACAACCTACAATCTGTTTTCTGTCCCCATCATTCCACTGAAACTGCCCTGACCAAAATTACTAACGACCTACTTACAGCCAAAGCTAACAGACAATTCTCTATACTCCTGCTTCTAGATCTGTCCTCTGCTTTCGACACAGTTGACCACTACCTCCTACTACAGATTCTCTCTTCCTTTGGCATCAAAGACCTTGCCCTATCCTGGATCTCCTCATACCTTTCCAACCGCACATTTAGCGTCTCCTACACTACCTCCTCATCCCGCCCTCTCTCTGTTGGGAGTCCCTCAAGGCTCTGTCCTAGTACCCCTACTCTTCATCTATACCCTTGGCCAAATTCACATGGCTTCCAGTATCACCTATACGCTGACAACACTCCGTTCTACCTCTCTAGCCCAGACATCACCTCTCTGCTGTCCAGAGTGTATCAGCCATATCCTCCTCCTCTTCTCGCTTCCTCAAACTCAATGTGGACAAAACTGAACTCCTCATCTTTCCTCCATCTTGCGTATCTTCCCTACCGGATTTATCTATCACAATAAACGACATCACACTTTCCCCTGTACTGGCAATCCGCTGCCTCGGAGTAACCCTTGACTCTGCCCTGTGCTTCAAACCGCACATCCAAACTCTTTCCACCTCATGTCACCTCCAGCTCAAAAATATTTCCAGAATCAGTCCTTTCCTCAACCCTCAATCCTCCGGTCCTCCCAAGACCTCCTTCTCTCCTCCACTTATTCATTCCTCACCCAATCGCCTCCAAGACTTCTCCCGAATATCCCCCATCCTCTGGAGTTCTGTGCCCCAACACGTCCGTCTATCCACCACACTTGGATCCTTCATATAGAACCTGAAAACCCATCTCTTCAAGAAAGCTTACAGCCTGCCATGACCCCACTACCTCCTCAACACCACTGGATCTGCTGCCTTACCAACACCGGACCTGCGCCTCACCAACACCAGAGCTGCTGCAACCCCCCCACCTACTGTCTCCTTCCCCACCATCCTGTAGAATGTAAGCCCGCAGGGGCAGGTTCCTCTTCTCTCGGTACCAGTCTATCATTGTTAGTTTGCTTACTGTAAGTGATATCTGTATTTTGTATGTAACTCCTTCTCATGCACAGCACCATGGAATCAATGGTGCTATATATAGTAGGTACGGAAAGTATTCAGACGCCTTTAAATTTTTCACTGTTTTATTGCAGCCATTTGGTAAATTCTAAAAAGTTCATTTTTTCTCATTAAAGTACACTCTGCACCCCATCTTGACTGAAAAAAAAACAAATGTAGACATTTTTGCAAATTTATTAAAAAAGAAAAGCTGAAATATCACATGGTCATAAGTATTCAGACCCGTTGCTCAGACACTTATATTTAAGTCACATGCAGTCCATTTCCTTGTGATCCTCCTTGAGATGTTCTACTCCTTCATTGGAGTCCAGCTGTGTTTAATTAAACTGATAGGACTTGATTTGGAAAGGCACACCTGTCTATATAAGACCTCCCAGCTCACAGTGCATGTCAGACCAAATGAGAATCATGAGCTCAAAAAGGTACTGCCCAAGGAGCTCAGAGACAGAACTGCAGCAAGGCATAGATCTGACAAAGGTTACAAAAAAATTTCTGTATTACTCAAGGTTCCTAAGAGCACAGTGGCCTCCATAATCTTTAAATGGAAGAAGTTTGGGACCACCAGAAGTCTTCCTAGACCTGGCTGTCCAGCCAAACTGAGCAATTGTGGGAGAAGAGCCTTGGTGAGAGAGGTAAAGAAGAACCCCAAGATCACTGTGGCTGAGCTCCAGAGATGCAGTAGGGACATGGGAGAAAGTTCCACAAAGTCAACTATCACTGCAGCCCACCACCAGTTGGGCCTTTTTGGCAGAGTGGCCCTAAGGAAGCCTCTCCTCAGTGCAAGACATATGAAAGCCCGCATAAAGTTTGCTCAAAAACACATGAAGGACTCCCAGACTATGAGAAATAAGATTCTCTGGTCTGATGAGACGAAGATAGAACTTTTTGGTGATAATTCTAAGCTGCATGTGTGGAGAAAACCAGGCACTGCTCATCACCTGCCCAATACAATCCCAACAGTGAAACATGGTGGTGGCATCATCATGCTATGGGGGTGTTTTTCAGCTGCAGGGACAGGACGACTGGTTGCAAATGAAGGAAACATGAATGCGGCCAAGTACAGAGCAATCCTGGGTGAAAACCTCTTCCAGAGTGCTCTGGACCTCAGACTTGGCCGAAGATTCACCTTCCAACAAGACAATGACCCTAAGCACACAGCTAAAATAACAAAGGAGTGGCTTCAGAACAACTCTGTGACCATTCTTGACTGGCCCAGCCAGAGCCCTGACCTAAACCCAATTGAGCATCTCTGGAGAGACCTGAAAATGGCTGTCCACCGACGTTCACCATCCAACCTGACGGAACTGGAGAGGATCTGTAAGGAAGAATGGCAGAGGATCCCCAAATCCAGGTGTGAAAAACTTGTTGCATCATTCCCAAGACGACTCATGGCTGTACTAGCTCAAAAGGGCGCTTCTACTCAATACTGAGCAAAGGGTCTGAATACTTATGACCATGTGATATTTCAGGTTTTATTTTTTCATAAATTTGCAAAAATTTCTACATTTTTGTTTTTTCTCAGTCAAGATGGGGTGCAAAGTGTACTTCAATGAGAAAAAAATGAACTTTTTAGAATTTACCAAATGGCTCAAATAAAACAAAGAATGAAAAATTTAAAGTGGTCTGAATACTTTCCGTACCCACTGTAAATAATATTTTGACCACCATCGGCTCTTTTCTCTCTCCTCCTGGGTTCTTTGCAATTTTCTGACAGGTCTTTTCGGTATTACAGTCCACTATACATACTTCGAATACCACATTCAACATTTATGAAAATGATACTCACCTTGGTTTAGACATATGAGTATTTGTGTGTGCACATCCATTTTGCTAACCTTTGATTTCCTCACATATACATTGAAGATATCTTCTATACATGGCCGATACATTTGTATTTAGAGTTACAGCCAGGAGATTATATATATACACACACATATATTTTTTTAAAATACAGTTTTTTACAGCGTTTGGGATCCCCCCACCCCATGGGGAGGGCTGCTGTGGCAGGGAACTGGTCAGCCAACTCAATCAAATAATTTGTGTAAAGGAAAGGCATCCCTTTAAAATACCAAATTAAAAGTATAAAATTATTTATTACATTTTTATTTCCCAATTTTATTTCATAAGTATTTTTTATATTTTATGGAGGCAGCCATGTTCAATAGAGATGTTGTTCCAAGCTTAGAACAGCGGCTCTGTAGATGGCATTACAGCAGGCACTGGACGCAAGAACAAGAGTCTCGCCCCATTATCTAAAAAAAAATATCTTAAAGCTTTACACTTGTCCCTTACATCGGTGGGGGGGGCTGCAGCAGATATCAGCTGATCACATAACGATGACCTATCCTGAGGTCATTAATAGTCAAGGAAAATCTCATTTAAAAGTGAAAAAAAAAAAGTAAGGTTCAGGTTCACATATAGGTTGTAGGGGAACGGAATTAGGAAAGTTGAACCGTAGGTTTGACAACATGTTAGTCCTGGTTACATAAACAATACACGAGGGTATTACCTGGGGTGGGAACTCTATCCCGATACTTGGGTACAGCGTCGTCCAGTGTTTGCAGCATTACCCACATTGTCAGGGTAAAGAGTCCCGCCAGAAAGCCATAGAAGACCAGGTAAAAAAGCAGGATCAGAGCTGTGGAAGGGAACAGAGCACAGTTACTTCACCATGATCACCGACAAGAAGATATTAAAAGTGATTTACACAGTTTATAAGACAGGACAAGTAACCCAAACATTCCCGAAGTCAGGCATGGAAGTAAGAGACAGGGTATAGTGGAGCCAATATTATCTTCTCAGAGCCGCCGTGTACAGTTTATTCAGATATTTCCATCACCGCCATTATCTAAACTTACAACAATAAAACAGCCCGCGGCTTCCCACCTTTACCACGGTAGTAACGGCTCCTGAACATATCCAGGGAACAGACAGCTCTGCCATGTCAGGTGTACGGCCGGCTTACCCTAGAAAGCCTTCACCCCAACAAGTGACGTGTATCCCTCCCGACCCCTGTACACATGCTCAGCCGAGTGGGGAGAGGAGAGTAAGCCGCTGCCAGACCTCCTCAGTGGTGGTCCATGTCCCCTGAGAATAGGTCCGGGCATGCTGAGCACACACCCCATACACATTAGATGGTTGGTTGGCCAGTTGAGCGGTTCAGAGAACAATCTAATGTGCAATCCACATTATTAAAGCTCACTTTAAGGGAGGCGATTACAACTATTTTATTGTATTAAAGTTTTGTTTTTTGTTTTTTTATCATCTGAATGAAGCAGAAGCAAGAAAACAACTTTATTTGGACAAGACGACCACAGAGGATCTGTATGGAGAGATTCTGCTGCAAAAACAAAAGAGATTAAAAGTGATAACCTGAGGGAAAAAAAAGTCACGTAAAAATCTGCACCATCAATTTAGATATAAATCAATCACCTTCCCTCTATTAAAACATTTCATCATCCTTGCTCCCAATGAGTGAGCACAAATTACAGATCTGTACAAACCAGAAGATATAAAAAAAATACACAAAAAAAAAAGTCTGTGCCACCATGGAAGAAGACCCGACTAGTGGGAGCACGAGAGGTCATAAAAAGGACTTGTGCAGGACTTAAGATGCCCAACCCCTCAAGATGCCGAGTGTTCCTGTTTACGGAAAAAGTCAGGAAAGATGAAGGTTGATCGAACGACTGTTCTGCCAAAAGCCATCTAATGTGTATAGGGGCCTGAAGCCGATACTAGACTCATCTGTTGGCGTCATATCTACTGAAAAATAAAAGTATCAGGCAATTAAATCCACACCAACCTAATAATCTCTCCCCAGCAGTTAGGGAAGAGTCAGGGGGCCCTAATAAATATTAGATGGTTGCCAGATCCTCCAAAGAGTGTCAGTTTTTGACAAGTTTTAACAAATGTGAATGGTGGGGGGTGAGCCTCTTCAGATATTGATGGCCAATCATCATATCAGGCTGGTATGTTCCCACACCCCATGATCAGCTGTCTGCAGCGCCAGTGTACAGAGCTGAAGCAGCACAGCCCCGTAAACATACGGCGGGTGAAATAAGTATTGAACACATCACCAATGTTCTAAGTAAATATATTTCTAAAGGTGCTATTGACATGAAATTCTCACCACATGTTGGTAACACACCATGCATTCCACTCAGGCAAAGAAATCAAACCATAGATGTCCATAAATTAAGTTCTGTGTAATAATGGGAAATGACAGGAAAAAAAAAAATATTGAACACGCTTACTGAAATTTATTTAATACTTCGTACAAAAGCCTTTGTCGGTGATGACAGCTTCAAGACGCCTCCTGTATGGAGAAACTAGTCACAGGCATTGGCTCAGGTGTGATTTTGTCCCATTCTTCCACACAAACAATCTTCAAATCCTGAAGGTTCCGTCTATGAACTCTGAGCTTCAGCTTGTTCCTTAAGTTTTCTACTGGTTCAGGTCAGGTGATTGGCTGGGCCATTCTAGCAGCTTTATTTTCTGTCTCTGAAACCAATTGAGAGTTTCCTTGGCTGTATGTTTGGGATCATTGTCTTGCTGAAATGTCCACCCTCGTTTCATCTTCATCATCAGGGTAGATGGCAGAAGATCATCAAGAATGTCTCGGTACATTTGTCCATTCATCAGTCCTTCAATTATGAAGTTTGCCAGAGCCGTATGCTGAAAAACAGCCCCACACGATGATGTTCCAACCTCCAAATGTCACTGTTGGTATGGTGGGTGTTTTTGGGGTTATATGCAGTGCCTTTTGGCCTCCAAACATGGTGTGTATTATGGCAGCCAAAGCGTTCGATTTTGGTCTCATCTGACCAGACTAAATTCTCCCAGTATTTCACAGGCTTGTCTAAATGTTGTTAAGCAAACTGTAAATGCACTTGAACATGCTTTTTATTCAGCAATGGAGTCTTGCGTGGTGAGCGTGCATACACACGCCATGGAGATTGAAACAGTTGTGCGTACTGATTCCAGGTCTTCCTGTAGCTCTCTACAGGTGGTCCTTGTTCTTGGACACCTCTTCTGATACTTCTTTTCACTCCTTTGTCTGAAATCTTGCAGGGAGCACTTGGTCACAGCCAGTTTATGGTGAAATGAGGTTCTTTCCACTTCCAGAATATGGTCCCAACAGTTCAATGGAACCTTCAGCAGTTTAGAAATTCTTCTGTAAGCAATGCTATCAGTATGTTTTGCAACAATAAGGTTGCAAAGGTCTTGAGACAGCTCACTGGTTTTCCCCATCATGAGATGATTCTTATGTGGCACTTTGGTAATGACTCCTTTTTATAAGCAATCAGTTGAACCAGATGATATTTTTCATCAAGTGGCAGGATTGCTATCCAATTACTGACATTTCAGCTGATGTCATGACTTTCCATGGTTTTTTGCACCTCTCTTTTGCCCTGTGTCAATTCTCATTATTACACATAACTTAAGTTATGGACATCTATAGTTTGATTTCTTTGCCTGTGCGGATTGGATTGGTTGTTATTGACATCTGGTGAGAATTTCATGCCAATAGCACCTTTAGAAATATATTTACTTAGAAAATTGGTGACATGCTCAATACTTATTTCACACGCTGTAGGTGCAGTTTTTGGTACTGTACCTCAGTGCCCACTGAAGTGAATAGTGACTGAGCTGCAGTGACCAGAAAATGGCCACTACACAGTGTATGGGGCTGTGGTGGCACGCGATCTCCCACAGACATTTCACTAGGATATCCATGAAGCGACATTGCCACAAGGAAAAAAGGTTTCTCCTTTCCCTTCCTTCCTTTTGGACACTGCTATTGATGTCAATCACATACCAACCAAGTGGCACAGCATCTTACCAGTATCCTGGCCACTCGTTTCTGACTATGGCCAACATTGGTTGACCGCAATTTATAAAGAAAAAAAAGGGGGGCTGCCCAGGATGCAAATCAAGGGGGGGGGGGGGGGGGGGGGGGGGGTCTGCCACGATACCCCCCTAAACTCCTAAACTAATAGCACCAAATTGATCAGTATTAATACAAAAAAGGGGGAATTCTTGGCATATCCGCTCCACAATCAGCATACTACACAAGGCTTTGAGGTCACATCAGAAGGCGAACACCAACTAGAAAGTGAATACACCGGAAAAGTAAATAGCTGAAAATAATCAGAATACAACTTTCTTCGGTCTCTGGACAGTCCCATCAAGTAATCTCTTGGCTGAAAAACACTGGCTCTTGTTCCAGCACATCAGTCACTTGTCGGCTGAAGAGGTTTGCAGGGAGCTGTGAAGTGGCTGCCGCCCGCCGCACCCTGCGCCCATCACACAGGTCCATTTTAGGAAACAAATACAAGGGGGACATTACGGGCCATCAAGAATCCATTCGTGAAAATAAACAAGGTTTCACCTAAATTACTTATGGAGAGATTGTAGGTCAATAGTGTGCAGAGATTTATCTTGTATTTGTAGATATGTTCAGCGGTTCCTGCGCCATTACAAGTGCCGACCGGCTATAATAAGCCACAATTAGGAAGCATTCGCCTGAGCTTATTTTTAGACATTGGCCTTAGATTCATGATTTGCATTTTCTTTCAAGTCACCTTTCTTCTGTCTTGTGGTGTTTGCAGCAGGTTTTTTTTTTTTTTTTTTTTACTCCGTATTCTTCAGAGGATGCACACGGTTTGCAAATTTTGCGCAAATTGAAAAAAAAAAAAAAAGTCTATTTTTTCCCTTTTAACTTCTTTAGTAAAGTTTAATGCAGAAAGTTGCCAATTTCATAAAATGATGCAAAAATTGTGCAAACATTTCTGGCACCAAAAAATAAAATAATAAAAAAAAAAAAAAAAAAAAAAAAAAAAAAAAAAAACCACACACAATCAGCCAAGGGGGATTCAATTTCTTTCCCCCAAAAAATAAGTACATTTAAAAAAATAAAAAAAATTTGAGTTTTTGAAAAGTCTACAAATATGAAACAGGCTAACACACCAAATCACGCCTACAATGGGAAAAAAAAAAAATCACCAAAAACTAGCAGAAAGGCGTAAATGCAATAATGAATCGGCCCCATTGTTTCTTCTACTTGTTTCTGCAGATGCCTAGTCCCTCAAGTAATAAATTTCTACCATTACATTGCTTACCATACAATCATGTTCCTAAATAAAATGTATTTCTAACCCACCAAAAAAGTCAAGTGATCCAGATAAAGTTTTGATGGCATGAGGCGGCACTGCTTTAGTTGTGAGTCAGAGTATGGGAATGTAACTGCGGCACTGCTTAATGCGCCTGTCATAACCGTACAGACCGGCTCCAGAGTCTCCTCCGCAGGACTTTATAGTCAATTCAGGATGAAGGCAAACAGTTTATGGCAATAGCTCATGACCCATCATTTATTGCAAGGAAAGGATGACCCCAGACCAAGGAGAAAGGGGGGGCACGAAATGGGATTCTAGGAAGGTCATGGCGAATCCCTATCCTAGCTGTGAATACAGTCATCATAACAAGAAACCCGCTAACAAGCAGGCGAGTCAGGGAATTTGGAGTTTCCTACTGCTCAGATCCCCAGCAATCAGTTAGGCTGTGTGCCCACGATGCGTTTTGTAAGCGTTTCCGCAGCAGCAATTCCGCTGCAGAAACGCTTAAAAACGCTTGGTAGAAGGCCTGCCATGCTCCCCAATGATAATCCGCATGTGCTGTGCACATGCTGCGGAAATTTCCGCTGCGGATCATCATTGCGGAAAAATACACAGCACTACCAATTATTTTGCGGAAGCGCTGCGTTTTCGCCGCCATTGACTTGCATTGGAACACATGGAATCTGCATCACTGCATCTGTACATGCGGTTCAATGTGCGGATGGTACCCGGGTCTGGAGAAGAGGAGACTCTCCTCCAGACCCAGGTACCATAGTTTCTGTAAAAAAAATAAATAAATAAAAAACAAACATTATATTTACCTTCTGATGGCCCCCGGTGTCCTTGTCTCGGCTTGCCGGCAGATCGCGGTGGACTCAAGGACATGCGCTGACGTCATTTAGTCATGTGACGGGAAACGCGACCGCTGACGTCGGCAGGTCCTTTAGTCTACCACAAGCTGCCGGCAAGCCAGGATGGATCGGATAAAGACACCGGGCGCCATCAGAAGGTAAGTATATATTTCTTTTTTACCATTCTTTGGGGTCACACTATATAAATCCATGCCGGTTGCATGGATTTATATAGTGTGACCAAGTTGACAAGCACTTTCCAAGTGATGCTAGAATCGCTTGGAAAGCGCTTGACAACCCGCATGCAGAAATGCATGTGAAGAACGCTTCACATCCACATGTCCCTGGCAGGAAAAACGCATGTACAATCCGCATGTACAATCCGCATGTACAATCCGCATGTACAATCCGCATGTACAATCCGCATGTACAATCCGCATGTACAATCCGCATGTACAATCCGCATGTACAATCCGCATGTACAATCCGCATGTACAATCCGCATGTACAATCCGCATGTACAATCTGCATGTGTTTTTTCTGCCAGTGAGATGCAGAAACGCTCAGGAAAAAATCCAGAGCATTTCTGCATCATGGGCACATAGCCTACAAGGGTTCTATCCCTCCCTATACGGCGCCACCACAGGAGGGACAAAGAATTACACAATCCCATTGAACTCATGGGATTATAGGACCCGTGGAAATCCGGATTCTGGTACCAGACCTTTATTCCAAAGTTTGGTTCGGGTACCAGAACCCCATTGAAAATAAAGGGGGCCTGAACTTTTGAGCTGGAAAACTCGGTCTCTCTGTCAATTAAAATGCGCTGCATGTGAATGCTGTTTAACTTTACCCAATTAAAAAAAAGGGGGATTGGTCACATTTGGGGACTTTCTTTTTTTAAAAGAAAATGCATGTATTAGGGGCTAAAAATCATTTCAGCAATTGGGTTTCATTAAAGGAGTTGTCCACTACTCAGACAACCCCTTCTCAAAGCTTATGTAAAACAAAGCTTTTACTTAACTCCAGTGTCGGTACTAGCTCTCTTGGGGGATCGCGTAACATTGTTATGTCATGCAATCCCTGCGGCTCCTCTCTTCCTCTGGATGTATGCGATTTGTCTGGAGGCAGCGCTGATTGGCTGAAGGGATCACATGACATAATGTAACACGATCCCCGGGAAAGTCAGTGCCAATACGGGAGGGGAGTATAAAGCCACGTTCACTCACACATTCAGTATTTTACATCAGTATAGGAAAAAGTAATCGAAACAAGCCACCACTTCTGCCCAGCAAGGCAAATCTACAAAGAAAAAATAAGCAGCAGGTGCATGAGATTTCTGAAAGTATTTGGTCAGTATTTTACCTCAGTATTTGTAAGTCATAACCAGGAGTGGGTGATAAATACAGAAGTGGTGACGTGTTTCTATTATACGTTCTCTGATTGTTCCTCTACTGATTTTGACTTACAAATACTGAGGTATGTGTGCACAACAGGGCCTAAGGGAGTCTCTTGGGATCTATCCAGCCCTTTCTGTGCATGTACACAGATCTCCCAAGCCAGTGTTGGACTGGGGTGCCAAGGACCCACCAGTAACCAACCCCAGGACCCCACTTATCAGCTACATACGAATGTGACATTATCCTCAATCACAAATTTATGTAACAATGAACTGGGTAGATTGTTAGATGAATAAGATGGTGCCTCTGTCTGCAAATAGTGATTCATGTATATTGTGCCAAGTACTGCTCATATAAGAGGGTGGTGGCCCACCGGAGGATTCTCCTGTTCTCCGCTGGGCCAGTCCAAGCCTGTCCCCAGCCAAGGAGAAGTGATCAGATTTAAGCCTTAAAAACAGGAAACAAACTGGCACATAATACAAGAATAACGCTTTCAATTCAGTTCAGTTTCAGCCAACAAAAATGCTATACACCAATATATCTAAGCAGGTACAAAAGGATCCTCTGGAATTCAGTGCCTCAACATGTCCGATTGTCTCCCACATTTGGAACTTGCAAAAAAACTCATCTCTTCGGGAAAACCTACGATAACCTCGCTGCTACTGCAACCCCCCGATCTACCGTCTCCTTCCACACCACCCTGTACACTTTAAACCCATGTGGGCAGAGGCGGACAGAGGCGAGAGGAGTCATACATAAAAGAATAAAATATTATACACATCCTTTTCATTTGTACATCACCATGGAATCAATTGTGCTTTATAAATAAATCATAATCCTACTCTATGGGGGTAGGCAGTTGAAGAAAGAAAAAAAGAAAAAGTATATATGTGCAGTGCATAGTGGGTTATTAGAAGAGGAAAGCACAATGAGGTAAACAAGGGGGACTGCAGCAAATATGAAAAGCAGCGCTACAGTGTAAAGCATGGGGAACGGCCAAGGAACAGTGACCTTCGGAGGGCAACTTAGGTTGGGGCTAGACGGCGACAAGTCAGGCAGTCAAGTCACAGGTGAATAGGATTGTATCGTGACAAGAAAGTCATCAGAACCAGGAGGATATTATGCAAGTCACTTATCATGGTCTCACTAGATCAGAAGACGCAATGTGACCCCCTCTACCCGCACTACTCAGATGCAACAGCAGCACGGGGCGATCTCTGGCGCATGACCAGTGCCGCTGCCTACGTCACCGTCTAGCCATAATATTAGGCAAGTGTTAGGCAGTATTATTTTCCACAGGCATTAAACTTTGCTGATGAAAATGAACGATGTCAAACAAAATGTTGGTTAAAACTTTAGAAGAAATGATAATCATAGGAAATCAAGTCAGCCATGATTGATTTTTTTTTCTTCTGCAAAATAGAAGCGATTTTTTATGGAAAGAATATTCCAAAATTGAAGGCCAGGCTGAATAACTAACGGTCTATATCAGGGATATGACTGCCTGGAAGGAACCATCATTCATTCATTCATTCAATGGTTGTCCAACCATCCGGCTACTTTTATTTGATGTATATGGCCACCTTTTAGGTAGGTGCACAAAAGACCGAATTGCTGTGAATCTGCACAGGTAAAACCACCAGCAAAAATTACAGCATCAGGCAAGTGGAAATCTTTAAAAAAAACAAACAAAAAAAAAACCTCCACAGCACGTGAATGAGATTTCCCTGTGGGAATTGATATGTGGTATAAATGTTACAGTCAGCAGTATATCAATTTGTTGCACATTTTCACTCCATATTTCAACACAGAATGGGTGAAATTTGTGACGATTCAACAAACACATGAGGATTTACTACTTATTAGAAGCGAGATCTGGTACTAAAAATGTTTGTCTCATGTGAACTTACCCATATACTCAAAGAGAACCTGTCAGCATGATTTTGTAATGTAAATGCTAAAGCGCTGTAATGGCACTGTGATACGGAATCCATTGATATCTTTGATGAAGAAATTCGCTTTCTAGTTCTTTTTTTAATCACCATTTGAAGTTTTCTGCCAATTAGATTTCGGTGCGCAGGGGCCGGACTGTGCACCGGGTCGTCTTCTCCCTGTCTGATTCCCCGGCCCCTCCGTCTGCTGAGATTCAGACTGGAGAAAAGAAAACTTCAAATGCTGATTACAGAAGAACGACAAAGTGGATTTCTTCACGAAAAGTATCAATGTAATCAGTATTACAGCACCATTGCTTTACAAAATCATGCTGACAGGATCTTTTTAAGGGATTGTTTACTTTATTTTAAAAGGATCAACCCTACTAAGCAGTTTATATGGGCAAGTAGATTATGGAAAACTGAATAAAATAAATACCTCAATAGGATATTTTATTATTCCAGTGAAATACCCTTTTTTCTTATATGTAAATGAGCTGTTAAGATCTATGGGTCGGACACTGATCTCCCTGAGAATCTGCCTCCAGAGATTATTATAAAGGAAAGGGGGAGTTACCAGTGTGAGACATGGAACTAACACAGAACAGGAGAAATGAACTTTATCTCCTAAACATCTTATCAGCTGCAGCTCTCTCAGCTATGCTGCATTGTAACAATATTGTAGCCCTGTCTGCCTGTGAGATGGAAGCTGAGAGGAACCTGCAGATGTGTCAGGTATAATCACACACAGCTCTGCAGTGAGATCAGGTAAGCGGCCATTACACACCACACTGATAACTGCATCTTACATTTACAATAATCTCTGGGAGGGAGATTCTCATGCAGATCAGTGTCCGGCCCATAACCTGGAACACCTCATTTACATAAGAAAAACAGATTTCTCTGAAAACACATCAGATCAGAGATCTCATTTTATTCAGCTTCCTATGTCCTGCAGGCCCATATAGACGGCTTAGGAGGGTGGATCCTACTGACAGATTCCCTTGAACATGAGCTTGGGATATAGAGTGACAATTACCAATACACTCAGGCAAAGCCCGAATGCAGGCAGTGATCATGGTCGACACAAAAAAGAAAAAATACTTATCAGCTCTCCAGCAGTATATTATAGTCCTGGGGTCTTTCAATTGAAGAAGAGATGTACAGAAGGTAAAAATCCCAGCTGGAGGATGTGAGAGCAATGGGAAAAATCCAGCAATCCCAAAAGAAAAAATTGGATTTTAAAGACTTCACGTTTAATGAAACTAGATTAAGAAAAAACATAAAGAAACATAGTGAAGGGAAATAGGAACAAAAAAAAAAAAAAAAAAAAAAAAAAAGGAATGACGCGTTTCAAGCCAGCATGGTTCTTACCCATATGATACCAGGTAGGATTTATCCTATTGCTCTAGTGATCATGGTCGCATCCCAGCAGATTGTAGCACAGTTGATAGTAGTTTTACCATCTAACAACGTATGCAAGTTATTCCTGCACTAACCGACTAGTCTCAGGAGCAAGTTTTTTTTTTTTTTAAATTAGAAAAAAAAAATCTATAAAACTTGGGGAATGCATTCTAGTAGTGTATACGCCTTAAAATGGTTTTAGAAACCAGGCCGGCAGCACTGTGGAAGCATGTGAAACCTAGATTGTTGCCCAAGTTCCTCCCCGCACATGTAGGAGGCCAGACTGTACAGGATCCAAGTGCTAGGCCCCTCCAGAAGCCGGCTGCCCACGACAGGACAATATAGGACCTTCACAAATGTGCTTAGGCGCTGATGTGCAGCATTAGCTGCCATACTGCTGTGCTCGTGTCCTGCATTAGTACATCCAGGACGACAATTCTGGACCCTCATTAGGTATCAGACTAATCACTGTCCCAAAAAAAAACAAAACAAAACCCTGACTTTTCTTTACTCACCCTTCGCTGCTTCTACAGTTTCTTGGAGCAGAGGCAGAAACTCAGGACTGGGCCTAGGGAGGGTGACGCTAAACACTTTTTAAAATAAATATTACCCAAAATATTTTGGTTTTTGGTCTCAGAATGCAGTGTATAGCATTTTTTTCATGCATTTTCTTTCCCACGTGAATTAGTCTGTCAGGACGAGGCATGAAGCAGGGAGGTGACAACGCAATACATTCTTGAGAAAATTGCTAAAATTTCCTTCACTGAAAAATGCCCATTTTTTTCATTTTTTTGCCTTCGACTTGTTGGATTTTCATGCGACCTAATACAGGAAGCAAATGTAATCCCCAGAACAATAGCTGTCAGGACAAATCACTAGGACCGCACGGTGAATAAAGTGTAATCTGGCCGCCGTCTGCACTAAATAAGGTAAACACGGCACGTCCGGCATAAAGAATGGCTTCACAACCCTCTTCCGTGGGACGCTTAGTCAGCTGTGCCCGCTTCTAAAAACTGCAGGTATGCCAAGTACTCATTTACCAAATTTTGACAATTTTCAAGTTATTTTCAGAGGCGGCGCCAGAAACATACAATTGTTGGCGAATCCCCACACAGCTCGGAGAAAGTTAGACGAGTGGCTACTACACAACCGTGGAGGAGCAGCTTCAGCCAAGGTGGTGGTGGGAGACTAAGCTGAGAACTTTTTGGGGGGTTTTCAGAGAACATACAATGTTATGTTTCGGATTGGTCATCAATTTCTGATTTACAGGGGTATAACTCGCTAATCGGTGGTGGGGTGGGGGATGTTAAGAGTTAGACCCCAACCAATTGATAGCCTATCCCAAGGGTATGGTTATCAATATTGTAGTCCCAGAATGCTCCTTTACAAATGGGGCCACAAACAACTGCAAGATAAATGAAGTCTTACATGGTAACAGCTCCAAATAAATGACCACCCATGAAACAGAAGGTCAGCTCAATTCAGTAGATAGGGAGCTGCTCGTACGGATAGGCTGTCTGTTCTGGCTTTAGAGGAGCGGATCCCAAATGGAGGACCACCTCTATAACGTCCATATTCCCAAATAGCACATATGTCCAGGGGTTGTCATGAGGAAACACTTATACAGTCTCCACACACGTGGTGGGTCATGCCAACAAGTAATTTGGGTCTCTGGGCACATTTGGGGCTTTTCAGAGGACTATGGCGTAACCTGGTAACCCAGTGTGTATGGGAAAAGCTCTGCCTGCGCCTCGACAATTACACAACGCACAAGTGAATTATTTCTCTATTTTAATTAAAAGGCTGACTAGTGTTCTTATACAGGGAGGAAACATTAATTCCAGTTCTCAGATACTTCAGGGAGCTCGCAAATATATAGGCTCTATGCACAATGAAGGCCACTTCTCCCCATTCCCCATTTTTTATTTTGGATGCTCAACTGGAGCAATATAATAAAAAAATGGATTGCAGAAATCCATGCACCAGCTGCAGATGCAACTATTCACCAATATGGAACAAATTCAGATTGCAAGTAAAATAGAGATTGTATATAAATGTGAATGACCCGACTGAAAGAAGCATAATAGATAAGTGCTATAAAGGAAACATTGCATTTACTTACGATAGAGATAGCAGCAAACAGCAGTACAAGGTAGTGAGCATGCAATAAACCGGCAGAGAGATACACACTGAATTTAACTGCAATATAGATTTATTAATATATCGTATATATGATATATTTTAAACTACTGAAAACAAATTCGGAATTATGCCGACAGCAAATAACCCCTTTTATTTGCCCGATAGGAGAATTGCTCTGCAGAGTAACGTCGCAGCCCCCTGAGAACCAGCAAAATCTTCTAATTCCACTTCACCTAATTAATACTGCATGAAAAGAGGCCATTTTCTGCGAGGGGAGGGAGGAAAGGGGATGCAAGTCAGGAGAGGTACCAGAGCAAAGACCCATCCACAGAACAGCGCAGTGCAGCACACGGATCTATACCTGCACTCCGGCAATGACTGCAGTGCATTAATGAGAGGTCGTGGAGGCGCTGAGATCTTACTGCAGCGCAGGCAGAACTGCGGCACTGTAATAATGGGGGAAAAATATCCTGATCAGAAGATTCTACTGCGGACGATTTACTGCCCAACGACCAGGACACCAAACAGGATACATATAGGCCGGCGTGAAGAAGGCTGCAAGATATAGGGGAAGTTTAGCAAGCAGTGTCGGATTGTGCCGGAGTCAATATACTTCCTCTAATCTGGTGTTGACAGGGCATCAAAGCGTCGGATTACTAAATAATCTGAATCATTAGACTGACTAATGCCAGATTATCCGAAGTTATGGTCTAAGTAAAGCAGGATAAAGGAAATTTTGCATCGATTTATTTTTACGTAATGTGCATTGTGTTAACTGTGATGAGATGCATGAGGTCGCCAAGTATCCAGGATAATTCACAGAGAACAGTGACATTACGCCGCCCTGCAACTCACGTATACACGTAAAGTCCAAAGGAATATGTGGACTGATGCGGCCATCACTGCGGTACAAGCAGCGTCTAGCTGCATGCCTGGGCTTTCACGTTGCGGCCGCAGCATTCTGCACAGCATGGGGTTCACAGCACACATTTCCTGCAAGTGCACGTGAAGGGGTGCGTCACCTTTGCTTTCGAGAGGATTCTCGGCAGTAACTGCTGTAAGCCATAAGCAGTTTAGCACCTTTGATCTCAAAATGCATACTCTGTTACCGCCATGGTTCAATTCTGGCCCAATACTGGAGCACCGCTGCAGGTGAAAGCTGCCTGGTTACTTGCACCATAGTGGGAATAAGAAGGAGAACATTGGACAACGGCAGGTATAAAATGGGCAACCTAGATCTGCTCACTTACACATCAGGAGGCAAGGGGGATAGCGAACGCAAGTCTACAGATAGAACAGGTGCCCGATACCTGCCACGAATACAAGTGACCCGGCACGATATCTGTAGACCTCACCGGCCCTGCTCACGTCTCTACGCAGAAGTGAGCGGAGCCGGATTACCCTTTGACGCATCTGTAGACGAAAACGTAGGGAACTTCAAAAATACTTAGATTATAAGCTCTTACGGGCAGAATCCACTCAGTTTCCCGGTCGTTGATTAGTGATGATGATCGGATTTGGGAAGTGCAGCAGAATATGGCGGTGCTATTGAATCAATGGTCATTCTTATAAAATAACCGTAGGGTAAGATTAAATCAGAGCAGTAATAAAGACAGCAGAAACGGCACAGGACTCGGCAGCGTCACACCAAGCACTTGGCAAATAGAAGGTTAACCCAGAAAAGCTGCAGAACAGCTAAGAAAAGAGCCGGCGAATTCATGCGGGTTCTGTAACGGTTACTGTGACACTCACCTATTCATTCGACCTACGCACGGAATGAATAAAAAGAGGGAGGAAGAGAAAAGGCAAGAAAAAAAAAGTGCTGATTGGGTTCTGAAATCACAAGACAGCAGCAGCGGGAGTGGAAATTTCCCTTCCTCTCAGTCAGCAGCATTACCAGGGTCTTATTTCCATTTCAATTGTGGGGAGGCGGCACATCACAAGAGCGGCTGGGAACAGTTATAAAAGGAAGACAGTTACCCCCCTCCCCAGCTCTTAAAGCCGCAGCAATGTACTCCCACAATTGGGTGCCCCCCAAACCGGAGTGGTGGTGGTGGGGGGGGGGGCATTTTTATTTTATTTTTAAAGACGGGAATCTCCATTTATCACGGGATGCCGGAGGGACGCTTTGGAAACGGCACATAGCTGCAGCATTGTGACATTTGCACAGGGCATCGCACATTTGTATCCTCTTGCACAGAGGCACTAAAATAAATCATCAAGTATCTTCCAGTGTAAGGTTATATGTGACGAGATGGCGGCATAGCCCACCTGGAGGAGACATCCTGGGGGTCACAGCTGTTCAAGTGTGAATGGTTTTTAACCCTTTGCTGACCAAAGAAAGCAGACCCCCCAAAAAGGACATGTCGTCGCATCTACGATGCACCTGTGTGTGGCCTAGTAACGGAAACCATTTTGAAGGCTGTAACAGCAATGACTTGTCCTTTTCACCTCATCCATTTTCTTGTTAAATCAGCGAGGTATTCAGCCCATATACATGGCCACTACATTACCCAGCAATGTAATACTAGAACAGTACCACACACACAAACCACTGCAATGTTCATCCATATATAGGTTAGAGCCTATACATTTCTGTGAATTCTGATTCATTTTAATGGTGTAGGCCACAAAATAGCTGATTATGACCAGTTTTTGCATCTGGCTTAAGGGATAAAGTAATTATTTCAGACAATTAAAGCCCCCCATACACCTTAGATGGCAGTCAGACAATCGTTCGGCTAGCAAGCATCTCCTCCTACTCTCCCATACACAGAAGAACTTGCTGACAGACTGCCTGGGGGTCTCCTGGTCCAAAGAACTCAACATCCTTCTAGTCATACATGAGGCTGATGAGACAGTCAGGAGACCCGCGGCCGGACAGACCATGAACTCAGCCCAATTCTACATAAAGGGAGTCCTTTATCACATGGGATGCATTGCACACATGCTGTTGCCCATAGCAACCAGACTCCAATTTTAACAGGACCTTTCAAAATGGAAGTGGAAAATGGGTTGCTATGACAACTACTGCACTCGGATTTCGCACCAATCCCCAACACAACAAAACTTATAGAAGACATGTGGGGTGGATTCACCTAAGTAAAGACCACCGTTCGTTAGATATAAGGCATTTCGCTGGTTGAACGACCGTTGTACCGATGCAGCCATTTATATTTTAGTCGTTCAACCAGGCCATACAAGTTCAGCAACATTGGGCAAGGAACAATTGCCCCCCCCCCCCCCCAAATGAAGACCATTAATGGACGAACAATCCTTCCCCCACCCTTCTTTTTGGAATAAAACATCTTCCAGAGGAAAAATAAGCAATCTCAACTATAGCTTAAATAGCTTGCAAAAGAAGACTGAGAGGAGACTTAATAGCTGTCTACAAATATCTGAAGGGCTGTCAGTGTAGAGGGATCATCCTTATTCTCATTTGCACAAGGAAACACGAGAAACAATGGGATGAAACTGAAAGGGAGAAGATACAGATTAGATATTTAGAAAACTTTTTGACAGTTAGGCTGTGTGCCCACGTAGCATTTTTCAAGCGTATATGCTGCGGAATTTCCGCAGCGTAAACGCTTGAAAAACGCATGTATATCCGCACCCCATGGTCCCCAATGGGATTCCGCAAGTTCTATGCACATGCTGCGGATTTTTCCGCAGCGTTTATGCCGCGTTCAAAAATCCGCAGCATGTCATTTAATTTTGCGTTTCCGCAAGCGGAATTGCCTTTGTCCAATGCATAAAAAATGCAAGGCAATTCCGCATGTGGAAAACGCGTGATAAACGCGCGAAAAATGCGCGATAAACGCGTGCGGAATTCCGCATGCGTTTTTCCGGGAGAGGACTTGCATTTATGCAGCAGAAATTTTCTGCTTCATAAATGCAACGTGGGCACATAGCCTTAGGGTGATCACTGAGTGGAACAGGCTGCCACCAGAGGTGATGAGTTCCCCTTCAATGGACGTCTTCAAACAGAGGCTGGACAGACATCTGTCTGAGATGGTTTAGTGAATCCTGCTTTGAGCAGGGGGTTGGACCAGATGACCCAGGAGGTCCCTTCCAACTACCATTATATGATTCTATAACATTAGTCAAGTAAGAAAGGATGGTCGATCATTTTAGCTTTTTTTTTTTTTTTTTTTAATCAACTTTATTGTATAATGAGGGGGCCTTAAGGAGCAAGTTATTTTTATTTAAAAAAAAATCAAATACATATGAAAATAAGAAACAATTTAATATAGCTTATCAGAGAAATCTGCTTCTTTCTCCAATTCTTGTAAAAAAAAATGAATCTGTCTTCAATGAACCCAGATTTTACCCATTACTGAGCTAGAAGATGACAATTAGTGCTGATGAGGTTATATGTAGAGGGGAGGGGCAGTAGAAAGGAGGAGCTAGAGGCAGAGCTCCTCCCATCCTGCTTTTACATATATAATCAGCAGTCATCTCCCATCTCAGTAATGTAATCTGTCTTCAGTGAATACAGATTTTAGCCATGAATGGAGAATGAAAGATCAATCCAGGAGGAGAATAATATTTCAAAGTTGCATATTTTCACGTAAGCTATTGATTTATGGAATAAAAATATATCAACGGTTACACTTTAAATAGAGGTTAAAACTACGGTTACTCTTTAATGTCCGCATTATCTACTGATTGATGAATGTTGACTATCACCTTCAGTTCATGGTTTCTATTCTCCGGGACTTGAAAAATCCCATTAATTCCAAGATGAAATGGACAGTCTTTCATGAAGCCAAGGATGCATGCATAAGTATATTGCAAAGACTGGCTTGGCAATGGGTTCAATTTGTTTAACAGGGTTTTTTTTAGCAGATCTTCTCAAAATCCTCTTTAAAGACAGCTTCTGCATAGCTGCTCATTTGAGATTTTTCTTAGAGCGAGAATTTGAAAATGCCATGTGGGTAGGGAAAAAAAGTGCCGGTCACTTTAATTTGGACCCTGATGGAATCTGCTCCCAAACTAAGCACCGTACAATGAAAAGGCTGTAAAGAAAAACAAAAACCACACACTTTCCAAAACCGCTCTAGTTAACGCTATCGATACAGAAAAACTCTTCCAAAAACATGACTGATTCTTGAAAGTTTTTACTTGAAAATTCTTTTTTTAAACTCAACAAAAACTTCCATGTGCACCTAGCTTATGTGGTAGTCTTGGATTCATATGACATTCACAAGGGCTCATGAACCCTTGGACAAAATATACAAAGCGCAACATTTCATGTGCCAGATTACCAAAAATTCTGGATGATCAGACCATCAAATGAATATATATGTAAGGTTATGAAAGCCACTAGAAAAAAAAAATAAAAACCTTAAAAAGGGGTATTCCCACCTCCAAGATCCTATGTAGTAGGTGTAATATTAGCAAATACCTCCAATTATAAATTTAGAATAGTTCTTCTGATAAACAATGTCACTTACCCCGTGTGCAGTAGCTTAGATTTCCATGGTTATGACCACTAACAACTGTCACTATATGAGTGGTCGTAACCATGGATACCTAAGCTACTGCAATGTCCTGCACATGGGGTAAGCAACATAGCTAAACAGAAGAACTATACTCCATTTCTAATTGAAGGTATTTGCTAATATTATTACACCTACTACATATTATGGGACAGGATCTTGGAGGTGGAAATATTCCTTTAAGGGTTTAATCACATTTGCAGGTCACAGTTTTTTTACCTGCACTTTTTAGAGGCATGTCAGCCGGAGTTGGGAAAAAAAAAAAAAATCTTTTAGCAGCTTTTTACCCTATATATTGCAAAACATTAAATTGGTGATGAAAATGAGAAGAACAAAAAATCTGTACCACATTTACATGAAGACTTTAAAAAAAAAAAAATGTTATTACTAGTTAAAATCTGAATTTTTCTGCTCCTGTGACACAGTGGATAATACAAACAAAACCGTGATTAAGATTGTGCCGCTTTTCCAGTACATACGCCGATACAGTCTTGTGAAATTCCACATCACACTGCAGATTGGTGCTGGAAACAACGATGAGATGATCAGAGAATCTGAATCGCAAGACGCCAAAATAAAGGAATTTTACCCAACACTGCAAAAGGAAAACAAGCGCAGCAGTCAGTAATTGGTCACATCCTCGATCCAGCAGCAGAAATTAATGACAATGAATGTGGTCATGCTGAAATCCAGCGTGCCACGGAAGAAGTGACTTGCAGGTCGCAAAAACACCACATTCACCATTATTTGTAGCTGTGCGACATGGAAACTGCGCATCTCCATGGCCTACATTCAATCAGATGGGGAAGGATTTAATGCATTGTTTATACTTGAGAAAAAAAAAAAAACATGAGGATTGGATTGATCGCCCATCAACTTTCTTCTTCATGTATATGGTCAGCTTTAAATTTGACCAGATGGACCTTAAACTAGTCCTTATCTCAGTAATCTGCATCCTCGATGACAAGTGACACTTTTAGTACTTTACTGTGTAATATTTTGGTTAGTAAAAGCATTGCCCATTATGGAATATTCCGCCAACAATCCATTAAATCTGGCCATACACGTAACAATTTGCTTCAGATCCAACCAGCATTCTAACTTTCTCCACTGTAAAGATGGCTGTACGCTTAAAGGGATTTTCCAGAACTTAAAACATCAAATTTCTGGGAGTCCGACTCCCGGCAATCCCTACAGAGTAGAGTAAAGGTTCTGCAAAGCATCAATGCTCGATGGAAGGTCTAGTGGCTGAAAATGGAGAAGCGACTAGGGAAAGCGCAATAGGGTTTTATCCAACGACCAGTGATAGTAGAGAAAAGGTAAAGCTCAGCTGGTTCAGATGTGTTATACACAACATACAAAACCCATAAAGTACCACGGTTTGAAAAACCAATATGATGGCAGGTAGGAAAAGGAAGGCTGGGTGTTCTGCAATGCTGGTAGGGATCCAAAGGAAGATTTAATGAAGGTAACAATGTGGTTTATTGTCACATTTTGAAGTCATCCAACTTTTTCATCAGGAAAAAACAAAATAGTGTTTTTTTTTTTCTGATGAAAAACTTGGATGCGTTGGATTTAAACCGCATTGTTACCTTCATTTTCTCATTGAAGATTTGTTTGGATCCCTACCGGCAACGCAGAACACCCATCTTTCCTTGTCCTACCTAGTGGCTGAAAATGGCATTGCAACTCGCAAGCTCCATTTACTTGGGATTTTCAGCCATCCTATTGATGGAGATGCCAGATCCCACACTGAGCGTTTTTTGTGTATTCAAGTCCCAGAAAACCCCTTTAAAAGATTCAGACGGGTCAGACTTGGACTGATGAAGCGCACATCTGGTGTTTTGTATAAGCAAGCTGATCATCAACCGATCAGATCAAAGTTTTTTTTTTTTTTAAGACAAACTAGTCGGGTTTGCACAAAATGGTAACTGCTTGGCCAATCAAGTTATACATATCACTTCAGCCAATAAGGGCCGAAAATAATCCATCATGACAGATCGCTGTAGTCTGCCGTCAGCAATTGCAAACTATGATCAAAATGAGTCATTTCGACTTACTCTCATCTTATGTGTACGGCCAGCGTTAGGACCTTGGTCCTTAATGGGGGCAAACACTGCAGGATATCTGTGCACACGTCCTGATCAAAAGGGATTATTTCATATCATCCATAATGGAAATGTAGTTACCACCAATGTAACAAACGGCCCTTAGTCGGAAAATTATACTAATCAATTATCAGTGATTTATAGGGTTGTCCTGATATTTAGGGGGATTCACTGCTGGAGTGAAGTGTGTGTCTGTCGACGCCAAAAATGTTTGTGTTTTGTGCCAGCAAAATTAGAGGGAAGGTAGCAATAAAGCGTCAGGGGACGCTGGCAATACTCGTCTATAGGATTCCTCGTTATCCCATCAGGAAGACAAGGAGTTAACAGATTGTGGTCTCCAGCAGATCTGCAGTTGTGACTATGACAGACCATCCCCCCATGCCTCTCCATCTCCTCCAGAGGCTGAGAGCTTCATTCAAAACAAGACGATGTGGAGAAAAGAAAAAAAAACACAAAGAAGGTCAAAAGGGAAGCCATGAAGGAGCTGATGGTGAATGACCACAGACCTCCACCTCTCCTTATAAAATGTGGACAAGGGCTGCAAATTAAAGAGCAAGGACGAGGAAGGGGGGGGGGGTAAGGATTCTCTGCCAATGTAGAATAAGATGGCAGCCCCCCTTGCTGTCTCCCATCGACAGTCACACAGAGCGCTATTTTTAGCATCCAATGCGGCTGACTTCAGAGGCGCCCCCCCCACCTCCTCCCATCCACCATGAAATGTGTCACACCACCGATACAGAGACTTCCCCACCACTGCCATCATCTAACCTCAGCCAACAAATGGTTAATGTCAGGTGTTCAGCATTGTCAGGGTTACACAATGATGAGGAGATGGAGGCTCTAGAATGCCTATGGGCAGAGCAACGTCATCCTGCCAGCACCAACCATGGAGCTACCTCCTGGAGATGGATGGCTGTGCATTACCCACCTAGTCACCGGCAATATTGTATCAGCCGACAATGGAGAACCATATATAATAAAGAAAGCAGAATGTGATGTTGGGTCCTGGAACGTCATCCATCAGGATGCCCTTGGGCCACACCTTGACGAGCACTCTACCAAGTCCACCAACCATAGCATTCAGGAGCCATTTTTTTTTTCTCCCCCCATTTTCACACTGTATCAAGTTTGTAGAAACACTGATCATCATCATCACTGGTCATCCCATACCCAAGAGATAAGACTCCATTAGTGATGGCACTCATCCTCACCCACCAGAGGTCACCGCTTTATGGAGACGTTCTCACCGCAGTCATCACCCCCAGCATTTCTCCATCCTATCGGATATCAGGAGGACTATAGGGCACTACATCTAGGATTAGGTCTGCTATAGCATCATTAATTCCAGGAGAAGAGGGTTTACATGTGTGTAATACATGGCTTCAAGAAACTGGTAGACAAGGAAGAGGACCTCTAGAGACACTGTGCAGAAGAAATGCACAGTAAATCCTCTGTATCAATCAAAACAGCAATACAAAAAAATAAAGAAAAAAAGTCTCCCCAAGAAGTCATCCTCCACCCCACTATAGTAGCACCACTACTCCCACAGTGCCTCAGATCATCCTGTATAAGCTCCACCACACACTGCCTGACCCTGTGCACTGGACACAGCTGGCATTAACCCTTAGCACTGAGATATGCTGCAGACTGCTCAGTGACAGTCACCTCTGCAGGAATCTACCCCATGTGACCGCTGCCTGCAGTCAGGATGCACAGCTGCATTACAGGGAGGGAAAGTCACTGCAGCCATCATTGCCATCAATCACTGGCTGCAGTCACAGCGCCGCCTGCAGCCGCTCCCCCCACCCCAGATGAATGACGGCGGCAGCGCTCACCCCAGCTGCTGGCTGTGCGGCCCAGGATCTCCCCACTTCTCGGGTTGTAGATGAACTGCTTCCATTCAGACGATGGCTGCTCCCCATTCTTGTTCTCCTCCTTGGCCATGGTGCTGGTGCTGCTGGAGATGGCGGGGTGGGTGAAGCAATGACTCCCGGAGCTGCGATGCGCTCGATAACGTGGACTTGCAGCCTGGACCACTACGTCCCCGCCGGCCGCTCTCCAATCTGAGGCCGCTGCGGCACCAGCACGCAATTCCCCGGCACAGCAGATTCGGGGCGTTTCTGTAGTTAGCCAATCAGAAATCAGTTAGTGAAAGTTAAGGCGGAGTCTAACGGTTTGGAAAACCAATTGTGGTCAACTATGGGCGTGACTTTAAAGACTAGTGGAGGGAAGCCCTGCGCAGGAGGGCGGGGTCAAAGAGCCACCGTCCAATCAGAATTATTGCTGCATAACGGGGATCGCGCCCAGCCTGCTAGCGGGCGGCTTGTGCTGCTGGACGCGGGGACGAGCCTGGTAGAATGAAGCAGTGCGCGTCCCCGCCTGAGCGCCTCATCTTGAAGCGGGAACTGGTGCTGCCCTCTGCATCCGCAGCCTGGTCACATGTGCCCGCATCCCGGCACCGGCGGCACTGCTGATACCCGTGTGTGTGCGTGTACCGGGATCCCGGGCTGCTCCGTGTGCACAGCGCGGCCGGACATCGGTTATTTAGGGCGCCCTCCTATGCTATAGCGGGAGGAAAGGGATATTTTCTGACATTCCCCAAACCTTTATATATGTCACACCCCAAAGTAATGCCCTTGAGCAGAACAGTGCCCCCAAAATAGTGACAGCCGCAGTTCCGCCCACAGTAGTGACAGCCGCAGTGCCCCCATACTAGTGACAGCCGCAGTGCCCCCATACTAGTGACGCCTGCAGTGCCCCCATACTAGTGACAGCCGCAGTGCCCCCATACTAGTGACAGCCGCAGTGCCCCCAAAGTAGTGACAACTGCAGTGCCCCCCATACTAGTGACACCCGCAGTGCCCCCCATACTAGTGACACCCGCAGTGCCCCCCATACTAGTGACACCCGCAGTGCCCCCATACTAGTGACAGTAGCAGTGCCCCCATACTAGTGACAGTAGCAGTGCCCCCATACTAGTAACAGCCGCAGTGCCCCCCATACTACTGACAGCAGCAGTGCTTCCTATACTAGTAGGAAAAGAAAATCCCGGCACTCACATGTTGATAATCAGTTGATTTATTCCACAACTCACACAAGACGTTTCAGCCTGTCCAAGGCTTTTTTCAATTGTCAAAAGCCTTGGACAGGCTGAAACGTCTTGTGTGAGTTGTGGAATAAATCAACTGATTATCAACACGTGAGTGCCGGGATTTTCTTTTCCTACAGACATTGTTTTCCACGTGCACCACCCTAGCTATACGGAGTGCCGACTATTCCTTTTTGATACTTCCTATACTAGTGACACCCACAGTGCCCCCCATACTAGTGACAGCTACAGTGTCCACATACTAGTAACAGCCGCAGTGCCCCCATACTAGAGACAGCAGCAGTGCTCCCCATACTAGTAACAGCAGCAGTGCTCCCCATACTAGTGACAGCAGCAGTGCCCCCATGCTAGTGACAGCCGCAGTGCCCCCATGCTAGTGACAGCTGCAGTGCCCCCCATGCTAGTGACAGCCGCAGTGCCCCCATGCTATTGACAGCCGCAGTGCCCCCCATACTAGTGACAGCAGCAGTGCCCCCATACTAGTGACAGCCGCAGTGCCCCCCATGCTAGTGAAAGTGACAGTTCCCCCCATACTAGTGACAGCCGCAGTGCCCCCCATACTACTGACAGCCGCAGTGCCCCCCATACTACTGACAGCAGCAGTGCCCCCATGCTAGTGAGTGACTGCCCCCATACTAGTGACAGCAGCAGTGCCCCCATGCTAGTGACAGCCGCAGTGCCCCCCATGCTAGTGAAAGCGACAGTGCCCCCATACTAGAGACAGCCATAGTGCTCCCCATACTAGTGACAGCAGCAGTGCCCCCCATACTAGTGACAGCCACAGTGCCCCCCCCATACTAGTGACAGCCGCAGTGCCCCCCATACTAGTGACAGCCGCAGTGCCCCACATACTAGTGACAGTAGCAGTGCCCCCCATTCTAGTGACAGCTGCAGTGTCCCCTTACTAGTGACAGCCACAGTGCCCCCCATTGTAGTGATAGCAGCTGTGCCCCCCATACTAGTGACAGCCACAGTGCCCCCCATACTAGTGACAGCTGCAGTGCCCCCATACTAGTGACAGCCGCAGTGCCCCCATACTAGTGACAGCTGCAGTGCCCCCCATACTAGTGACAGCAGCAGTGCTCCCCATGCTAATGATAGCTGCAGTGCCCCCCATACTAGTGACAGCCGCAGTGCCCCCCAAACTAGTGACAGCAGCAGTGCTCCCCATACTAGTGACAGCAGCAGTGCCCCCCATGCTAGTGACAGCTGCAGTGCCCCCCATACTAGTGACAGCAGCAGTGCCCCCCCTGCTAGTGACAGCTGCAGTGCCCCCCATACTAGTGACAGCCGCAGTGCCCCCCATGCTAGTGATAGCTGCAGTGCCCCCCAAACTAGTGACAGCAGCAGTGCACCCCATACTAGTGACAGCAGCAATGCCCCCCATACTAGTGACAGCTGCAGTGCCCCCCAAACTAGTGACAGCAGCAGTGCTCCCCATGCTAGTGACAGCTGCAGTGCCCCTCATACTAGTGACAGCAGCAGTGCCCCCCATGCTAGTGATAGCTGCAGTGCCCCCCAAACTAGTGACAGCAGCAGTGCTCCCCATACTAGTGACAGATGCAGTGCCCCCCATACTAGTGACTGCAGCAGTGCCCCCAAAGTAGTGACAACAGCAGTGCCCCCTAACTAGTGATAGCTGCAGTGCCCCCCAAAGTAGTGACAACAGCAGTGCCCGCCCATACTAGTGACAGCAGCAATGCCCCCAAAGTAGTGACAACCGCAGTGCCCCCTAACTAGTGATAGCTGCAGTGCCTCCCAAACTAGTGACAGCAGCAGTGCCCCCCAAAGTAGTGACAACAGCAGTGTCCCCCATACTAGTCATAGCTGCAGTGCCCCCCAAACTAGTGACAGCAGCAATGCCCCCAAAGTAGTGACAACAGCAGTGCCCCCTAACTAGTGATAGCTGCAGTGCCCCCCATACTAGTGACAGCAGCAATGCCCCCAAAGTAGTGACATCAGCAGTGCCCCCCAAAGTAGTGACAACAGCAGTGCCCCCCATACTAGTCATAGCTGCAGTGCCCCCAAACTAGTGACAGCAGCAGTGCCCCCCAAAGTAGTGACAACAGCAGTGCCCCCCATACTAGTGATAGCTGCAGTGCCCCCCAAAGTAGTGACAACAGCAGTGCCCCCAAACTAGTGACAGCAGAAGTGCCCCCCAAAGTAGTGACAACAGCAGTGCCCCCATACTAGTCATAGCTGCAGTGCCCCCAAACTAGTGACAGCAGCAGTGCCCCCCAAAGTAGTGACAACAGCAGTGCCCCCCAAACTAGTGATAGCTGCAGTGCTCCCCAAATTAGTGACAGCCGCAGTGCCCCCATACTAGTGACAGCCACAGAAAAAATAAACATTTAGGTTGGCAGTCTTGCCTAGTTACATCAACAGTGTTCCTAAAATAGGTTGGTGGCATTGTGGTTGTCACTTGGTTCATGTCAATGTAGCTGCCAATAGATTGAGGGCAGCAGCTGTCACTAGTTTGGGAACACTGTGGCTTTTGCAAATTTGGTAGCATTGGGTTTGTCAGTAGTTTGGTGGCACTGTTGCTGAGAGTGTTGGCGGCACTGTTGCTGAGAGTGTTGGCGGCACTGGCTGAGAGTGTTGGCGGCACTGTGGCTGAGAGTGTTGGCGGCACTGTGGCTTTCACTAGGTTGATGACATTTTAGCTGTCATTAATTTTGGGGCATTGTAGCTTTCAATTTTGGGGCATTATGGTTGTCACTAGGTTGATGACACTTTGACTTTCACCAGTTTGGGAGCACTGTGGTTGTCACTAGTTTGGGGGCACTGGGGTTGTCATTAGTTTGGGGGCACTGGGGTCGTCATTAGTTTGATGGCACTGTGGTCCAGGATTTTAAATGCAGGTGGCCATTACATAGGGTTGTTGGAGATAAATGGAAGAAAATTCTAATAATAATAAATACAATTTTAATTATCATAGTTTATGTTATTCTATGACACCATTACATTTCTCTCCTATCCTGCAACAGCGGTCAGCATTGGTTCTGTGCATGCACGAGGCGTCACTGACAGGGTCTCCGTAGTGTGATACTGACCTGCACAAGCGATGAGACCCCATGACTATGTGACATTCCAGCGCTAAAGTGAATTCTTAATGTTTTTTCTTTTTTAGCTTTACCTTTTTCTGGCTGAGGCTTCAAAGTGCAAACTGGAGATTTGCCAATTCTCCCAGGAGTTCGGAGAGCTGCCCTTTTTTTTAATTCTCCCAGACATTTCAGGATTGTTGACGAGTATGCATAAAGCAATGGTATGGGAGCGTATGCCATCACTTTATTATTGATGGGGTTCTGACCTCTAGAACCCCCCCAGCAATCCCGAGAATGAAAATTATGCAGCGGTGGAGCAGCACAGTATCCTGATCGCTGTTTTTCCCTACACCATATGTTTGTCTCAGCGATATACCATTTATGACACGGGAACCCCTTTAAAGGGCTTGTCCACTCTTTCAATAAAAGTCTGCAGTCACTCTATACCACTGCAAACCTCTGAATCCTTACAGCATGCGCATCGCTGCTTGTGAGAGCTGGTGGTCACTTAACCGCAAATATGTGATTTGCATATGTGCAGACACATGTCCACTAGACTCACAGCATGCGCACCGCACTTTATCAGGATACTCCGGTGTTACTGGCAAGAGCGGGTGGTAACTTGACCGCAAATATGTGATTTACATACGTGCGGACACATGTCGACTAGACTCACTTGTATTGAGCGAGGCCGAGCACGTCTAGTCGGAATGTGGCTGGAAGTATTCAAATCTAATACTTGTTGTTAAGTGACTTTCACCGGAGAATCCTGACAGGGTGCGGTGCGCTTGTTATAAGGATTCAGATGTCTTCAATCACTCAGAAGACCGAACAACCCCTTTAGTACAGCTTTATGTAAATACATTTTTGGAAAATTAGAGAACCCTTGTTTTTTCATCTATTCTGAAAAGGTTTTTAATTTTTTTTTTTAACATTTTTGTAGGAGCCAGATATATATATTTAACAGTATGATCGTGAAGCTATTTCATTGCATATTTGGGACTGTAACTGAACATCTGAAGCCCTAAAACTCACCATTACTAACTAGACAATAAGAAAAAAATAACATTATATGACTAGAACCTGAAAAAGATGGAATTAGTGAGTGCGGGGGAATTTATTTTATGCTTTGTGCCAATATGTTTGTGCGTTTTGTGTTAGGTTTAGCTTTCAGACACATTTGTTAAAGTAAACGGTTTAAACTATTTTGCTTTCTTTGCTTATTTTTTCTTTTTTTATTATTATTATTATTTTGAGGTCTTTGAAACAGGCATTTTCATCGTTTTTTACATATTTATGACGTGAGACTTTTTTTTTAAAATATTGCACAAAATGTCACAATCTCATTACAGTAGATGGGAGGCATAAAAGTTTGAAATCAGCTGTATGGTGAAGTCTTACATCTAAACATGCGGCAAATGTATCAACAAGTGTTTGACACTTTCATAAATTTGTACAAACAGCAACAATGCAACCACAAGTAAAAGTGACATCAAATGTTCCTCCCATGATGAATTTCCCTTCATGTGTTTCAGCCGACTCGATTCTTTGGCTTCCTGCATGAGAACAGGACACCACTTCATTAATTTCTTGCATTAACACCTCGATCTTCTTCAGGAGGATGTAATTTCAGGCAGATTGAATCCTGCCAGCATGGCTCAGCTTCAGGAGGAGGCACGCTCTGCGCCTCTTGTGCTTTTCTCTTATTCACAATATTCTATTTGTGTTCCAGGCAGTAGAAAATCTGATTTTTATAAAATGAAATATCGCCAGCTTTAATGCCAATGACAGGACTTCACGGGCCAAGAGCTAGACCCCTGACTAGAAGCATATTCTGGCATTTAATAAAGTCTGAGGAACATGGTCAGGGCAAATGCAGGTCAGTATAATGAAATGACTTCATTGGTGTACGCAATCCTCATCATTGTGTCTAAAGGCCCCCATAGGCATCAGATAGCTTGTCGTTTGGCTGACTGCTGTCTCTCTTGATCGAGACGAAATTTCAATCTGCACATGCCTTGCCATGGCGCCATTTTACTGAAGACTGCTGGAAGATCAATCTGCTCATGCACCGCCACCGGCGCCATTTTTCTAAAGACCGCCAGAAGATCAATTTGTGTAAGCGCCGCCACAGCGAGGGTGGCGCCTGCATGAACTTTAAAACCTGAAGAAGATATAGACACTAGGGTTGAGCGAGTATGTTCTGTTCCGAGTATGCTCGGGCCGAGCTCCGAGTATTTACAGCTTCTCGGTGATATGGTTGAATCGCTCCCGTGTGCATGATTTGCAATTGTTTGACAGTTTTATTACATGTGAGGAATGTGTAAGAAATAGACATTCCTCTCATGTAATAAAACTGTCAAACAGTTGCAAATCATGCACACGGGAGCGATTCAACCATATCACCGAGCAGCTATAAATACTCGGAGCTCGGCCCGAGCATACTCGGAACAGAACATACTCGCTCAACACTAATAGACACCAAACGGAGGGGCTGGCTAGGAGCCGAAGACCCTACCCACAATCTCACCCCTATGCAAAAAAAAGCTTATGAAACCCAAACTTCAAATGCAGATTTCTTCAGTAAAAGTATCTATTGAAACTGTATAGCAGCGCCATTATGGCCATACCTTCACTTTAATGTACATAATTGTGCTGACAGGTTCTCTTTAAGCATTTATCGCAACTAGTAACTGAATCAGGATAGTGGACAACCTCTCTGATAGTTGCAAGACAGCAAACAAACTTTCCAAATGTAAGTTCAGAGAATGTTCCCAGGAAGATGTTTTGCCCGTCGCCCAGTCTCATTGAACATGTATGACCAGATTCAACAGCTGTAATGGAGTTAGATGTGTCTGGCTGCGTCATCTGAAGCATCGCTCAACAGAAAATGGTTGTTCAACCATCTTCCTTCTATTGTGTCTGGCCACCATTTGTCCCATAAATGTTCTGTTTTCTCTCATGCTGTAAGGGATTGAAAGTAATTGCATAGTATTGTCCCCATACACATATGATAAATATCGTCTGATCTTGCCAATTTTGGCAGGAATGGCCGACCATCTAACGTGTGTTGGGGCCACAATACTCTTTCCCAACAGATAATGAAGAGAAGGGGAGATAAGCTGCTGCCAGAGGAGTCTAGTAGCGGCTCTCTCACACTCGGGCAAGCCTGTGTATGGAGAAGTTGTGGGAGACAGCTGTCCGCCAATTGTTCAGCAGACATATCTATTGTGTATGGAGACTTAAAAGGTGTTAGCCATGCAAATGCAGAAGTGCATGACTCCATTTCAGATCTGTGTAAATCTGGATAACTTGAGACATCAATGCAAAATCTTCTTTGTTTTTTTTTATTTCAGTGGAATTGCCCTTTAACTAAATTGAAGCACAGATTGATGCATATAAGAAGAAATATCTGGGGTTTGAGTAATTAATTTTAGTTGTTTGCAACTACTTAAAAGTCTCCTTAAGTAAGGATATTTGGAGACAGAAGTTAATCCACTATACAATTAATACATTAATGACGTGTCAACAGATCGGACATAGTGGACCGTCACCAGCACATGCTGATGGTTTCCTGGCCGCTGCAATATACTTGATCTCTGGTCTCCATATTTAGTAGCTGTTATCCTTCCTGAGGACCAGCCCTAGGTCAGGCAGAATTTCAATTTACTTAGAGGTAACCCTACATCAGCCTCTATTATAAGGAATTCCTAATTTAGTGTAATGAAATAATGTCCACATATGTGAAGTCGATAACCACAGTCAGAGAGAATCTACTGAAAATCAATCTAGATGGAATCACTTTAAGCCTTCTAATATTTGTAGTGCACATATAATGCATCCAATGGTGTATTCGGCTACGTTCCCAAGATGAGTTTTTGGTAAACTATTTATGCTGCGTATTTAAAAAAAAATGCAAGTAACTTATTTTAATTCATAGGTGCAGAAATGGTGCCGAAAATCTGCAACATCAAAAACTCACCAAAAGCTCATAATTAGAACGTAGCCTAATATGGTCGAGTGCATGAGGCAAATAACTCAAATTCAGAGTAAGCGCGACCATATTGGACTGATTTAATGGATTTATGCCACCTACAGAGATACTCTTTTGTTCCTACCAGAGGCGGACATACCATTAGAGCAACCTGTGCAGCCGCAGGGGTCCAAAAGTTAAGGAGGCCCACTTCTACCGCCAAAGTAGATGGAGTTGTGATTATGATGAGCTATTAGACTGAGCTTAGACTGGAGCCCTCTACTGTCTGTGTCCTAGTTCCTACCATGTATAAAGGGACGCCAGATTCTTCAGGTGTTTTCTCAAGGCCATTGTCTAGCAGCGGAACATTTTCCTCTTCAGTAATGTATATATTAAAGGGGTTATACAAGGGTCCAATTGGATGTCAGAAAACCCGTTCACTTTACAGGACCTCAGAAACCTGCCCACTGATGGGCCAAGACTATTAGGATATATTCACACAGTATTTTGGCTGTAGATTTTTAAATTGATCTGCTTGAAAATCCACACCAAAAAAAATTGTGTGAGCATACCCTGAGGGCAGGGGCAGACGAACCATTGGTGCAACCTGTGCAGCCACACAGGGGCCCATGAGGTCAGGGGGCCACTACCGCCTACAAAGCAGCAAATCGCCAGATAATTTGGACAAGGATCGCCATGCAATGCTCGGACTGGCCGTCAGCTCTCCCGACAGAAGCATGACAGCCTGTATCTGTCACGCTCGGGTCAGAAGAGCCACTGGCCAGTCTGAGCATTGTGTTGCGATCCTCGTCCAAGTTATATGTCCATGGGACTTTCCCCATATACATTACTGGACTGCAAAGAGCCCATATACTGTTCTTGCACAGGGCCCCTCTTCCGTCTACTTGAGGGTACATGTACTAATCTGTTATATGCTTATTGAAGTAGAAATTCTGTAGCAAAATCCACATCAAATCATTTCAATTTTATTGCAGAAATGCTGGTGATTTACACCAGAATTGCAAATGGTGACGTCCATGGTGCAAATTCACAGCATAAATTAAGCAGCTTCAAATTTACTGCACCAGTCAATATCCACTGTGGTTTTTTGCAGCACCGTGTGCTGAGATATCATAAAATGTCAATCACATTGCTGATACTTTATAAGTCAGTGGATTTTTCCCCTTGAAATTCCAAACAGTAAGTCGGCTGTGTATCCACCCCGGGTGCCTATAACCTCAGTGGTAGAACTGTGGCTCAAAGTCTAAAGCTCTCCATATATCTGGCCACATTACTCTCCCAAAATTGCATTAGTAAAGGCGACAGTTCATGTGGGTCATAAAGATAGAAGTTAAAAGAAGGTTTATCTATGTTTTAATGCCCTGTTTGCAGACAAACACACATAATGGCAACAGTAGAAGTAGAAAGAAGAGCGAGATAGCCATTATCCTTAAAATAACATACAGAGTAGACTATGGCAATAGCTGCTTTTTTTGCCATGCAGTCTCTTACAAAAGAAAAATCAACAATCATGGCCATTGACTGAATAAACTACTGCCTTTTATATGACTATTATGTTCAGTGGGGCCCCTGGAATATGCACAAACACCTTCTTATTATCAGTTTATCTCACCTGCTAAACACATAGTTCTGTTTACTCACCAAACCTCCTTTGTAACTTTTAATCCCACACAATGACATGTCTTTCCTGCCAAAAATTTACTTTACTTCTCGCTTTGCATTAGCAAATATCAGCAAACCTCTGAATCCATGATAAGATTACATCATGTCTGTTTATGACTTGCAGACAATCCTAATGCTGCCCAAGCACTTTGGTTCTCCAAAATCTTCCCTAGACTGGAATGCCTCTCCAGCGCTGCTGGAGGTGATAGTGATCACGTCCCGTGAAGCCACCCACTAACTTCAGCGTTAAGACCGCTAATGGTGTTTTCACATTGCGTTCAGGCACCCATTAAGTGGCCCCGTTGCGACCCCCCCACTAAAAAATGTGATTCAGACTGTAACGCCACAGGCTGGGCTTTCCATGGAGGGGCTTAACTAAGCAGCTGTTTGGTATTCATGGTGAGGTCAGGCTTGAGCGACAGGTAGTTGCCAGAAACCACTCCAGGGCAGTGTCCGGAGCAGTAGTGTGGCACCCTGCTGTTCACAGGTACCAGAGGACCCAGAGTGCATGGATGGACTTTTCCACAAGAGGCCCTCATTACATACAAACACCTCCACCCTTCCACCTCATACCACCAGAGGAAGCCCTGATAGGGATATATATATGGAGGGTGGAGCCAGGCAGTCAGTTAGTTGTTTAGTCAGACAGAGTCAGAGAGTCTGAGAGAGAGCAGTGAAGACGCAGCACGTCTGCTGCTGAGTTCTGAGGGCCCCGAGTGTGGCCGACGGCAAGGAGGAGAGGAGAGAGGAGTTGAGGGGGCAGAGGAGCATCATAGGCTCACCCCGAATATACAAACCGGACACCTGGTCCGCGCCTACAGGGTCCTTTATACCCAGTAGGGACCACCGGCATTCCAAGAGGACTACAAGTCCCTGGCAGACCTGAAGCTAGACCCATAACAGGACCAGTAACCACGAAGGCCCCAGCGGCGACCAGGGATAGTGGTTGCCAGCAGAAGGTCCTACTACCAAGCGACAGGTGAAGGAACAGCACGACACATAAGCTAGGTCCAGTTGCAGGCTGGCCAGGAGCATACAGAGAGGCAGACACGGACCAGGAGGCCTTATACCCGCTCACTGGGGAGAAGTCCTGAAGTGCACCCATCCTACTGAGTACTCTGGACCGTACCTGACATCCGCACCAGTAAAGGTATTGAAGCGAATCCCCTGTCTCTGTCAGTTACTCCTGCTGCTCCATCCGCCCGCACTACAAGTCCCAGCATCACCACCATCACACTCCTCACTGCCCCGGGGGCCCGCTCCACCTGTGGGGAGCAGAAACACCTCAGCTGCCATCCAATCACCCCCGGCTGCCGAGTACCCCATTGCCCTGGGGGCGCGTCAGTAGCAGCAGACCCCAAGGTCAGGACAGGATGGCCAGGCAGGACAGGATGGCCAGTGGTACAGGTTCAGACTGTGCGGCTTCTGGATAGAAAACCGGACAGCCGATTGGTACTGGTACAGATTGTGCAGCTTCTGGATAGCAGACAGGATGGCCACTTGGTACTGTTACAGACCATGCGACTTCTGGATAACAGACAGGCCACCACTGGTATGGGTTCAGACTGTGCGACTTCTGGATATCAGACAGTACGGTCACTTGATACTGGTACAGACTGTGCAGCTTCTAGATAGCAGACAGGTCAGGTATGGAAGCAGGATACAGATTACACAACTCAAGAACAGGATCAGACAAAGCAGACAAGGAGACCTAACAGCATGCAGGCAAGTAACTAACTAACTAACTAACACAACTGTTGCTTAAGCACCTCCCTACAGGTGGAGGTGCCTTAAGTAGTAATTGTCTCCCAGTCATTGGCTGGAGAAACTTTAGGAGTGTGCGTACTGTCTCTTTAAGAGACAGGGAGCACGCAAGTGCCCAAAGCGCACTGCCAGGGAATCTGCCAGGCATGCACAGACCCTGGGGAGAGGGAGCCGAGGCCGGGGTGTTGAGTAAGTCAGCATCCTTGCCAAGGGAAGAGAGCAGAGGCATGTAAGGACACCGACTCTACACAGACGTATGCACTGACTGGGCTATAGACTATAATGGTGCCAGCAGAGCGAACGTGTGCTCTGACGTGCATCATTTTTGGGCAAATAGCCTACTGGAGGTAGACACTATGACGTAGTAGACTGCGTCTGGGTGTCTTACACGCCCAAAAATGACCAGGTCAGAGCGCACGTTTGCTCTGTCGGCACCATTATAGTCTATGGCCCCTTAGGCACATACGTCTGAATCCCATTTTGTGGGGGGTTCGGACGTAAGCCATGAGCCATTGAACAAGTGCCTGAACGCAGTGTGAAAGCACCCTAAGGCCTGTGATTAGCTGCAACCATCAGACGACTGATGGAGGAGACATCTTCACTATCGGACCAGCAGGGACCAGCATTTTGTGAGCTATGGAGTGGCCAGGAAGCACCAGGGACGTAATAATCATTTCTTTATTTTATAACATTGCTTATTTTAGGATAGATTTTGTGAAATCTTGGAAAACACTTTAAAGCACCACTCCAGCAGTCTTTTTTCATTTCACCGGTGGGGTGGTGTCACTAATGTCTGTTCCCTGCCCCTGGTAAAACACTTACCATCCACCATCTTCTGCTCTTCCCTACCACAGGAGACGGCTGGTAAGGATTTTACTACAGGCAGGGAACAGTCATTAGTGATACCATACCAGTTAAAAAAAAACAAAACAGAGTGGTGCTTTAAGTTGGCCATGCACATAAGATAAAAGCTGGATCAGTTAATGATCTTGTGGCTTCCTGTCTCTCCCCTTCCCCAACAGTAAATGTCAGTGACATGGGTGCAAGGCTTAACAAATATTGAAAACACTACTGAACCTATAAAACCCAGTACATTAGTAAACTGCACATATTCATATGCACATATACATTTATACAGGGTGGTCCAAAAGTAGGTGGACAGAAAGTGTAATAAGGTTATGAAGGAGGAGATTTATCAAACATGGTGTAAAGTGATTATGTGGAGTGATGAAGCTTCTTTCAAATTATCCAGCCATATTAACAGACATAATTGTATTTACTGGTATAATGAGAACATGCATTTAACATTAGAGCAACAACTAAATGAGCCTGGTGTCAATGTTTGGGGTGGTATTTCAAGTTTTGGTGTTTTAGGAACAATATTTTTTGATGTAAGGCTGTGTGCCCACAATGCGTTTTTTAAGCGTTTCCGCAGCGGCAAAAACGCTGCAGAAACGCTTAAAAAACGCATGGTAGAAGGTCTGCCATGTTCCCCAATGATAATCCGCATGTGCTGTGCACATGCTGCGGAAATTTCCGCTGCAGATTATCATTGCAGAAAAAAACGCAGCACTACCAATTATTTTGCGGAAGTGCTGCGTTTTCGCCGCCATTGACTTGCATTAGAACACGCCAATTCCGCAAGACTGCATCTGTACTTGCGTAATTGGCGCATTCTAATGTGCGGATGGTACCCGGGTGTAGAGGAGAGGAGACTCTCCTCCGGATCCGGGTACCATTAGAAAAGCTGTAAAAAAGAATAAAATAAAAAATAAATGTATACTTACCTTCTGGCGGCCCGCGGTGCGCTCCTCCTTGCTTCCTGGCACTTTGCGATGGAATGAAGGACCTGCGCTGACGTCAGAGTCATGTGATGGGTCACGCGATGCTGACGTCGGCAGGTCCTTCACTCAACCGTTGCCGGCAGCCGGGACTGAGCGAAGCAAGGCCATCGGAGGGTAAGTATCCATTTATTTTTTTATTTTTTGACATTCTCTCGGGTCACACTATTTAAATCCATGCCGGTTGCATGGATTTATATAGTGTGACCAAGTTGTCAAGCACTTTCCAAGTGATGCTAAAATCGCTTGGAAAGCGCTTGTCAACCCGCATGCGGAAATGCACGTGAAGAACGCTTCACTTCCGCATGTCCCTGGCAGGAAAATGCATGTACAATCCGCATGCGTTTTTTTTCTGTCAGGGAGATGCAGAAACGCTCAGGAAAAAATCCTGAGCATTTCTGCATCGTGGGCACATAGCTTAACAGTCACAAGAGATAAGTATCTCGAAATTCTAATGAGTCAAGTCGTTCCCCAGTTACAGCAACAGCCTAATTCAAATGACCTTTATTTCCAACAAGATGGGGCCCCTCCACATTATTCAAGAGTAGTCCACGAGTATCTTGATGAAACATTTCCTAATAAATGGATTGGCCGAAGAGGCCCACTTGATTGGCCGGCACGTTCACCAGACATGACCCCAATGGATTTTTTTCCTTTGGGGAGTACTCAAGGACAAAGTTTATAGTCGAAAACCAAAAAGTGTCAGTGATTTGACAAATTACATAAGAGATGCATTTCAAGAAATTAATACCCAAAGAGACTTGTGCAAAAAAGTTTCTGTCCACCTACTTTTGGACCACCCTGTATACATACAGGTGCATCTCACAAACTTAGAATATAATCAAAAAGTTAATTTGCTTCAGTTCTACAATCCAAAAAGTGAAATTCATATTATATAGAGTCATTACAAACAGAGTGATCTATTTCAAGTGTTTATTTCTGTTAATGTTGATGATTATGGCTTACAGCCAATGAAAACATAAAAGTAATTATCTCAGTAAATTAAAATAATTAACAAAAAAACACCTGCAAATGTTTCCTAAGTGTTTAAAAAGGTCTCTTAGTCTGTTTCAGTAGGCTCCACAATCATGGGGAAGACTGCTGACTTGACAGATGTCCAGAAGGCAGTCATTGACACACTCCACAAGGTCCCAGAGTTCCAATTTTCATTTGGAAATCAAGGTCCCAGAGTCTGGAGGAAGAGTGGAGAGGCCACAATCCAAGCTGCTTGAGGTCTAGTGTGAAGTTTCCACAATCAGTGATTGTTTGGGGAGCCATGTCATCTGCTGGTGTAGGTCCACTGTGTTTTATCAAGACCAAAGTCAGCGCAGCCGTCTACCAGGAAATTTTAGAGCACTTCATGCTTCCCTCTGCCGACAAGCTTTTTGGATATGGAAATTTCATTCTCCAGCAGGACTTGGCACCTGTCCACACTGCCAAAAGTACCAATACCTGGTTTAAAAACAACAGTATCACTGTGCTTGATTGGCAGCAAACTCGCCTGACCTTAACCCCATAGAGAATCTATAGGGTATTGTCAAGAGGAAGATGAGAGACACCAGACCCAACAATGCAGACGAGCTGAAGGCCGCTATCAAAGCAACCTGGGCTACCATAACACCTCAGCAGTGCCACAGGCTGATCGCCTCCATGCCACGCCGCATTGATGCAGTAATTGATGCAAAAGGAGCACCGACCAAGTATTGAGTGCATTTACTGAACATACTTTTCAGTAGGCCAACATTTCGGACTTTAAAGTCATTTTTCAAGCTGTTGTTATAAAGTATTCTAATTTACTGAGATAATGACTTTTGTGTTTTCATTGGCTGTAAGCCATAATCATCAACATTAACAGAAATAAACACTTGAAATAGATCACTCTGTGTGTAATGACTCTATATAATATATGAGTTTCACTTTTTGTATTGAAGAGCTGAAATAAATTAACTTTTTGATGATATTCTAATTTTGTGAGATGCACCTGTATTTTATAACATTGACCATAAACCCATTTAAGATAATGGAAACTTTTAAAACTCGGCTGACTTTCATCTAATGTGTATGGTGGCCTAAACTGTGCAAAAGTTAAAGGGAACCTGTCACCAGAAAAATGCTATTAACTTGCAGATATGGGGGTAATCTGTAGGTTAACAGCTTTACTAACCTAGTAACAAAATTAACATCTAGGCACAGTATAGAGTCCATAACAAATGATTCATTTGAAGTTTTCATAATTTATTGCCAACATAGTAAGACAGACTTCAAACCAACGTTTTGGCTCTCAAAGCCTTTATCAAGGTTTATCTGTCCACTCAGGCTGGAAGGAATAAGGTTTCTGGTCAATCCTGCGAGAACCAAATAGAAAATTAGTGGCCTGGGATGGGCCACAAATGAATCATTTGTTACGGACTCTATACTGTGCCTAGATGTTAATTTTGTTACTAGAATACTGATTTTGCATCAAATAGGCACCATTAAGGAGTAGCGTGTATTCTTTTCCGTGCTATAGCTTTACTAACCTGCCAGACTCCTTCACTTAGCCGAAAGCTGCGGGAAGAAAACTTTATTCCCCCCGGCGGTATTTGGGTTTCAGACACGGGAGCAGCGCCAGTTCAGTCACCACTCTGACTATGCAGAGGCGGCTGTAACCGCAGCGCCAGCCCTGATTGACAGGGGGCCCAATGCAGAACCAATGTCAGTCAGAGCTGGGGGCGCAATTACATCCTCCGCTCTGTATTCTCATACCCCTGTGACTGAACCCGTTCCGACACCGACCCCAGTGACTGAAACCCGAATGCTGCTGGAGGGGGAATAAAGCAAATTTTCTCCCCACAGCATTCGGCTAAGTGCGGTCACCGGGCAGGGTAAAAACACTGCAGATTAACCCCATACCTGCAGGTTAATAGTGTTTTTACTGGTGACAGCTTCCCTTTAAAGTGATTTTGTCAGCAGAATTTCACACCCCAATCTATTTATATGCACATGTAGCTCTTTCAGTGATAAATCCAGCAATACTTTTAAATTGCCAGTCCTGTCCTCTGTTATTGAGAAATCAGTGTTTGAATGGAAATGCAAATGAAGCTGAAGTGCTTTTGGCATATGAAAGCACTTCCTCTTGTCACTCCGGCTCTTTTCCTCACTCAGTGCCTCCTCCTGTTTGACTGACTGCTCCTTTGCTTGAAGTCACAAGGCATAGGCACTGTCAGTGACGCAGGAGGTAATGTTGGATGGGGAATAGAGCTGGAGTGACAGAGGCTTTAGAGCTACAAATAGCTTTACAGTCTCATTTGCATATCAATTTAAACACTGATTTCTCAGTAATGGAGGAACTGACTGGCCATGTAAAGGTATACTTGTCTTTGAAGGAGCTACAAGTTCATATAAATAGTTTGGGGAGTGATATCCCACAGACAGAATCCCTTTAACCCCTTTTCCCCCGAGGGTGGTTTGCACGTTAATGATCGAGCCAATTTTTACAATTCTGACCACTGTCACTTTATGAGTTAATTACTCTGGAACGCTGATTCTGAGATTGTTTTTTTGTGATATATTGTATTTCATGATAGTGATAAAATTTCTTCGATATCACTTGCATTTATTTGTGAAAAAAATGGAAATTTGGCGAAAATTTTGAACATTTTGCAATTTTCAAAATTTGAATTTTTATGCCCTTAAATCAGAGAGATATGTCACACAAAATAGTTAATAAATAACATTTCCAACATGTCTACTTTATATCAACACAATTTTGGAACCAACATTTTTTTTTATTAGGGAGCTATAAGGGTTAAAAGATGACCAGCCCAACGCCGGAGCCCCGGTGAACAGCCCCGATGCTCCAACCGCGCCCAGCGCTGAGCAGACCCAGGCAGCCGCTCCACCAGCAGGGCCTGTAACCCCTGTCATATCCATGGCTGTATCATATATCCCGGGAGCGAAGTGGCTCCCCCAGTACAGCGGCAAACCAGATACCCTGTCGGGGTTTAAGCGGAAGATCTGCGGTATGATGGACATGTACTCTATGACCGGCAGACACAGAGCCACCGTTGTACTGAAACAAATGATTGGTGCTGCGAAGCGAGAATAGAGTGACTCTTCCTGTGTAAATAGTTGCCCCTGGTGCATATATTGTGCATTTTCATGAATATTTATTTCTTAATTTGTGTTTTTGCCTTCCAAATGGACTTCTTATTTCCAGTTACCCGTAAGGGTCTATATACATTGTAACGTTTAAGAAGGTGCCTCCCATAAAGGGAAGATTGTTACTGTTTATTATTGTTATAAAAATGTACTTCAGCCCGGGAGTGCTGAGCTTTGCTAGGGGGGAATGTGGCGCCCCTGCTGTGCATCAGTGCCACAGATCCTAGAGGGGTGCATAAACGGATTTCTCCACAAGAGGCCCCCACAGCATACACACACCTCCACCTTCCACCTCAGACCACCAGAGGGAGCCCAGATAGGGACATATATATGGAGGGTGGAGTTAGGCAGTTCAGTTCCTAGCCTGCTAGAGTACAGAGCAGCTAGGGAGTTCCTGCTCAGACACAGAAGGAGTCAGTGCAGTCGAGCCAGAGCCTAGCAGTTCCTGCAGAAAGAGTTCAGTACAGTCTGTAGAGTGAGTCCAGACTAGAACTCACAGAGCTCACGATAGAGAGCTAGGAGTGTGCCGACACTCTGAGAGCGGCAAAGAAGAGCAGCGTCCCGGCTGCAGTGTGTGCAGCCTAGTGAGGGCCCGAGCGGGGCCGAAGGCAAGTGGAAGAAAGTAACATAGGGGGCAGAGGAGCTTTACAAGCTCACCCCAGAAGCATATACCGGACACCGGGTCCGAGTCTACGTGGATCTTCATGACCAGTAGAAAACAACCGTAACCCCTGGTGAGCTACATGTCCCAGGATCACCAAAAGCTGATACGTACCGGGGTCAGGAATCACGGAGATCCCAAAGAATAGGGAGAGTGATCTCCAACAGAAGGCCCTATCACCAAGTCAGCAGGTGCAGAACTGAAACCAAGTTAGGCCTAGCTCCAGGCAGGTCAGAAACTTACTACAGAGAGGCAAGAAACAGGAGGCCCTACACCCGCTCACTGGGGAGAATCCGGACGTGCACCCCTCACCCTACAGTGCTCTGGGGTGTTCCTAAACTAAACACCAGTAAAGGTACAGAAGTGACTTTCGTGTGTGCTCCTATTCTTGCTCTGACCCGGCTGGGTCCCCTCTGTCCTGCATCCCCCATCCTCCTGAGGCCCTGCTCCACCTGAGGGGAGCAATACCATCTAAGCTGCCACAACACTGGCCTCAGTGGACTACTGCAGCGCTGGTAATCCTCACCAGACACCACAGGTGGTGTCACGAACTTTGACATTTCTATTCCCCCTTTTCCTATTCCCTATCCATCTAACTACCCCCCTTTTAGTTGACCCCCCTGGGCCATGGGCCGGGCCAGCCACCGTGATACCCCCCAAGCTTCTGAAGGCCCGGTGCCGAGTACTCCACGGCCCCGGGGGCGCGACAGAAACCCCCCACAAGTGACACCATTTTATAAACTAGACCCCTCAGGGAACGTATCTAGATGTGTGGTGAGCACCTTGAACCCCCAGGTGCTTCACAGAAGTTTAGAACATTGAGCCGTAAAAATAAAATTTTCACATTTTTGCAACAAAAATGTTTTTCAGCCTCCAATTTTGCATTTTCATGAGTGCAACAGAAGAAATTGCACCAAGCAGTTTGTTGTGCAATTTCTCCTGAGCAAGCAGATACCCCATATGTTGGGGAAAACCACTGTTTGGGCGCACGGCAGGGTTCGGAAGGGAAGGAGCGCCATTTGACTTTTTGAATGTAAAATTTACTTGAATACTTAGCAGATGTGCCCCTGATGTGCCTAAACAGTGGAAAAACCCCACAAGTGACACCATTTTGGAAACTAGACCCCTCAGGGAACTTATCTAGCTGTGTGGTGAGCACCCTGAACCCCCAAGAGCTTTGCAGAAGTTTATAACATGGAGCCGTGAAAATAAAAAAATCTAACTTTTTCCACAAAAATAATGTTTTAGCCCCAATTTTTTTATTTTCACAAGGGTAGGAGGAGAAAATGGACCCCAAAAAAAACTGTTGTGCAATTTCCCTTGAGTACGCCAATACCCCATATGTGGGGAAAATACAGTGTTTGGGCGCACGGCAGAGTTCAGAAGGGAAGGAGCATTGTGTGACTTTTTGAACGCAAAATTGGCTGGAATTGAGAGCAGACGCCATGTCGCGTTTAGAGAGCCCCTGATGTGCCTAAACAGTGGAAACCCCCCCACAAGTGACACCATTTGGAAACTACACCCCTCAAGGATTTTATCAAGGGGTATATTTGAATCCAAAGGTAAGACACAGAATTTGATAACATTAGGTCATCATATTGAATAAGTTGTCATTAGTCTTGAGCGCAAGTGCTCGCTACTTGAGTTTGCATCGGGTACTCGGGTATGCACCATGTATCGCGCGTGCTCGAGTGACATGCTCAAGTCCCTGCCCACATGTTTCACGGTTATTAGACACCCAAAAAAACATGCGGGGATCGCTCGTGCATGGCAGGCAATCCCCGCGAGGTTTTTTTTAGCCACGAAGCATATGGGGCAGAGACTCGAGCATGTCACTCGAGCACCCGCGATACTCAGTGCATTCCTGAGCACCCGATGCAAACTCAAGTAGCGAGCACTTGCACGCAACACTAGTTGCCATATCGTCATCTTTTTTTTTTTTTACTTTTGAAAAAAATCCCTAGCCCAACCCTAACCCTACCCTAACCCTAACACAACCCTAACCCTAACGCAACCCTAACCCTAGCGCAACCCTAACCCTAGCGCAACCCTAACCCTAACCCTAGAGTTTATTTTTTACGCCGTACCTCGTGCGGTATAAGTGATTAGACGACTTTATTCTTCGGGTCGATGCGATTACAGCGATACCAGAATCATATCGGGTTTTTATGATTGACAGCTGTCGCACACTAAAAGACGCATTTTTTTTGCAAAATCTAGTTTTTACATCGCCATATTTTGAGAGCTACAATTTTTCCATATTTTGGCCGACAGAGTCATATGACAGCTTGTTTTTTGCAGGATGACTTGACGTTTTTATTGGTGCCATTTTCAGGCACTTGACATTTTTTGATCGCTTTCTATTCCGATTTTTGGGAGGCAGAATAAACAAAAAACAGCAATTCCAGAATTTTTTTATGTTTTTTTTTTATGCTGTTCCGCATGTGGTAAAATTGATAAGGCAGCGTTATTCTTCGGGTCAGTACGTTTACAGGGGTACCATATTTATATAGTTTTTCTATGTTTTGGCGCTTTTACACAATAAAAGCTATTTTATAGAAAAAAATATTTTTTTGCATCGCTTTATTCTGAGAGCTATAACTTTTTTATTTTTCGGCTGATGGAGCTGTATGGTGGCTTGTTTTTTGCAGGACAAGATGCGGTACCATTTTTATTTATATTCATCTTTTTGATCGCGTGTTATTTCATTTTTTGTTTGGCGGTATGATGATAAAGCATTGTTTTTTTGCTTTGTTTTTTATTTTATTTTTTTACAGTGTTCACTAAAGGGGTTAACTAATGGGAAAGTTTTATAGGTCAGGTCGTTCCGGACGCGGCGATACCAAATATGTGTACTTTTATTGTTTTTTTTGTTTTTTTTAATAATAATATTTATTGATGGGTACATTATATTTTTATTTTTGGTGGATTATTATTATTTTTTTTATATATATTTTTTCCATTTTTTTCATTTTTTAACACTTTTTGGACATTTATTTTGTGTCCCACTCTGGGTCTTTCACTTTTTTTATTCTGATCGCCTGTATAGCACAGGAATGCAGGGCCATCCCTGTGCTATACAGGCTGTCAGTGCTGCACAGTGAGAAGATAGTTTGGTCATGCACTGCGCGTGACCAAAGAATCTTCCTGCTGTCTGGTGACCCGGATGTTGTCATGACGACATCGGGTCATCATGGCAACATCCGGGAAGCTGCGTCAGACAGCGCTGGAGGCCGGAAGAGGAGGTGAGTATCCCGATCACCTCCCTTTGCCACCACAATGCTGCGATCGACTTCGATCGCAGCATTGCGGGGGTTAATGTGCCGGGAGCGGTGCGAGACCACTCCCTGCACATAGTACCGGGTGTCAGCTGTGACAATCAGCTGACACCCGGCGGCGATCGCCCCGCACCGCTTGTGTGCGGGTGCGATTGCCATATGACCTAATAGTACGTCATTGGTCCAATCGGCCCAGGTCACCAAGACGTACTATTAGGTCATACGTCAGAAAGGGGTTAAGCTTGTGTTCCCAGCCCTATCTTTGTTTGTCCATGAGTTCATGTGCTTCCTATGGATAGAGACAAGAAAGCTGGTGGATTATCTCCTTAGTGAGCAAACATTTGAATTTAGACTGTCTAACCCTTATCTCCATAACATCATCTGACAGGGGAGAGTTGGGAGACCCCCATTCACATTACATGGCCATTGGGTCCTGCCAAGATCGGTGAATTTAATTGTATTTAACCCTTTCTGTTTTCACCTTCTTGAAAAGGCCAATTATTCTGACCAGTGTCACTTCATGTGGCAAGAACTCTGGAACGCTTCAACATATCCCATGACCTGAAACCATACAAAACTATTATTGTATGTCTCACAAAATTGTTAATAAATAACATTTCCCACATGTCTACTTTACAGCAGCATCATTTTTGAAGCATAATTTTTGTTAGGAAGTTAGAAGGGTTAAAAGTTTATCAGCAATTTCTAATTTTTCCAACAAAATTTACAAAAACATTTTTTAGGGACCACATCACATTTGAAGTGACTTTGAGGGGCCTGTGTCACATGAAATATGCAAAAGTGACACCCTTTTAAAAACTACACCCCTCAAACTACTCAAAGGTTCACAGCAAATAAAGCAATATGGAAAGAAAAAATGAAAATTTTACTTTTTCCCACAAAAATGTTACTTTAGCCCCAAATTTTTAATTTTTTCAGGGGTAACAGGAGAAAGTGGACTCCAAAATTTGTTGTTCAATTACTTATGAGTATGCCGATACCGCATATGTGGTGGAAAACTACTGTTTAGGCGCACGGCAGGGCTAGGAAGGGAAGGAGTGCCATTTGACTTTTGGAGCACAAAATTGGCTGGAATCTATAACGGATGCCATGTCACATTCACAGAGCCCCTGATGTGCCTAAACAGTGGAAACCCCCACAAGGGACCCCATTTTGGAAACTACACCCCTCAAGGAATTTGTCTAGCTGTGTGGTCAGCACTTTGAACCCCCAGGTGCTTCACAGAATTTCATAACGTTGAGCCATGAAAATAAAAAAAAACATTTTTCCCACAAAAATATTGTTTTAGCCCCAATTTTTTTTTATTTTCACAAGGGTAACAAGGGAAAATGGACCCCAAAATTTGTTGTGCAATTTCTCCTGAGTACGCCGATATCCCATATATGGTGGAAAACTACTGTTGGTGCAAGACAGAGCTCGGAAGGGAAAGGAGCACCATTTGACTTTTGGAACGCAAAATTGGCTGGAATTGACAGCGGACACTATGTCATGTTTGCGGAACCCCTGATGTGCCTAACAGTGGAAACCCCCTACAAGGGAACCCATTTTGGAAAATACACCCCTCAAGGAATTTATATAGATGTGTGGTAAGCACTTTGAACCCCCAAGTGCTTCACAAAATTTTATAAGGCTGAGCAGTGAAAATAAAAAAAAATCACATTTTTGCTACCAAAATTTTGATTTAGCTCCAGATGTTTTATTTTCACAAGAGTAACAGGAGAAAATGGACTGTGGAGACACGGGGGTCTCCCATGGGTAGAATACTACTCAGACAACACAGGATGAGGGTAAAACAGTGGCAATACTTTATTGAACCACCAAACAGACAATAACATATAGAACAGTCCTAGCAAAATACCCAAGATGGTGCAAAATTACAGTCTCACCCTTCCGCTGACTTGGCGGGATTAAAGTCGCTGCGACGTCGGGGCTTCCAGGGCCAGCTACCCCCACCAGTGGCACCCCACTTTTGGAGAGGATCCAACAGAGAGGAGGTAATGACAAGCTTAGGAAGCTGACAATCCATTGAGGTACATGACCAGGTGACCGGAGGGTCCCAAACTGGCTTCTCCAAATGTCTCCATGGAGTCAGGTGACTGGATGGTCCCAACCTGGCTTCTCCAAACGTACCCATGGGGTCAGGTGACCGGAGGGTCATAATCCTGGCTTCCTCAAACGTCTCCATAGGACCAGGCGACCAGATGGTCCCAACCTGGCTTCTCCGAACATAACCATTGGTTCCAGGTGACTGGAGGGTCCCAACCTGGCTACCCTAAACATATCCATAGGTTCCAGGTGACCGGAGGGTCCCAACCTGGCTACCTCAAACATCTCCATGGGACCAGGTGACCAGAGGGTCACAATCCTATCTTCCCCAAACGTATCCATGGGTTCAGTGATATTCAATGGAATAGATCTGTGTTCTCCAGCGTGGGCCGTGGTCCCCTAAGCTGACATCCTGTGCAGTCAAATCTGTGTCTTTCTTGATGGAGCCATGTGTCCACGTTGCTGTTCTAAAGAGTCTCTCTTGGCTGTGATTTTGTAAAGTTCTTCTCAGAAGGATAGTGTCATGGGTGTGTCAAAGGTGACAGACAGTTGCCCTGCAGTGGGTTGCAGGAGATCTCTACGTTTGGCACTGCAGACAGTTTCTTAGATAAGAGGCTGTCTTTAGGACTGTGCGGCTACCTCTCTCTTGCTAATTAGCTCTCTGGGCTTGGTGTATATGTAGCGCCCCGAGGGTTCGGCCGCTACAGGGGTATTGCACCTCTGCCAGAGGTGTGATATTCCACTCCCGGGTAAAGATGGTGTGTGGACCAGGGCTCGGTAGGCTGCATGCATCACACACACCCCATTTCCGGGGGACAGCTCAACGGTGCTCCCATTAGACAGTAATGCAGGCACGACAGAATCTGTCCCTGGCTGGAGTGGGGAGGGGGGAGGAAAACCCAGTGATGTAGGAGCAGAAGGGGACGGTTTCTAAGCATAGATAGGAGCTCATTGGTTGCTGGTCACCTGAGCTCACACACTAGGGGAGGATATATAAGGTGGGCACCATCTTAGTTCTGTGTGCAGAAAGAGGAGAAGTTCAGTCAGTGGAGTGAGAGAAGGAGTTCAGCCAGAGAGGGCTGACAGGGAGCTGTGGCTCAGTCTGGGCCCAGCTCCACGAGGCAGGCCTAGGGTGAAGGCCGGAGCCAGAAGAAAGGAACAGAAACAGAAAGGAACAGAAACAGAAAGGGAACAGAAAGGAACAGCAAAGAAAAGAGAAGTACCCAAAGTGTAGAAGGACTCAGAAACAAGAAGGCAGAAGGGACCCTAAGAGCCCATGAGAATACCGGGTGAAGGGTCAAGCGGATTAAGGGTACCGGATCCCAAGTTGGTGGAGGAGAAACTACCCTCAGCCAAAGACCGGAGGTCGTGATCATTTATTGGTGCGACACCTCACCAAACCTGCTAGGAAGGCACCATATAGGACAGCGGGGAACGGGGCCCACGTTTATCCGCGCAGATCCGCGGTAGCTGGACAAAAGTTGGTCACTGGTGGGGCAGGCCAGAGAAAGGATGGAAGGGGGTCCTGTGCCATATTCCTGAACTGCCTGGGGGTTGACCGAGCCCCTCACCTGGTGGGCGCAGCACGGCTCGGGCGGTCATTGCTGACAGAAGTGACTGGGAATATACGAACTGTGAGTAAAAGACCCTGGACTGCAACACGTTGTCTTTGTGCTTTTTGCTTCGCCAGCACTAACGGTACTGGGACTGCCTGCACCATCACCCCCACCATCTACTACACTGCCCTAGGGCTGCACTCTTCCCGTGGGGAGTTACACTACCTCAGCTGCCTACACCATCAGCCTCGGCGGTCTGCCTTGCAGCGGCGGTTCATAATAGCCGCAATCCACGGGTGGCGTAGTCGGACATTACCTACAGCACATAGCAGACTACCACTGGTCTGACCACCCTGAGCCACGGAACCGGGTCGCCAACACTACCCCCATCGTTTCCCTGTTGCCCGGCTCCGAGTGCCCCACGGCCCAGGGGGCGAGTCATATATATACCTGGTGTGTCTGAGAGGGAGTCGCCGGCTATATCCATTTCTACTTGTGAAGCTTAGCAGGAGCAGTACTTCATCCTCTCTGGAGCTTGTGGCCATGTGCTTATTTGGAGTTCATCTAAAGCTAAGCCATTTCCCCTGTTTTGTCCACCCTGGTTGTCTATAGAGTTTAGTGGAGGTTGACTAGTGCTCATCTCCTTCCATCCTTAGCTGTAGCCATACGCCAGGGAGAGTAGGGCAAGGCTCGCGTGCGGTGATTGCTGAGGAGGCAATATAGGGATGATAGTTGAGACAGGGTGACGCTAGACCAGACTAGGAGGTATCCACTTCTCCCCTTTCCCTACTGTCTGGGCTCCCTTTCCCATTTTCCTCTGTGTTGCACTAAGTCTTCCCCACACCTGGTGCAACATTATAGCTGGCCGAGCACATTTTGAAAAAAAAAAAAAAAAAAAAAAAAAAGGGAACTGACTTTTTTTTTTTTCTTTGTGTGTTTTTGGGTGTGCACCTTTTTTTTCCTTTCTCCCTTTGGTATGGGTTCAGTTGTAGAGCTCGCAGAGCAGTTCCGCTGCTTTCAGGAGGTAGGGACAAGTTTTTTTGTTTTTAAGGAGGCATGCAAATTGTATTGTAAACTTCGTTCCTACTCCTCCAGTAATGAGGAGCAACGGGTTGGTATTGTTATCTCTCTATTGCAGGGCGATCCTCAGTTATGGGTGTTATCGTTACCGCAGAACTCGGTTTGTCTCCAATCTGTGGAGGGTTTGTTCGGAGCTCTGGCCCTCATTTATGATGACCCTGACCGAGTCGCCTTGGTTGAGTCTAGGCTACGTCGCCTTCAGCAGGGGATTTGGTCAGTGGAAACATACAGTTCGGAATTCCGTAGATGGGCAACGGATTCCAAATGGAATGACTCAGCCCTTAAAAGTAAATTTTGTGAGGGGTTTACTGAATGGTTGAAAGATACCTTGGCTGTATATGAAACTCGTCAGTCCTTGGAGGCTGCCATGTCTTTGGCCATACATCTTGATAGACGTTTTCGGCATAGACGGGTGACGGGGTTGTGTACCTCTGCCAGGGGAGCGGTCTGGGGGTGAATCAGTACTGGGGGAGGTGGAGGAACCCATGCAGTTAGGGGGTGTCTCTACATTATACATCTCCCCGGAGATTCGCAAGAAAAAAGGCGTTTTTTTTCGTGGGAAAAAGGGACACTTTGTTGGGACCTGTCCTTCAATTCCTAAACAAAAGGAGACTAGATTAACTCTCGGTAGTCTGGGGTTGGATAAACAAGGGGTGCATTTGTGGCCAAATTGCAGTTCTCGCTTTGTCCTGACAGCAGAGGTGGTGCTAGAGATGCTAGAGAGCAAAACCGAAAACATTTCTGTGTTGGTTGACAGTGGAGCCAGAGTCAGCATGGTTGATGCTGAGTTTGTGAAAACTCATGGTCTTGCTTGCTGTGCTTTAGTTGAACCTATTCCCATCTTTGACATTGACTCGACGCCACTTGCACAGAAAGCATTTGCTCGGATTGTACATAATGTAAAACTGAGGGTGGGGTCAGTTCATTGTGAAATCATCCCTTGCTATGTTCTGGACAATCTTCCTACTCCGATTGTCTTGGATATACCTTGGCTTGTTAAACATAATCCGTTGGTGGATTGGTAAACCGGTTAGATTATTGAATGGGGAGATTACTGCCATGAGAACTGTCAAGATATTTCCATTGCTACTGTCTCTACAGAAATATTACCTGCTTTTCTGTCTGGTTTTGAGGATGTTTTTTATGAGAAGGGGTGTCAGGATTTGCCTCCTCATTGTGCTTATGACTGTCCTATTAACCTGACCCCCGGAGCTAAACTACCGAAGTCCAGACTGTATAATCTTTCTGGCCCTGAGAGACAAGCCATGAAGGATTTCATTGCGGAAAGTCTGGAGAAGGGACATATCAGACCCTCATCTTCGCCCGTCGCGGCAGGGTTCTTTTTTGTGAAGAAAAAAGATGGCGGTCTACGTCTCTGTTTAGATTTCCAGGAATTAAATCAAATTACCTTCCGTGATCCATGTTCAGCCAGGTTGTGGGAGCTAAGGTATTCTCCAAGTTGGATTTAAGGGGAGCCTACAATCTGGTTAAAATCAGAGAAGGGGATGAATGGAAGACAGCGTTCAATACCCCGGAAGGACATTTCGAGAGTCTGGTTATGCCTTTTGGTTTGACCAATGCACCTGCGGTATTCCAGCATTTCATAAATGATATTTTCATAAATGATATTTTTAAGACTCATCGGTGGCATGTTAAGCAGGTGCTCCAGATATTAAGGGATAACAAACTTTATGCCAAACTAGAAAAATGTGTTTTCGCTGTTCAGGAGGTGCAGTTTTTGGGGTACTTGTTGTCATCTTCAGGTTTTCGGATGAATCCAGAGAAGATCCGTGCAGTTCTTGACTGGGAACCTGAAGGTTCTACAACGTTTTCTGGGCTTTACTAATTTTTACCGGAAATTCATCCAAAATTACTCTGTTATAGTGAAATCCCTCACTGACATGACTAAGAAGGGGTCTGATTTTTCCAAATGGTCGGATGTTCCCTCCAGGCTTTTGCTTTCTTAAACAATCATTTTGCCACTGCACCTACACTCAGTCAACCGGATGTTTCTCAACCCTTTATTGTGGAGGTCAATGCTTTGGATGTCGGGGTTGGGGCTGTGTTGTCTAAGGGTTCGTCTCCTGGTAAATGGCGTCCATGCACATTCTTTTCTAAAAAATTGTCTTTGGCTGAGAGAAATTATGACGTGGGTAATAGGGAACTTTTGGCGATCAAATTGGCGTTCGAGGAATGGTGACATTGGTTGGAGAGGGCTGTCCATTCTATTACTGTTATTACTGACCATAAGAACCTGTCATATCTCCAGTCAGCTGAACGTCTCAACCCTAGGCAAGCCAGATGGTCCCTGTTTTTTACTAGGTTCAATTTTGTTGTCACTTTTCGTCCAGGGGTCAAAAATGTCAAGGCTGATGCTTTGTCCCGAAGCTTCCCTGGTGGTAGTGACCATGAGAACCCTTCCCCGATATTACAGAAAGGGGTAGTCATTTCGGCTCTTTATCCTGAACTGGAGGGTGAGGTGTTGGAGACTCAGGGGGATGCCCCTGCCTCCTGCCCTTCAGGAAAGTTATTTGTACCATCTGATCTGCGCCACAAAGTAATCAAGGAACATCATAACTCTGTGCTTGCTGAGCATCCAGGTGGTAAGGCAACCGCGGACATTCTCTCTCGTCGTTTTTGGTGGCCGGGGTTGCATTGGGATGTAATTGAACATGTAGCTGCTTGTAGTATTTGCGCGAGTTGTAAGGTTTCGCATACCCGTTCGTCTGGTACTCTTCTTCCGCTACCTATCCCTAGTAGGCCATGGACACACTTGTCCATGGATTTTATTACTGACCTACTGGTTTCTGCAGGCAAAACAGTGATTTTGGTCGTACTAGATAGGTTCAGTAAAATGGTTCACTTTGTCGCATTACCTGCACTTCCCAATGCCAAGACACTTGCTCAGGTGTTCATAAATGGGATTGTGAAGCTTCATGGGGTTCCCTCCGATGTGGTGTCTGATCGGGGGATGCAGTTTGTTTTCAAGTTCAGGAAAGCATTCTGTTCTTGACTGCGGGTGCAGCTGTCCTTTTCCTCTACCTTCCACCCTCAGTCGAATGGTCAGACCGGACATGTCAGTCAGAACTTGGAGACATACCTCAAGTGTTTCATCTCCGAAAATCAGGAGAATTGGCCATCCTACTTACCGCTGGCAGAATTTGCCATCAATAATCATTGTCAAGAATCCACTGGCAGGTCACCGTTCTTCGGTGCATACAGTTATCATCCACAGTTTGGTACCTTCAGTGGGGAAGGAACTTCAGGAGTTCCTAAAGAGGAACGGTTTGCTTCATCGCTCTCCTCAGTATGGCAGGGTGTTCTGTGTAATTTAAAGACCATGGGAGACAGGTAAAAACCTATGGCTGACAGAAAACGCTTGCCAGGTCCGGACCTGAATGTGAATGACTTTGTGTGGTTGTCAACCAGGAATATAAGATTGAAAGTTCCTTCTTGGAATCTGGGACCTATGTTTATTGGTCCCTATTAAATAACCGCCGTCATTAACCCAGCAGCGTTTTGTCTTGAACTTCCTCAGACCCTTAAGGTCCACAATGTGTTCCACAGGTCCTTACTCAAAAGGTATGTGGAACCTCTTGAGTCCTTACCTCTACCACCGCCAACAGCAATGGTTGATGGTAATCTGGAGTTCCAGATTTCGAGGACTGTAGATTCTCGCCTCCAACATCGTTCTGTACAATACTTGGTGCAATGGAAAGGCTACGGTCCAGAGGAGAGGATGTGGGTTTCAGCGTCAGAGGTGAACGCCCCCAGATTGGTTCACTCATTCCACACCTTATTTCCTGAGAAACCCAGTCCTGAGTGTCTGGAGGCCACTCGTAGAGGGGGGGGGGTACTGTCACAGGTGTGTCAGAGGTGACAGACAGTCGCCCTGCAGTGGGTTGCAGGAGATATCTACGTTTGGCATTGCAGACAGTTTCTTAGATAAGAGGCTGTCTTTAGGAACGTGCGGCTACCTCTCTCTTGCTAATTAGCTCTCTGGCCTGGGTGTATATATACCTGGTGTGTCTGAGAGGGAGTTGCCGGCTATATCCATTTCTACTTGTGAAGCTTAGCAGAAGCAGTACTTCGTCCTCTCTGGAGCTTGAGGCCGTGTGCTTATTTGGAGTTCATCTAAGCCATTTCCCCTGTTTTGTCCAGCCTTGTTGTCTATAGAGTTTAGTGGAGGTTAACTAGTGCTCATCTCCTTCCATCCATAGCCATACGCCAGGGAGAGTGGGCACGCGTGCAGCGATTGCTGAGGAGGCAATATAGGGACGATAGTTAAAACAGGGTGATGCTAGACCAGACTAGGAGGTCTCTACTTCTCCCCTTTCCCTAGTGTCTGGGCTCCCTTTACCTTTTCCATCTGTGTTGCATTAAGTCTTCCCCACACCTGGCGTGACAGATAGTGATCCTTTTTATATCCACATCTGTGGTTCATTTCATCATCCCCAGGTTAGGGGGGAGGTAGGATGAATTTAACTCTCAGTGTTTGAGCAAGGTCAGGGGGAAGGTAGGATGAATTTAACTCTCAATGTATGAGCATTTAATCGATCTGCTTAGTTTGTCCTTCTCTGTTTTGCAGGTCAACAAGCCACAGGGCACACACAATGGTCAATCCGGATAACCCCTAGATTTCAATTTTAGGCACGCAGGGGCTCTCCAAACGCAACATGGCGTCCGCTAACAATTTGAGCCAATTTTCCATTCAATTTGATAGCGGACAGCATGTCGCATTTGGAGAGCCCCTGATGTGCCTAAACAGTGGAGCTCCCCCACAAGTGACCCCATTTTGGAAACTATACCCCTCAAGGATTTTATTAAGGGGTATAGTGAACATTTTGAACCCAGAGGTACGACACAGAATTTGATAATATTAGGTCATCATATTGAATAAGTTGTCATTAGTCTTGAACGCAAGTGCTCGCTACTTGAGTTTGTATCGGGTACTCAGGCATGCACCATGTACTGCGTGTGCTCGAGTGACATGCTCGAGTCCCCTCCCGGATGTTTCACGGTTATTAGACACCCAAAAAAAAACATGCGGGGATCACTCGTGCATGGCAGGCAATCCCCGCAAAGTTTTTTGGGCCGTGAAGCATATGGGGCGGAGACTCGAGCATGTCACTCAAATACCCACGATACTCAGCATGCCACAACACCCGATGCAAACTCAAGTAGCGAGCACTTGCGCTCAACACTAGTCGCCATATCGTCATCTTTTTTTCTTACCTTTGAAAAAAATCCCAACCCCATCACAACCCTAACCCCAACCCTAAGCCTAACACAACCCTAACCGTAGCACAACCCTAACCCTAGCACAACCCTAACCTGAGAGTTTATTTTTTACGCCGTTCCTCATGCGGTATAAGTGATTAGACGACCTTATTCTTCGGGTCGGTGAGACTACAGCGATACCAGAATCATATGGGGTTTTTATGACTGACAGCTGTCACACACTAAAAGACGCATTTTTTGTAAAATCTAGTTTTTGCATCGCCATATTTTGAGAGCTATAATTTTTCCAGATTTTGGCACACAGAGTCATGTGATGGCTTGTTTTTTGCGGGATGAGTTGACGTTGTTATTGGTGCACGTTGTTACTGGTGCCATTTTCAGGCACGTGACATTTTTTGATCGCTTTCTATTCCGATTTTTGGGAGGCAGAATAAACAAAAACCAACAATTCAGGAATTGTTTTTTTTGTTTTTTTTTTATTCTGTTCCGCGTGTGGTAAAATTGATAAGGCAGCTTTATTCTTCGGGTCAGTATGTTTACAACGGTACCACATTTATATCGTATTTCTATGTTTTGCACTTTTACATAATAAAAGCAATTTTATAGAAAAAATTATTTTTTAGCATAGCTTTATTCTGAGAGCTATAACTTTTTTATTTTTCAGCTGATGGAGCTGTATGGTGGCTTGTTTTTTGCAGGACGAGATGACGTTTTCAGCGGTACCATTTTTATTTATATTCGTCTTTTTGATCGCTTGTTATTCCATTTTTTGTTTGGCGGTATGGTGATAAAGCATTGTTTTTTGCTTCGTTTTTTTTTTTTTTTACCGTGTTCACTGAAGGGGTTAACTAGTGGGACAGTTTTATAGGTCAGGTTGTTCTGGACGTGGCGATACCAAATATGTGTACTTTTATTTATTTATTTTTTATAATAATATTTATTGATGGGTACATTATATTTTTATTTTTGGTGGATTATTTTTTTTATTTTTTTTTTATATTTTTTTTTTTTTTTTTTTCACTTTCTGACAGTTTTTATACTTTATTACTTTGTCCCACTATGGGACTTTCACTTTTTTTTCTCTGATAGCCTGCATGGCACAGGAATGCAGCACCATCCCTGTGCCATGCAGGCTGTCAGCGCTGGACAGGGAGAAGATTGTTTGGAGATGCACTGCGCATGTTCAAAAAATCTTCCTGCTGTCTGGTGACCCGGATGTTGTCATGACGACATCGGGTCGTAATGGCAACATCCTGGAAGCCACGGCAGACAGCGCTGGAGGCCGGAAGAGGAGGTGAGTATCTGCGATCACCTCCCCTTGCCACCGCAATGCTGCGATCGACTTCGATCGCAGCATTGCGGGGGTTAATGTGCTGGGAGCGGTGCGGGACCGCTCCCTGCACATATTACCGGGTGTCAGCTGTGACAATCAGCTGACACCCGGCGGCGATCGCGCCCGCACAGCCTGTGTGCGCGCGCGATCGCCATGACGTACTAATACGGGTCTGGCTCTTAAGTCCCAGGGCACAGACGCGTATTAGTACGTCTAATGTTGTTAAGGGGTTAAAGAGCTTTTTTCACAATAAAGAAACCTAATTTTTGAACTATTCATGAAGCTGGTAATTCTTTCTCCTTATGCTGTGGAACTACTGAAAATAGTTCATCGCACCTATGCTTCAGGACGTCATTGCTCAGGTGAGCTGGTGTTACCTTATTACTACTCCAGTAGTGGATGTTGCTTAGTGAAACTTGCAAATCTGCCATTGTAGTGCCTGTACATTGTAGAGCCCAGTACATTATGCCCAGCTTCTACTTCTGGAGACACGCACCCATAAATTAGGCAGGCTCTCATCGCTACAGAAATGCCAAACATATGGACGCTAAATGTGGTTTAGGCACACTTTGAGGCTCAGAAGAGATGGGGGCATTTGGATTTGGGAGTACAAAATTTGCTGGATTTCTTTTCCGGCAGGGAGGAGGGGGGGAGTTGGCAAGGAGCCATACCGCTTTTCCAGAGCCTTTGTGCTACCAGTAACCTGGAAGCCCCCTATATTTCCGTTAACAGATGACAGACCTGAGCAGGGACTTGCTTTTTTTTGCGGATTGAGTTGAAACTTTTTTTGGGAACATTTTACATAACATTTTGGATCACATTTATTCTGTGATCTACGGTGTTTTCATCGAAATCTCCAAATGACGTGATTCAGATGACACACCTGAGGAATCCATTCACTATAATGAGGCAGCAGAGTTATTCTAGACTCCATGTGGCCTCTGTTTAATGGTGTCCTTTTTTTTTCAGAGGTGCACAAAACTGTGGCCGACGGCACTTTTATGCATGCCTAAAAAGACAGACACCGCCAGATCATAGGCCAAACGGCGTCCACAGTGTCCCCATCTGCCTTGTCATAGGGAATCTTCCGCCGGGGTTCCGTCTGAATCACATATTTCAGAGATTTACACGGAAACCCCAGTGTAAGCGTTCAGTGCAGAGTGCAGGATAAATGTTCGCTGAGCCTTACTGCGATCTTTGGGAGGCAGAATGAACAAATCAACAGCAGGTGAAGAATTAGTTTTATTTATTTTTTACGCCGTTCCTCGTACGGTATAAGTGATTAGATAACTTTATTCTTTGGGTCAGTGCGATTACAGCGATACTACAGTTATATAGTTTTTTTGTGTTTATGCCAAACACTTTCTATTAAAAAAAAAAGTTTTTCCATTTCCATATTTTGAGAAATATACGTTTTCTATATTTCTGCTGAAAGACTCATGTGAGGGCTTGTTTGTTGTGGGACGAGTTGACGTTTTTATTGGTACCATTTTTGGGCACATAATATTTTTTCATTGCTTTCTATTCCAATTTTTAGGAGGCAGAATGAACAAGAATCAGCAATTCAGGATTTTTTTGGAGTTTTTTTTTAATGCTGTTCCGCATGTGGTAAAAGCGATAAGGCAGCTTTTTTCTTTGGGTCAGTACAATTACAGCAATTCCACATTTATATAATTTTTATATGTTTTGCTGCAGTGCTTATGTGTCATACCTGGTGGCGGGCTTGCATGGTGCACCATCTCTCACTATGCAAGATAGCAAACTTGATCTTCAGTCCAGTCTGCTAGCCTGGCTTCTGTTCATGCTGTCTTTTTGTCTCTGTTCTGACAGCTTAGGGCGGCGGCCCGGTCACTTCCTGTTTCTCGTAGCTGCTGTGGGCACACCCCTAATGTGTCCCCAGCCTATTGCTGTCTGTCACTGGATATTTAAACCAGCTCCACCTGAGCAACTCTATCATTCAGTGTGCTCCTTGACTCTGAATGTGCCAGGCCCTGTTGTGTTCTTGCCTGTCTGCCAACCTGGGGGCTGTATTCCCATGCCTGTCTGAACTATCTCCTAGCCTGTTGTCTGACCGCCTTCCTGGAGACTGTATTTCCAGGCCAGTCTGAACACGCTCCTAGCCTGTTCGTCCCGCCTTCTGGGGGCCGCATACCCAGACCCGCTCCTGTATCTCACTGCAGTGTCAGTTCCTGTCTGAACACTCAGTTCCTGTCTGAACACTCTCCTAGTCTGTTACCTGTTTTTCTCTATGTCCGTACCTTCTCTTTTTCTGCAGAGTCTGAACCTGCACCTAACTCCTACTCGTTGTCGCTGTACTTCCGTTTGTGAGTTTAGAGTCCACTCGCTACTTCATTGCAAGTACCTTGAGTGTATCTGGCTCTGCTTTTCCCTTCCAGTCTGTTCAGTGTGAACAGAGCCCTGTCCTCTCTGCCTTGCTCACCGCTCCAGCGGTTCCTGCCCGCTCTGCCTTGCTCACCGCTCCGGCGGTTCCTGCCTGCTCTGCCTTGCTCACCGCTCCAGCGGTTCCTGCCTGCTCTGCCTTGCTCACCGCTCCGGCGGTTCCTGCCTGCTCTGCCTTTCTCACCGCTCCGGCGGTTCCTGCCTGCTCTGCCTTGCTCACCGCTCCGGCGGTTCCTGCCTGCTCTGCCTTGCTCACCGCTCCGGCGGTTCCTGCCTGCTCTGCCTTGCTCACCGCTCCGACGGTTCCTTCCTGCTCTGCCTTGCTCACCGCTCCGGCGGTTCCTGCCTGCTCTGCCTTGCTCACCGCTCCGGCGGTTCCTGCCTGCTCTGCCTTGCTCACCGCTCCGGCTGTTCCTGCCTGCTCTGCCTTGCTCACCGCTCCGGCGGTTCCTGCCTGCTCTGCCTTGCTCACCGCTCCGGCGGTTCCTGCCTGCTCTGCCTTGCTCACCGCTCCGGCGGTTCCTGCCTGCTCTGCCTTGCTCACCGCTCCGGCGGTTCCTGCCTGTTCTGCCTTGCTCACCGCTCCGGCGGTTCCTGCCTGCTCTGCCTTGCTCACCGCTCCAGCGGTTCCTGCCTGCTATGCCTTGCTCACCGCTCCGGCGGTTCCTGCCTGCTCTGCCTTGCTCACCGCTCCGGCGGTTCCTGCCTGCTCTGCCTTCCTCACGGCTCCGGCTGTTCCTGCCTGCTCTGCCTTGCTCACCGCTCCGGCGGTTCCTGCCTGCTCTGCCTTGCTCACCGCTCCGGCGGTTCCTGCCTGCTCTGCCTTGCTCACCGCTCCGGCGGTTCCTGCCTGCTCTGCCTTGCTCACCGCTCCGGCGGTTCCTGCCTGTTGTGCCTTGCTCACCGCTCTGGCGGTTCCTGCCTGTTCTGCCTTGCTCACCGCTCTGGCGGTTTCTCCCTGCTCTGCTTGCTCACTGCTCCGGCGGTACCTCTCTGCTCCGCCTTGCCCACCGCTCCAGCGGTTCCTCTCTGCTCTGCTTGTCTACCGCATCTGCGGTTCTGTTCCTGAATCCCAGTCTGTACTGGACCCTATCCAGCCTGTGCTCCAACCTGCTAGTACCTCCCCGTCTGCACGCCAGCCGTACTTGTCAGTACCCTCCTGTCTGCATGCCAGCCGTGCCTGCCAGTATCCTCCTGTCTGCACTCCAGCCGTGCCTGCCAGTGCCCACCTGTCTGCATGCCAGCCGTGCCTGCCAATACCCACCTGTCTGTGTGCCAGCCTAACCTGCCTGTTCCTGTATTCCCCGGTGTGGGTCAACAGCCGTGTCTGGGGTCTGGCCTGGAATAGCACCTGGTCCCTCTGCTCAGTTCCTCCCTGGTGCACGGCGTTGTTAGCCGTCGTGCGACCTTGGTCGGATCGGGTAGATACTTAGTTACGCCCCTCCAGGCACTCTCCGGTTCATGGCACAGTGGAATCACTAAATCACGCACACGCCAGTCAGCCCGGGCGTGTGCATAACAGCTTATACACAATAAAAACTATATTATAGAAAAACTAATTGTTTTTGCATTGCTATATTCTGCGATGTATAACTTTTTTATTTCTCTGCTGACGGAGCTGAATGGCAGCTTTCTTTTTGCGGGACAAGATGATGTTTTCAGTTATACCATTTTTATTTACATTTATCTTTTTGATCACGTTTTATCCCACTTTTTGTTTTGCGGTATGATGAAAAAGCATAGTTTTTCGCCAAGGTTTTCTTTTTTACGGTTTTCACGGAAGGAGTTTAACTAGTGTGACAGTTTTATAGGGTCATTCCGGATGCAGCTATACCATAAATGTGTACTATACAGTTTTAAATTTTTTTACTTTTTTACTGTATGGGACTTCAACTTTTATTTCTCTGATCACTGGTCTCATGCATTGCAATACACATGTATTGCAGTGAATGAGACCTGTCAGTTTTAGGCCTCCTTCACAAGTCCTGATATTTCCAGTACGTTATCTGTGTGTACGTGTACGTCATTCGTGTGCCATCAGAGTGTACGTGTGTGTTGTCTGTGTGCACCATTCGTGTGACACATACCCGAATGAATGCAGAATAGAAATGACAGATGTTTAGATGTTAAAGATGTACAAAGATAGAGATAGATAGTTAAATATGAGGTAAATAGAGATAGATATCCGTGAGATACATAGTTAGTGCTTTGCATGTGTATATTATTAACTAGTGATAATCAGATCTACCGCCAGGATACTGGGATGAAATTTCTATAATACTATATTGTGCATTGAGCTCCCCTGATGTACCCAAGAGAGGGAAACGCGTCGGAAGACGCACATCTATGGCATAGGGCTTGCCACCACTAGGGACAGTTCTGGACCGCCCTTGTCAGGGCAGGAGCTTTGGGAAATCAGGGCCGTGACAGTATGTATAGGGCTTACTAGGCCTCCTGACTGACTCCACCCGAATAAAAGGAACTGGTTGGCATCAGAAAGGTGTATGAGGTGATGATCACCCCCATGGATCCTCGAACATAAGCAACTGGGTGAGATCATTCCATGTTTTCTATATCGTGTATGTGTATTCATTGTGATATATATGTGACCACTGTCACACGTTGAGAACACCATCACATGATTGTATTGATTTTTGTGTATATGAACTGAATTTGTGTCAGTTTCATATCTTTTATTTGTGTCTTTTGTTGAACAGGTAATGTGTATGTCTTTTTTTGGCTATAGGTTTTGGCAATATTTATTGGTTTTAATGTACTATTATTAAAAGTTATATTTTATAATACTCATTCTAATGCTAGACTAAATAAATAAATGAAAAAAACAATGTGGGGTCCCCCTATTTTCGATAACCAGCAAAGGCAAAGCATGGGAAGGTCCCTGGTTATTGGGGCCTTCCCAGCCTAAAAATACCAGCTCACAGATGCCCCAGAAGTGACGCATCACATTAGATGCACCAATTCTGGTGCTTTGCCTCGCTCTTCCCAATTGCCCTGGTGTGGTGGCAATCAGGGTAATGGTAGTTGGGGTTGATGTCAGCTGTGATTTGACGATATCTGAGTGCAGTCCGATTTCTGTGCACTGACACAATGGAGAAGATGGAGAAATTTTGTTCTCCTCACAGTGTTCTCTGATTCTCTCATCCGAAAATCAGATCACACTATGCTTACACTCTGATCAAAATCTAAGTAGAGTTTGATCAGAGTCTCATTAGCACAATCAGCCCGATTTTCTCAGATTAGACAATCTACGGTCGTCTGGCTAGCCTCATTGATGTGATAAGGACCTGTGGACCCCATAGACCATGATAGCCTTGTTATGTCTATGATGAGCTTTATTAAGCGCATAAGAACATAGGACATACAGATCTACTGTAACACTAAACATGCTTTTTATGGTAGGGACGGTAAAGACATATACAAAATATGGCTATCACTAATTACTTTGACAGCCATTATCATTTGTCCAAACATGGATGTAGATTATAAGCTGTCGGATCGATACATAAGACACCCGTTCTACTGGCAGCTATTGCTACAGACTCTATGGCTAAGTGCCCACGATGCAGAAATGCTGCATATTTTTTACGCTTCTCCCTGGCAGGAAAAACGCATGCGGATTTTACATGCATTTTTCCCACCAGGTAGAAGCGTTTGTCAAGCGTTTTTGCATGCCTTTCTGCATGCGGGTTATCAAGCGCTTTTCCAAGCGATTTTAGCATCACTTGGAAAAGTGCTTGACAACTTGGTCACACAATATAAATCCATGCAAACGGCATTGATTTATATAGTGTGACCAAGTAATAGTTAAAAAAAAAGAATAAGAATGGAAAAAAATAAAAAATAAAGGTTATATTTACCTTCCGATGGCCCCCGGTCTCCTTTTCCACTCTGTCCGGTCTCCTCGGTGTCTCGTGGTGGTGTGAAGGACCTGCGATGACGTCATTGAGTCATGTGCCAGGTCACGCTACCGCCGACGTCAGCGGTCACGTGACCTGTCACATGACTCAATGACGTTATGTCAGATCCTCACACCACCGCGAGCTGCCCAACACACCGCATGCATCGCTGTGGAGACCGGGGGCATCGGAAGGTAAGTATAATCTTTATTTTTTAGTTTAAATTCTTTTTTTTACAGTTACTATGGTACCCAGGTCTGGATGAGAGTCTCTTTGTAACATCCCTGGCGGCGTGCTTGCATAGTGCACCACCTCCCACTATGCAAGACCGCAATCTTACCTGTCAGTCCAGCCTACAAACCTTGCTCCAGTTCATGCTGTGTGCATGTCTCTTGACTGACTGCTTAGGGCGGTGGCCCGGTTACTTCCTGATTCTTATAGCTGCTGTGGGCTCACCCCTATTGCGTCTCCAGCCTATTGCTGTGAGTCACTGGATATTTAAACCCCCTCCACCCAGAAGGAGGTGCCTGAGAAACACCTTCACTCAGTTAGTCTTTGCTGCTGAATTGCCAGGTCCTGTCCTGTTTCTAGTCTGTTTCCGCCACTCTGGGGGCGGCATACCCAGACCTGTTACCTGTGACTTCTAGTCTGTTTCCGCCACTCTGGTGGCTGTATACCCAGGCTCGTTCTTGTATCTCATTGCATTAGCAGTTCCTGTCTGAACTGTATCCTAGCCTGTTACCTGTTTGTCTCTATGTCCGTACCTTCCCTTTTCCTGCAGTATCTGAATCTGAACCTAACTCCAACTCATTGTCTCTGTACTTCTGTTTGTGAGTTTTGTGTCCACTCGCTACTTCATTGGAAGTACCTTGAGTGTATCTGGTTCTGCTTGTCCCTTTTCCCTTCCTCTGTATCTTCCTCCTGTGTTCTAGCCATCCTCCTGTATTTTCCAGTCTGTTCCATGTGAACAGAGCCCTGTCCTCTCTGCCTGCACATTCAGCCTGTAACGGGTCTGGGAGGTGGAACCTCTGAGCAACTATACAAAGGGGAAGTCCTTGTAAGGAAGCAGGTGGCTCCCAGGGAAGGCGGGCAGGTAGTCACAGCAAGTGACAGGGACAGTCTCTGGGTAGAAGGGCAGGAGGTCACGGCAAGTGACGGGGACAGTCTCTAGACAGGCGGATGGTCACGGCAAGTGACTGCAGGGTAAGAGTCTCTAGACAGGCAGTTGGGCACGGCACGTGACACCAGGATAAGAGTCTCTAGACAGGCAGGTGGTCACGGCAAGTGACAGCAGAGCCTCCAGGTAGGCTAGCAGGCAGGTAGCAGGTGAGCGCTCCCAGGTGTGCGGTCAAGAGTCTCTGGACAGGCAGGTGGTCACGGCAAGTGACGGCAGAGCCTCCAGGTAGGCTAGCAGGCAGGTAGCAGGTGAACGCTCCCAGGTGAGCAGGCAAGAGTCTCTGGACAGGCAGGTGGTCACGGCAAGTGACGGCTGAACCTCCAGGTAAGCTAGCAGGCAGGTAGCAGGTGAGCGCTCCCAGGTGAGCGGGCAGGCAGATCCATAGACAGACTGACAGGTGTTGGTAGGCAGACTGTCGGACCGCAGGAATGCAAGCAGATGGACAGGAATCAGGTAGGAATCAAGCAGAGATCTGGCAGGTATCTGGTAACTGGACCTGAGGGCTGAAGCAGAGTTGAAAGGCTTTGCAACAACATTGCTCGGGCACCTCCATCTTGGAGGAGGTGCCTTATATATGGTGAGGTCCTCCGGCCATTGGCCGGGGACTCCTTAGGACGGCGCGCGCGGCCCCTTTAAGAGAGGGGGAGGGCGCGCGCGTGCACCCTAAGCACAGAGGCCGGGAAGCAGCGCGCGCTGCCAGCAGAGCGGGAGGAAGCCACCGGGCACGGAGCAGAGAGGTGAGGGAAACGGCGTCCATGCCTAGCAGGAGGCAGGGACGCCGACGCTACAGTACCCCCCCCTTTAGGCCCCCCCTTTTTTAGGCCAGAGACAAATTTATCAAGGATGAGAGGGGCATGGATGTTCTCCCGGGGCACCCATGTTCTCTCCTCAGGACCAAACCCCTTCCAATCCACTAGAAAAAAGGACTTTCCTCTTACCCTTTTGGTGGCCAGAATGTTCTCTACCTCAAACTCGTTTTCAACGGAAACTGGAGCAGGAGGCGTACCTGTAGACTTGGAAAAAGAGTTAAGTACCACGGGTTTGAGTAGAGATACATGGAAGGAGTTAGGAATCCGCAAATTGGCCGGGAGTTTCAATTTATAGGCCACCGGGTTGATTTGTTTGATAACTTCCAGTGGACTGATGAACCGAGGCCCTAACTTGTAGGAAGGAATCTTGAGCCGGACATATTTGGACGAGAGCCAGACCTTATCTCCAGGACGGAATTGTGGTGGATCCAGACGTCTTTTGTCAGCCTGTTTTTTCATCCGCTCGGATGACTGAAGAGGAAAATTCGTTAACGAGAGATTCCGCAGCCGGATTATCCACCGAGGTGGAGACGGGAAACGGCATCCGAGGATGCTGACCGAAGACTACAAAAAACGGGGATTTGGAGGAAGATTCGCTCTCGTGATTATTGTAGGAAAATTCGGCCCACGGTAAAAGATCCACCCAGTCGGAATGGTGAGCATTAACAAAGTGCCGGAGGAAACTGGTTAAAATTTGGTTGATCCGTTCTACTTGGCCATTGGACTGTGGGTGATAAGCAGAAGAAAAGTCCAAGGTGACCCCCAGCAGTTTACACATGGCTCGCCAAAAGCGAGAGGTGAACTGAACCCCTCGGTCGGATACGATGTGGAGAGGAAGACCATGAAGACGGAAGACATGATGGATAAAGTCTTTAGCTAACTCTGATGCAGACGGGAGACCCGGCAGGGGAATAAAGTGAGCCATTTTGGAAAAGCGGTCAGCGACCACCCAAATGACCGTACAACCGGCAGATACAGGGAGGTCCGTTATAAAGTCCATAACTATATGCTGCCACGGGGCAGCAGGTACAGGAAGAGGAAGGAGACGACCGGCTGGCAGATGTCTCGGAACCTTGTTGCGGGCGCAGGACACACAGGCTGAAACAAAGTCTATTACGTCCTTGTGCAGGGTAGGCCACCAGTAATGCCGGGTAATAAGCTAGAGGGTCTTTTTCTGACCAGCGTGGCCAGCTAGCTTGGACGAGTGTCCCCAGTGTAGAACCTTCTCACGATCAGGTACAGTTACGAACGTCTTACCGGGTGGAAGACGATTTAGATTCATGGGGGCCACCTGCATTACTTTGGCGGGGTCGATGATGTGTTTAGGCTCCTCCTCAAGATCAGAGACCAAAAAGGATCGGGACAAGGCATCAGCTTTGATGTTTTTGTCAGCCGGGCGAAAATGAAGAATGAAATTAAAGCGGGCGAAGAACAAGGACCACCGAGCTTGGCGCGGGTTAAGTCTCTGGGCACTCTGGAGGTAAGCCAAGTTCTTGTGGTCCGTGTAAATTATTACCGGAGCCCCCTCGAGCAGGTAACGCCACTCCTCCAGTGCCAGCTTAATGGCCAACAATTCTCGGTCTCCTATAGAATAATTGCGCTCAGAAGAGGAGAAGAGTTTGGAGAAGAAGCCACAGGTTATCATTCTTCCGGAAGACGACTTTTGGGTGAGTACCGCTCTGGCTCCGGAGGAGGAAGCGTCGACTTCTAGGAAGAATTGTTTGTTGCCGTCCGGACGATGCAGCACAGGGGCGGAGGAAAGAGCTTGTTTTAAGGAAAGGAAGGCTTCCTCTGCTTCGGGCGGCCATTCTCTGGGATTAGCGCCCTTACGGGTGAGCGCCGAGATAGGGGCAGTCCGGGAAGAGAAGTGCGGAATGAAGAGGCGGTAGTAGTTGGCGAAGCCCAGGAACCGCTGAATAGCTTTCAACCCCTCTGGTCGGGGCCATTTCTGGATGGCAGACAGTTTCTCAGGATCCATTCGTAGGCCGGTCTGAGAGATTATGTAGCCCAGAAACGGAAGCGAGGTCTGCTCAAAGAGGCACTTCTCATATTTAGCTTAGAGGTGGTTCTGCCTGAGCCTGAGTAGGACCTGACGAACGTCCCTCCGGTGAGTGAGGAGATCCGGAGAGAAGACCAAGATGTCGTCCAGGTACACCACCACGCAGCAGTAGAGAAGGTCACGGAAGATGTCATTGACTGTTATGTTCTGCTACCAGAGCTAAGGAAAGAGAGGAGATCTGTCCCTACGATAGAACTCAGCTGAATCCCTACGATGTAACAGGGAACCTGATCCTGCGATCAGACCTGCTAAAGTCCTAAGCTAGTCTGTACGGAGACCTATAGATGTGGGGAAGGAATCCCTACAAGTACTAAGGACTGGGAGGAATATGGGACACCTCCTAACAGAAATAGTAGCAGACAGACGAACAAACAAAATATATAGAACATAGAGGTCCGTAGACCAAGCAAACTAACAGAGTTAGATACAGAGCACAGGCTAGCTAGAAAGTAGTTATACAATGAAGTCCAGCAAAGCCAGAAGGGCGGAGCAGGATTAAATAGGCCAACAAGGTCATGTGACCAGCAAAGGAAAAAACCTAAGAGCAAGGTTCTAACAGTACCCCCCCTTCTAAGAGGATCCTCCGGATCCCCTAGGACCAGGCTTATCAGGAAATCTCCTGTGAAACGCTCTGATAAGTCTGGACGCGGAAACATCATCTGACCTCACCCAAGAGTTATCCTCGGGTCCGAAACCTTTCCAGGCCACAAGATACTGCAAACTACCTCTATACCGTCTAGAGTTAAGGATGCGAGAAATTTCATATTCCCCGTCCTCCACCACCGGAGGAACAGAGGCAGAGGCGTCACCATCCAACACAACAGCTTTTTTTAACAGAGAGACATGAAATACCGGATTAATTCTCCAGGAGGTAGGAACCTCCAACCTAACAGCAGATTGGTTGACAACCTGAAGCACCTTAAAGGGCCCTACAAACTTGGGACCCAATTTCTTAGAAGGAATCCTCAACCGCAGATTCCTAGAGGACAACCAAACCATGTCACCAACAGCGAACAAAACCTCCTGTCGTTTCCTATCAAAGTAGTCTTTAGATTTTCTGTTGGCCTCCTGAAGATTACCACGCACATCCGTCCAAACTCTCTCCAAATCACCGGAAAAATTCTCCTCCTCAGGCACGGCAGATCCCAACTTGGAGAACGACCCAAACGACGGATGTCTCCCAGAACAACAAAAAAAAGGCGAACAACCAGCAGAAGAAGATGTATGATTGTTCAGAGCAAATTCAGCAAGTGGCAGAAACTCAGACCACCCCTCTTGATTGTCTGCCACAAAACAACGCAAGAACTGCTCAACATCCTGGTTTTTCCTTTCTGTCTGGCCATTAGATTCAGGATGATATCCGGACGAGAACGATAAATGAACTCCCAACCTGTCACAAAAGGCACGCCAAAAACGAGCCACGAACTGAGGACCCCTATCAGAAACAATGTCAGTAGGAACGCCATGAAGTCTGACAATTTCCTTGACAAAGGCCTTAGCGAGAGTTTTAGCGCAGGGCAGTTTGACGAAGGGAACCAAGTGACACATCTTGCTAAAACGGTCCACGACCACCCAGATGACAGTAAAACCCTCAGAGGGGGGAAGGTCAGTTATAAAGTCCATAGTCAAATGTGTCCAAGGAGCACTGGGAACCTCCAAAGGACAAAGCAACCCCGCAGCAGGAGTATGTGAGGACTTAGATCTAGCACATATAGTACATTGACGCACCCAGTTAATGACTTCCTTCTGCCATCCAGGCCACCAAAAACTGCGACCCACCAGTCTCTTGGTCTCAGAGATTCCGGGATGACCTGCCAACCGAGATTCGTGACACTCAACAAACAAATCTCTCCTAAAGGTCCCAGGCACAAACAACCTCCCATGAGGAGTGTTAGATGGGGCATTCTCCTGTGCTTTAAGAATCTCATCTTCCAAAACGGAGTCCAAAGCAGCTATCACAACACCTTCTTGTAAAATGTTCTCCTCTTTCTCAGCACCGACTATGGGAGAAAAACTGCGAGACAAGGCATCCGCCTTAACATTCTTAGTACCAGGGATGTAAGTAACGGAGAAATTAAACCGCGAGAAAAACAGTGCCCACCTAGCCTGACGGGCATTCAGGCGCTTGGCAGCATCAAGATATATCAGATTTTTATGATCCGTAAGAACCTGAACGGGAAATTCCGCACCTTCCAAGAAGTGGCGCCAGTGTTCAAATGCGAGTTTAATAGCCAATAATTCCCGATTACCAATATCGTAATTCAGTTCAGTCTCCGAAAATTTTTTTGAAAAAAAGGCACAGGGATGTAATCCATCCCCGTTATCCTGAGACAATACTGCGCCAACCCCCACAGAGGAAGCATCAACCTCAACCAAAAACGGCTTAGTCACATCAGGCTGCATAAGGATGGGAGCAGAGGTGAACCTCTCCTTGAGATACACAAAAGCTTCAATAGCCTCAGAAGACCACTGAACCGCATCAGCACCTTTCCTGGTGAGATCGGTCAGAGGTTTGACAATACTAGAAAAAATTTTTATGAATTTTCTGTAATAATTGGCGAAACCTAAAAACCTCTGTATCGATTTCAAACCAATAGGTCTAGGCCATTCCTGTACAGCTTGAACTTTAACCGGGTCCATCTCAAAACCTTCGCTGGAGATAATGTAACCCAAAAAACTAATTCTCTGTACAGCGAACTCACATTTCTCCAGCTTAGCAAAAAGCGAATTGTCCATTAACAACTGTAATACCTCACGTACGCTCCGCCAATGAGACTCCAAATCCGGCGAATAAATCAAAATGTCATCCAAATACACAACCACATTTTTGCCGATCAAAGGTCTAAGGATGTCATTAATAAGATTCTGAAAAAATGCAGGAGCATTAGTAAGACCAAAAGGCATAACCAGATTCTCAAAATGACCCACAGGAGTGTTAAAAGCAGTCTTCCATTCGTCACCCTCCTTCATGCGCAACAGATTGTATGCCCCCTTAAGGTCAATTTTAGAGAACCACTTGGCCCCCATTAACTGGTTAAATAAATCAGGAATCAATGGCAGTGGGTAAGGATTGCGTACAGTAATTTTGTTAATCTCACGAAAATCCAGACAAGGACGTAAACCGCCGTCCTTTTTTTTTACAAAAAAAAATCCAACCGCCACAGGAGACTTAGAAGGCCTAATGTGACCGGCGGCCAAACTTGTCTGTATGTATTCCTCCAAAGCCTTCCTCTCAGGAATAGTAAGGTTAAATAAACGACTTTTAGGAAGAGTCGCTCCAGGGACAAATTCAATAGAACAATCATAGTCTCTATGGGGAGGCAAAACCTGCGATTCCTTCTCAGAAAAAACTCTCCAAAAATCCTGAATAGGAACAGGCAATTCTCCCCTATCCAAAGCTGCAATACGCCCGTTACAACACTTGTCATAACATTTATGGCTCCAGGATTTAATTTCACTGGTAGACCAATCCAGTACAGGATTGTGAAATTTTAACCAGGGCAATCCCAATATTACTGGAGAAGGCAAGTTATTCAAAACTACCAAATCCAATTTCTCATGGTGAACACCATTAATAGTGAGAGGAAATTCACAGACCTTGAGAGTAATATTCTTCAAAGGGGAACCATCCACAGAAACCACAGCAATGGGGGATGATAAAGGTTCGGGTTTTAAATTGAGTCTTTCCAAGAATCCCCCATCAATTACATTCAGAGTAGACCCACAATCGACAAACACCCGAAATTCCATTAATTTTTCCTGAGCAATCGTGGAAGCAGCTAAAAATACACCCTTGGAATTTAAACAGGCAATACGGGCATGACTGACCATTTTTTTTTCTTTCTTCATACGAAGCTCACAGCCTTTAATCAAATGACCAGATTTTCCTCAATAGAAACACAAGCCTTCAAAAAATCTACGGTCTTTTTCTTGAGAGCGAGGTGCCACCGATCCAATCTCCATCGGTTCACCACTGTTAGTACACACATTCTCATAACCAGAAACTGACATAGCAGAGGATTTGCTCTCATTAACCCTTGCACGCAGTCTCCTATCCACCCGTATAGCTAATTGCATAGCCTGTTGCAAATCTTCAGGTGTAGGATAAGCAATTAGCAGGTCTTTAACCCTTTCATTGAGCCCAGCAAGAAATCGACGGAAATGAGTACAATATTTTTCCACATTACCTGATCCCTGTCTCAAACGTCTTAACTCAGTCTCAGCTGATGCGACACGGTCAGGATCATCATATAATAGCCCCAAAGCAGAAAAAAAACTATCCACTGATCTGAAGCATGTATCACTAGGTTGCAAAGAAAAGGCCCACTCCTGAGGCTCTTTGCGCAAAAGTGACATTATGAACCCTATGCGCTGGGATTCATCCCCAGAGGACTTGGGTCTCAAACGAAAATACAATAAGCAAGCATTTTTAAATGAAAAAAATTCTCGGTGTTCACCAAAAAATAAATCCGGCAAACATACCTTAGGCTCCAAGAAATGTGCTCCAGGACAGTTACTCACGTGCTGACGGAGCTCGGCCACCTCCAGAGAGAGTCCCTGCAGGCGATGAGCCAAATCCTGAACCGACACCATGATGGAACAGAAAAATCTTTCCTTAGAGAATTAGCAGGCTGGACTTACTGTTATGTTCTGCTACCAGAGCTAAGGAAAGAGAGGAGATCTGTCCCTACGATAGAACTCAGCTGAATCCCTACGATGTAACAGGGAACCTGATCCTGCGATCAGACCTGCTAAAGTCCTAAGCTAGTCTGTACGGAGACCTATAGATGTGGGGAAGGAATCCCTACAAGTACTAAGGACTGGGAGGAATATGGGACACCTCCTAACAGAAATAGTAGCAGACAGACGAACAAACAAAATATATAGAACATAGAGGTCCGTAGACCAAGCAAACTAACAGAGTTAGATACAGAGCACAGGCTAGCTAGAAAGTAGTTATACAATGAAGTCCAGCAAAGCCAGAAGGGCGGAGCAGGATTAAATAGGCCAACAAGGTCATGTGACCAGCAAAGGAAAAAACCTAAGAGCAAGGTTCTAACATTGACCAACTCTTGAAAGACGGCGGGAGCGTTACAGAGACCGAAGGGCATTACAAGGTATTCATAGTGGCCGTCCCGGGTGTTGAATGCCGTCTTCCATTCATCCCCCTGACGGATACGGACCAGGTTATACGCCCCACGGAGGTCCAGCTTGGTGAAGATTCTAGCCCCCCTTAGACGGTCAAATAATTCAGGAATGAGCGGAAGGGGGTATTTATTCTTCACCGTGATCTGGTTAAGGCCTCTATAGTCTATACAGGGACGGAGTGAGCCGTCCTTCTTTTTGACAAAGAAGAAGCCTGCTCCCGCCGGGGAGGTAGATTTCCGGATAAATCCCCAGGCCAGATTCTCCTCAATATATTCAGACATGGACCAGGTCTCAGCAGCGGACAAAGGGTAAATACCCCCACGGGGAGGAGTAGCGCCGGGTATCAGGTAGATTGGGCAGTCGTATGGTCTATGAGGGGGTAATGTTTCTGTTTCTTTTTTATTAAAGACGTCCGCATAAGACCAATAGGGAACCGGTAGGCCGGGTAGATTGGCTGGGGTAGGAGGACGGGCAGGATGAACGGGAACTAAACAAGTCTTATGGCAGTCCTGTCCCCAGCGAAGGACTTCTCCGGTCTGCCAATCATGCATGGGTGCATGTTTCTGAAGCCAAGGTAGGCCTAGCAAGAGGGCGTGAGAGAGTCCAGGCAGAATATGGAAGAAGATGCTCTCAGAGTGCAGCATTCCCACCTACAGAGTTATGGATTCGGTGATGAGTTGGATGGGATGTGGTAAGAGGCCCCCATCCACGGCGGCGACAGATAAGGGTACAGCCAGAGGTTTGGTGGGAATGCGGTATTTCTCTACCAGGGACTGAGAAATGAGATTTCCGGCAGCTCCAGAGTCAAGTTGAGCCAGTTCAAAATAACGGTTCTCCCCGCAGATGATAGAGACCAACAGCATCAGAGATGGAGAGGGTTTACTCTTGTCTAGGACGACCTCTCTGAGCGATCCTAGACACAGGCGTTTCCCGACCTCTCCGGGCAGGAACGGATCCGGTGCTCCTTACTGCCACAGTAGAAGCAGCTCCCCTCAGCACGGCGTAATTCTTGATGGGTTTTTACCATCTTGGTCTGGTCGACCTGCATAGGCTCGGGTGAGTGCGCCTGGGGAGTAACGGAGGAAGTGACGGGTTTCTGGAAGGTAGGGGCAAGGCGTGGAAACCTCCTCTCACGGGTGACCTCTTTGGTGCGCTCCTGGAACCGGATGTCAATCCGGGTAGCAAGTGTTATTAAGTCATCGAGAGTGGTAGGAATGTCCCGACCGGCGAGTTCATCTTTAATACGGCCGGACAGACCTTCCCAGAAGACGGACACCAGGGCGTCGTTATCCCAGGCAAGCTCCGAGGCAAGGGTACGGAACCGTATGGCATATTGGCCCACGGTGAGACTTCCTTGACGGAGGCGTAGCAGGGATGAGGCGGATGAGGTCTTCCGTCCCGGTTCGTCGAAGACTTTCCGGAAAGCAGTGAGAAAGGATGGCAGGTTGGACACCAGGGGTCTCCTCTCTCCCATAGAGGATTTAGCCAAGCCAGCGCCTCCCCCGTGAGATGGGACATGATGAAGGCTACTTTGGCTCGGTCAGTGGAAAACTGGGGTGCCAACAGTTCGAAGTGCAGAGTGCACTGGTTAATGAAGCCCCGTGCCTGGCCGGGATCTCCGCCAAAACGAGGTGGGGCGGAGAGGCGGGGACCGGGAAGAGATGCCATGGTATTGATGGGCAGCGGCGGCGCCGGGATAGTAAGTGTGCGAGTGGAGGCCGCTCCCGATGAGGCAGTCAATGTGTCCAGGCGGGAGTTAACACTACGCAGGTGACTCAGAATGGAGTCCTGTTGGGACCTCTGACGGGAAAGTTCATGACATAGATCCGAGAGCGAGGGAGCTTGGGTGCCACCGGGTTCCATGGCCCGAGCAAACTGTAACAGGTCTGGGAGGTGGAACCTCTGAGCAACTATACAAAGGGGAAGTCCTTGTAAGGAAGCGGGTGGCTCCCAGGGAAGGCGGGCAGGTAGTCACAGCAAGTGACAGGGACAGTCTCTGGGTAGAAGGGCAGGAGGTCACGGCAAGTGACGGGGACAGTCTCTAGACAGGCGGATAGTCACGGCAAGTGACAGCAGGGTAAGAGTCTCTAGACAGGCAGTTGGGCACGGCACGTGACAGCAGGATAAGAGTCTCTAGACAGGCAGGTGGTCACGGCAAGTGACAGCAGAGCCTCCAGGTAGGCTAGCAGGCAGGTAGCAGGTGAGCGCTCCCAGGTGAGCGGGCAAGAGTCTCTGGACAGGCAGGTGGTCACGGCAAGTGATGTCTGAGCCTCCAGGTAGGCTAGCAGGCAGGTAGCAGGTGAGCGCTCCCAGGTGTGCGGTCAAGAGTCTCTGGACAGGCAGGTGGTCACGGCAAGTGACGGCAGAGCCTCCAGGTAGGCTAGCAGGCAGGTAGCAGGTGAACGCTCCCAGGTGAGCGGGCAAGAGTCTCTGGACAGGCAGGTGGTCACGGCAGGTGACAGCTGAACCTCCAGGTAAGCAAGCAGGCAGGTAGCAGGTGAGCGCTCCCAGGTGAGCAGGCAGGCAGATCCATAGACAGACTGACAGGTGTTGGTAGGCAGACTGTCGGACCGCAGGAATGCAAGCAGATGGACAGGAATCAGGTAGGAATCAAGCAGAGATCTGGCAGGTAACTGGCTGGTATCTGGTAACGGGACCTGAGGGCTGAAGCAGAGTTGAAAGGCTTTGCAACAACATTGCTCGGGCACCTCCATTTTGGAGGCGGTGCCTTATATATGGTGAGGTCCTCCGGCCATTGGCCGGGGACGCCTTAAGACGGCGCGCGCGGCCCCTTTAAGAGAGGGGGAGCATGCGCGCGCGCCCTAAGCACAAGGGCCGGTAAGCAGTGTGCGCTGCCAGCAGAGCGGGAGGAAGCCGCCGGGCACGGAGCGGAGAGGTGAGGGAAACGGCGTCCCTGCCTAGCACACAGCCCTGTTCGGCTCTGCTTGCCTACCGCTCCGGCGGTTTCTCTCTGCTCTCACTTGCCCACCGCTCCGGCGGCTTCCCTCTGCTCTGCCTTACCCACCGCTCCGGCGGTTTCTCTCTGCTCTCACTTGCCCACCGCTCCGGCGGCTTCCCTCTGCTCTGCCTTACCCACCGCTCCGGCGGTTTCTCTCTGCTCTGACTTGCCCACCGCTCCGGTGGCTTCTCTCTGCTCTGCCTTGCTCACCGCACCAGCGGTTTCTCTCTGCTCTGACTTACTCACCGCTCCGGCGGCTTCTCTCTGCTCTGCCTTGTCCACCGCTCCGGCTGCTTCTCACTGCTCTGCCTTGCCCACAGCTCCGGCGGTTCCGCTCTGCTCTGCCTTGTCCACCGCACCTGCGGTTTCTCTCTGCTCTACCTTGCCCACTGCTCCGGCGGCTTCTCTCTTCTCTGCCTTGCCCACCGCTCCGGCGGTTCCGCTCTGCTCTGCCTTGTCCACCGCACCTGCGGTTTCTCTCTGCTCTGCCTTGCCCACCGCACCTGCGGTTTTCGCTCCGCTCTGCTTGCTCACCGCACTAGCAGTTCCTCTCTGCTGTGCTTTGTCCTCCGCTGCGGCGGTTTCGCTTTACTCTACTTGTCTATCGCATCTGCGGCTCTGTAACTGTCTCCCAGTCTGTACTGGACCCTATCCAGCCTGCGCTCCAACCTGCTAGTTCCTCCCTGTCTGCACTCCAGCCGTGCTTGCCAATATCTCCCTGTCTGCATTGCAGCCGTGCTTGCCAGTATCACCCTGTCTGCATACCAGCCGTGCTTGCCAGTACCCACCTGTCTGCATACCAGCCGTGCTTGCCAGTACCCACCTGCCTGCATAACAGCCGTACTTGCCAGTACCCACCTGTCTGCATACCCTCCGTAATTGCCAATACCCACCTGCCTGTATGCCAGTCTAACCTGCCTGTTCCTGCATTCCCCGGTGTGGGTCAACAACTGTGACCGGGGTCTGACCTGGAGTCGCACCTGTTCCCTCTGCTCGGTTCCTCTTTGGTCCACGGAGTCGACTAAGCCGCCGTGCGACCTTGGTCGGATCGGGTTGATACTTAGTTACGCCCCTCCAGGCACTCCTCGGTTCATGGTACAGTGGGATCACTAATCACGCTCACGCCAGTCAGTCCGGGCGTGGAATTATATACTTAACATAAAAGTGTGAAACAACTGAAAATATGTCTTATATTCTAGGTTCTTCAAAGTAGCCACCTTTTGCTTTGATGACTGCTTTGCACACTCTTGGCATTCTCTTGATGAGCTTCAAAAGGTAGTCACCCGAAATGGCCTTCCAACAATCTTGAAGGAGTTCCCAGAGATGCTTAGCACTTGTTTGCCTTCACTCTGCGGTCCAGCTCACCCCAAACCATCTCGATTGGGTTCAGGTCTGGTGACTGTGGAGGCCAGGTCATCTGGCGTAGCACCTCATCACTCTCCCTCTTGGTCAAATAGCCCTTACACAGCCTGGAGGTATGTTTGGGGTCATTGTCCTGTTGAAAAATAAATGATGGTCCAACTAAACGGAAACCGGATGGAATAGCATGCCGCTGTAAGATGCTGTGGTAGCCATGCTGGTTCAGTATGCCTTCAATTTTGAATAAATCCCCAACAGTGTCACCAGCAAAGCACCCCCACACCATCACACCTCCTCCTCCATGCTTCACGGTGGGAACCAGGCATGTAGAGTCCATCCGTTCACCTTTTCTGCGTTGCGCAAAGACATGGTGGTTGGAACCAAAGATCTCAAATTTGGACCCATCCGACCAAAGCACAGATTTCCACTGGTCTAATGACCATTCCTTGTGTTCTTTAGCCCAAACAAGTCTCTTCTGCTTGTTGCCTGTCCTTAGCAGTGGTTTCCTAGCAGCTATTTTACCATGAAGGCCTGCTGCACAAAGTCTCCTCTTAACAGTTGTTGTAGAGATGTGTCTGATGCTAGAACTCTGTGTGGCATTGACCTGGTCTCTAATCTGAGCTGCTGTTAACCTGCTATTTCTGAAGCTGGTGACTCGGATAAACTTATCCTCAGAAGCAGAGGTGACTCCTGGTCTTCCTTTCCTGGGGCAGTCCTCATGTGAGCCAGTTTCTTTGTAGCGCTTGATGGTTTTTGCAACTGCACTTGGGGACACATTCAAAGTTTGCCCAATTTTTCTGACTGACTGACTTTCATTTCTTAAAGTAAAGATGGCCACTCGTTTTTCTTTACTTAGCTGCTTTTTTCTTGCCATAATACAAATTCTAACAGTCTATTCAGTAGGACTATCAGCTGTGTATCCACCTGACTTCTGCACAACACAACTGATGGTCCCAACCCCATTTATAAGGCAAGAAATCCCACTTACTAAACCTGACAGTGCACACCTGTGAAGTGAAACCATTTCCGGTGACTACCTCTTGAAGCTCATCAAGAGAATGCCAAGAGTGTACAAAGCAGTCATCAAAGCAAAAGGTGGCTACTTTGAAGAACATAGAATATAAGACATATTTTCAGTTGTTTCACACTTTTTTCTTAAGTATATAATTCCACATGTGTTAATTCATAGTTTTGATGCCTTCAGTGTGAATGTACAATTTTCAAAGTCATGAAAATAAAGAAAAATATTTAAATGAGAAGGTGTGTCCAAACTTTTGGTCTGTACTGTATATATATATATCTATATATATCTATCTATCTATATATATATATATATATATATATACACTGCTCAAAAAAATAAAGGGAACACTCAAATAACACATCCTAGATCTGAATGAATGAAATATTCTGATTGCATACTTTGTTCTGTACAAAGCTGAATGTGCTGACAAGAAAATCACACAAAAATCATCAATGGAAATCACATTTATTAACTAATGGAGGCCTGGATTTGGAGTCACCCCCAAAATTATAGTGCAAAAACACACTACAGGCTGATCCAACTTTGATGTAAGTCCTTTAAAACAGGTCACAATGAGGCTCAGTATTGTGTGTGGCCTCCACGTGCCTGTATGACCTCCCTACAACGCCTGGGCATGCTCCTGATGAGGTTGCGGATGGTCTCCTGTGGGATCTCCTCCCAGACCTGGACTAAAGCATCCGCCAACTGCAGGACAGTCTGTGGTGCAACGTGACGTTGGTGGATGGAGCGAGACATGATGTCCCAGATGTGCTCAATCGGATTCAGGTTTGGGGAACGGGCGGGCCAGTCCATAGCTTCAGTGCCTTCATCTTGCAGGAACTGCTGACACACTCCAGCCACACGAGGTCTGGCATTGTCCTGCATTAGGAGGAACCCAGGACCAACCGCACCAGCATATGGTCTCACAAGGGGTCTGAGGATCTCATCTCGGTACCTAATGGCAGTTAGGCTACCTCTGGTGAGCACATGGAGGGCTGTGCGGCCCTCCAAAGAAGTGCCACCCCACACCATTACTGACCCACTGCCAAACCGGTCATGCTGAAGGATTTTGCAGGAAGCAGATCACTCTCCACGGCGTCTCCAGACTCTGTCACGTCTGTCACATGTGCTGAGTGTGAACCTGCTTTCATCTGTGAAGAGCAAAGGGCGGCAGTGGCAACTTTGCCAATCCTGGTGTTCTGTGGCAAATGCCAGCGTCCTGCATGGTGTTGGGCTGTGAGCACAACCCACATCTGTGGACGTCGGGCCATCATACCACCCTCATGGAGTCGGTTTCTAACCGTTTGTGCAAACACATGGGGTACTCGGTAGTCGGGCCGGTCGTTGCTAGGGGAGATGTCACAGTGGCGGTGACACGGTCCGTGACCCAGGGCAGTCAATAAAAGGGTTCATTTACAGGGGATTTATAGTTTTTATATAAAGTTTGTGATGCCACCGGTGGTATGCGGCAAAAGGGAGCCGCCGCTGCGGAGCAGGTCCTCTGGAGCTGATGTTAGTGCAGCAGAGTTGGTTCAGCTCTCCACAGCCAGAGCTTAGCTCCAGGGCAGGAAATGGTGATGTTATAGATGTTGCTGTGCAGTGTAGTGCAGGAGATGATGGCGCAGTAATAATTTGCAGAGACAGTGGGGTGCAGTCTTCAGGGTTTTACTCACGATTTTTAGACTCCAAGTTACCAGGGCCAGGGTAACCTCCCACGTCATCCTGAGCTTACTCAGGGAAGGGTTCAGCAAACCCGCAGCTACCTCCGGAGAACATAACGGGACCCCCTTTTGTGTGTTCCTTCTGGCCGTCTCCCTGCACCTCACACCCAGTGTCCCAAGCCAGTGACCGCGGACTTTGTCGGGCGATGTCTTCTCTGTCCCCTGGGTCCTCTATGGCCACCTTTTTGGTGAGTTAGATGTGGCTTTTGGCTGAAGCACCTGAAATGCTACACCCTCCGATTACCTAGTTGAGACTTGAAGAACTCTGCTAGTTTAGGGGCCGGTCCCCTTCTGCGGCTCAATCCCTCCACCACCTGGTAGATTCTGGCGTACGGGTGGCCCTCAGCACTGCCCGTACCCCTGGGATCCTTCGTGCTTTACTGGAGCCTTCCTTCCTGCTCCTCTCCTCTCTTCTTTCTGTCCTGGGCCTCTCTCACTAGGCCCTCCTCCTGAGCAGAGCTCCTGCTGAGCTCTTGCTCCACATACTCTCTTCCTCTGACTGAACTCATCAGACTGACCACTCCTCAAGATAGCTTCCCATTTTTATATCCTCCTTCTCAAGTGCTCCCCTAACTTCTTCCTCCACCCACACCCACTACATGGTTATCCCTAGTTTGGTTCCCCCCACTCCAGCCAGGGACAGGGCTCAGCAGGAGAGCGACGCATCTTGCCCCTCCTGCTGGTCTGGAGTAGTGTAGTGTTGGATGCAGATGTTAGGGTCCCGAGCAGTACTCCTTCCTTACCTGAGAGTGAGATACCACACCTCTGGGTGACATGCAGTACTTCTTTGGCTACTGAACCTGCAGGGGCACCACACATGCACATTTGTGGCCTGCTGGAGGTCATTTTGCAGGGCTCTGGCAGTGCTGTTCCTGTTCCTCCTTGCACAAAGGCGGAGGTAGCGGTCCTGCTGCTTGGTTGTTGCCCTCCTACGGCCCCCTCCACGTCTCCTGGTGTACTGGCCTGTCTCCTGGTAGCGCCTCCAGCCTCTGGACACTACCCTGACAGACACAGCAAACCTTCTTGCCACAGCTCGCACTGATGTGCCATCCTGGATGAGCTGCACTACCTGAGCAGCTTCTGTGGGTTGTAGAGTCCGTCTCATGCTACCATGAGTGTGAAAGCACAACCAACATTCAAAAGTGACCAAAACATCAGCCAGAAAGCATTGGTACTGAGATGTGGTCTGTGGTCCCCACCTGCAGAACCACTCCACTTGATAATTGCCAATAATTTCCATCTATTGTCTATTCCATTTGCACAACAGCATGTGAAATTGATTGTCAATCGTTGTTGCTTCCAAAGTGGACAGTTTGATTTCACAGAAGTTTGATTTACTTGGAGTTATATTCTGTTCTTTAAGTGTTCCCTTTATTTTTGTGAGCAGTGTATGTATATATATACAGTGCCTACAAGTAGTATTCAACCCCCTGCAGATTTAGCTGGTTGACACATGCGAAATTAACTTGGCATTGTGACATTTGTACTGTAGGTCAGCCTGGAAGTGGGAAATGCACTGCAGCAAATTTTTTTTTTTCTTTTTGTTTTAGTTTTTTTTTTAAACGTAAAAAGTTAATTCAGAGTGTCATTTATTATTCAACCCCTCAAACCACAAGAATTCTGTTTGGTCCCCCTAAAGTATTAAGAAGTAGTTCAGGCACCAAGAATAATGAGCTTCACATGTGTGGATTAAAGATCTCTTTTGCCAGCCTTTTCTGACTATTTAAGACCCTCCCCAAACTTGTGAACAGCACTCAGACATGGTCAACATGGGAAAGACAAAGGAGCATTCCAAGGCCATCAGAGCCAAGATCGTGGAGGGTCACAAGGCTGGCAAGGGGTACAAAACCCTTTCCAAGGAGTTGGGCCTACCTGTCTCCACTGTTGGGAGCATCATCCGTAAGTGGAAGGCTTATGGAACTACTGTTAGCCTTCCACGGCTAGGACAGCCTTTGAAAGTGTCCTCCCATGCCGAGGCCAGGCTTGTCCGAAGAGTCAAGGCTAACCCAAGGACAACAAGGAAGGAGCTCCAGGAAGATCTCATGGCAGTGGGGACATTGGTTTCAGTCAATACCATAAGTAACGTACTCCACCGCAATGGTCTCCGTTCCAGACGAGCAAGTAAGGTACCTTTACTTTCAAAGCGTCATGTCAAAGCTCGTCTACAGTTTGCTCATGATCACTTGGAGGACTCTGAGACAGACTGGTTCAAGGTTCTATGGTCTGATGAGACCAAGATCGAGATCTTTGGTGCCAACCACACACGTGATGTTTGGAGACTGGATGGCACTGCATACGACCCCAAGAATACCATCCCTACAGTCAAGCATGGTGGTGGCAGCATCATGCTGTGGGGCTGTTTCTCTGCCAAGGGGCCTGGCCATCTGGTCCGCATCCATGGGAAGATGGATAGCACGGCCTACCTGGAGATTTTGGCCAAGAACCTCCGCTCCTCCATCAAGGATCTTAAGATGGGTCGTAATTTCATCTTCCAACAAGACAACGACCCAAAGCACACAGCCAAGAAAACCAAGGCCTGGTTCAATAGGGAAAAAGTCAAGGTGTTGGAGTGGCCTAGTCAGTCTCCTGACATTAACCCAATTGAAAACTTGTGGAAGGAGCTCAAGAATAAAGTCCACATGAGACACCCAAAGAACCTAGATAACTTGGAGAAGATCTGCATGGAGGAGTGGGCCAAGATAACTCCACAGACGTGTGCCGGCCTGATCAGGTCTTATAAAAGACGATTATTAGCTGTAATTGCAAACAAGGGTTATTCCACAAAATATTAAACATAGGGGTTGTATAATAATTGACCCACACTTTTATGTTTAAAATTTAATAAAATTCAACTGAGCAACATAACTTTTTGGTTTGTAAGATTTATGCTTCTATTCATAAAACCTACTCTCGTTTGCAGTTTGAAGGCTCTAACTTATTTGCATCTTATCAAACCAGCTAAATCTGCAGGGGGTTGAATACTACTTGTAGGCACTGTATATATATATATATATGTATATATATATATATATATATAAAAGAAAGTATATCAAAAGGCAGCCTTCTTTGATATTTTTTCATATATATATATACATATATATATATATATATATATATATACACACACATATGTGTGTATATATATATATTTATATGGAGAGAGGAAGAAATCAAGGAAAGGTATGCCTTGTCATGGCTGATGGGCTCTTATGATCATGGTTTGGCCAATTTATACGCTAAGTACCTTCATTTTATGAGTATATTCTATATAGGAGTAATGCAATTCAAATTTTTTATTATTTATTTTATTCACTTATATAGCGCCAGTAATTCCACTGCGCTTTACAGACATTATCATCAAATATCATGTATTCAACATCTTAGTGCTTACAGTGGGCTGCTGTATTCTTTTGTGTGTATATTATGCAATCATAGTGGCTTGCACCTGTTCACACTTGCTTTTCTGTTAGGAGGTGCAGGTCAGTTTTTTGCAGTATGTTATTGGAGGTAGTGACTACCTCCATTTTTGGCTGAGCACGCCTCCATCAGCTAAAGGCTGTTTTTAATTAGTGCTAGATCCTACCTATCCTATATATTTGTAGGCTTATAGCTCGAGAGAAGCATGTGTGATAAATATTAAGTTAGGGTCCCATCAAAGAAATATCACCTTGTCGCGGTTGGTGGGTTCTCATGAATGGCCAATTTATATGCCAAGTACCTTCATTTTTCTAAGTACCTATAATATAACGCTGCAAGCATCCCTCTGTCTGAAGCCTTTATAGACGGGCGCAGTCTGGCTCCAGACAGAAGAACGCATGGAGCCGTTACAGGTAAGAGGAGTGTATGGCGCCGGAGATCACGGTATCCGTAGACACTGAACACATACTGCCATCTCCGGCGCCATACTTACATACTTACCTGACCGGGAGGCGCGTTGCTGTGGCACCTCTCTTCTCGCCAGAGACCGGGGGCGGAGTGAAGGCGTCGGAGTCGGTGCATGCGCATAGCGCTATCCGGCGCCATTTTACTGAAGACACATTTGCAGTGTGTCTTCAGCAAAATGGCTCCGGACAGCGCGGTATGGGCACGCGCGTACTCCGGCGCGACACTCCTCCCCCGGCCTCTGGCAGAACAGGACACTGCAGCGCTGGAGTGCAGGGAAGAAAGGTGAGTATAAGTGTTTATTTTTTGTATGTGTGCAGTGTGAAAGGGATGAGGGGTGCCATACATACCAGGATTGGGGGGTGAGGGGGCCACACAAACCAGGATTGGGGGATGACGGGTACCATACATTCCAGGATTGGGGGATGAGGGGTGCCATACATACCAGGATTGGGGGATGAGGGGACCATGCATACCAGGATTGAGGGGTGAGGGGACCATGCATACCAGGATTGGGTGTGAGGGGACCATGCATACCAGGATTGGAGGATGAGGGGTGCCATACGTACCTGAATTGGGATGAGGGGTGCCATGTATACCAGGATAAGGGGTACCATACATACCAGGATAGGGATGTGGGGCACCATGCATACCAGGATGAGGGATGCAGTGCCATGCATACCAGGATGAGGGATGGTTTGCCATGCTTACCAGGATGAGGGGTACCATGCATACCAGAATAGGGATGAGGGGTACTATGCATACCAGGATAGGAATGTGGGGTGCCATGCATTGCAGGATTGAGGGATGAGGAGGTCATACATACCAGAATTGGGATGAGGGTGCCATGTATGCCAGGATGAGGGGCACCATACATACCAGAATAGGGATGCGGGGTACCATGCATACCAGGATGAGGGATGGGGTGCCATGTATACCAGGATGAGGGGTACTATACATACCAGGATAGGGATGAGGAGTGCCATGCATACCAGGATTGGGGATGAGTGGTACCATGCATACCAGGATTGGGGATGAGGAAGCCATGCATACCAGGATGAGGGATTGGGTACCATACATACCAGGATTGGGGGATGAGGGGTGCCATGCATACCAGGATTGGGGATGAGGGGTGCCATGCACACCAGGATGAGGGATTGGGTACCATACATACCAGGATTGGGGGATGAGGGGTGTCATGCATACCAGGATTGGGGATGAGGGGTGCCATGCATACCAGGATTGGGGATGAGGGGTGCCATGCATACCAGGATTGGGGGATGAGGGGTGCCATGTATACCAGGATTGGGGATGAGGGGTGCCATGCATACAAGGATTGGGGATGAGTGGTACCATGCATACCAGGATTGGGGATGAGGAAGCCATGCATACCAGGATGAGGGATTGGGTACCATACATACCAGGATTGGGGGATGAGGGGTGCCATGCATACCAGGATTGGGGATGAGGGGTGCCATGCACACCAGGATGAGGGATTGGGTACCATACATACCAGGATTGGGGGATGAGGGGTGTCATGCATACCAGGATTGGGGATGAGGGGTGCCATGCATACCAGGATTGGGGGATGAGGGGTGCCATGCATACCAGGATTGGGGATGAGGGGTGCCATGCATACCAGGATTGGGGGATGAGGGGTGCTATGTATACCAGGATTGGGGATGAGGGGTGCCATGCATACCAGGATTGGGGGTGAGGGGTGCCATGCATATCAGGATTAGTGGTGAGGGGTGCTATGCATACCAGGATAGGGATGAGAGCAGCACATAACAGGATGGAGGAACAGGATTGGGGAGCACAAATACCAGGATGGGGGCAGCACATACCAGCATGGGAGACCATATACCAATAAAAATGCTCGCCACCCGGGCGTAAAACGGGCTCAATAGATAATATACTATATGGCAGTAATGCAGTTTACATTCCATATATTCAATGCTTGAAAAAGTCTTAGCATCTACAAAGTGCTGCTGTGCTGCTGTAATCCTTTGTGTGTAAATCTTATATAAATAAAAATGTAAATGTTCGTTTGTTCAAAATCTTAAGGCTATGTGCCCACGATGCAGAAATGAAGCAGAAAATTTCTGCAGCATTTCTGCATCTCCCTGGCAGAAAAAACGCATGCAGATTGTGCATGCGTTTTTCCTGCAGAATACATGCGGATTCACATGCGTACCCACATGCGTTAACGCATGTGTTTCCGCATGCGGACTGACAAGCACTTTCCAAGCGATAGCATCACTTGGAAAGTGCTTGACAACTAGGTCACACTATATAAATCCATGCAAAAGGCATGGATTTATATAGTGTGACCGTAAAAGTAAAAAAATAAAGCTATACTTACCCCCGATCCCCCGCCGCGTGTGCTGTCACGCCCGTCCTGGCTTCTTCCGGGTTGCCGACATCTCGCGAGACAGCATGCGGTCACAAGACCGCGACGTCATCTCAGGTCCTGGAAGGAGAAGCGCTGCAGGGGCCGCCGGACAGGTGAATATAAACTTTATTTATTATTTTATTCTTTTTTTTATAGGTACAATGGTACCCAGGTCTGGATGAGAGTCTTCTCTCCTCCAGAACTGGGTACCATCCGCACATAGAGACGCATAAAATCCGCTTGTACAAATGTACAGACACGGATTCTATGCGTCTCAATGCAAGTCAATGGCGGCGCTTCCGCAAAATTAATGAACATGCTGCGGATTTATTTGCGCTGCAGAAACGCTGCGGAAAAATCCGCAGCATGTGCATTGACATTGCAGAATGCCATTGGGGACCATGGGGTGCGGATTACCATGCGTTTTTTATGCGTTTCCACTGCGGAAATTCCGCAGCATAAACGCATGAAAAACGCATCGTGTGCACGCAGCCTAAATCTCTGAAAGTTCTTCACCGATTGCTTTGAGATTCTGATACAACGTTGCATTCGAATACACGCATGTTTTTATATACCTACTATGTTTTTATATACCAGCTGTTGGATGTAAAAGCAACAGCGAGAGGGGGGTGTTACGAGCTCAGTCGCAGGCTGACTCTCCTCGGCCGCCCGGTATTCCCTTAGTGACATCTCATTCATAAACCCTTCTCCCTCTCCTTCATTCGCTCAGCTGCTTTCTGTGTTTTGCTTCTTTTGTGTCCCCCGTGGGGGTTGGGGGGGAGGAGAATGACGAGACCATCTGTTCGAGGCCGAAAGAGGCTGCTGCTCATCACCACCACCACCTGAGAAGCGGCCGCCTCTGCTCTCCGGCACCGCTGCTGCTGCGGCTTCTTTTCCGGCAGGTGAGTCTTATTTCCGACTGCGCAACAACAAGCGGGGGAGGGGGGCCGCTGCCTCCGCTCTGGGCACTGAGCTTGGCCCGAGCCTCGCAGCAGTGGGCGGATAGCGAGCGAGTGCAAATCCCATTGCGCCACCCGCGAGAGCGGTGCTGTGATCTGGTCGGTACCAGCCTGGGACATGTCAAGCGGATCACCCCTCCTCCTCTGCCGCCTGCCTTCATCACTGCACCCCCTCCTTTCACATTCCCTCTGTACTAGGGAATTGCATAACTAGCAATCCCTGACATGACCGGCTCCATTCAAGCATCGTGAAATTAAATATTTTAGAAACGTGCGCTTTCTCTTTTCTTTCTTTTCCATTTAACCACACTGAGCCACAGCAACGCTTGGCCGGGTACAGCTAGTCTAATATATATAATTGCCTTATCCCGTCTGTCTGTCTGTCCTTCTGTCCAGGAAATCCCGCGTCGCTGATTGGTCCGGCCACGGCCAATCAGCGACGCGGGATTTCAGAAAAAAGATGGCGGCCGTTAGCGGCTCATCTGCCGCATGGAGGTCAGCGGCGATGCAGCCGGGTGATGAGCGGCGCTAGCAGCAGAAGGACCTCGACCGGCGGCGCCGCTGACCTACATGCGGCTACCGTCGGGAGATCAGCGGCTAGGACCGCTGATCTCCCGACGGTAAGTGTGAAGGGAGGACCGGGGAGCGGCGCCGCCGGTCGGGATGCTTCTGCTGCTAGCAGCCGCCCATCTCCCAGCTCCTCGCAGCGGAAGTACCCGCACAAGCAGCGCCGCTCCCGGGCCCACACTAATATGACGCTGATTGGTCGCGGCCGACGGCCGCGACCAATCAGCTATATTGGCGCCGAGTTTAAACACTGTTCTGCTGATTGGTCGTGGCCGCTGGCAGCGACCAATCAGCGATATTGGCGCCAACTTTAAATACCGCTCTGCACAGAGGTCAGCGGCAATGCAGCCGAAGTACCCCGACCGGCGGCGCTGCTGACCTCCATGCGGCTACCGTCGAGAAATCAGCGGCAAGTGTGAAGGGAGGACCGGGGAGCGGCGCCGCCGGTCGGGATACTTCTGCTGCTCCCCTGTCCTCACTAATACAATTCGCTGATTGGTCGCTGCCGCCGGCCGCGACCAATCAGCGATATTGGCGCCAAATTTAAAAACCGCTGTGCTGATTGGTCGCGCCCACCGGCCGCGACCAATCAGTGATATTGGCGCCAAATTTAAACGCGCTCTCCGGCCCTCACTAACACGGTTCGCTGATTGGTCGCGGACGCTGGCTGCGACCAATCAGTGATATTGGCGCCAAATTTAAACGCCGCTGTGCTGATTGGTTGCGCCCGCCAGCCGCGACCAATCACCGATATTGGCGCCAAATTTAAACACCGCTATGATGATTGGTCGCGCCCGCCGGCCACGACCAATCAGAGATATTGGCGCCAAATTTAAACACCGCCGTGCTGATTGGTCGTGGCCACGGCCGCAACCAATCAGCGATATTGGCGCCAAATTTAAACACCGCTGTGCTGATTGGTCGCGCCCGCCGGCCACGACCAATCAGCGATATTGGCGCCAAATTTAAACACCGCTGTGCTGATTGGTCGCGCCCGCGACCAATCAGCGATATTGGCGCCAAATTTAAAAACCGCTGTGCTGATTGGTCGCGCCCACCGGCCGCGCCAATCAGCGATATTGGCGCCAAATTTAAACGCCGCTGTGCTGATTGGTCGCGCCCACCGGCCGCGACAAATCACCGATATTGGCGCCAAATTTAAACACCGCTGTGCTGATTGGTCGCGCCCACCGGCCGCGACCAATCAGCGATATTGGCGCCAAATTTAAACACCGCTGTGCTGATTGGTCGCGGCCGCGGCCAATCAGCGATATTGGCCCCAAATTTAAAAACTGCTGTGCTGAATCAGCGATATTGGTGCCAAATTTAAAAACTGCTGTGCTGATTGGTCGCGGCCGCCGGCCCCGTCCAATCAGCGATATTGGCGCCAAATTTAAACGCGCTCTCCGGCCCTCACTAACACGGTTCGCTGATTGGTCGCGGCCGCTGGCTGCGACCAATCAGCGATATTGGCGCCAAATTTAAACGCCGCTGTGCTGATTGGTCGCGCCCGCCGGCCGCGACAATCAGCCATATTGGCGCCAAATTTAAACGCCGCTGTGCTGATTGGTCGCGCCCACCGGCCGCGACAATCAGCGATATTGGAGCCAAATTTAAACGCCGCTGTGCTGATTGGTCGCGCCCGCCGGCTGCGACAAATCACCGATATTGGCGCCAAATTTAAACACCGCTGTGCTGATTGGTCGTGCCCGCCGGCCACGACCAATCAGCGATATTGGCTCCAAATTTAAAAACTGCTGTGCTGATTGGTCGCAGCTGCCGGCCACGACCAATCAGCGATATTGGCGCCAAATTTAAACAGCGCCGTGCTGATTGGTCGCGGCCGCGGCCAATCAGTGATATTGGCGCCAAATTTAAAAACAGCTGTGCTGAATCAGCGATATTGGCGCCAAATTTAAACACCACTGTGCTGATTGGTCGCGGCCGCCGGCCCCGACCAATCAGCGATATTGGCGCCAAATTTAAAAACTGCTGTGCTGATTGGTCGCGGCCGCCGGCCCCGACCAATCAGCGATATTGGCGCCAAATTTAAAAACCGCTGTGCTGATTGGTCGCGCCTGCCGGTTGCGACCAATCAGCGATATTGGCGCCAAATTTAAACACCGCTGCACTGATTGGTCGCGGGCGCCAGCCGCGACCAATCAGCGATATTGGCGCCAAATTTAAACACCACTGTGCTGATTGGTCGCGGCCGCCGGCCCCGACCAATCAGCGATATTGGCGCCAAATTTAAAAACTGCTGTGCTGATCGGTCGCGGCCGCCGGCCCCGACCAATCAGCGATATTGGCGCCAAATTTAAAAACCGCTGTGCTGATTGGTCGCGCCTGCCGGTCGCGACCAATCAGTGATATTGGCGCCAAATTTAAACACCGCTGCACTGATTGGTCGCGAGCGCAAGCCGCGACCAATCAGCGATATTGGCGCCAAATTTAAACACCACTCTGCTGATTGCGCCCGGTGTACCGCATGCATATTCTAGAATACCCGATGCGTTTGAATCGGGCCACCATCTAGTAAATATATAAATATGAAAGCAAGAGAGAGAAAATAAGAGACAGAAAGCCATTTATAGTGTATAATGTGTGTATAGCCACATATACAGGAGCATATATACAACCTTATAGAAGGAGAATCCTTGTGATTACAATATATTTGTGTAATAGTATCCAAGACCTATATTAATTATTCATTCTAATGATTTATTAGCACTGGCTTAGTGACCATTTTAATGTCTATATATATATTTGCAAATGTAACAAAAAGATTAAAAAAAAACCCTTTCTATCTTCATTTTCGCAGGACTATTGTAATTATTCACATAGGCCCAATAAGCGCCCCATGTAAATGACCTTATGTGAGCTCTCCAGATAATGCTCTGTTTTAGCAGTCTGGCACAAGTGGAGACATCCGAATCAATAGATGAATTATCTGTACGGAGCAGCTCACGAATTGTAAAGGCCAAGTGCAATGGTGCAGCACAAATCTGCTTTTGGTAACTCGGTTATGGGTAAATGCACGGGTTTGCAGATTAAACTCAAGATTGATTGGTCAAATAATCAATTAAACAAGATAGCAGAACGTATCGATGAGAGGAGAGGTTATAGTGAACATGTCACTATGTTTGCCCTACTATTTTAATCTGCCTTTACAACACGTCATATTAGCAAATGATATACATATATGATATATATTAGCATCATAGATATACAGTAATATACTAGTCTTAAAGGGGGTTTCTTATTAATGATCAATCCTTAGGATAATTCATTAATATCAGATTAGTGGGGGTCCGATGCTGAACTGCAGTATGCGGGAATGGTGACTGCACCGTATACGGAGCCATGTTGCGTTGGCTTCATACAATGTTTACATCCAGCCACCATGGGAGCTGATAACAGCTGATTAGTGGGGGTGCCGGATGTCGGACCCCTACCAATCTGATATTGATGAGGATAGGTCATGAATATCATAGTCCTGGACAACTCCTTTAAGCCAGAGGTCCCCAACCTTTTTTGCACCAGGGACCGGCTATAAGGAAGACCAGTTTTCCATGGCCCGGTGGGGGTGGGGGCGGGGCTTTGGTCATATGGGGGTGGGGTTATGGAGGGGTGGAGCTGTATGGGGAGGATGCTGGCGGGACCTCGGTGTACAGCGCTGCTAAGTAGCAGCATTGTACATTGAGCGTCAGTGTATACAGCGCTGCTGCTTAGCAGCGCTACACACTGAACACCGGTACCGGGAGCCGCGTCACTGAAGCCAGTCTGCTGCCCCAGCACGCCCCACATAACATGTTCTGCCGGGGGCGTGTCAGTGAGGAGAGCCTGCCGCCCCACCCCGTCAGGAACACACCATGCTGTGCTGTGGAGGGCCGCGTCACTAAGACCCGCCCCGTGACGTACAACAGGTACCATGCTGTGCTGTGGAGGGCCGCGTCACTAAGACCCGCCCGACGCCCCACCCCGTCCTGCATAATGTTCTCTGCCAGGAGCTGCGAGCTGTCACGGCTATGGCAGAAAACATTATAAATCCACACAGAGCGAGCTCTGACCAGGCGCAGGGCCGCGGAGCTAGCTGTCAGCGGCGCCGCGGACCGGCTGAAAAACCCCAACGGCCCGGTCCTGGTCCGCGGACCGGCGGTTGGGGACCTCTGCTTTAAGCTACCAAAAACTCTTATCCCCACATACACATGGACGCTCGGCCAAGTGTGCATGTGTTCAGTATGGGTAGAGGGAGGTGAAGGCACGTCTATGTTGGTAGTTTTGTAACAATAATGATTGCCAATTGATGATATCATAAGTCAGTCAACACTTTTTTACAAGCTAATGCAAACTGCATTAATATGATCTATCAGTCCCCACACAGTTTGCATATTTTCATCAGCACATGGAGAAAAGTGCTGCTGACTATAATCATCTCTTAGGCCAGATAAAAGATGCAATCAGCTGATGAATGAAGGTTTTGCTTTTTTGGCAAATGAACGCTGCCATGTTTTTATCTGCCAATTATAACTTCTTATAAATAGGCTTTAGGCCTCCGCTACTTATCTTTAGTGAGAATACAAAGATCAGACACATAAATTCTGTTCCCCGACATAATCTGTCGTGGAAGAGATGGGATGGACAAGACTTAATACATGGTCAGCACCGCAAAAATAGTTTGGTTCAATCAACTTTAGTCCAATATGTATGCGGGCCTATATTACTTTAGTGCTTGTCCAATGTTCTACCAATATCCCCAGCCAGGAAAAAGAAGGGTTGGACATGTTGGATTTTAACATTCTTGAGCCTTTGATTAGTGAAGTTATGAGGGGGCTGTGGTGCATGAAAGTGACATACAGTATATCTTCTCTCCTTAATAAAATAAATTCACATTCTTGACCTTTTTGATGCAGGCACCTTTTTTTCTAAGTGTGGAAAAGGGAGGAAGGGGATCCAGCAACAACAAGTTAATGGTAAGCTAAAATGTTTATTAGAACATGAAAACCAAGGGAATAGTAAAAAAAACAATGAACGAAAAACGAGGAAAGCACCACGTCTGCGCGTTTCGAGCGACAAAGGAGTTTCAAGGAAGAAGAAGTGGACTTTACAGTATCCAAACATTCCATCTGCAATACGCCCAGTACCACATACAGAAGAACTGCCGTGTTCCAAAAGAGCCAGAAACATTTTCAGTCGAGTCAAGTGAGGAAGAAGAGGGCGCTTGTTGTCATGAATCATCTTTCTCTCACGAGCCAGACTTTCTGTCAGCAACCTCACCTGAATCACACCTTATAACACAAAGTGAACTGAACAATCTTGTTAGAGATTTGAGTCTGCCTAAGAGTAAGGCTTAGCTCTTAGGTTCCCGGCTACAGCTGTAGAATTTCCTAGCGGGCGATGTTCGGATTTCTTTGTTCCGCAACCATTATAAAGATCTTGTCCAATACTTGTTCATGGAGGGTGATCTTGTGGTATGCAACATCAACAGTTTAATGGAAGCTCTGAAGATAAGTCATAATCCAGAAGAATGGAGGCTCTTCATCGATTCGTCCAAAACCAGCCTAAAAGCCGACATGCTGCATAATGGCAATGTGCTACCTTCAATTCCAGTTGGTTATGCAGTCCACATGAAAGAAACCTATGACAACACGAAACAGCTGTTGAAGTGCCTGAACTATGACCAACATTTGTGGCCCTTCTGTGGTGACGTAAAGGTGGTTGCCCTCTTACTTGGTATGCAGGTAGATACACAAAGTACTACTGCTTTCCGTGTGAGTGGGATAGTCGTACAAGAAAATATCACTACAATAAAAGAGACTGGCATCTACAACATTCACATCAGCCAGGGAGTAAAAATGTCCTACATCCAGCACTTGTTGACTCACATAAGATTTTGTTACCACCATTGCATATCAAGTTGGGCTTAATGAAGAACTTTGTAAAGGCAATGGATAAAAATGCAAAAGCATTCAAGTATCTCATTGATACATTTCCAAGGTTGAGTGAAGCAAAAATAAAGGAAGGAGTCTTTATTGGACTTCAGATTCGTAAGCGTCTTCAAGATAGAGGAGTTTTTCTGTTTTTTGCAGGGCAAGGAAAAAGCCACATGGGTAGCATCGCATTAGTGGTAACTATTTTTTTGGGAAACTCAAGAGCAGATAACTATCAAGAGTTGGAGAAAAATATCCTCAAAACATATAAGGATCTTGGCTGTAATATGTCCTTAAAGATTTGTTTCTTACATTTGTATCTAGACTTTTTTTTACCAAACTGCAAAGCAGTGAGCGACGAGCAAGGTCAGAGATTTCACCAAGGTATTGCGGCTATGGAGAAAAGATATCAAGGAAAATGGAATCCATCACTGCTTGCAGATTACTGTTAGACATTGTAAGAGATGTTCCGATGCAGGAGTACAAGAGACAAGCAAAAAAGAGTTGTCACTGATTGAGGACCAAATTTTGAAGTGCAATTTCCGTAACTGTTTATAATTCACAGTGCTGTTTAGACATGCTTTAGTTATTTGAATTGTTGCTAAGTTTCCTCTAAATAAATATCAGAAAATTGGTATAACAAAATATTCTACATCTTTATATTTGCAAAAATAATGTTTCAAAGTATGTTTATGCATTTATTAAATATAGCAGCAAAAGGAAAACTCTTTGTTATCATAGAAACAAGAGCCAACTAAAAAGTTTCATTGTCAGACTTGAATTCAGGATGTCAACATCATTAAGAAATGGCTCATTCCATAACTGAACCTGAAAAATTTTGAAAATATGTAGAACAGTGTAACTTATCACCTTAAAATATGTCTTCAACAGTATATATATTTTGTGCATATTATTCTGTACCATATAGGCTCGGTAAATTGTATTTATGCAGTGCATAGTACTGCAGTTACTGCAGTATAAAGCTACATGCTCACAGGACAGAATTTTTGCTGGAAAATTCCAGCACAGATTTCAGCCTGAGTTTGAATTTGAAATTTAAATTTGATAAAATTAATGTGGATGAAATCTGTAATGCCAGTCCGCAGGAAGAACTGGGACCAACAGAAAATCCTAAGTCAATGTGTGCGCAGAGAATTTCCAAAACTTGCAAGCGATATTTTAGGAAATCCATCTACTTACCTGGTACTATATTATGCTATGGATTTTACCCATGCCAATTCATGTGGAAAATCCGCAGTAGATACGATACGTGTGCAGTTACCTTTACTCTTTATTTGGTTCAGGTTTCTGGTGTCATAATTAAGCAGAGACACATATCACAATCACCAGCAATCCTCCCTGCCAAATATAATATCCTGCAGCCGCAGTTTGTAGCAATTTAAGGCCATCTGCTTCACTGCAAACAGCCTCCACTGAACCTTCACAAGATAAATCCCTTGTCTGCATGTGATTTACTTTCCGAGAAAGCTTTTATTTCATTTATAATGCAGGTCCAAGCTCTCAGAAGCCTGCGCGTTGGTGTTATGAACTGAGAATAGGACTTTACAGCTGCATCTCCCCGCACTACATTTATTTCCTGGCATTTAGATTAAAGTGATGTCAAATCTTCTCAATGTTCTTCAATAAAAATCCACAGATCTCGTTTTTAACATGGCTGCCATTATGTGATTATATTTTCTCTGGAGCTCATCTTTGGTTCACTTGTGGTTTTATCATGACTTTGCCAAAACATGCAGCAGCCATTGTCTTGAAATATCATGACCCATAGGGTTAAATGGGAACTGTCATTTCAGAAAATTTTGCATAAATCAATAGTATAGTCGAATATAAGAAACTTTGTAAAATATCTTATCAGATAATTCTGCCTTTGTCTCCACCTATTAGCCTCTTTTCCTGAACTCATCATTCGCTCTAAAAAACTTCAAAAATCTGTCTTTGTCAAAGCAAGCCCACTGAACTTAGTATCATGTTACAGCTCCTATTGCAATTTATTGAGAGGATGAGGGAGTAGCAAGATAAATCACTTGATTGAAGACACACACAGATAGTGCAGAAGCTTCAATCAAGTGATTTATCTCACTCAGTGCTGGATTCACAAATACACTGCTCAGTCCTGCAGCATAATGTCCACCATGCTACTGCTTCTTCAGTCTGTGTGTTATACACAGGTAGAAGAGTAGGAATATTTCATGTCTGTGTGTGCTGTGTATGAGAGTCATCATAGAAACTACACTCCATCCACTAACTCAGAGGCAACTGAAATTTATAGATATATCTCGATTCCTGCAGTGTGTTTGGTCTCACCAGGTGAGGTGGATCCTCTAAGTCTGAGGTCTCAGTGGGCACACAGATCCCAGGAGTTGATGCAGGAAGAGCAGCGAGGATTTGACACACTCAGGAATCTCAGGAACAGCAGGAAGATGAAGTGGAACCCAGCAAAGATGAAAGCAACCACAAACACAAAACCAGTGATGGTGTAGCACACAAAACATAGGACTAGGAGACACAGAAATATCATGCTGAGCTTTCTAACAAGTCTTTTATCTCACCCCAAAGCACGATTTCTATTTACACAACTATGTACTGGTGTACAATGTCCTCCATGCTGCTGCTACTTCTGTTCATGGGCTATCTAATAAATGAAGAACAGGAATTCCTCTTTCTGTATATGTTGTGTATGGGAGACATCATGGTAGCATGTCTCCTCCCATCAGCTCAGAGTTAATTGCAAATAAGAGATAGAACCTGCAGAGGAGAAAACTGGTTAAAATTGCAGGATACAAATCATACACAGTAATAACCAAACATAGTGTTATTCCTCATGTAAAAACACATGACAGATTACACTGAAAAGTTACTTTAAAGCAGGGGTTTAGAAGCTCAGGCCCGGGGGCCGTAAGGCCCTCAACAACCTTTTATCCGGCCCCTGGGAAGATTCCCAGGGACTGCAGTGCCTGGGCCGGCAGCTGCATTTTACTGGCCCATTAATTTCTTCTTGCTCTGTGAGCACGCGCATGCAGTGTTCACTACTGAATGCTGAGGCGCGTGCAGTGAAAGATTACGTCCTGACACCAGTGCTAGCGTCAGGACATACTTTGTGGGCGGAGTTAGCGCGCAATTTGTACAGTCCTCGAAGGATTGTATAAATATCAAAATGGCCCTTGACAGAAAAATGTTCCCCACCTCTGATTTAAAGTATAGTTACCCTTTAAATAGCATTGTGCAATGCAACCTCCACTGATTGCAATATGTGTATGGCACACTTGGATACCATGTACAACAACACTGGTCCATGTCAGAGTTATATGTACAGTGGTATGAAAAAGTGTTTGCCCCCTTCGTGATTTCTTATTCTTTTGCATGTTTGTCATACTTACTGTAAATATTTCAGATCACAAAACAAATTTAAATATTAGACAAAGATAACACAAGTAATCACAAAATGCAGTTTTTAAATGATGGTCTTTATTAGTAAGGGAAAAAGAAATCCAAACCTACAGGGCACTGTGTGAAAAAGTGATTGCCCCTAAACTTAATAATTGATTGGGCCACCCTTAGCAGCAATAACTGCAATCAAGCGTTTGCGACAAAGTCTTTTACAAAGCTCTGGAGGAATTTTGGCCACTCATCTTTGCAAAATTGTTGTAACTCAGGCACATTGGAGGGTTTCCGAGCATGAACCGCCTTTTTAAGGTCATGCCACAGCATCTCAATCGGATTAAGGTCAGAACTTTGACTAGGCCACTCCAAAATCCTAATTTTGTTTTTCTTAAGCCATTCAGAGGTGAACTTGCTAGTGTGTTTTAGATCATTGTCCTGCTGCATAACCCAAGTGCAGTTCAGCTTGAGGTCACAAACAAATGGCCGGACATTCTCCTTCAAGATTTTTTGGTAGACAGCAGAATTCATGGTTCATTTACCACAGCAAGTCTTCCAGGTCCTGAAGCAGCAAAACAGCCCCAGACCATCACACTACCACCACCATATTTTACTGTTGGTATGATGTTCTTTTTCTGAAATACTGTGTTACTTCTACACCAGATGTAATGGGACATACACCTTCCAAAAAGTTCAACTTTTGTCTCGTCAGTCCACAGAGTATTCTCCCAAAAGTCGTGGCGATCATCAAGATGTTTTCTCGCAAAACTGAGACAAGCCTTTATGTTCTTTTTTTCTCAGCAGTGGTTTTAGTCTTGGAACTCTACCATGCATGCCATTTTTGCCTGGTCTCTTTCTTATGGTGGAGTCATGAATAGTGTTGAGCCACCCCCGTAGTGTTCGAGTTCGGTTCGGTTCGTCGAACACCCGTGTGTTCGCCGAACTGTTCGTCGAACTGTTCGTCGAACACCTTCGAACATCGTTAAAACCAATGGCAGGCAAACAAAAACACATAGAAACACATAGAAAACACCTTCAAAGGTGTCCAAAAGCTGACAAACTGCTCAGAAGACATAACTAACACATGGAAAAGTGACAAGTACATATAGTCATGCGAAAATAAAAGAGGTGGAGGAGTAAAAGGAGGGGGAGACACAGATATAGGCATGTCATGCCCTTCTAAAATCCAAAAAGTGAGAAGCCGACACGGCCAGTCCGCTCCTGCCCGTGCCACCTCCGTGTCGCCGGGTTTGTGCCAGAGCCGCGGTGAACCCTGACGGCCAGCACCCCTCTCCCAATACTGGTGCCTGTCCGCTGGTGGGTCGAGCGAGCCCCCCTGTGGTGGAGGCAGCTCTAAGCTTTTTAATTTAAATTGTCTCTCTAATTTGAATGAATACACTTTAAATCCATTTACAAGGATCTATTGGAGGGCAAGTCTCATGCCAGCAGCCGCGGTAATTCCAGCTCCAGTAGCGTCCACTAAAGCTGCTGCAGTTAAAAAGCTTTTATAAGGATCGAGCTCGGCTGTCCACCGCAAGGCATCCTACTGCCAGTCCCAGCCCCTATGCCTTGGGGTGCCTCCTGATGCTCTTCACTAAGTATCCCATGGTCCCGAAGCATTTCCTTTGAAAAAAATTAAGTGTCTAAACTACAGGTGGTGCAGCTTGCTTAACAGCCGGGATAATCCGCTCACTAGCAGACACTGCTACTAGGCACAAAGTATTTCCTGGGCTAGATGCAGTTAAAAATTTGTAATTAGATACTCTCGTTGGATGCTGAGAAAGCATTCCATAGAGTCTCCTGGCACGCCATATATGATTCTCTTAAAAAGCTTGGGGTAGGGGTCTAGGGGACCCTTTTATAGCCAAAATCACGGCCCTGTATCGCAATACGTCACCTAGGCTGAAGATAAATGGAACTGTAGCACCCTGAGGGCTCGGTTGCTACAGACGTATTGCACCTCGCTCAGAGGTGTGATATCTCACTCTCAGGTAAGGATGGAGTGTGGATCAGGACCCGACACCTGCATGCATTACACCACATTGCCGTGGGGCAGGGCGACCAATATGCCCCTGAGATGGGCACGACAGTCCCTGTCCCTGGCTGGAGTGGGGGGAGGGAACACTGAGGAAGGGGAACCCTGTAGTGCAGGAGCAGGGAGGAAGCAGTTCCTGGGTGCATTGAGAAGGGAGTATAAAAGGTGGGCACCATCTTAGTTCAGTGCAGAGAAGTCTGAGCAGAAGTGGCAGGGAGCAGGGGCTCTGCATGAGCTCTGCTCCGGAGGCGGGCCTAGTAACAGAGGCCCAGGCCTGGAAGAGGGAGAAGGAAGGAAGAGGAGCGGAGAAGGCTCCAGGAACGAGGAATGAAGGGATCCCAGGGGTGCGGACGGGCGAGTCGCCACCGCACGCCCGAATCCACCTGCGTGGAGGGGTCAGGCCAAAGGGGGAGACCGGTCCCCGAACTAGTGGAGGCAGGAAACGACCCTCAGCTAGAAACCGGAGGCTCTGACATTTTATGTGGCGCAGCCCCTCGCTACACCCGCTAGGAAGGCACCACATAGGGTCAGGGAAACTGGCGCCAAGTTTACCAAGAGGAGGCCCGAGGCAGCCGGACAGAAGTGTTGGTAAGAAAGGCCAGACAAAGGACACACAAAGGGGGTCCTGTGAAGTGCTCCAAAGTTATCTGGGAGTTGTCTGAGCCCCTCACCTGGTGAGCACAGTACGACGTGGGCAGCCGTTACCTGCAGACGTGGTCTGGATAATAAGAACTGTGAGTAAAGGCCCTGAACTGCATCACTGACTCCGTGTCGTTACTGCTGCTGCCCTGCACCATCACCCCCATCCTCCGCATACACTGCCCTGAGGCTATACTCCTCCCGTGGGGAGTTATGCTACGCTCTGCTGCACCCACAACACCAGCCTCAGTGGTCTGCCCTGTAGTGGTGGTTCACTCTGACCGCAATCCACGGGTGGCGTAGTCGGACATTTAAACATGAAAACCACATAAATAGTTCCGCCACTGGTTTGACCGCCCTGAGCCACGGAACTGGGTCGCCGCCACGAAGACTACAACCACCAGCATCCACCAAAAAGGGTCCGGCTCCGGGTGTCCCAAGGCCCAGGGGGTGCGTCAGAACATTTTCATCACCTTTCACAATCACCAATGGGACAAGGCAGTGATGTCCTTTGTCCCCTCTCTTATACATCCTAGTGACGGAGCACCTGCTCTCATCAATTCGCCATAACCCCAATATTAGGTGGATTGAGGTGGGAGGCACCGAGTACAAGTGCTCTCTATTTGCTGATGATGTCCTAGTATATATCACTCAATCACATATATCCATCCATGCTGTTATGGCTGAAATAGATCACTTTGTTACATGGTAAAATTTTAAAATCAATGCAGCGAAGTCTGAGGCCCTCGATGTCTCCCTCCCCAAATCCATATAGGATTCCATCCAGTCCAACTTTCCCTTTGCCTGGCCCTCACAGGGTATCAAATACTTAGGAATTCCTATTCATAGAGACCTCTCCCATCTATGTTATCTTAATTTTGGGCCCTTTATTGAACAACTCCATACAGACCACGGTTGGCAAGTTAGAACTGTAAGATTCACTACGTGAACCACTGGTGTTTTGTGGAAAAGCACATGTACACTGCGTTCCAAATTATTATACAAAAAGTGTTTAGGAGTGATAAGGGAAGAATTTGTTTGTTTGTCAGTTAAACTCATTGATGGTGATGTGTGTCAGGGCTCTTTATATCACTGTAAGCAATTGCAGACACCTGTGCTAATTAGTTTGGCAGGTGTGTCCAATGAAAGGCAAGACTACTTAAGAAGGCTCTCTCACATTATTAAGCAGCCTACATTTTCTGCCAAAATGGGAAAGAAAAAGGATGTGTCGGCTGCTGAGAAGCAACAAATTGTGGAGTGTTTAGGTCAAGGCATGACTACAATCAACATTGTGCGATGATCAGGATGAAGTGTCTTGGCAATCAAGAAGTATGTAGCTGATTCACAGTACACACGTGTGCGTGCTGATAAGGGCAAATTGAGGACTCTTTCCTACAGGCAATTACGTCAGGTTGAAAGAGCAGCGGCAAAAAAGCCTTGTCATAGCAGCAGACAAGTTTTTGAAGCTGCTTGTGCCTCCAACGTCCCCCGAACAACAAGATGCAGGGTCCTTCAGAGGTTTGCAGCTGTGCATGCGCCATCCTGTCGACCTCCTCTATCCACTTCACACAAGCAGAAACGGCTCCAGTGGGCCAAACATTACATGAAGACTGATTTCAAAACTGTTTTGTTCACGGATGAGTGCCGTGCAGCGCTCGATGGTCCAGATGGATGGAGTGGAGGATGGCTGGTTGATGGACACCCCACGCAAACACGGCTACAGCGCCAACGAGGAGGTGGAGTAATGTTTTGGGCTGGAATCATGGGGAGAGAGATTGTCGGCCCCTTTAGGATCCCTGAAGGCGCTAAAGATGAACTCCATAATGTATGTGGATTTTCTCAAAGAGCACTTCCTGCCATGGTTCAAGAAGAAGAACCGTGTATTTCACAGCAAGATCATTTTTCTGCATGATAATGCACCATCTCATGCTGCACATAAAACATCTGCATCTCTGGCTGATATGGGCATAAAAGGGGACAAACTTATGGTGTGACCCCCATGCTCCCCTGACCTCTACCCCATTCAGAACCTTTGGAGCATCATTAAAAGGAGTGTCTATGATGGCGGGAGGCAGTTCACATCTAAGCAACAGCTCTGGGAGGGTATTCTGTCCTCATGCAAAACAATTGAAGCAGAAACCATCCAAAACCTGACAAATTCAATGGACGAGAGAGTTCAGAAGCTCCTTTCGAACAAGGGGTCCTATGTGAAAATGTAACATCACCTAGAATAAAGTTTTGAGTTGAAAACTGTTTGATTTCAGTTTCTAACAACCTGCTAATGCTTATAATTTCAAAAATGACCATTTTTTTGGTCTTTATTAAAATGAAAAGGTTGATCGAAAAGTTTGGGGGATCTAAGAGTGTGGCAACCCAGTAGTCATGATTACTTCGAATTCTGACAATATGAGGGTCATGCTGCAGGTAGTGCAGCAAGAAGGCACTTATGTGCCTTGCGCATCTCGGAGCCCCAAAATTATTTTCCGGGCTAGATGCAGCTAAAAATTATTTTTAATTTTAAATCTGGTGAAGCTTTAGTATAGATGGCCTAATAGGATCAGTGCTGCACACTGCTACAAAGCCCAAATTATTTTCCAGTCAAGATACAGATAAACATGATTAGTAATTTGAAAGCTTAAAACGGTTGGTAGGGTGATTTTAACCAATCATCAAGCTTTTACTCTCCCCAGGATGACACAGGGGTAGAAAAGTCGTTTCGGATCCATGATTTGTTCATCTTTATGAACGTGAGTCTGTCTACATTATCAGTGGAGAGCCGCGTGCGCTTATCTGTCAGCACACCACCAGCAGCGCTGAACACACGTTCAGACAGAACGCTGGCTGCGGGGCATGACAAGATCTCCAAGGCGTAAGTGGCTAGCTCCGGCCATTTATCCAGATTGGAAGCCCAAAAAGAGCAAGGGTCCAGTGACACAGTCGTGGCTTCAATGTTTACTTGGAGATACTCCTGTACCATCGTCTCTAGGCGTTGACTATGTGTCAGACTTCTTGTCACCTGTGGCCTTGCAAAGGATGGGCTAAAAAAGTGGTGAAATGATTCCGCAAAATTGATTTTACCAGCAGATACTGTGGTTCTGTTACGGTTTGAGTGCTGAACACTTGACGGTCCCACGGTTGGCAAGTTGGAACTGTGAGATTCACTACGTGCACCACTGGTATTTTGTGGAAAAGCACATGTAAGATTCTGCAACAGTCTCTGCTGATACTCCTGCATGCGTGCATCCCTTTCTATGGCAGGAATAATTTCTGCAAATTTACTTTTGTACCGGGGATCTAACAGTGTGGCAACCCAGTAGTCAGGATTATTTCTAATTCTCACAATTCGAGGGTCATGTTGCAGGTAGTGCAGCAAGAAGGCACTCATGTGTGTTGCGCATCCAGGAGCACCAAGTCCCTGTTGTGTTGGTGGCGAGGTAACAATCATGCTTCCTTCCTCTGTCCTCTCCCCCCAACCTCGCACAACAGAAATGTGATCAAGGTCTCCCTCATCTGATGAGTCTTCCATCAGTTCGTCCTCCACTTCTTCCTGGGCTCCTGCACCTTCCTCACTAGTTTGGCTGCTACCATGCGCCCTGGTAAAACCATCTCCCCCACCCTCACATGCCTGCCGCCTTGGTGCTGCCGACCGTCTGGACCTTGCAGATGTTAGCCCTTCCGCATACAACTCCTCCTCCTCTACTTCCTCCACCTCCTCTTGTGCCACCACCTGACTCCGAATTCTGTTTAACATGTGCTCCAGCATGTAAATCACCGGAATAGTCATGCTGATAATGGCATCGTCAGCACTAAACATCTTCGTCGCCATTTCAAAACTGTGCAGAAGGGTGCATAGGTCCCTGATCTGAGACCACTCCTCCAGCGTGATTTGCCCCACCTCTGAATCTCATTGGCCCAGGCTATACGTCAGAACGTATTGCACCAGGGCTTGTCGGTGCTGCCACAGTCGCTGCAACATGTGCAGAGTTGAATTCCACCGGGTTGGCACATCGCATTTTAGCCGGTGAAGTGGCAGGCCCAACGACTTCTGTAGAGATGTAAGTCGCTGAGCTGCGGGATGCGAACGGCGGAAGTGAGCACACAGCGACCGTGCCCTCTGCAGAAGGCCATCTAGTCTGGGATAGTGGGCTAAAAATTGCTGGACAACCAGGTTCAACACGTGAGCCATACAAGGCACGTGTGTGACATTGCCCCGGCGAAGGGCCGCACCCAGGTTTGCAGCATTGTCGCACACGGCCTTCCCTGGTTTCAGGTCCAGTGGAGACAACCATTCATGAAATTGGTTCTCCAGAGCTGACCACAACTCCTCAGCTGTGTGACTCACATTTCCCAGACATTTCAATGTAAAAACCGCCTGATGACGTTGAGCCCTACTGCCAGCATAGTAAGGAGGTGTGCAGGATCCCTTCTGCGCAGTTAGAAAGCTTGTGGCATGACCAGACAGGCTTTGGGTGCAGGTGGAAGACCGAGAGGAGGTTGAGGAGGCAGAAGCAGTGGAGGAACTTTGACATAAAGAGGATTGACGCACAACTCGTGGGGACGGCAAGACTTGGACAGCAGCCCCTTGTCCTGCTGTCACCATAGTTACCCAGTGCCCAGTCAGCGACATGTAACGCCCCTGTCCATGCCTACTCGTCCAAGTGTCTGTGGTGAAATGCACCCTGTCACACACAGAGTTTCTCAAAGAAGCGGTGATGTTGTGTGCGACATGCTGGTGGAGCGCAGGCACACCTTTCTTTGAGAAGTAGTGCCGACTGGGCATCTGGTACTGGGGCACTGCGACGGACATAAGGTCTCGAAAATCCTCTGTGTCCACCAGGCGGAAAGGCAGCATTTCTGTAGCCAAGAGCTTGCAGATGGTGAAATTCAACCTCTTAGCTTTCTCATGGCTAGGAGGAAATGGTCTTTTACTTGTCCACATCTGAGGGACCGAGGGCTGGCTATTGTGCTTAGACGGGGTTGATAAGGGTGTCCCCGGCAAACTGCCGGTCTGTGAGGAAGATGCAGGCGGACATGTTAGGTTGCCTTGATCCAAAGGTGGTGCTATCGATGTCGGACAGCGCTCAACACCAGCTGGTGTTACCACCTCCAAAGAAAATGATGACCTGCCAATCACGCTGGCTGTTGCGGGTAAAGAGGTGGCAGGTCTGCGCCCCAAAACAGGTGTGACTGCTGTCCCCCCAGTCACAGAGGATGAAGAGGCCGCGGATGCACAAGATATGGCAGACGGTGATTGGCCCGGCCGGCTAGGCCGCATTGTAGCACACTGAGCTTCCCACTGCAACTTATGCTTCATGTCCATGTGCCGGTTCATACATGAAGTACTCAAACTATGTATTTTTTGGCCTCTACTTAGCTTTTGCTGACAAATGTTACAGATAACACGAGTTGGGTCATCTTTATCGATCTGAAAAAATGCCCAGGCTATGCAAGGCTTAGCACCCATGTGACCTGAAGAGCCACCACGACTTGTGGTGAGAGGCAGAGTTGTGTTTGAGGATGCAGTTGTTGACGTGCTTCCAGTACTACGTCTCTGTCCAGGAAGGCGCAACCTGACCTCGTCGTCACTAGCATCTTCCTCCACCTCCTCTGCTGACCTCATCTCTTGGCTGACTGTGGGTTGACAGTAAGTGGGATCTCCGACCTCATCATCATCACCCTGTGCGTTATCACACCCGTCGTCCTCAGAGCCAACCTGTTCCTGCCCTGACAAAAAACTAAAGTTGTCGCTCCAATCAGGTATTTGAGTCTTATCATCGTCTTCCTCATTGTCTCCACCAACAGGAGTTACAGTTTGGGAATGAGGGTCTACATTATGGTCAGAACCTTCTGCGTCTGGTCCTGGATCCGACTCATAAAGATTCTGGGCATCAGTGCAGATCATTTCCTCGTCTGGATTCACAGAAGCGCTGGAGTCGACCTCTGATTCCCAGGCTATAGTATGAGTAAACAGCTCTGCAGACTCAACCATCTGTTCTACCTCATACTCAGACGGGCAGCTGGAGATTTGGGAGCTGTGAGGAAGCAAGTGCGATTTGGGTGACACCTTTGAGGACTGGAGTATTTGTGATGTTGAAGTTGATGTGGAGGAGAGCCCACTTAAAGGAGCACTTGATATCCGTTGAAGCACCTGCTGTTTTTGTGCCTCATCTGGAATTTGTAGCGATTGGCGTGGCCGTAAGAAAGGGATCTTATCACATTGTCCGCTAAAAGAAGTAGACATTTTAGTTTGGCTGGAAGATGGTCTTTCTTCTGCAGATGTTACTGTTGCTTTAACACCTACCCCACGGACACAACCTTTTTTCCCCTTCCCAACACGCCTATTCCCCTTTCCACCAGCAGCAGGCCTTTTTCCACTCATTTTGGTGGTTAACTAATTCACAACTCTGGAGTTGTTTGCACAAAAAAACAATGGATGGTAACCGAGCAGAGCTGAGTGGCCAAACTGTGGTATTAGGCCAAAACTATTGGCTGGGTTAGATGCAGAAAAAAATTATTTTGAATTTGCAACCTGATGGAGGTCAGTATAGATGGACTAATACAAATAGTCCCACACACTGCTAGAAGCCCAAATATTTTTTCAGAGGTACTGTAGATGCAGATAAAAATTATTTTTAATTTGCAACCTGATGGAGGTCAGTATAGATGGACTAATAGACCAAGTCCCACACACTGCTAGAAGCCCAAATATTTTTTCAGAGCTAGATGCAGAAAAAAATTATTTTTAATTTGCAACCTGATGGAGGTCAGTATAGATGGACTAATAGAGCAAGTCCCACACACCGCTAGAAGCCCAAATTTTTTTTCAGAGGTACTGTAGATGCAGATAAAAATTATTTTTAATTTGCAACCTGATGGAGGTCAGTATAGATGGACTAATAGACCAAGTCCCACACACTGCTAGAAGCCCAAATATTTTTTCAGAGCTAGATGCAGAAAAAAATTATTTTTAATTTGCAACCTGATGGAGGTCAGTATAGATGGACTAATAGAGCAAGTCCCACACACCGCTAGAAGCCCAACTATTTTTTCAGAGCTAGATGCAGAAAAAAATTATATTCAATTTGCAACCTGCTGGAGGTCAGTATAGAAGGACTAATAGAACAAGTCCCACACACTGCTAGAAGCCCAAATATTTTTTCAGAGCTAAATGAAGAAAAAAATTATTTTTAATTTGCAACCTGATGGAGGTCAGTATAGATGGACTAATAGACCAAGTCCCACACACTGCTAGAAGCCCAAATATTTTTTCAGAGCTAGATGCAGAAAAAAATTATTTTTAATTTGCAACCTGATGGAGGTCAGTATAGATGGACTAATAGACCAAGTCCCACACACCGCTAGAAGCCCAAATATTTTTTCAGAGCTAGATGCAGAAAAAAATTATTTTTAATTTGCAACCTGATGGAGGTCAGTATAGATGGACTAATAGACCAAGTCCCACACACTGCTAGAAGCCCAAATATTTTTTCAGAGCTAGATGCAGAAAAAAATTATTTTTAATTTGCAACCTGATGGAGGTCAGTATAGATGGACTAATAGACCAAGTCCCACACACCGCTAGAAGCCCAAATATTTTTTCAGAGCTAGATGCAGAAAAAAATTATTTTTAATTTGCAACCTGATGGAGGTCAGTATAGATGGACTAATAGACCAAGTCCCACACACTGCTAGAAGCCCAAATATTTTTTCAGAGCTAGATGCAGAAAAAAATTATTTTTAATTTGCAACCTGATGGAGGTCAGTATAGATGGACTAATAGACCAAGTCCCACACACCGCTAGAAGCCCAACTATTTTTTCAGAGCTAGATGCAGAAAAAAATTATATTCAATTTGCAACCTGCTGGAGGTCAGTATAGAAGGACTAATAGAACAAGTCCCACACACTGCTAGAAGCCCAAATATTTTTTCAGAGCTAAATGAAGAAAAAAATTATTTTTAATTTGCAACCTGATGGAGGTCAGTATAGATGGACTAATAGACCAAGTCCCACACACTGCTAGAAGCCCAAATATTTTTTCAGAGCTAGATGCAGAAAAAAATTATTTTTAATTTGCAACCTGATGGAGGTCAGTATAGATGGACTAATAGACCAAGTCCCACACACCGCTAGAAGCCCAAATATTTTTTCAGAGCTAGATGCAGAAAAAAATTATTTTTAATTTGCAACCTGATGGAGGTCAGTATAGATGGACTAATATGCCAAGTCCCACACACCGCTAGAAGCCCAACTATTTTTTCAGAGCTAGATGCAGAAAAAAATTATATTCAATTTGCAACCTGCTGGAGGTCAGTATAGAAGGACTAATAGAACAAGTCCCACACACTGCTAGAAGCCCAAATATTTTTTCAGAGCTAAATGAAGAAAAAAATTATTTTTAATTTGCAACCTGATGGAGGTCAGTATAGATGGACTAATAGACCAAGTCCCACACACTGCTAGAAGCCCAAATATTTTTTCAGAGCTAGATGCAGAAAAAAATTATATTCAGTTTGCAACCTGATGGAGGTCAGTATAGATGGACTAATAGAATGATGCTATGCCCAAAAGATTTTACTTCACTAGGTGCAGTAAAAAAATTGGTATTCTATACACAGGTGGTATATCTTGCAACACAGATAGGCTACTCCACTGACTAACACACTCTGCAATAGGCCAAAAAGGATTAGCTTTGCTAGATTCAGCCAAATGCTGTGAAAAAAACTTGCACAGCACTGGCACAGACCTGCCTGGCAAAAACTGATAGGAACTCATGTAACCTAGTCCTGAAAAGGACTCCAATTACAATTAGTCTTTACTCCCACAACCTATCTATTTAAGAGCACAGACCTCCCTGATAAAAGTCGTAGGAAATGCTGTAACCTAGTCCTTAAAAGGACTGCAATCACAACTATTCCCTACTCCCAAGCTATCTGTATATTTGTGCGAAAATTGGCTTGAAATTAACAAGGTATAGCGCACACAGCAACAGCGGTGCCGTCTAACACGCAGCTGCAGCAGTGAGAAAATGGTGGCGACGGGGAAAATGGCTTGGTCTTATAGGGCAAGGACATGTGACATACACTGCCAATGACACATGCCCTTGCTTGTGTGAAAAAAAGCACTTCGCTCCGTGTGTGCGCTGCTGATAGGCTGACAGATTGCACCTCCCCACTGCAAATGCGGGAAAGAGAAAAAAAAATGGAGATCTTCATTGTTCCTGCAGAGATCCATCCCCTGCCCCTCCCCCCACCCCGCTGTACACTCAAACTGCGTATTAACATTAATTTTCATCATTACTGAGAAAAAATCCAGTTATGATTTTGGTGCACGAACAGTTATCGAACATAACCTCGAACAGCCGAATTTTTCTCAAATTGTTCGTGTTCGCCGAACGGCTCGAACACCGCCCAAAACAGCTCGAATTTGAGATTGGCGAACAGTTTGAGTAGAACAACGCTCATCTCTAGTCATGAACACTGACCTTAACTGAGGCAAGAGAGGCCTGCAGTTCTTTGGATGTTGTTGTGGAGTCTTTTGTGACCTCTTGGATGAGTCATTGCCCGCTCTTGTGTTAATTTTGGTCAGCCAACCACTCCTGTTAAGGTTCTCCACTGTTCATGTTTTCACCAATTTGTGGATAATGGCTCTCACTGTGGTTCACTGGAGTCTCAAAGCTTTAGAAATGGCTTTATAACCTTTTCCAGACTGACAGATCTCAATTACATTGTTTCTCATTTGTTCCTGAATTTGGACCGCAGTATGATGTTTAGATTTTGAGGATCTTTTGGTCTACTTCACTTTGTCAGGTAGGTTCTATTTAAGTTATTTCTTGATTGAGAACAGGTGTGGCAGTAATCAGGCCTGGAAAACTTAACTCAGCTTCCCAAAGATGTGATAAACCACTGTTAATTTATGTTTTAAGGTGGGGGGGAGCAATCACTTTTTGACACAGGGCCCTGTAGGTTTGGATTTCTTTTTCCCTTAATAATAAAGACCTTCATTTAAAAACTGCATTTTGTGTTTACTTGTGTTATCTTTGTCAAATATTCAAATTCGCTTTGTGATCTGAAACATTTCAGTGTGACAAACATGCAAAAGAATAAGAAATCAGGAAGGGGGCAAACATTTTTTCACACCACTGCATGTGTGAGTGGTGCTTGTGATTTATCACATTTATTCACATCAGTCCCTGTCCTTGGTGGGATTAACAATCTAACTTCCCTTTCTCAGGACCTCAATGCTGCAAGGTTAAAATGGCAACTATTGAGCCTTCATGCCGCACACAGACATCCCCTGGCCTTCAAACATTGTAAAATTGCAATGTGTAATATTTTCCACTTTTCTCCAGTGTAGTAATATTAGAATTCTAGGTTTCTAATGTCCTATTTACTAGCTCCAACTAAGAAGCTGAACCATCCAATTAACTCATCTTGGCATTGGTCATATTTTGACATCTAAATGCAGAGTTTTTATTGTTATGTTAATGAAAAAAATGTTCCAACATTCCTATGTAACATACACTACCGTTCAAAAGTTTGGAGTCATTTAGAAATGTCATTATTTTTGAAAGAAAAGCACATTTTTTTTCAATGAAGCTAACATTAAATGAATCAGAAATACACTCTATACATTGTTAATGTGGTAAATGACTATTCTAGCTGCAAACGTCTTGTTTTTATTGCAATATCTACATAGGTGTATAGAGGCCCATTTCCAACAACCACCACTCCAGTGTTTTAATGGTACATTGTGTTTGCTAACTGTGTAAGAAGGCTAATGGATGTTTAGAAAACCCTAGAAAACCCTTGCACAAGTATGTTAGCCCAGCTGAAAACGGTTTGGCTGATTTGAGAAGCTATAAAATTGACCTTCCTTTGAGCTAGTTGAGAATCTGGAGCATTACATTTGTTTGCCCTATGAAACTCTCAAAATGGCCAGAAAAAGAGAACTTTCATGTGAAACTCGACAGTCTCTTCTTGTTCTTAGAAATGAAGGCTATTACATGCGAGAGATTGCCAAGAAACTGAAGATTTCCTACAACGGTGTGTACTACTCCCTTCAGAGGAGAGCACAAACAGGCTTTAACCAGAGTAGAAAAAGAAGTGGGAGGCCCCGCTGCACAACTGAGCAACAAGACAAGTACATTAGAGTCTCTAGTTTGAGAAATCGACGCCTCACAGCTCCTCAACTGGCAGCTTCATTAAATAGTACACACAAAACGCCAGTGTCAACGTCTACAGTGAAGAGGCGACTCCGGGATGCTGGCCTTCAGGGCAAAGTGGCAAAGAAAAAGCCATATCTGAGACTGGCTAATAAAAGGAAAAGATTAATATGGGCAAAATAACACAGACATTGGACAGAGGAAGATTGGAAAAAAGTTTTATGGACAGACGAATCAAACTTTGAGGTATTTGAATCACACAGAAGAACATTTGTGAGACGCAAAACAACTGAAAAGATGCTGGAAGAGTGCCTGACACCATCTGTCAAGCATGGTGGAGGTAATGTGACGGTCTGGGGTTGCTTTGGTGCTGGTAAAGTGGGAGATTTGCACAAGGTAAATGGGATTTTGAATAAGGAAGCTATCACTCCATTTTCCAACGCCATGACATACCCTGTGGACAGCGCTTGATTGGAGCCAATTTCATCCTACAACAGGACAATGACCCAAAGCACGCCTCCAAATTATACATGAACTGTTTAGGGAAGAAGCAGGCAGCTGGTACTCTATCTGTAGTGGAGTGGCCAGCGCAGTCACCAGATCTCAACCCCATTGAGCTGTTGTGGGAGCAGCTTGACCGTATGGTACTCAAAAAGAGCCCATCAAGCCAATCCAACTTGTGGGAGGGGCTTCAGGAAGCATGGGGTGAAATTTCTCAAAATTACCTCAGCAAATTTACAGCTAGAATGCCAAAGGTCTGCAATGCTGGAATTGCTGCAAAGAGAGCATTCTTTGACAAAAGCAATGTTTGAAGGAGAAAATTATTCTTTCAAATAAAAATCATTATTTCTAACCTTGTCAATGTCTGGACTATATTTTCTAATGATTTTGCAACTCATTTGATAAATAAAAGTATGAGATTTAATGGAAAACACAAAATTGTCTGGGTGACCCCAAACTTTTGAACAGTAGTGTATGTCTTTTCAAGCTACTAAAGCTGGATCCATGGCATCATAGTGTAAGGAGATGGACAAGTGAGGAGAATCACAGTTAATGCCTAACCGAGTGTCTGCAAGCGAACACCGCCATCTGCTGGTCAAAGATGGTAGGAACAGGGAAAGTAGAGAGAATTACATTAGCAGGAACTGAAGGGTAAAGTGCATGTTCCCTGGGTGAGGAGATTGGAGGAGACACCAGGTCAGGTGATAGCTGTGGCACAGTTAGTAATTATAAAAAGCCCAGGAGGGCAGTGAAGAGGGGGAGTCAGCACCTGAACCAAAAGCAGGATGGATGTGTGGTGCAGCGAGGTTGGCTTATAGCCGCCATTACGAGTGACCAGACCCAAGTGAAGAATTGAGTGGCCAGACTGGAACCAGAAACGAGTGAGGATCCAAGTGACCAAACTGGAACCAGAACCAAGAAAAGGACTGAGTGACTGACAACAGAGCTAAGTTATTGGGACCAGAACCGAGTGAGTGGGACCAGATCCAAGAGAAGCTAGCAGATCATGTTAGAGGGACATTTGTGAGATCCGCGACCTGAGGGGCAGAAGTACGGTACACAGGGGACCGGTTCCGCACTTCTGAGTATGGAGGCGGCCAGCACTATACGTGCTAGAAGTGGCTCACCAAGAAGGGACTTGCGGCCTAACGGTGCATTAGCATAGACTCTCGTTAGGGCCTGGACAGCGTGTGTCACTACCACCAGAATGACCGGGAAACGACGGTGACAGGTAAAGATCTGACTGTGATGCACTATAGAACCCCCTTTAGTGAACACGGAAAAAAAAACAAAAAAAAACCCGATGCTTTATCATCATACCGCCAAACAAAAAATTGAATAAAATGCGATCAAAAAGACAATGTAAATAAAAATGGTACCACTGAAAATGTCATCTTGTCTCGCAAAAAGCAAGCTGCCATACAGCTCCATCAGCCAAAAAATAAAAAAGTTATAGCTCTCAGGATAAAACGATGCAAAAAGTTTTTATTGTGTAAAAGCGGCAAAACATAAAAAATGATATAAATATGAATTGTTTTTTGTTTATTCTACCTTCCAAAAATCAGAATACAAAGCGATCAAAAAATGTCACGTGCCTGAAAATAGTACCAATAAAAACGTCAACTTGTCCCGCAAAAAAACAAACCCTTACATGACTCTGTCAGATGAAATATGGAAAAATGATTGCAAAAACTAGTCTTTGCAAAAAAAAAAGTCTTTTAGTGTGTGACAGCTGCCAAACATAAAAACCTGATATGATTCTGGTATCACTGTAATCTCACTGACCCAAAGAATAAAGTCATCTAATCACTTATACCGCATGAGGAACAGCGTAAAAAATAAACTCTAGGATTAGATTTATGGTTAGGGGTAGAGGTAGGGTTAGGGTTGGGTTAGGGGTACGGTTAGGGATAGGGGTAGGGGTAGGGTTAGGGTTGAGTTAGGGTTGTGTTAGGGTTAGGGTTGTGTTTGAGTAAGTGTTACAGGTAGGGTTGGGTTAGGGTTGGGGTTAGGGTTGTGTTGAGGTTGGGATTTTTTCAAAAGTGAAGAAAAGAAAATGATGATTATATGGCGATCAGTATTGAGCTCAAGTGCTCGCTACTTGAGTTTGCATTGGGTGCTAGGGTATGCACTGAGTATCGTGGGTTCTCGAGTGACATGTTTGAGTCTCCGCCACATATGTTTTACAGCTGTTAAATAGCCAAAAAAACCACGCGGGGATTGCCTGCCATGCACGGGCAATCCCCGTATGTTTTTTTTTGGGTGTCTAACAACCATGAAACATGCAGGGTGGAGACTTGAGCATGTCACTCGAGCACCCGCGGTACTTGGTGCATACTCGAGTACCCAATGCAAACTCAAGTAGCGAGCACTTGCGCTCAAGACTAATGACAACTTATTCAATATGATGACCTAATGTTATCAAACTCTGTTCTGTACTTCTGGGTTCAAAATGTTCACTATACCCCTTGATAAAATCCTTGAGGGGTGTAGTTTCCAAAATGGTGTCACTTGTGGGGGGTTTCCACTGTGTAGGCACATCAGGGTCTCTCCAAACGCGACATGGTGTCCACTCTCGATTCCAGCCAATTTTGCGTTCAAAAAGTCACACAGTGCTCCTTCCCTTCTGAACTCTGCCGTGCGCCTAGTGTTTTTTCCCACATATGGGGTATCAGTATACTCAGGAGAAATTGCACAACAGTTTTTAGGGTCCATTTTCTCATCTTACCCTTGTGAAAATAAAAAATTTGGCGCTAAAAGATCATTTTTGTGGAAAAAGTTAGATTTTTTTTATTTTTATGGCTCTACGTTATAAACTTCTGTGAAGCACCTGGGGGTTCAGGGTGCTCACCACACATCAAGATAAGTTACTTAAGGAACTTATCTAGATGTGTGGTGAGCACCTTGAACCCCCAAATAACATTGAGCCATAAAAAATTTTTTTTCACATTTTTCCCACAAAAATGTTTTTCAGCCCCAAATTTTGCATTTTCATAAGGATAACAGGAGAAATTGCGCTATACTATTTGTTGTGCGATTTCTCCTGAATAAGCCAATACCCCATATGTGGGGGAAAACCACTGTTTGGGAAGGGAAGGAGCGCCATTTGACTTTTTGAATGTAAAATTTGCTTGAAAAATTAGCGGATGCCATGTTGCGTTTGGGGAGCCCCTGATGTGCCTAAACAGTGAAAATCCCCCCTTTTGGAAATTAGACCCCTTAGGGGGTTTCAACTGTTTAGGCACATCAGGGGCTCCCCAAACACGACATGGCGTCCGCTAATTATTCAAGCAAATTTTACATTCAAAAAGTCAAATGGCACTCCTTCCCTTCCGTGCCTGCCCTGCCGTGCAGGCAGTGTTTTTGCCTCACATATGGGGTATCGGCGTGCTCAGGAGAATTGCACAATAAATTTTGGGGTCCATTTTTTCCTGTTACCCTTGCAAAAATAAAAACAAATTTGGGTCTAAAGTAAAAAATTTTGAAAAAATATTAAATGTTCATTGTTTTCTTGCACATTCTAAAAATTCCTGTGAAGCACCTGAAGGGTTAATATAAACTTATTGAATGTGGTTTTGAGCAGAGCACCTTGAGGGGTGCAGTTTTTAGAATGGTGTCACTTTTGGGTATTTTATGTCATAAAGGCCCCTTAAAATCACTTCAAATGTGATGTGGTCCCTAAAAAAATGGTTTTGTAAATTTTGTTGGAAAAATGAGAAATCGCTGGTCAACTTTTAACCCTTATAACTTCCTAACAAAAAAAAATTTGGGTTCCAAAATTGTGCTGATGTAAAGTAGATATGCGGTAAATGTTATTTATTAACAATTTTGTGTGACATATCTCTCTGATTTAAGAGCATGAAAATTTAAATTTTGAAAAGTGCTAAATTTTCAAAATTTTCGCCAAATTTCTGATTTTTTCACAAAGTAACACTAGTCATATCGAATAAATTTTACCACTATCATGAAGTACAATATGTGACGAAAAAACAATCTCAGAATCAGTGGGATCCGTTGAAGCGTTCCAGAGTAATTACCTCATAAAGTGACAGTGGTCAGAATTGTAAAAATTGGCCTGGTCATTAACGTGCAAACCACCTTCGGGGTAAAGGGGTTAATGCCTCCTTTACCGCAGTCTAGCAACCTGTATGTAAGTCCCCAACCCCCTCTGCATGTCCCAAAAAATACCTTTTATAATCCCCCTCATACGGCGTGGTTTGATCCCTTGGGTGTCGCTGGTCTTACTCGGCACCTACTCTATTGTCGCAATTACTGTCCTCCTGCCTTGCTTCACATGGATGACGCATCCTACGTCATCCACACAGCGCCCCCAATCTCGCTCCTGCACAGGCGCACTTCTCTCTGCCCTGCTGATGGCAGTGCAAAGTACTGTACTACGAACTCACTGGCTTCACTTCCGGGTCATCGGCGCTCTTTGGCCTCTTCCCGGTTCATTCTCATTACAGGACTTTGCTCAGTCCTCTGCAGGGCAGAGCGAAGTCCGCCTGTGCAGGAGCGAGATTGGGGGAGCTGTGCGGATGACGTAGGACGCATCATTCATATGAAGCAAGGCAGGAGGACACGGCTTGGGGGGACAGAGGAGGCACTCAGCAAGACCAGCGATGCCCAACGGACCTGCCGCGCCGTATAAGTGGATTATTAAAAGTATTTTCTGGGATATGCAGAGGAGGAGGTTGGGGAATTATACACAGGTTGCAAGACTGCTGTAAAAGAGGCATTAAAGGTGGTGAAAAATGGAAGGAGTAACTAGCTCATCACAGTAGTCCGTAGTTCTCTGGAGCTTGGATCAGCACCACTGCTCAGGCGGGAAGACAAGTAAACAAAGTAGCAATAGATCCAGAGACATGGATAAAAATTCTTGAATATATTCCTTCATATTAAAAGTTCCACAAAACATCCATTAAAGTCCAAAAATGAACGTGCATGTAGCACCCTTTGTCGTGGTCATTAAAGGTGATGGCTTTAGATTATATTGGGAAAATTAAGTTTAAGGGACAGGTTCCCTTTAAACAGTAGCTACCTGTATACAGGTGCATCTCACTAAATTAGAATATCATCAAAAAGTTAATTTATTTCAGTTCCTCAATACAAAAAGTGAAACTCATAGATTATATAGAGTCATTATAAACAGAGCGATCTATTTCACGTGTTTATTTTTTGTTAATGTTGATGATTATGGCTTACAGCCAATGAAAACACAAAAGTCATTATCTCAGTAAATTAGAATAACTAACAAAAAACACCTGAAAGACTTCCTAAGCATTTAAAAAGGTCTCTTAGTCTGTTTCAGTAGGCTCCACAATCATGGGGAAGATTGCTGACTTGACAGATGTCCAGAAGGCTGTCATTGACACACTCCATAAGGTCCCAGAGTTCCAATTTTCATTTGGAAATCAAGGTCCCAGAGTCTGGAGGAAGAGTGGAGAGGCCACAATCCAAGCTGCTTGAGGTCTCGTGTGAAGTTTCCACAATCAGTGATGGTTTGGGCAGCCATGTCATCTGCTGGTGTAGGTCCACTGTGTTTTATCAAGACCAAAGTCAGTGTAGCTGTCTACCAGGACATTTTAGAGCACTTCATGCTTCCCTCTGCCGACAAGCTTTTTGGAGATGGAAATTTCATTCTCCAGCAGGACTTGGCACCTGTCCACACTGCCAAAAGTACCAATACCTGGTTTAAAAACAACAGTATCACTGTGCTTGACTGGCCAGCAAACTCGCCTGACCTTAACCCCATAGAGAATCTATGGGGTATTGTCAAGAGGAAGATGAGAGACACCAGACCCAACAATGCAGACAAGCTGAAGGCTGCTATCAAAGCAACCTGGGCTACCATAACACCTCAGCAGTGCCACAGGCTGATCGCCTCCATGCCACGCCACATTGATGCAGTAATTGATGCAAAAGGAGCCCTGACCAAGTATTGAGTGCATTTACTGATCATACATTTCAGTAGGCCAACATTTCGGATTTATTTTAAAATCATTTTTCAAGCTGTTGTTATAAAGTATTCTAATTTACTGAGATAATGACTTGTCTTGATAATGTCTTTATTGACTGTAAGCCATAATCATCAGCGTTAACAGAAATAAACACTTGAAATAGGTCACTCTGTTTGTAATGACTCTATATAATATATATGTATTGAAGAACTGAAATAAATTAACTTTTTAATGATATTCTAATTTAGTGAGATGCACCTGTACTTGAGTGAAGGGTACAAGTCGCATCAAGACCCTGGTTCATCAGGTTGCCCAAAGCTCCCTCTGCCACTTAAAGAGACACTAAACAGAATATGCACATATAAAAAAAAAAATTGAACAGCACTTGTTATCCTCATTTCATTTGCCTCTGGAGATTAACCATATCCCCCTTTCTCCTCCTTACCATTTTGTGCTGCAGCAGGAGCCTCCCCCCACCGCTGTCCAGAATAGATCGTTATCTCCCACTGCCTCACTCAGCCATAAGATGATCAGCAGGAGATTAACCCCAACGTTCTCTGCAAGATTTTTACAAAATTGACTCTTTTGGGATCATGCAAAAAATACTGCAGAGTGGCAAACAATGGAGGCATCAATATTTCTGGTTTAATTAATCATTCTAGGTTCATTTTAGTGTTCCTTTAATAAGGCACCAGTATTATAAATGGCAGGGGAGGGGGCTGGTGAAGAATTTGGTATGGAGCCCGGGAGCGTTGAGCTACTTCTGCGATGTGATCGCATCCTTGTATGATTATCCTGTGCTAGATATTTCTCTGCCCTGGTATGACATTGTATGGCGAGCATTGATGCGTCATATTATTTTGGTTGACTTTAGTAGATATATATAGAAAAATCTTCCACGCTTAGGGCGAAATCATCGTTAGTAATAGTGGCCTTGTATAATCCTATGGTGAGAAAGGCGTCTGGATGAGGGATGAGGCGTAAATAAACAGATGTCCAGCATTGTGTGGGGTGAGTCACTGACAAGTTATTAACGGATGACAGCACACCTCTGTGTACACAGCGTTCAGAATGACTACACACCGCAGTGTCCCCCATGACACACACACACGTGTCCCTGCACACTATCATCTACTACAATGGCCGGGCTCCTTCATTAATACACAGACTGCAAGAGGAAAAAAAACCTCTGTGCGGGGGCTGAGCTGGCATCAGCGAGCACTATGTGCATCTTCCAAGATTTCATAATTAATTGTATGTAACATCATCCAGTGTGAGCGCGAGAGGAAGGGACGGCGATGGTGCTCCTAATGAAGTCTGCAGGCTATTCCTATGTAGGGAGAAATAGCAGACACATTGCATAGATTACACACACTAAGGCTATGTTCACACACGTTTTTGCTGCTGTTTTTTTCCGCACGGAAAACCTGCTCTCTTGGCAGTAAAGAAGCGATGTCAAAAAAGCAGGTTTTGCGGCATTTTTGCTGCGTTTTTGGCACGGTACATTTGTCTCCGGTGCATGCTGATAAAGTTTAGTGCATAAAAAATAACCTGATTCAACTTCCTCAAGTTTTGGCACCAAAAACGCAGCAAAACCTGATATCTGAGTTTTTTGCTGTGAATGCGTTTCACCCATTGGGTGAAAAACGCTTCAAAATCACTGAAAGAAGTGACATGCTGCTTTTTGCAAAAACACAGCTCTTTGACAAAACAGCCATGAAAAAAAACAAGGTATGTGCAAGAGATTTCAGAAATTTCATAAACTTTGCTGGTACTGTAAAACGCACCTGAAAATTTGCACAAAAAAACGCTGCAAAAACACAACGTGTGATCATAGCCTAAGGCCTCATTCACACGTCATTGTTTTCTCGTACGAGTTCTATCTGTATTTTTCACAGATTGCATTCATACCTATTTTAGTCTATGGGGCTGGTCATATGTCCGTGATTTTTTGCAGATCAAGCGGTCCGTGCAAAATCACAAAGACATGACCAATATTGATCCAAGTGTCGGATCAAACTCAGCAATGGAAGTTTATGGGTCCATGAAAAAAACAAGCTGCACTCAGAAACCATCTGTGTGCTGTTCGCTTGTCACATAATGTTTCGCAGGAGAAGCTTGAGAAACCTTCATCTGTTTTTTTTTGCATTCAAGAAAATCTGATGAAATTCGAATCAAACTCTGACAGTAAAAACTGACACTGGACAAATTCTGATGACACTTACATGCATACACTTACATACCAGGAAAATCACTGACGTCTGAATGAGTTAATAAGAGAACTGTTGCGGAGCTATTATGAGACTTGTGGTTCCACACACTTGAAGCTATATAAGGACTATCTGTGAAGGATATTCTGTTTCTTTGTTATGTGCACCAACCAAGAGCTCCAACAACCCGTGGCAACCGGGCCCCAACAATGAGCTGTGTTACTGTCCTAGGCGGCAGCAATTTATACATTTATAGTTTAGTAATGTTAGCTAGGAATGCGTTTGTTGCTTCGTAAAGGGAAAGTGTCATCCCTATCTTTCAGGTTAACTGCTGAGCCTTAACTAATTCTTTGCATGTGTCAATTGTAAATACTGTTTGTTCATTATTACCTGCTATTCCCCCTAGCATATTTACCATTTACCTTCCTCCACAATAAACCTGTTTAAGTTTTCAACCTCATCTCTTTGTGAGTGTATACGGAGTGTGTACAGGAGTTTCCCGAGTTAACCCCTGGCAGAAGAGGAAGACCCTCCCTATCGACTGCCTTCAAAACCTGTGTGCAAGTGTAGCAAAAAGGGTTAATGCTGTTTCAAAGGGCGGTCACACCAAATATTGATCTGATTTAGATTTCTCTTTTCTTCACTCACTTTGCATTTTGGTAAAAATAAACTATTAACACTCCTAATTGTTATAGTATTCTTACTTTGCAGCATTTTTTCCACACCTGCCTGAAATTTTTGCCCAGTGCTGTATATCAATACTATCATATACCATTATAGTCCAGACCAGGATACAGGATAGTTTAAGGTCAACTCATAAAATCTGAAATTGAGATGATACTTTGTATTCCCGCAGGAAAATAGTTCAGCGTGAATGAAGTAGCTGTACAATGCCAGCTTGTGTGGTGTGAGAGCCTGTGAGCCGGCTAGAGACATGAATTAGAGCCCCCTCCATTGAAGGAGTAATCAGTATTCATGGCTCACCTCCCCTGTCAGCTGTAGGGTGTATTTATGACATGCAGGCTGAGGGCGAGCATGAATTGGTTGTGATTGAAAAAGCGAGAGAGATCATTACAACTGTATCCCTACAAAGGAGGCCAGTGAGAGCAGTTTCATGAGGGTCTTTCATATCCCGCCACATCAGATGTTCACTGATCTGTTCCTACGAGCCTCCATGGCCTGTATACATCCTGATACTGAGCTCTGTTTTTCCTGGAGTAAGTTGCCGCACCGTTACTTTTGTTCTTCCTGATTGTACTATTCTCTTGTTATGATTTCAGGACACTGACTGCTTTTGTTTTTCCTTTACTTCTAACATCTGTGTTGTTCTTCCCCAGCTTTTGTCTGTCTATGAGAACGTCCCCTGAAGTTTATACAACCTATTCTGAAAATGTTAGCTGCCTCCCTACAGGGAAATAGAGGGTGATGGCACAGTACTCATATTAGGCGGAAATATGCAAGGGAGACGACTTCATCCGTAGTTGTCAAGCTTATGCCTATTTAAAATTAGCTTTAGGCTTTTTTGTTAAATATTGCATAAGAACATTACTGGTGAAAAAAAGGTATCGTCTAGAGCAGGGGTGGGCAATTCATTTTCCCGAGGGGCCACATGAGAGATTGTGAATGTTGTAGAGGGCCGAACCAATAGGCTGAAATTAATTCTACTCATTATTTATATTAACATATTAATTAAAATTTCAATTATTATTTTATATTAATACTATCACTTAATATTGAGCAGAATTAAGTATGCTGACATCCCCCCTACATACGGTATGAGCCCCCACATAGCTCCTCTATATACATAGAGTTATAGCAATAGCAAAAATAGTCTGTCAAGTTATAGAAAAGTCTACCAATTCAAATTTTCAAGTGAGCAAAATAGTAGATTTAAAATGTAACTTTTAATGAACCTATTAAAGTAACCCTAATTAGGGACACACAAAACATAAAAACACAAACATGGCCGAAAGTGTTGGCACCCTTGAAATTGTTCCAGAAAATGAAGTATTTCTCCCATGAAAATTATTGCAAGTACACATGTTTATTTCCTTTGTGTATTACTGGAACAACACTAAAAAAACAGAGAAAAAAGGGCAAATTGGATATAATTTCACACAAAACACCAAAAATAGGCTGGACAAAATTGTTGGCATCCTTAACTTAATATTTGGTTGCACACCCTTTGGACTAAATAACTGCAATCAATCGCTTCCTATAACCATCAACAAGCTTCTTACATTTCTTAACTGGAATTCTGGACCACTCTTCTTTTGCAAACTGCTCTAGGTCTCTCATATTTGAAGAGCACCTTCTCCCAATAGCAATTTTAAGATCTCTTCCCAGGTGTTTAATTGGATTTAGGTCTGGACTCATTGCTGGCCACTTCAGAACTCTCCAGGACTTTGTTTCCATCCATTTCTGGGTGCTTCTTGAAGTATGTTTGGGGTCATTGTCCTCCTGGAAGACCCATGACTTAGGACGCAAACCCAACTTTCTGACACTGTGCACAACATTGCAACCCAAAATCCTTTGGTAATTTTCAGATTTCATGATGCCTTGCACACAGTCAAAGCACCCAGTGGCAGAAGCAACAAAACAACCCCAAAATCTTTGAACCTTCACCACATTTGACTGTAGGTACTGTGTTCTTTTCTTTGTACGCCTCATTCCGTTTTTGGTAAACAGTAGAATGATGTGCTTTACCAAAGAGCTCTAACTTCCCAGAAGAATATTTGACTTACTCACGTACATTTTGACAAACTGCAGTCTAGCTTTTTTATGTCTCTGTGTCAGCAGTGGGGTCCTCCTGGGTCACCTGCCATAGTGTTTCATTTCGTTGAAATGTTTATGGATAGTTCGTGCTGACACTGATGCACCCTGAGCCTACAAGACAGCTTGAATTTCTTTGGAACTTTATTGTGCTGCTTATCCACCATCAGGACTATCCTGCGTTGCAACCGTTCATTAATTTTTCTCTGCCGTCCATGTCCAGGGAGATTAGCTACAGTGCATAGGTTGTAAATTTCTTGATTATGTTGCGCACCGTGGACAAAGGAACATCAAGATCTCTGGAGATGGTCTTGTAACCTTGAGATTGTTGATATTTTCAACAGTTTGGGTTCGTAAGTCTAGAGATGAGCGGTGTTCGACTCGAACTGTTCGCCAATCTCAAATTCGAGCTGTTTTGGGCGGTGTTCGAGCCGTTCGACGAACCTGAACGATTTGCTAAAAATCCGGCTGTTCGAGGTTATGTTCAATAACAGTTTGTGCACCAAAATCGTAACTGGATTTTTTTACAGTAATACTGTTAATCAACGTTAATACACATTTTCAGTGTACAGCGGGCAGGGGGAGGGGCAGGGGATGGATCTCTGCAGAAATAATGCCGATCTCCATTTTTTTTTTCTTTCCCGCATTTACAGTGGGGCGGTGCAGTCTGTCAGCCTATCAGCAGCGCACACACGCAGCGAAGTGCTTTTTTTCACACAAGCAAGGGCATGTGTCATTGGCAGTGTATGTCACATGTCCTTGCCCTATAAGACCCAGCCATTTTCCCCGTCGCCACCATTTTCTCACTGCTGCAGCTGAGTGTTAGACGACACCGCTGCTGCTGTTAGCGCTATATTGTGTAACTGTGAATTGCAAGCGAATTTTCTCTTAAATAGAAAGGTTTAGGGAGTAGGGACTAGTTTGTAATTGCAGCCCTTTTGAGGGCTAGGTTACAGCAGTTCCTAGCACTTTTTGCCAGGCAGGTCTGTGCCAGTGCTGTGCAAGTGTTTTTCACAGCATTTGGCTAAATCTAACTAAGCCAATCCTTTTGGGCCTCTAGCAGTGTGTGTTAGTCAGTGGAGTAGCCTATCTGTGTTGCAAGCTACACCACCTGTGTATCTAATATTATTTTTTTACTGCACCAAGCCAAGTAAAACCTTTTGGGCATAGTAGCAGTGTCTGTTACTCATTGTAGTAGCCCATCTATATCAAGCTCCACCACCTTTGAATTTAATAACAATTTTTTACTGCATCTAGCCCAGTAAATAATTTTTGGCCTGTAGCAGTGTCTGTTACTCATTGTAGTAGCCCATCTGTACCAAGCTCCACCACCTTTGAATTTAATAACAATTTTTTACTGCATCTAGCCCAGTAAATAATTTTGGGCCTGTAGCAGTGTCTGTTACTCATTGTAGTAGCCCATCTATACCAAGCTACACCACCTTTGAATTTAATAACAATTTTTTACTGCATCTAGCCCAGTAAATAATTTTGGGCCTGTAGCAGTGTCTGTTACTCATTGTAGTAGCCCATCTGTACCAAGCTCCACCACCTTTGAATTTAATAACAATTTTTTACTGCATCTAGCCCAGTAAATAATTTTGGGCCTGTAGCAGTGTCTGTTACTCATTGTAGTAGCCCATCTGTACCAAGCTACACCACCTTTGAATTTAATAACAATTTTTTACTGCATCTAGCCCAGTAAATAATTTTGGGCATAGTAGCAGTGTCTGTTACTCATTGTAGTAGCCCATCTGTACCAAGCTACACCACCTTTGAATTTAATAACAATTTTTTACTGCATCTAGCCCAGTAAATAATTTTGGGCATAGTAGCAGTGTCTGTTACTCATTGTAGTAGCCCATCTGTACCAAGCTACACCACCTTTAAATTTAATAAATTTTTTTTACTGCATCTAGCCCAGTAAATAATTTTGGGCATAGTAGCAGTGTCTGTTACTCATTATAGAAGCCCATCTGTACCAAGCTACACCACCTTTGAATTTAATAACAATTTTTTACTGCATCTAGCCCAGTAAATAATTTTGGGCATAGTAGCAGTGTCTGTTACTCATTGTAGTAGCCCATCTGTACCAAGCTACACCACCTTTGAATTTAATAAAAATTTTTTACTGCATCTAGCCCAGTAAATAATTTTGGGCATAGTATCAGTGTCTGTTACTCATTGGAGTAGCCCATCTGTACCAAGCTACACCACCTTTGTATTTAATAACAATTTTTTACTGCATCTAGCCAAGTAAAACCTTTTGGGCCTGTAGCAGTGTCTGTTACTCATTGGAGTAGCCCATCTGTACGGATATGCAGCGATACTAAATAACCAATGGTGCACAAGTTTATGGCCTCCGTATTGGGCAGAGCAAGTGCTGACAAAAAAATAGACACTCCTGGAACTCTTCCCAATAGTGGTAGCAATAGAAATATGGAGCGCGCGCCTGGCTAACAAAAATATACGCTTCATAACAAAAAACACCAGCCTAGCGCACTGCATTAATAAGATGGCATCATCGTCTCTCCCAGTGCTAGGCCTACTACGCCGGCTATCATTCCTGTTCCTAAAACACAATGTATGGGTCCGCGCTAGCCACGATGCTGAGGGGTCTAACGCTGCTGCTAACGCTTTATCACAATTCAATTGGCAGATTTTCACAGAGCTCCTCCCAACGCCCACCCATCAGGCAACAGTTGCCACCCTCCCTATGGGATCTAGTGGTGAATAGTTGATGCCATTAATCAGAGCGTCAGTTGCCCCGTCGACGTGGCAAGCATACGGTAAGGCATGGGAAGAGTGGACACGACTAGTAGCAGGCAGACGGGTTGACCAATGTGAACAAGCCAGATTACAAGTCACCATAGAATTTCTCCACCAGCTAATGATGAGGGGCATATCAGGGGCGTCAGCACAGTGGTGTCTGACCGGAGTAGCATTTCACTTCCAACTACTGAATTGGGGAGATGTGACAAAGAGATTCATCATCAGACAATCCATAAAAGGGTGGAAAAGGGGTCAGCCAAGTCAGGAGTGTAGACATCCCGTCCCGTGTCACTAAAACTGATTTCTCACATCATATCCTAACACCATTAACATGACACTCACAATTTGAAGCAACACTACTGTCTACTGTGACTCGCCCCCTGGGCCGTGGGGCACTCGGAACCGGGCTTCAGTGCAATGATGGGGGTAGTTGTGGCAACCCGATCCCGTGGCTCAGGGTGGTCAGACCAAATGCTGTGGCAGTCTATTTGTAGAGTTATGAATGTCCGACTACGCCACCTGTGGATTGCGGTCAGAGATGACCGCCGCTGCAAGGCAGACCGCTGAGGCTGATGTTGGTGTGCAGCACAGGGATAGGATAACTCCCCACGGGAAGAGTGTAGCCTCAGGGCAATGTAGGTGGATGCTGGGGGTGATGGTGCAGGCGCAGCATAAATCACACAGAGTCCAATGGTGCAGTTCAGGCCTTTTACTCACAGTTGTTATCCAAGTTACTTCCGTCGGCAAGGACTGCCTGAGCCGCGCTGCGTCCACCAGGTGAGGGGCTTGGTCAACCCCCAGGCAATTCAGGAGTATGGCACAGGACCCCCTTCTATCCTTTCTCTGGCCTCTCGTGCCCCACCAGTGACCACGCTTTTGTCCAGCTGCCTTGGACCTTCTCTGGTAAAACTTGACGCCAGTTTCCCTGACCCTATGTGGTGCCTTCCTAGTGGGGGAAGCGAGGGGTCGCACCAATAAATGATCACGACCTCCGGTTCTTGGCTGAGGGATGATTTACCTCCACCAACTTGGGAATCCGGTACCCTTCTGCGGCCTGACCCTTCACCCGATATAACGCGGGTTTGCAACGGTTGCTGTCCGTTCTGCTCTCTTAGGGTCCCTTCTGCCTTCTTGTTTCTGGAGCCTTTCCACTCCTCTGTCTCTCCTCTTTCCTTCCTTCTCCTTCTTCTCTCTTCCCTCAGGCTCCGGCCTCTGTGCTAGGCCTGCCCAGGGAGCAGTGCCCATGCAACAACTCTGCTCCCTGCCTTCTCCTCTCACAGAACTCCCTCCTAAGATGGCCCCCACCTTTTTATCTGCTTCTCTGTGTCTGAGCTCAGGTGACCTGCACCCAATGAGCTCCTTCCTATGCTCCAGAAACTGTCCCCTACTGCTCCTACATCACTGGGTTCTCTCCCCCTTCCCCACACCAGCCAGGGACATGGTCAGTTGTGCCTGCAATTATATGGGAGCACCGTCGAGCTGTCCTCCGGAAATGGGGAGTGTGTATGTATGTGTATGCAGCTAACTGAGCCCTGGTCCACACTCCATCCTTACCTGGGAGTGGAATATCACACCTCTGGTTGAGGTGCAATACCCCTGTGGCAACCGAACCCTCGGGGCGCCACGACTGCATTTGCGATTGCCTTCTTCGGGGCGCTATGCATAAGCGAATTAGTCCCTCAATCCAAAATTACCACCAGTGGAGGCTTATTACAGCAGGACGTAGTCATAGCCAATAATGCAATACGTCTACGCATACGCAAATCGAAAACGGTTCCAGCGGGCAGGGGCACTTGGGTACTTCTACAACCCACAAACGGTACACTGAGTCGGGTAACAATAGTAAAAACATATATAACCATCAGATCACAAAGTAATTTCTTCCTATCACACATTGATGGAACGCCATTATCAAGATACCAGTTCCAAACTATATTTAATAAATGCCTAACATCGGCAGGGAACCACCCCAAAGATTATGGGACACACTCATTCCGCATAGGCGCGGCCACAGAAGCAGCAAGACCAGGACTGTCAGAAACGGAAGTTCAGAGGATAGGGAGATGGCGATCCACGTGTTTGGCGAGATACATAAGACCGGACTTGTTATCCTAACGCGGTTTGTTTCTTTTACAGGTGATGCTAAGCCAACAGTGTGGGTAATAGGCCACTTGTATATATATTGGGCAGAAAAAAGGGCGAAAGTCTGCCCAGGCAGGAGGAAATTAGAGTTTCATAACACATATTTCAACTGGAGAGGTATTAGAGGCCTGCAATGGCCACAGCTACTAATGGAGGTAATCAAGGTAGGGAGAGAGGCAAGAGCTCCGGTCATCTTAGTTATACAGTCCTGGGGAAACGACCTAGGTCATCACAAGAGCGCATAACTAATGGAAATAATGAAACTAGACACTGAGCGCTTCAGAGAATTTTTCACAAAACTCCAGGACGGAGTGGAACAAGCGTTAAGAGTAATGGATGGGGGTCAGAGTCCTGCATACGAGTACGCAGGATCCACCGTGGCCTGGAAATAGAAAGGACATGTTGGAGAGTTACACTTGTTGGCCAACTTGCCGGTGTGGAGACACAGGGCATGCTGCAACAAGCTGAATTATTTTAGAAATAAAATGCCTTTCTAATGGAATAAGTATAAAGAGTTAATAAAACTGTGACTGATCCTCACCCATCCAGTTGTAAGAGTTACATTATTGTATTGTCAAGGAAAATGGGGCGGTAGGGGGGCTGAGCGTCTGGGTTTGGTTGGGGGTCCCCACAGTCTGCCTAGGCTAGATGCAGTTAAAAATTCTTATTAGATACACAGGCGGTGTAGCTTGCTTCAGAGCTGGGCTACTACACTGACTAGCAGACACTGAAGCTTTGGAGCAGACCTCTGAGTAAACAGCTCTTCAGACTCAACCATCTGTGTTACCCCAAGCCATAGTGCATGTAGTTTCTTACGGTTAAAAGGGGGGGGGGGGAGCGACCCAACCCATCTGGAATTGACGATGCCAACGTCATGTAAAACACAGCAAGGGGACTCCAAAAAGAGTCTCCATTTTTTCCAAAAATTGTTGTAGACACCACTTCAGTGGCATCAATTGCCCCAGAGTTGCTTAAAACGGTTTGTGAGGTGATTTTACCAAATCCTCAAGCTTTTAGTCTCCCCAGGATGACACAGGGGTAGAAAAGTCCTTGCGGATCCATGATTTGTTCATCTTTATGAACGTGAGTCTGTCTACATTCTCAGTGGACAGCCGCGTGCGCTTATCTGTCAGCACACCAACAGCAGCGCTGAACACACGTTCAGAGAGAACGCTGGCTGCAGGGCATGACAAGATCTCCAAGGCGTGAGTGGCGAGCTCCAGCCATTTTTCCAGATTGGAAGCCCAAAATGAGCAAGGGTCCAGTGACACAGTCATGGCTTCGATGTTCACTTGGAGATACTCCTGTACCATCGTCTCTAGGCGTTGACTATGTGTCAGACTTCTTGTCTCCTGTGGCCTTGCAAAGGATGGTCTAAAAAAGTGGTGAAACGATTCCACAAAATTGCTGTTACCAGCAGATACTGTGCTACTGTTACGGTTTGAGTGATGAAGACTCGACAGTCCCATGGTTGGCAAGTTAGAACTGTGAGATTCACTACGTGCACCACTGGTGTTTTGTGGAAAAGCACATGTAAGATTCTGCAACAGCCTCTGCTGATACTCCTGCATAGGGAAGGAGGGATTTGTTCCTCTGTGAAGCAAAGAAACAAATAGATGGCCACACAAGTTCAAAATGGTAAAGAGGTAAGAAAATTCCTTAATTAACACATGTAGTAAACACAAATTACAGAGATAAATGCGGACAACAGAGTAGACACAGAGTGCTGGATCCACATGGATAAAACAATGTTAAAAACCGTGACACAGCACCTGAAAGGTCAGCCTATATAGCAAATGGGACTATAAGGAGGACAGCAACAGGGTCACATGTATTAATAAATATATACACACATATAGAATACCCTTTCCCAAATAATACCCCCAATACAATAATATCCCATCACAATCAAAATACCCAGCAACAAAAGGGGTTAAAACATGTTGCACAGTAAAGCGGAAGTGCCGTATAACTGACTTCCTGTCTCACTCACTGCATGTAACTGACTTCCTGCCTCACTCACAACGTCTCCATGGAGAGGCATCAACAGCCCTGTCATGTGGCTCCAGGTTCCGCCCCCTCACTTCACATGATCAAGCCCAAGGTAACACCCCCATGATCATGGGATGTAAACAACACCGGCCATGAATGACGCGGAACCCCCGCCGCACCACAGGCGCACAGCGGCGTCGGCATCACAAGGACGTCGAGAGCCACTGGGCGCATGTGCGAAGCCGAGAGACCACGTACCGGCCGGGCAGCGATGGCGCGCGCTAGAGTCACCACCAGGGCACCTGACAGCTGGCAAAAGACAAGGAAAGGAAACAGAAAAAAAAAAAAGGATTAAAAGGAGTAGGAGGAGGAGAAGACAAAATAGTCACAAGTGGGAAATAGGAGGCAGACAAGGAAGGGAGGAGAGAAGAGATCCTAATAGCACATAGGAAATGTGTATACATATAAGTACTGCAATCAAAAGTATTACCGTCTATAGATGGAAGACATATATACATCTAAAACTGTTAACCCATATCCATATCAGTACATACAATATAGAGTACATAAATATCAATCCCATTAGGGCATTATACAGTACAATCTTCTGCAGATAAAAAAAAAATTTGCATAGATGAAACAACAAAACCACACATATCTCTCCATATATGCTATATCAGTGGATAATGCAGTCATCTTCTCATGGTATCCGCAAAACTACATCATCACCGTCCTCCATGGAGTCCTGGTAGATGGCTGCATGATGTCAAACAATGGAGAATCGGCAGGTAAGGGCAGACTCACTCATCACTGCTAACAGGGCAGACAATATGTCACGGACAACAATCTAGTGGAGAGTCAATGTGCAGCATTAAAATAAGAACAATAATGAATTATTAAAATGAAAAAAAAAATATATAAAAACAACTGAGGACATCACATGCAGACCAGAGATTAAAGAAATGGGACGAAGCTAATACTCTCGTTTAACCCCTTCGGTTGCAGGGTTTTAAGTGCCCATATCCATTTAGATTCAAGCTGGGCCAACCTCTGCGTCACTCGACCTCCACGGATACCCACAACTACATTGTCTATGCCTCTCACTCTCAACCCGGTGGAGTCACATCCATGGTATAATTTGAAGTGGCGTGGGATGGTCTTGAGCGTGGATGCATCAGAGTGGCCCAGTGCTGCCTCTATGCCCAGTACGTGTTCCCTTACCCGTGTTTTAAAATGTCGAGTCGTCATGCCCACACAAATGAGACCACACGGGCAGGTTGCATGGTATATCACGTACCGTGTTTGGCAAGTGATGTAACTACTGATCGGAAATCTATTACCGTCAGAGTCCCAAAATTCATTACTCCGATCAATATTGGGACAGGCGACACACCGGCCACACGGACTGCACCCACGCCGAACACCACCCACACCACTCAAAAAAGTCTGTCGGGGTACCCCCTCATAATGACTCCGCACGAGATGAACCCTTAGATTCTTAGCGCATCTGAAAGTTATGCATGGTTTTTCAGACACATATCTCATTAGAATCGGGTCATTCATAAGCACCGGCCATGCTTTCTCCAGTGCCTTCCTCGTAGCCGGTGCTTGAGTGTGGTACTTAGTGATGAACCTAACGATCTCAGTGTTGGTATCATCTCTTGACCCATATAAGAGATCATCTCGTGCAGAGTATTTAGCCCTATTGAAGGCCTTTTTCACAGATCTACGGCTATAGCCACGGGCATAAAATCTCTCCATTAACTCCCTGGACTGAGCGAGAAAATCACTGTCCGTTGAGCAGAGCCGTCTTAAACGCAGAAATTGGCCCACCGGAACCGACCTTATCATGTGTTGTGGGTGGGATGACGATGCATGCAGCAATGTATTGGTGGATGTGGGTTTCCTGAATATATTGGTCTTAATGCTCTGGTTCGCTTCTCTGTTGAGAGTCACATCCAGAAATTCAGCGCTGTTGGGATCACACTGATATGTAACGTGGATATTTACGTTATTGCAATTGAGTTTGTCCATAAATTCAATTAAGCATTGCTGTGAGCCCTGCCAGATCAGGAAGATGTCGTCGATGTAGCATGCCCAAAGGAGGACACGGTCCTTCGACGACCCTAGATCTGACAGGGAGAGGTCTCAAAGCCTGTCTGGTGGCCTTACCCAGGTACACAGCTATTTTAGCTTATTTATGATCTATTGTTTACATTACTTCTATCTGTATAAGGGTTTTAACCCCTTTTGTTGCTGGGTATTTTGATTGTGATGGGATATTATTGTATTGGGGGTATTATTTGGGAAAGGGTATTCTATATGTGTGTATATATTTATTAATACATGTGACCCTGTTGCTGTCCCCCTTATAGTCCCATTTGCTATATAGGCTGACCTTTCAGGTGCTGTGTCACGGTTTTTACCAGTGTTTTATCCATGTGGATCCAGCACTCTGTGTCTACTCTGTTGTCCGCATTTATCTCTGTAATTTGTGTTTACTACATGTGTTAATAAAGGAATTTTCTTACCTCTTTACCATTTTGAACTTGTGTGGCCATCTATTTGTTTCTCTGCTTCACAGAGGAACAAACCCCCACTTCCCTTTACTGTTACAAGATGATGGCCCGTTCTTTTTATGAGTCTTATATGCAATAACATGGGTCCATTGGGATCGGATTTATCTTTACTGTGTTGTTTGCATTTGTGTTTCAGTCTTTCATTATTTGATACTCCTGCATGCGTGAATCCCTTTCTATGGCAGGAATTATTTTGGCAAATTTACTTTTGTACCGGGGATCTAAGAGTGTGGCAACCCAGTAGTCGGGATTACTTCGAATTCTGACAATCAGAGGGTCATGTTGCAGGTAGTGCAGCAAGAAGGCACTCATGTGTCTTGCGCATCCAGGAGGACCAAGTCCTTGTTGTGTTGGTAGCGAGGTAAGAATCATGCTTCCTTCCTCTGCTCTCTCCCCCCAACCTCGCACAACAGAAATGTGATCAAGGTCTCCCTCATCTGATGAGTCTTCCATGCTCATCGCCAGTTCTTCCTCCACTTCTTCCTTGGCTCCTGCAGCTTCCTCAACAGTTTGGCTGCTACCATGCGCCCTGGTTAATCCCTTTCCCCCACCCTCCCATGCCTGCCGCCTTGGTGCTGCCGACCGTCTGGACCTTGGAGATGTTATCCCTTCCGCATACGACTCCTCTACTTCCTCCACCTCCTCTTGTCCCACCACCTGACTCCGAATTCTGTTTAACGTGTGCTCCAGCATGTAAATCACCGGAATGGTCATGCTGATAATGGCATCGTCAGCACTAAACATCTTCGTCGCCATTTCAAAACTGTGCAGAAGGGTGCATAGGTCCCTGATCTGAGACCACTCCTGCAGCGTGATTTGCCCCACCTCTGGATCTCGTTGGCCCAGGCTATACGTCAGAACGTATTGCACCAGGGCTTGTCGGTGCTGCCACAGTCGCTGCAACATGTGCAGAGTTGAATTCCACCATGTTGGCACATCGCATTTCAGCCGGTGTACTGGCAGGCCCAACAACTTCTGTAGAGATGTAAGTCGTTGAGCTGCGGGATGTGAACGGCGGAAGTGAGCACACAGCGACCGTGCCCTCTGCAGAAGGCCATCTAGTCCAGGATAGTGGGCTAAAAATTGCTGGACAACCAGGTTCAACACGTGAGCCATACAAGGCACGTGTGTGACATTGCCCCGGCGAAGGGCCGCACCCAGGTTTGCAGCATTGTCGCACACGGCCTTCCTTGGTTGCAGGTCCAGTGGAGACAACCATTCATGAAACTGGGTCTCCAGAGCTGACCACAACTCCTCAGCTGTGTGACTCACATTTCCCAGACATTTCAAAGTAAACACCGCCTGATGCCGTTGAGCCCTGCTGCCAGCATAGTAAGGAGGTGTGCGGGATTCCTTCTGCGCAGTTAGAAAGCGGGTGGCATTACCAGACAGGCTTTGGGTGCAGGTGGAGGACCGAGAGGAGGTTGAGGAGGTAGAAGCAGTGGAGGAACTTCTAGATAAAGAGGATTGACGCACAACTCGTGGGGACGGCAAGACTTGGACAGCAGCCCCTTGTCCTGCTGTCACCATAGTTACCCAGTGCCCAGTCAGCGACATGTAACGCCCCTGTCCATGCCTACTCATCCAAGTGTCTGTGGTAAAATGCACCCTGTCACACACAGAGTTTCTCAAAGAAGCAGTGATGTTGTGTGCGACATGCTGGTGTAGCGCAGGCACACCTTTCTTTGAGAAGTAGTGCCGACTGGGCATCTGGTACTGGGGCACTGTGACGGACATAAGTTCTCGAAAATCCTCTGTGTCCACCAGGCGGAAAGGCAGCATTTCTGTAGCCAACAGCTTGCAGATGGTGAAATTCAACCTCTTAGCTTTGTCATGGCTAGGAGGAAATGGTCTTTTACTTGTCCACATCTGAGGGACCGAGGGCTGGCTGTTGTGCTTAGACGGGGTTGAGTAGGGTGTCTCCGGCAAACTGCCGGTCTGTGAGGAAGATGCAGGCGGAAAAGTTAGGTTGCCTTGATCCAAAGGTGGTGCTCTCGATGTCGGAGAGCGCTCAACACCAGCTGGTGTTTCCACTTCCAAATGAAATGATGACCTGCCAATCACACTGGCTGTTGCGGGTAAAGAGGTGGCAGGTCTGCGTCCAAAAACATGTGTGACTGCTGTCCCCCCAGCCACAGAGGATGAAGAAGCCGCGGATGCGCAAGATGGGGCAGACGGTGGTTGGCCCGGCACGCTAGGCCGCATTGTAGCACAGTGAGCTTCCCACTGCAACTTATGCTTCATATCCATGTGACGGTTCATGCATGAAGTACTCAAACTATGGATTTTTTGGCCTCTACTTAGCTTTTGGTGACAAATATTACAGATAACACGAGTTGGGTCATCCTTATCCATCTGAAAAAATGCCCAGGCTATGCAAGGCTTAGAGCCCATGCGACCTGAAGAGCCACCACGACTTGTGGTCAGAGGCAAAGTTGTGGTTGAGAATGCAGTTGTTGACATGCTTCCAGTACTCCGTCTCTGTCCAGGAAGGCGCAACCTAACCTACTCGTCAATAGCATCCTCCTCCACCTCCTCTGCTGACCTCATCGACTGGCTGACTGTGGGTTGAGAGTAAGTGGGATCTCCAACCTCGTCATCATCACCCTGTGTGTTCTCACACCCGTCGTCCTCAGAGCCAACCTCTTCCTGCCCTGACCGAAAAGTGAAGTTGTCGCTCCAATCAGGTATTTGAGTCTCATCATCGTCTTCATCATTGTCTCCACCAACAGGAGTTACAGTTTGGGAACGAGGGTCTACATTATGCTCAGAACCTTCTTCATCTGGTCCTGGATCCGACTCATAAAGATTCTGGGCATCAGTGCAGATCATTTCCTCGTCTGGATTAACAGAAGCTCTGGAGCAGACCTCCGTTTCCCAGGCTATAGTATGAGTAAACAGCTCTGCAGACTCAACCATCTGTGTTACCCCATACTCAGACCGGCAGCTGGAGACTTGGGAGCTGTGAGGAAGCAAGTGCGATTGGGGTGACACCTCTGAGGACTGGAGTATTTGTGATGTTGAAGTTGAGGTGGAGGAGAGCCCACTTGAAGGAGCACTTGATATCCGTTGAAGCACCTGCTGTTTTTGTGCCTCATCTGGAATTTGTAGCGATGGGCGTGTCCGTAAGAAAGGGATCGTATAACATTGTCCACGAAAAGAAGCAGACATCTTAGTTTGGCTGGAAGATGGTCTTTCTTCTGCAGATGTTACCCCCCCCCACCGCGGGGGGGCTCGACCCACCAGCGGACAGGCACCAGTATTGGGAGAGGGGGGCTGGCCGTCAGGGTCCACCGCGGCTCTGGCACAAACCCGGCGACACGGAGGTCGCACGGGCAGGAACGGACTGGCCGTGTCGGCTTCGCTCTCCAGCGTAGTCCCTCTGCCCACTCGCCCCCGTAACCTCAAAGGGATGCGTAAGCTGCTTTTCTTCCCAGGGCTGTTCTCCACCCAGCAGGAACGTGGGGGAGCTCAGGTCGGCCTTCCACTGTACTCCCTTACCTCCCTCGCCCTCTTTCCTTCTTCCGTTCTCCATCTAACCCCTCGGCTCTGTGGTGTCCGCTCTCCCTCCAGCTCTCTCCTTCTCACAGGTGGACTACCGCGTGTATTCACACTGTGGCGAATATTTTGGGCCCAGGCATAAGAAGTTGTCGAGGTAATGGATAATATGTGCACCCTTAGAAACGTCCATTACAACCCATTCGAGGTAGCAACTAAACGCCTCAAATAGTGAGCAGGATCTGGACCACCCCATGGGCAAACAACGATCTATATAGTATGCTCCTTCCCAGAAGCAGCCCAATAGGTGGACACTATTTGGAGGCACAGGTAGTAAGTAACCGGAACACCGCATCAATGTCTGTTTTGGCCATTAGGGTGACCCTTCCCAACTTCTTGATCCGCCTGATTGCCTTGTCAAAGGATGTACAGTATATACTACTGTACTTGGTTCCGCGTCGATGTTGTCGTTTACTGACCTGCCCCTTGGATATGACAAATGGTGGATTAGTCCGAATGTATTGGGTTCCGTTTTTGGCACAACTCACAACGGGGATACCACTACGTCTTGTAAGGAAAGTGTTCTGAATGGAACCGCCATTATACCTAAAGATATTTCTTTTTTTAATTTTCTTGTCACGACGTCTGGGTGTTGGTAGGCTGATTTTAGATTTTTACTCCAGTTTTTCTTGATTTTAGAAGGGCATGACATGCCTATATCTGTGTCTCCCCCTCCTTTTACTCCTCCACCTCTTTTCTTTTCGCATGACTATATGTACTTGTCACTTTTCCATGTGTTAGTTGTGTCTTCTGAGCAGTTTGTCAGCTTTTGGACACCTTTGAAGGTGTTTTCTATGTGTTTCTATGTCTTTTTGTTTGCCTGCCATTGGTTTTAACGGTGTTTGATGAACAGTTCGACGAACAGTTCGGCGAACATACCGGTGTTCGACGAACCGAACCCAAACCCGAACACTACGGGGGTGGCTCAACTCTACTCAAGTCCTTAGTTTTCTTCTCCTCTTTCTGTTCTACATGCTTAGTGTGGCACGCATGGACACACAATGCAAAGATTGAGTCAACTTCTCCCCTTTTCATCTGGTTTCAGATGTGATTTTCATATTGCGCACACCTGTTACTTGCCACAGGTGAGTTGGAACGAGCATCACATGCTTGAAACAAAGTTGTTTACCCACATTTTTGAAAAGGTGCCACCAATTTTGTCCGGCCCAGTTTTGGAGTTTTGTGTGAAATTATGTCCAATTTGCTTTTTTTTTCCTCAGTTTTTTTGTGTTGCTCCAATACGCACAGAGGAAATAAACATGTGTATAACAAAACAAGTAATTTCAATAATTTTCTGTGAGAAATAGTTTATTTTCTGGAACATTTTCAAGGATGACAACACTTTTGGCCATAACTGTATGTAATGCTACGGCAAAAATGTATCAAAATACTCTCATTTTCTAATCCTGTATTGTTACTAATGGGTATAAGTACACAAACATTGATACAAGTGTGTGAATAGGACTCTAGGAACCCTGATAAGAATGGACAGGGGTAATTAAGTACTAATTAAGGAACAGTCTTACCGTTTGTCAGAAGAAAGATTTCGGTTATTCACTTAGTGACTCTTGGTATGGACAGGGGAAAGGGAAATCAGACCTAAGTACCAATCCATCATAGTCTCACGACGCGTTTCTTCATTTCATTCTTCAGGGGAGAAATTACATTAGCCTAGTCTCCGGCTAAAGTGATAACAAAGGGCCCACACAGTAGTGAGTGGCCCAAAGGTCTTTTCCCCTTTATCTTCAAGAGACTATTATTGGTGGTTTTGTGAAGTTTGGATTGACTTGTGGTGTAGTAATGTAGACCAAGCAGAAGCTACCTGAATATTCAGGCAGTGTCTTGCTGCCTGAGCTTTAAAAGATCACGCGGCATGATGTCATCAAGGTACGCAACGCTGATGAAGACAGAGAAACTAACAGACAGATTTATACAGCTTCTATTAAACTTGAAGGGTTTTTCTAGTTCTTTAAACCAGTGTCAGCATGAATCAGAGCCTTGCTGTGCAATTGCAGTCAGGTATGTTTTTTTCTGAAATGCTGTGGCAAATTCTTTAAGGGAAGCTATCATCAAAAAATTACCTGTCATTTAAATCAGGTTCATGTGTTACATGTATTTTTTAAAAAAATGTTGAATTTTTTTCGTCATGATCTTCATTAAAAAGAAAACAAAATTAGTAATCTAGCAGTTTCCGCAGTGGCCACGGTGGCTTCTGCGACATGAAGAAGTAGTGCTGTTGCTTCAAAAGCATCCAGCAACTAGAAGAGTTAACACAATCACTGGAGACAGGAAGTGGTTTGCTTCAGAAGCATCCAGCAACTAGAGGAATTAACACAGTAACAGGAGACAGGGAGTGGTTAGCAGAGCCCCAGGAGGATTATGGGGAAGTTGTTTACTATTCTGGCAGCAGCCGAAGGGATGAGTGGTGAGTCATCTGTATCTCACAGAAGTTCAGTCAAGTGAACCATTGTGGAACAGAATTCCAGTAAAAAGTGAAGCTGGGCAAAGGTCAGAAACCCTGTACTGCTAGTTGAGAAAGTCTATCATTGGGCAGGGAGATAAGGACTGGAAGGAATTGTGTCACAGGTATCATCTCCCTCAGCAAACCCCCCCTCCTCCATCTCACTGTGCTATAAAGAAATACTGTTTACTACTGTGCCTTTGTGAAGAAGCTATTTGATGTTGAATAAGGGAAAGCCTGTTGCTGTAAAGGACTTGATTTGTACTGGCCGTGCTTCTACATTAAATTCTACTGTTCACCTGTTCATGAGGACTCTGTCAAGTGTATCTGTGCCAGCAAGTGACTACATCTTATGCCTGAGAAAGCTGCAATGTATGGTCGCCCTGAGTAACGGTTCCCCCAGGATTCCAAGAATTCATGAGACCTGTCTCACCCCTATCTAAACCTAGCGGTTTGCACGTAACACTTCTTTATACTCTTATTTCCTGTACTTTCAGGAAGAGTTTTCAGGAGGTTCCTTGTCATCAAAGTCGGAAATATAATCACAGGTAACATCTCTGTGTACAGCTGATAACACAGGATCCACATATCACAATAGTCGCTGTCACACCTGACCCTGCTCTCCCTCCCTTCACAATGACCTTTGCACATGCTCATTAGATGCTTCAATACAAAATATAGGGCAGGGTCTCTTCAAGGTGGCTAAGGAACATTTGTTGTTTCCTGAAACAACAGAAAGTTAGAGTCCAAAAAAGCCCCAGTGGGCAGTGTAGGAATCGCAAGATTTCTAATTATTTATATATATTTTTTGTGATGCGGAAAAAAAAATTAACAAAAAAATACTGTACATTTAGTGCAAAAACCTGATTGAAACAATAAGTCATTTTTTGATGATATCTTCCCTTTAAGTACTTTGGTCAACTCTTTGTTGATTTAACCGTCTTGCCTAGCTGTGATACCATGCAATCTAAACATGCATTTTCTAATTCTGTTTTATTTCAATATCTTCAACTCAGGCTTTAACTGCACAGTCTGGATCACTCCAGATTAAGCTGGGTTCTTTTAAATTAGAAAACTTACTAAGATCCACTGATTTAGATAAACCTTTTATTACGCTCACGCCCGGACTGACTGGCGTGAGCGTGGTTAGTGGTCCCACTGGGCCACGAACCGAGGAGTGCCTGGAGGGGATTGACTATGGGCTTCGCCAGATCCGACCACGAACACACGGCGGCTTAATCGACTCCGAGGAGGGACGTGGGAGGCGGCCCAGGTGCTACTCCAGGTCAGACCCCGGTCACAGCTGTTGACCCACACCGGTGAATGCAGGAACGGGCAGGTTAGGCTGGTATGCAGACAGGTGGGTACTGGCAGGCACGGCTGGTATGCAGACAGGTGGGTACTGGCAGGCATGGCTGGTATGCAGACAGGTGGGCACTGGCAGGCACGGCAGGTATGCAGACAGGCGGGTACTGGCAGGCACGGCAGGTATGCAGACAGGCCGATACTGGCAGGTAGGAAAGCAGGCTGGATAGGGACCAGTACAAACTGGGATACAGGAACAGAGCCGCAGGTGCGGTGGACAAGCAGAGCAGAACCGCAGGCGCGGAGGACAAGCAGAGCAGAACCGCAGGCACGGAGGACAAGCAGAGCAGAACTGCAGGCACGGAGGACAAGCGGAGCAGAGCAGAACCGCAGGTGCAGAGGACAAGCGGAGCAGAGCAGAACCGCAGGCACAGAGGACAAGCGAAGCAGAGCAGAGCAGAACCGCAGGTGCGGAGGACAAGCGGAGCAGAGCAGAACCGCAGGCGCGGAGGACAAGAGGAGCAGAGCAGAACCGCAGGCACGGAGGACAAGCGGAGCTGAGTGGAACTGCAGGCGCGGAGGACAAGCAGAGCAGAGAGGAACCGCAGGCGCGGAGGACAAGCGGAGCAGACCAGAACAGAACCGCAGGCGCGGAGGACAAGCAGAGCAAAGCGGAACCGCAGGCGCAGAGGACAAGCGGAGCAGAGCAGTGCGGAAACGCAGGCGCGGAGGACAAGTGGAGCAGAGCAGGTTAGGCTGGTATGCAGACAGGTGGGTACTGGCAGGCGCGGCTGGTATGCAGACAGGTGGGTACTGGCAGGCACGGCTGGTATGCAGACAGGCCGATACTGGCAGGTAGGAAAGCAGGCTGGATAGGGACCAGTACAGACTGGGATACAGGAACAGAGCCGCAGGTGCGGTGGACAAGCAGAGCAGAACCGCAGGCGCGGAGGACAAGCAGAGCAGAACCGCAGGCACGGAGGACAAGCAGAGCAGAACCGCAGGCGCGGAGGACAAGCGGAGCAGAGCAGAATCGCAGGCGCGGAGGACAAGAGGAGCAGAGCAGAACCGCAGGCACGGAGGACAAGCGGAGCAGAGTGGAACTGCAGGCGCGGAGGACAAGCGGAGCAGAGAGGAACTGCAGGCGCGGAGGACAAGCGGAGCAGAGCAGAACCGCAGGCGCGGAGGACAAGTAGAGCAAAGCGGAACCGCAGGCGCAGAGGACAAGTGGAGCAGAGTAGTGCGGAAACGCAGGCGTGGAGGACAAGTGGAGCAGAGCAGGTTAGGCTGGTATGCAGACAGGTGGGTACTGGCAGGCGCGGCTGGTATGCAGACAGGTGGGTACTGGCAGGCACGGCTGGTATGCAGATAGGTGGGTACTGGCAGGCACGGCAGGTATGCAGACAGGCGGGTACTGGCAGGAACGGCAGGTATGCAGACAGGCCGATACTGGCAGGTAGGAAAGCAGGCTGGATAGGGACCAGTACAGACTGGGATACAGGAACAGAGCCGCAGGTGCGGTGGACAAGCAGAGCAGAGCCGCAGGCGCGGAGGACAAGCAGAGCAGAACCGCAGGTGCGGAGGACAAGCAGAGCAGAGCAGAACTGCAGGCACGGAGGACAAGCAGAGCAGAGCAGAACCGCAGGCGCAGAGGACAAGCGGAGCAGAGCAGAGCAGAACCGCAGGCGCGGAAGACAAGCGGAGCACAGAGCAGAACCGCAGGCACGGAGGACAAGTAGAGCAGAGCAGAACTGCAGGCGCGGAGGACAAGCGGAGCAGAGCGGAACCGCAGGCGCAGAGGACAAGCGGAGTAGAGCGGAACCGCAGGCGCGGAGGACAAGCAGAGCAGAGCGGAACCGCAGGCGCGGAGGACAAGCGGAGCAGAGCAGAGCGGAACAGCAGGAGCGGAGGACAAGCGGAGCAGAGCAGAACTGCAGGCGCGGAGGACAAGCGGAGCAGAGCGGAACCGCAGGCACGGAGGACAAGCGGAGCAGAGCAGTGCGGAACCGTAGGCGTGGAGGACAAGCGGAGCAGAGTAGAACGGAACCGCAGGCACGGAGGACAAGCGAAGCAGAGCGGAACCGCAGGCGCGGAGGACAAGCGGAGAAGAGCAGAGTGGAACCGCAGGTGCAGGCAGACAGGACAGAGCTCTGTTCACATGGAACAGACTGGGAAACACAGGAAGATAGCTAGAACACAGGAGGTAGATACGGAGGCAGGGAAACGGGACAAGCAGAACCAGATACACACAAGGTACTTGCAATGAATTAGCGAGTGGACACAAAACTCACAAACAGAAGTACAGAGACAACGAGTTGGAGTTAGGTGCAGGTTCAGACACTGCAGGAAAAGGGAAGGATCGGACATAGAGACAAACAGGTAATGGGCTAGGACACAGTTCAGACTGGAACTGAACCTGGAACAAGATACAGGAACGAGCCTGGGTACTCAGCCCCCAGGGTGGCGGAAACAGACTAGAAGTCACAGATACAGGTAACGGGCCTGGGTACTCAGCCCCCAGGGTGGCAGAAACAGACTAGAAGTCACAAATACAGGTAACCGGCCTAGGTACTCAGCCCCCAGGGAGAAGGAAACAGACAAGATACAGGACAGGACCTGGCAACTCAGTTGCACAGAACACACTGAAAGAAAGTGTTGCTCAGGCACCTCCTACTGGGTGGAAGGGGTTTAAGTATCCAGTGACTCACAACAATAGGCTCGGGACGCATTAGGACTGCACACACTGTAACTTTAAGAATCTGGAAGTAACAGCGCCACCGCCCTAAGCAATCAGACAAGTGACATGCACACAGCAAGTAATGGAGCAAAGTGTGCAGCCTCGACTGAGAGGTAAATTGGCGGTCTTGAATGGTGGGAGATGGTAAGCCATGCCAGCACGCCGCCAGGGATGTTACACCTTTGACATGTCTATTTATTGTCCTGTCTATGCGAACCGCTGGCTGCTTAGACAGCATTTCTATGGATGTCTATATGAATCAGTGCTCACACCAAGAGACTTCATCAGATAGCTTGAGTCGACTGTGGAGGCACGTGTGAAGATTCCAGAAAAAGTTTATTCTCAGGCTAAACTCTTGTATTATGCACAATAGTAACCGCTGCAGCAGGTGGAAAGACAATTCTCAACCAGAGATGATGAAGATGGCTGACAGACACTAACTGGGGAAGAAAAGAGGGTTTACCTACATCATAGCTAGGCTACAGGGAGAGAGACAGGACAAATTACTAGAAGGCAAACTGATTCCATAGCAGCGTAACAGCAACAATACAATGATAATACAATACTGTATGATTCCAAAGTTGTGGGACATGACACATATGAAAATAGGACTTGCCTCAACTAGGTCATAATTATTGGGAAGAAATCACTTGCAATCGGTTGTAAGCTCAAAGGACATGTTCATACATATAGATTGTTAGCCTGTAAGGGCAGGGCCCTCTCCTTTCTATACCAGTCTATAATTATTAGTTTGTTCACTGTAATTTATACAGTAATGGCCAAAAGTGTTTGCGCCCTTGAAATTGTTCCAGAAAATGAAGTATTTCTCCCTGAAAATGATTGCAATTACATGTTTTGTTATACACATGTTTACTTACTTTGAGAAAAAAAAGGGAAAATTGGTCATAATTTCACACAAAACCCCACAATTGTTAGCACCTTTCCAAAACTCATCTATGGCAAGTAAAAGGTGTGGGCAATATGAAAATCACACCTGAAACCAGATAAAAATGGGAAATGTTGACTCAACCTTTGAATTGTGTGGCTGTGTGTGCCACACTAAGCATGGAGAACAGAAAGAGGAGAAGAGAACTGTCTGAGGACTTGAGAACCAAAATTAAATTAATGGTGCTCTAAAAGTAAATAATAATAATCATTTTTGCATTTGGAATATTATACCCCATCTTCACTGTGCAGAACCGACGTGTCTTAATAGATCTATGTTTTCGGTGTGGTACATCCTCCGTGACCTTTCTTCATTCAGTTTTGTTCTGTTCTAAACTCACTCCGTTGTGGTCAGCAGTTATCCCTTTAAGGCATACCCACTTTGAATTCCCTAGAACCCTTTCTCCGCAAATCTGTCTATTAGGCATGTTAGGTGAAGTGATCCAAGGCTTGTATAGAAGAGTCTTGCTGCTTTTTTGTGCCAGGATAGTTATAATAATGGCTTGGAAGTTAACTGATACACCACCATTATCTCATTGGATTTATCTAAGTTAATAAATAATTTACATGTCTAGGTCACACCCTAACAAATTTGAAAAGGTGTGGTCCCTTTGGCTGGACTCGGAGGCATCGGCTAAATCTCAAGGATAAATACAGTTGAAACCAGAAGTTTGCATTCACTATATTAAAAGACACATAAAAACTTTTCCCCCTAAATAATTTGATCAAATTGCCCTTTTTTCCCAAAATGTTTTATGGTGTCACATACGTCTTGCATTTGAGGCCTAACACCTGGTATTGTTTATGTTTGAACATAGCTGAACTTTGGGAACCTGAAAAACGCAGCAAGAAAAGCAGCACAAAAAGGCAGCAAAACCTGAGTTTTTTTTGGCTGCAGCTTTTTTGCTGCCAAGAGATCAGGTTTTGGGTGCAGAAAAAAAATGCAGCAAAAAAGCAATGTCTGAACATAGACTAAGGCCACGTTCACACTGTTAGTATTTGCTCAGCACTTTACATCAGAATTTGTAAGCAAAACCAGGAGAGGAACAATCAGAGAAAAAGTATAATAGAAACACGTCACCACTTCTGTATTTGTCACCCACTCCTGGTTTTCGCTTACAAATACTGATGTAAAATACTGACCAAATACTGAACGTTTGAACATGGCCTAATGGCAATTAAAATCCCCATACATTATATTGCTTGCACGGTGCAGCTTTGTTTGTTTTCTTTTGCCTTGCAGTCAGATTTGCACCTGCCAATACATTTCTAACTTCTGATAAAATTTACCTTATTGCGTCTCCAAGAAAAAGAATATAGGTTGCGAGTAGTGTTGAGCATTCCGATACTGAAATATCGGGTATCGGCCGATATTCGCGGTATCGGAATTCCGATACTTAATTCCGATACTTTTGCAATATCGTATACCGGAATCGGAAGTTCCCATAATGCAATGAGTCATTTTCATTTTATTCAGCCAATGAGGATCCTAAGAAGTGTGGGCACATCCTGTTAGGCATGTAGGCATCTTAACTAATGGCATGGCTGTGATTGGCTGCTGAAATGATGTCATGATGCACTATAAAAGCCGCCGCCGCCATTTTGAGCTCACTCTGCTGTGAATTCAGTTAGGGATAGGACGCTGTTGTTCTGAGGGACAGTTTTAGCTACCTATTTGGTCTATTCTGCTTTACCCAAGCTACTTTATAAATCGCTGTGCCTTGCAGTGCTAGTGCACAGTTCTCTGTGCTGTTCACCGCTTTCTGCAAGGTCTCTGTGTGTGAGTGCAGCTCACCCTGTAGTGTGTGCTTCAACCACGTCTGGTTGTAGTGCACTCAGTGTGTGTCACTGCCTCATACATTGTCCTTTTTTGCCAATTCATAATTTTTCCTGATATCTCCTATTAGTGTGGTGGTTCCATCCGTATTCAGCTAAATTGGTTCCAAACACACTATATAGGAGTAGATAGAGAAATTTTTTTGGTCTTGCAGCGCTAGTGCACAGTGCTCTGCATCTGTACTGTTCACCGCTGTCTGCAAGGTCTGGTGTGTGAGTGCAGCTCACCCTGTAGTGTGTGCTTCTACCACGTCTGGTTGTAGTGCACTCAGTGTGTGTCACTGCCTCATACATTGTCCTTTTTTGCCAATTCATAATTTTTCCTGATTTCTCTTATTAGTGTGGTGGTTCCATCCATATTCAGCTAAATTGGTTCCAAGCACACTATATAGGAGTAGTTAGAGGAGCCTTTCTGCAGCATTGGGCCCTGCAGCCCCAGCCAGATTAGTATTAGCCTATTTTTTGCAGCCTCATCTATTGCATTGTAGGTTACCTTCCTACATTGTAATAGCTACAAAAAGTTTTGTGATACTATCGTTATTACATCTTTAGGCACATCCAGTGTCTTTTTGTGACAAAAAAAACCTAAATAAAGTTCACCAAACACTCCACTTTACAGTTGTGTAGGCCACATTAGCTCATATTAAAGTCTAGTCCACACTTTATAAAATTAGTGTTTCTTATACCTGTTAGCAGCTGTTCAGGAATAAGCACACTAAGCCCTTAGTACTTTTCTGCCTATCTTTATCAGTCTACCAAGATGAAGAAGGCAGGGAGTAAGGCATGTGGTCGTGGGCGTGGGCGTGGGCGTGGAGTTTCTGCAGGGAGAGGACGTGAGGATTCTGTGCCTGCAGGGAGAGGACGTGGGGATTCTGTGCCTGCTGCGGGCACCAGTGACTCAGCATCCCCCAGTTTTACCAGGGAACAGTCCTTTATGCGCAGCTTTGTAGGAGCTAGCCGTACCCCACTGCTGCGCGAGGACCAAATTGAAGCCGTTGTCGGATGGATGGCAGCTAACGCATCGACTTCAATTAGTTCCAGATCCTCTCAGGTCCTGAGCACTGAAGAGCACCCATCTGTCTCTTCACCACCTGCCAAATTGCCCAGGCAGTCAGAGAGCCCTGGACAGGAGCCATCTCTACTTCTGTTCTCTGAATCTCTTGGCTTGGAAAGAGGGGGCCAGCCAAGCAGAATTCGAGAATTTGAAGGAGAGGTAGTATGCAGTGATGCGCAACCGTTTTGTCTCTCTGAATCTGAAGAGGCGGGTGGGCCAGTGCCTATGGTCAGAAGCACACCTCAGTACGCATCTGATGATGAGACTCAGGTGCCACTTTCTGGTGCGTACTGTGCTGTCGAGACTACCCAGGAGAAGCAGTTGTTTGAAGAGGGTGGTGTAGATGATGAGGTCCTTGACCCATCATGGCGTGAGGGACAGGAAGGTGGTGGGAGCAGCTCTGAGGAAGAGATTCCCCGAACAGCCCAAAAAGGAGGGAGAGGGAGGGGGCAGACTTGGTTGCCTGTAGCCTCCACTTCGGCACCCATTAGGAGCATGGCTCTTCCAAAATCCAAAGCGTGCGCTCCCAAGACTTGCAGTGCCTGGTCCTTTTTTGACACAGTTGCAGATGACATTTGCTTTGTCAAATGCAAGCTGTGTAATCAGAAGGTGAAAAGAGGGAAAAGTGTCAGCAACTTCAATACCACAAATATGTGGAAACATGTGCGGACCAAGCACGTGGTGGAGTTACAAAAACACACTGAAGACCTAGGCCAAACTACAGCGCCACCTACCACCTCTTCAGCTCGTGTTGTAGCCTCTTCCTCCAGCTCACACACAGCTGGTTCGGCTTCCTCACAGGATCGCCATGGAAGAATCTCTGGCACTGTAGTACAGAGACACAGTGTAATTCCACCCACAGCATCACTTTCCCAGTCATCCTCACAATCCCAGGCCAGTCTACAGCCATCGTTAGCACAGGCATGGGAGAAAAGGCGCCCATACTCGGCAAACCACCCCCGAGCACAGGCTCTGAATGCTGGCATTGCTAAACTACTGGCCCTTGAAATGCTATCATTCAGGCTGGTGGAGACTGACACATTCCGTAACTTTATGGCATTGGCAGTCCCACAATACAACGTGCCCAGCCGATTTTATTTCAGCAGGCAAGCCGTCCCTGCCCTGCAACATCATGTGGAGGGAAAAATTAAACATGCGCTACAAAATGCCGTCAGTAGCAAGGTCCACCAGACCACCGATGCGTGGACCAGTAAGCATGGACAGGGACGATACCTTTCCCTCACTGTCCATTGGGTAAATGTTGTGGAGCCGGGTACAGATCTTGAGAGTGACGCTGTACGTGTTCTGCCAACTCCAAGGATTGCAGGAATCCAGTCTGTACACATTGACTCCTCCTCATACTCCAGTTCCTCTGAATCAGCGCTGCAGGAGCCGTCACGGTCTACCTCCACATCGACCCGTGAACGGTTACCTGTTATGGTGACCAATATGAGCACAGCCGTGGCCAAACGTCAACAGGCCGTATTAAAATTAATTTCTTTGGGGAATCGAAGCCACACAGCGCAGGAGCTCTGGAATGCCATCAAGCAGCAGAGCGACGTGTGGTTTGTGCCAGCGAATCTCCAGCCAGGCATGGTAGTGTGTGACAATGGCCGAAATCTGGTGGCAGCTCTGGGCCTAGGCAACCTCACTCACATCCCATGTCTGGCACATGTGCTCAACTTGGTCGTGCAGAGTTTTTTGAGGGACTATCCGGATCTTGATGCACTGCTTCACAAGGTCCGCATAGAGTGCGCTCACTTGCGGCGTTCCAGCAATGCAAGATCACGCATTGCAGCTCTTCAGCGCCGATTACGTCTTCCGGAACATCGCATCATATGTGACCTACCCACCAGGTGGAATTCAACGTTACATATGTTGGAGAGGTTGTGTGAGCAGCAGGCAACAGTAATGGAGTACCAGCTGCAGCAGGCGCAAACAAGTCGCAGTGCGCGCCGTTCACACTTCACCACCACTGAGTGGGCCTCTATGAAGGACATTTGCCACGTTTTGCATGCCTTCGATTATTCCACGCGGATGGCGAGTGCAGATGATGCACTAGTCAGCATGACTATCCCCCTTATCTGCCTGCTTGAAAAAACACTGCAAGCACTAAGGGACGAGGTTTTGGAAGAGGTGGAGGATGAGGAGTCACAAATGCCATCTGCTTCTCTACAGTCTGCGCAACGTGGTTCCTCACAAAGGCCTAGGCAGGGGACACTTTGTGAGGAGGATGAGGAGGAGTCAATAGATGAGGAAGACATCTGTCCAGAGGAGGGAGGTACACAATGCTCTAGTAGTCAGTATCTAGAGCGAGGGTGGGGTGATGCAGAGCAGGCAGAGATCACGCCTCAAGCAGGGGACAGCGTTTCTTGGCCAGCTGGCAGTCTGCAGCACATGGTTGATTTCATGCTGCAGTGCCTGAGAAACGACCGCCGCATCGCCCACATTCTCAACACGGCTGATTATTGGGTGTCCACCCTCCTAGATCGTCGCTACCGGGACAACTTACAAAGCCTCATAACACCGTTGAACCGGGAGCGTAAAATGCGGGAGTACCAAGACGCACTGGTGCATTCCATCATGTTCTCCATTCCAACCGAGAGCAGTGCTGCTAGTGCTTTACAAAGCAGCTCAGTGCGTCGAGGCAGTGGAGGAAGCTCTGCACAAAGAGGGAGCAGAAGCAGCGCCTCAGCACAAGGCAAGACCAGTATGGCCGAAATGTGGCAAAGTTTTGTGTCGCCGCCGACACAAATGTCTACACCATCACAGACGGCTCCAGTCAGCAGGAGGCAACGCTTCCGTCAGATGGTGACAGACTACATGTCTTGCCCTCTTAGTGTACTCCCAGACGGCTCTTCTCCCTTCAAGTTTTGGGTCTGTAAGCTGGATACATGGCCAGAGCTTAGTCAGTATGCATTGGAGGTGCTAGCTTGCCCTGCTGCTAGTGTATTATCGGAACGCGTCGTTAGTGCCGCAGGTGGTGTACTAACAGACCGTCGCATGCGACTATCCTCCGATAACGTTGACCGGCTTACTTTTCTCAAAATGAACAAGGCCTGGATCTCTCATGAATTTGCCAGTCCTCTTCCAGAATAAATAATTGGTTGGCAACAGTATCCAGGTCTCCTGTTGTGTTCATGTTTCTACCACCTGAACTGTAATCCCTGAGCTCCAACACCGCCAGTTGGCGCTCGGAAGTGCCGTCTGCACAGTCAACACTTGCTGCCGTGTTATTGGGGTTCAGTAACGTCAGCTGTTCCCCTGCTGTGCGGACGGCAATTTCTCCTGCTCTGTCCACATTCTCACTACTACAGATTTTAAAGTTGCTCCAATTACACCTCTGGCTCCTCTGTTTTCAGTATTATCCCTGAGCTCCAACACCGCCAGTTGGCGCTCGGAAGTGCCGTCTGCACAGTCAACACTTGCTGCCGTGTTATTGGGGTTCAGTAACGTCAGCTGTTCCCCTGCTGTGCGGACGGCAATTTCTCCTGCTCTGTCCACATTCTCACTACTACAGATTTTAAAGTTGCTCCAATTACACCTCTGGCTCCTCTGTTTTCAGTATTATCCCTGAGCTCCAACACCGCCAGTTGGCGCTCGGAAGTGCCGTCTGCACAGTCAACACTTGCTGCCGTGTTATTGGGGTTCAGTAACGTCAGCTGTTCCCCTGCTGTGCGGACGGCAATTTCTCCTGCTCTGTCCACATTCTCACTACTACAGATTTTAAAGTTGCTCCAATTACACCTCTGGCTCCTCTGTTTTCAGTATTATCCCTGAGCTCCAACACCGCCAGTTGGCGCTCGGAAGTGCCGTCTGCACAGTCAACACTTGCTGCCGTGTTATTGGGGTTCAGTAACGTCAGCTGATCCCCAGCTGTGTGTCCGGCAAATTCTCCTGCTTTGTCCACATCCACTGTACTACGGATTTAAAACCTCCTCCAAATACACCTCTGGCTCCTCTGTTTTTAGTATTTACCCTGGGCTCCAATACCGCTAGTTGCTGCTCAGAAGTGCCGTCTGCACAGTCAACGCTTGCTCCAGTGTTATTGGGGTTCAGTAACGTCAGCTGATCCCCAGCTGTGTGTCCGGCAAATTCTCCTGCTTTGTCCACATCCACTGTACTACGGATTTAAAACCTCCTCCAAATACACCTCTGGCAACTCTGTTTTTAGTATTTACCCTGGGCTCCAATACCGCTAGTTGCTGCTCAGAAGTGCCGTCTGCACAGTCAACGCTTGCTCCAGTGTTATTGGGGTTCAGTAACGTCAGCTGATCCCCAGCTGTTTGTCCGGCAAATTCTCCTGCTTTGTCCACATCCACTGTACTACGGATTTAAAACTTGCTCCAATTACACCTCTGGCTCCACTCTGTTTTTAGTATTTACCCTGGGTTCCAGCACCGCCAGCTGGTTCTCGGTAGTTCCATTTGCTCTTGTACCTTCTACTACCCATCCGGGTTCCAGTACCGTCATCTGGTTCTCGGCAGTGACTTTGGCACGGGTACTCCCTCCTGCCCAGCCTGGTTCCAGCACGCCAGCTGTTTCCGGGTAGTGTCAACGTCACTTTGCCTCCAATGCGTTGTCCTGTCGTGTTGCGGTCGGGTTAGCCGACTCTATGGTGCCTGCAGTTTAGGTGACTCCTATGTGGGCTGCGGGATCTGGCAATGAAGGCTGGTTCCATAGTGCCAATAGGACAAGCACCCCCTGTAGGACTGTGGGTTTTGGTAACTGCGGCCGGCTCGCGGCCTTGAACTTTTTTTTACATGGGTACCTTCTGCTACCCATCCGGGTTCCAGTACCGTCAGCTGGTTCTCGGCAGTGCCTTTGGATTAGGTGCCTCCTTCTCGGTATCCAAGTTCCACCAACGTCTGCTGGTCCTTGGTAGTGCTTTCTGGCACAGGTACCTCCTGCTTAGTAACCGAGTTCCAGTACCGTCAGCTGGTCTTCGGCAGTTCCATTGGCTCTTGTACCTTCTGCTACCCATCCGGGTTCCAGTACCGTCAGCTGGTCCTCGGTAGTTCCATTTGCTCTTGTACCTTCTACTACCCATCCGGGTTCCAGTACCGTCAGCTGGTTCTCGGCAGTGACTTTGGCACGGGTACTCCCTCCTGCCCAGCCTGGTTCCAGCACGCCAGCTGTTTCCGGGTAGTGTCAACGTCACTTTGCCTCCAATGCGTTGTCCTGTCGTGTTGCGGTCGGGTTAGCCGACTCTATGGTGCCTGCAGTTTAGGTGACTCCTATGTGGGCTGCGGGATCTGGCAATGAAGGCTGGTTCCATAGTGCCAATAGGACAAGCACCCCCTGTAGGACTGTGGGTTTTGGTAACTGCGGCCGGCTCGCGGCCTTGAACTTTTTTTTACATGGGTACCTTCTGCTACCCATCCGGGTTCCAGTACCGTCAGCTGGTTCTCGGCAGTGCCTTTGGATTAGGTGCCTCCTTCTCGGTATCCAAGTTCCACCAACGTCTGCTGGTCCTTGGTAGTGCTTTCTGGCACAGGTACCTCCTGCTTAGTAACCGAGTTCCAGTACCGTCAGCTGGTCTTCGGCAGTTCCATTGGCTCTTGTACCTTCTGCTACCCATCCGGATTCCAGTACCGTCAGCTGGTCCTCGGTAGTTCCATTTGCTCTTGTACCTTCTACTACCCATCCGGGTTCCAGTACCGTCAGCTGGTTCTCGGCAGTGACTTTGGCACGGGTACTCCCTCCTGCCCAGCCTGGTTCCAGCACGCCAGCTGTTTCCGGGTAGTGTCAACGTCACTTTGCCTCCAATGCGTTGTCCTGTCGTGTTGCGGTCGGGTTAGCCGACTCTATGGTGCCTGCAGTTTAGGTGACTCCTATGTGGGCTGCGGGATCTGGCAATGAAGGCTGGTTCCATAGTGCCAATAGGACAAGCACCCCCTGTAGGACTGTGGGTTTTGGTAACTGCGGCCGGCTCGCGGCCTTGAACTTTTTTTTACATGGGTACCTTCTGCTACCCATCCGGGTTCCAGTACCGTCAGCTGGTTCTCGGCAGTGCCTTTGGATTAGGTGCCTCCTTTTCGGTATCCAAGTTCCACCAACGTCTGCTGGTCCTTGGTAGTGCTTTCTGGCACAGGTACCTCCTGCTTAGTATCCGAGTTCCAGTACCGTCAGCTGGTCTTCGGCAGTTCCATTGGCTCTTGTACCTTCTGCTACCCATCCGAGTTCCAGTACCGTCAGCTGGTCCTCGGTAGTTCCATTTGCTCTTGTACCTTCTACTATCCATCCGGGTTCCAGTACCGTCAGCTGGTTCTCGGCAGTGACTTTGGCACGGGTACTCCCTCCTGCCCAGCCTGGTTCCAGCATGCCAGCTGTTTCCGGGTAGTGTCAACGTCACTTTGCCTCCAATGCGTTGTCCTGTCGTGTTGCGGTCGGGTTAGCCGACTCTATGGTGCCTGCAGTTTAGGTGACTCCAATGTGGGCTGCGGGATCTGGCAATGAAGGCTGGTTCCATAGTGCCAATAGGACAAGCACCCCCTGTAGGACTGTGGGTTTTGGTAACTGCGGCCGGCTCGCGGCCTTGAACTTTTTTTTACATGGGTACCTTCTGCTACCCATCCGGGTTCCAGTACCGTCAGCTGGTTCTCGGCAGTGACTTTGGCACGGGTACTCCCTCCTGCCCAGCCTGGTTCCAGCACGCCAGCTGTTTCCGGGTAGTGTCAACGTCACTTTGCCTCCAATGCGTTGTCCTGTCGTGTTGCGGTCGGGTTAGCCGACTCTATGGTGCCTGCAGTTTAGGTGACTCCTATGTGGGCTGCGGGATCTGGCAATGAAGGCTGGTTCCATAGTGCCAATAGGACAAGCACCCCCTGTAGGACTGTGGGTTTTGGTAACTGCGGCCGGCTCGCGGCCTTGAACTTTTTTTTACATGGGTACCTTCTGCTACCCATCCGGGTTCCAGTACCGTCAGCTGGTTCTCGGCAGTGCCTTTGGATTAGGTGCCTCCTTCTCGGTATCCAAGTTCCACCAACGTCTGCTGGTCCTTGGTAGTGCTTTCTGGCACAGGTACCTCCTGCTTAGTAACCGAGTTCCAGTACCGTCAGCTGGTCTTCGGCAGTTCCATTGGCTCTTGTACCTTCTGCTACCCATCCGGATTCCAGTACCGTCAGCTGGTCCTCGGTAGTTCCATTTGCTCTTGTACCTTCTACTACCCATCCGGGTTCCAGTACCGTCAGCTGGTTCTCGGCAGTGACTTTGGCACGGGTACTCCCTCCTGCCCAGCCTGGTTCCAGCACGCCAGCTGTTTCCGGGTAGTGTCAACGTCACTTTGCCTCCAATGCGTTGTCCTGTCGTGTTGCGGTCGGGTTAGCCGACTCTATGGTGCCTGCAGTTTAGGTGACTCCTATGTGGGCTGCGGGATCTGGCAATGAAGGCTGGTTCCATAGTGCCAATAGGACAAGCACCCCCTGTAGGACTGTGGGTTTTGGTAACTGCGGCCGGCTCGCGGCCTTGAACTTTTTTTTACATGGGTACCTTCTGCTACCCATCCGGGTTCCAGTACCGTCAGCTGGTTCTCGGCAGTGCCTTTGGATTAGGTGCCTCCTTTTCGGTATCCAAGTTCCACCAACGTCTGCTGGTCCTTGGTAGTGCTTTCTGGCACAGGTACCTCCTGCTTAGTATCCGAGTTCCAGTACCGTCAGCTGGTCTTCGGCAGTTCCATTGGCTCTTGTACCTTCTGCTACCCATCCGAGTTCCAGTACCGTCAGCTGGTCCTCGGTAGTTCCATTTGCTCTTGTACCTTCTACTATCCATCCGGGTTCCAGTACCGTCAGCTGGTTCTCGGCAGTGACTTTGGCACGGGTACTCCCTCCTGCCCAGCCTGGTTCCAGCATGCCAGCTGTTTCCGGGTAGTGTCAACGTCACTTTGCCTCCAATGCGTTGTCCTGTCGTGTTGCGGTCGGGTTAGCCGACTCTATGGTGCCTGCAGTTTAGGTGACTCCAATGTGGGCTGCGGGATCTGGCAATGAAGGCTGGTTCCATAGTGCCAATAGGACAAGCACCCCCTGTAGGACTGTGGGTTTTGGTAACTGCGGCCGGCTCGCGGCCTTGAACTTTTTTTTACATGGGTACCTTCTGCTACCCATCCGGGTTCCAGTACCGTCAGCTGGTTCTCGGCAGTGCCTTTGGATTAGGTGCCTCCTTCTCGGTATCCAAGTTCCACCAACGTCTGCTGGTCCTTGGTAGTGCTTTCTGGCACAGGTACCTCCTGCTTAGTAACCGAGTTCCAGTACCGTCAGCTGGTCTTCGGCAGTTCCATTGGCTCTTGTACCTTCTGCTACCCATCCGGGTTCCAGTAACGTCAGCTGGTCCTCGGTAGTTCCATTTGCTCTTGTACCTTCTACTACCCATCCGGGTTCCAGTACCGTCAGCTGGTTCTCGGCAGTGACTTTGGCACGGGTACTCCCTCCTGCCCAGCCTGGTTCCAGCACGCCAGCTGTTTCCGGGTAGTGTCAACGTCACTTTGCCTCCAATGCGTTGTCCTGTCGTGTTGCGGTCGGGTTAGCCGACTCTATGGTGCCTGCAGTTTAGGTGACTCCTATGTGGGCTGCGGGATCTGGCAATGAAGGCTGGTTCCATAGTGCCAATAGGACAAGCACCCCCTGTAGGACTGTGGGTTTTGGTAACTGCGGCCGGCTCGCGGCCTTGAACTTTTTTTTACATGGGTACCTTCTGCTACCCATCCGGGTTCCAGTACCGTCAGCTGGTTCTCGGCAGTGCCTTTGGATTAGGTGCCTCCTTCTCGGTATCCAAGTTCCACCAACGTCTGCTGGTCCTTGGTAGTGCTTTCTGGCACTGGTACCTCCTGCTTAGTAACCGAGTTCCAGTACCGTCAGCTGGTCTTCGGCAGTTCCATTGGCTCTTGTACCTTCTGCTACCCATCCGGGTTCCAGTACCGTCAGCTGGTCCTCGGTAGTTCCATTTGTTCTTGTACCTTCTACTACCCATCCGGGTTCCAGTACCGTCAGCTGGTTCTCGGCAGTGACCTTGGCACGGGTACTCCCTCCTGCCCAGCCTGGTTCCAGCACGCCAGCTGTTTCCGGGTAGTGTCAACGTCACTTTGCCTCCAATGCGTTGTCCTGTCGTGTTGCGGTCGGGTTAGCCGACTCTATGGTGCCTGCAGTTTAGGTGACTCCTATGTGGGCTGCGGGATCTGGCAATGAAGGCTGGTTCCATAGTGCCAATAGGACAAGCACCCCCTGTAGGACTGTGGGTTTTGGTAACTGCGGCCGGCTCGCGGCCTTGAACTTTTTTTTACATGGGTACCTTCTGCTACCCATCCGGGTTCCAGTACCGTCAGCTGGTTCTCGGCAGTGCCTTTGGATTAGGTGCCTCCTTCTCGGTATCCAAGTTCCACCAACGTCTGTTGGTCCTTGGTAGTGCTTTCTGGCACAGGTACCTCCTGCTTAGTAACCGAGTTCCAGTACCGTCAGCTGGTCTTCGGCAGTTCCATTGGCTCTTGTACCTTCTGCTACCCATCCGGGTTCCAGTACCGTCAGCTGGTCCTCGGTAGTTCCATTTGCTCTTGTACCTTCTACTACCCATCCGGGTTCCAGTACCGTCAGCTGGTTCTCGGCAGTGACTTTGGCACGGGTACTCCCTCCTGCCCAGCCTGGTTCCAGCACGCCAGCTGTTTCCGGGTAGTGTCAACGTCACTTTGCCTCCAATGCGTTGTCCTGTCGTGTTGCGGTCGGGTTAGCCGACTCTATGGTGCCTGCAGTTTAGGTGACTCCTATGTGGGCTGCGGGATCTGGCAAGGAAGGCTGGTTCCATAGTGCCAATAGGACAAGCACCCCCTGTAGGACTGTGGGTTTTGGTAACTGCGGCTGGCTCGCGGCCTTGAACTTTTTTTTACATGGGTACCTTCTGCTACCCATCCGGGTTCCAGTACCGTCAGCTGGTTCTCGGCAGTGCCTTTGGATTAGGTGCCTCCTTCTCGGTATCCAAGTTCCACCAACGTCTGCTGGTCCTTGGTAGTGCTTTCTGGCACAGGTACCTCCTGCTTAGTAACCGAGTTCCAGTACCGTCAGCTGGTCTTCGGCAGTTCCATTGGCTCTTGTACCTTCTGCTACCCATCCGGGTTCCAGTACCGTCAGCTGGTCCTCGGTAGTTCCATTTGCTCTTGTACCTTCTACTACCCATCCGGGTTCCAGTACCGTCAGCTGGTTCTCGGCAGTGACTTTGGCACGGGTACTCCCTCCTGCCCAGCCTGGTTCCAGCACGCCAGCTGTTTCCGGGTAGTGTCAACGTCACTTTGCCTCCAATGCGTTGTCCTGTCGTGTTGCGGTCGGGTTAGCCGACTCTATGGTGCCTGCAGTTTAGGTGACTCCTATGTGGGCTGCGGGATCTGGCAATGAAGGCTGGTTCCATAGTGCCAATAGGACAAGCACCCCCTGTAGGACTGTGAGTTTTGGTAACTGCGGCCGGCTCACGGCCTTGAACTTTTTTTTACATGGGTACCTTCTGCTACCCATCCGGGTTCCAGTACCGTCAGCTGGTTCTCGGCAGTGCCTTTGGATTAGGTGCCTCCTTCTCGGTATCCAAGTTCCACCAACGTCTGCTGGTCCTTGGTAGTGCTTTCTGGCACTGGTACCTCCTGCTTAGTAACCGAGTTCCAGTACCGTCAGCTGGTCTTCTGCAGTTCCATTGGCTCTTGTACCTTCTGCTACCCATCCGGGTTCCAGTACCGTCAGCTGGTCCTCTGTAGTTCCATTTGTTCTTGTACCTTCTACTACCCATCCGGGTTCCAGTACCGTCAGCTGGTTCTCGGCAGTGACCTTGGCACGGGTACTCCCTCCTGCCCAGCCTGGTTCCAGCACGCCAGCTGTTTCCGGGTAGTGTCAACGTCACTTTGCCTCCAATGCGTTGTCCTGTCGTGTTGCGGTCGGGTTAGCCGACTCTATGGTGCCTGCAGTTTAGGTGACTCCTATGTGGGCTGCGGGATCTGGCAATGAAGGCTGGTTCCATAGTGCCAATAGGACAAGCACCCCCTGTAGGACTGTGGGTTTTGGTAACTGCGGCCGGCTCGCGGCCTTGAACTTTTTTTTACATGGGTACCTTCTGCTACCCATCCGGGTTCCAGTACCGTCAGCTGGTTCTCGGCAGTGCCTTTGGATTAGGTGCCTCCTTCTCGGTATCCAAGTTTCACCAACGTCTGCTGGTCCTTGGTAGTGCTTTCTGGCACAGGTACCTCCTGCTTAGTAACCAAGTTCCAGTACCGTCAGCTGGTCTTCGGCAGTTCCATTGGCTCTTGTACCTTCTGCTACCCATCCGGGTTCCAGTACCGTCAGCTGGTCCTCGGTAGTTCCTCAGCTTTCTTGTACCTTCTGCTACATTTCCAAGTTCAAGCTTTTTGAAATGGTTCTTGGTAATCACTCTAGATCTCCCTGACGAGGACCCTGAAGACGAGGACCCTGAAGACCAACCCTAAGAAGACGAGGACCCTGAAGACGACGACCCTGAAGACGAGGACCCTGAAGACCACCCCGAAGAAGATGAGGACCCTGAAGACCACCCCGAAGAAGACGAGGACCCTGAAGACCACCCCGAAGAAGACGAGGACCCCGAAGACGAGGACCCAGAAGACCAACCCGAAGAAGACGAGGACCCCGAAGACGAGGACCCCCGAAGACGACGACCCTGAAGACCACCCCGAAGAAGACCAAGAAGATGACCCTGAAGAAGTTGACCAAGAGGACAAAGAAGAGAAGACAAGCACCAAGATACAGAAGAACAAGAGACAGAAAACCAAGAAGCAGAAATACAAGAAGCTGCAGAACAAAAAGCGGAAGAACATTAAGCATAAGACTAAAAATCAGAGCAAAAGATAATATCTAAATTATAAGCAGAAGATGACTAAGCAGTGTATGGGGGTGAGTCCGTTCCTCCTCGTGGTGCCCCTGGAAAAGACCTGCTGCTGCAGGCCAAACTGAACGCGGACAAATCCTGTTGTAAATCTTTTGTGACGGGCAGAACGAAAGGTGTAATGTCCAACCTTTTATAGATAACAACTACAGGAATGCCTACCACAAATGAGAATATGATGAAGAAGAAGAAGATGAAGAAGTAGAATATGAAGAATGTAAAAAAAAAGAATAATACGAAGAAGGTGAAGAAGAAGAAGATGAAGAAGGTGAAGAAGAAGTGGATGAAAAAGATGCTGAGGATGATGAAGGAGAAAGTGTGGGAGAAGTAAAAAAGAAGGTGAAGAGCATGGAAGTAGTGAAACATAAATATCTGACAAAATATAAAAATACTTAACATAGTCAATATTTCCGTAACTCAGAACGTCTTAAAAAAAAAAATTAATTCCTGCTATTCCATTTGATTGGGCTAAACCTCTATGCCTTTATTGTCTCCCCCACCTCCCCCAATACATTCTACATTATTCTTAGTTGTTTTCCTTCATGTACAATTAACCTACAAGGAAAGAAAGGGTTTATTTTCATTCCGATATTTGTGTCCCATTGACTTGCATTGGTTTCCGGTATCGGAATCGGCGATATCCGATACTTTTTCGGTATCGGTCCGATCCAATCCGATCCGATATTTCCCGATATCGGAAGGTATCGCTCAACACTAGTTGCGAGCCTTATCGGTGAAAGGGACTGATGCAAAGGGTGACTGATCATCCCTGCACAGAATATGAGCCACAGGAAGCAAATAACTGATGACATTACTTATGGGGCAATAACACGCAGTGGTCTAGGAATAGGGACTTGAAGGTCCTGGCTGACAACAGGTTCCTCAGCCTCTCACATCTTGCATCACATGTATTACATATGCTGCATTCCACAAGTTCTTGTAATACTTGAGGATACTTCTCTATCCTGTGTTCTACATGTCATAGCAAAAAAATTCTTAAAGGGAATGTCACCAGATTTTTTGCTACCCCATCTGTGAGCAGCATGATAAAGGAGCAGAGACCCTGATTCCAGCGATGTATCACTAACTGGCTGCTTGCTGCAGTTTTAATAAAATCACTGTTTTCTTTGGTGCAGATTGAGCAGTTCTCTGAATGCTGAGCTGTATAACCCTGCCCAATTGCCGGGGCCCTGAGCAGACGGGGGGGGCACTCGCGGTCGGGCACCCCGACGGGCTATGGCGGAGGAGAGCGGTGACAGCGCCCGCCCTTCTCCCCCGCTTGCTTAGGACCCCGGCAGCCAGATACTTACCTCTCCCAGTACTTCCGCAGATCCGCTGTCTTCCTGCTGTGTGCTCCCTGTGATGTCTCAGGTTAGAGGGTGCGGTGACGTCTTTCCACTGCGCCCTCCCCTGAGCCGTCACAGGAAGCGCAGAGCGGGAAGACGCCGGCGACGCTGGAGTCCAGACCAGAGCAGCGGCAGCAGGTGAGGAGGAGTGAGGTGAGTATTGGATTATTTTTTTTTTATGTATGGAGGCATGGGGAATTATATGGGGGTGGGGTGACATCCTGCATGGGGATTATATGGGGGGGTGACATCTTGCATGGGGCATTATATGGGGGGGTGACATCCTGCATGGGGCATTATAAACATGGGGGGGTGACATCCTGCATGGGGCATTATATGGGGGGTGACTCCTGCATGGGGCATTATATGGGGGGTGACATCCTGCATGGGGAATTATCTGGGGGGGTGACATCCTGCATGGGGATTATATGGGGGGGTGACATCTTGCATGGGGCATTATATGGGGGGGGTGCCATCCTGCATGGAGCATTATAAAGAGGGGGGTGACATCCTGCATGGGGCATTATATGGGGGGTGACATCCTGCATGGGGCATTATATGGGGGTTGTGACATCCTGCATGGGGCATTATATGGGGGAGTGACATCCTGCATGGGGCATTATATGGTGGGGGAAAGGGACATCCTTCATGGGGCATTATATGAGGGGGAAAGGGACATCCTGTATGGGGCATTATATGGGGGGGTGACATCCTTCATGAGGCATTATATGGGGGGAAAGGGATATCCTTCATGGGGCATTATATGAGGGGGAAAGGGACATCCTGTATGGGGCATTATATGGGGGGGAGAAGTGATATCCTGCATGGGGCATTATATGGGGGGAGTGACATCCTTCATGGGGCATTACAGTGGTGGCCAAAAGTATTTGCACCCCTGCAATTCTGTCAGATAATACTCAGTTTCTTCCTGAAAATGATTGCAATCACAAATTCTTTGGTATTATTATCTTCATTTAATTTGTCTTCAATGAAAAAACACAAAAAGAATTGTCCTAAAGCCAAATTGGATACAATTCCACACCAAACCTAAAAAAGGGGGTGGACCAAAGTATTGGCACTGTTTGAAAAATCATGTGATGCTTCTCTAATTCGTGTAATTAACAGCACCTGTAACTTACCTGTGGCACCTAACAGGTGTTGGCAATAACTAAATCACACTTGCAGCCAGTTAACATGGATTAAAGTTGACTCAACCTCTGTCCTGTGTCCTTGTGTGTACCACATTGAGCATGGAGAAAAGAAAGAAGACCAAAGAACTGTCTGAGGACTTGAGAAACCAAATTGTGAGGAAGCATGAGCAATCTCAAGGCTACAAGTCCATCTCCAAAGACCTGAATGTTCCTGTGTCTTCCGTGCGCACTGTCATCAAGAAGTTTAAAGCCCATGGCACTGTGGCTAACCTCCCTAGATGTGGACGGAAAAGAAAAATTGACGAGAGATTTCAACGCAAGATTGTGCGGATGGTGGATAAAGAACCTCGACTAACATCCAAACAAGTTCAAGCTGCCCTGCAGTCCGAGGGTACAACAGTGTCAACCCGTACTATCCGTCGGCGTCTGAATGAAAAGGGACTGTATGGTAGGATACTGAGGAAGACCCCACTTCTTACCCCGAGACATAAAAAAGCCAGGCTGGAGTTTGCCAAAACTTACCTGAGAAAGCCTAAAACGTTTTGGAAGAATTTTCTCTGGTCAGATGAGACAAAAGTAGAGCTTTTTGGGAAAAAGCATCAACATAGAGTGTACAGGAAAAAAAAAGAGGCATTCAAAGAAAAGAACACGGTCCCTACAGTCAAACATGGCGGAGGTTCCCTCATGTTTTGGGGTTGCTTTGCTGCCTCTGGCACTGGACTGCTTGACCGTGTGCATGGCATTATGAAGTCTGAAGACTACCAACAAAGTTTGCAGCATAATGTAGGGCCCAGTGTGAGAAAGCTGGGTCTGCCTCAGAGGTCATGGGTCTTCCAGCAGGACAATGACCCAAAACACACTTCCAAAAGTACTATAAAATGGTTTGAGAGAAAGCACTGGAGACTTCTAAGGTGGCCAGCAATGAGTCCAGACCTGAATCCCATAGAACACCTGTGGAGAGATCTCAAAATGGCAGTTTGGAGAAGGCACCCTTCAAATATCAGGGACCTGGAGCAGTTTGCCAAAGAAGAATGGTCTACAATTCCAGCAGAGCATTGTAAGAAACTCATTGATGGTTACCGGAAGCGGTTGTTCACAGTTATTTTGGCTAATGGTTGTGCAACCAAGTATTAGACTGAGGGTGCCAATACTTTTGTCTGGCCCATTTTTGGAGTTTTTGTGTGAAATGATCAATGATTTTATTTTTGCTTCATTCTCTTTTGTGTTTTTTCCTTGCAAGCAAATTAAATGAAGATAATAATACCAAAGAATTTGTGATTGCAATCATTTTCAGGAAGAAACTGAGTATTATCTGACAGAATTGCAGGGGTGCCAATACTTTTGGCCACCACTGTATATGGGGGGAAACGGACATCCTGTATGGGGCATTATATGGGGGGGGGAAGGAACATCCAGCATGGGGCATTATATGGGGGGGAGTGACATCCTTCATGGGGCATTATATGGGGGGGTGACATCCTGCATGGGGCATTATATGGGGATGACATCCTGCATGGGGCATTATAAAGAGGGGGGTGAGCATTATATGGTGGGGGAAAGAAACATCCTTCATGGGGCATTATATGAGGGGGAAAGGGACATCCTGTATGGGGCATTATATGGGGGGGAGAAGTGATATCTTGCATGGGGCATTATATGGGGGGAGTGACATCCTTCATGGGCCATTATATGGGGGGAAAGGGACATCCTGTATGGGGCATTATATGGGGGGGAAAGGGACATCCTGCATGGGGCATTATATGGGGGAGTGACATCCTGCATGGGGCATTATATGTGGGATGATATCCTGCATGGGGCATTATAAAGAGGGGGGGTGACATCCTGCATGGGGTATTATATGGTGGGGGAAAGGGACATCCTTCATGGGGCATTATATGGGGGGGGGGCACCCTGCTGATAATACAGTGATTTTAGCAATACTACAGCAAGAAGCCCAGTAAGTGACACATCACAGGAATAAGAATCTCTGCCCCTACATAATGCTGCTCTTAGATTAAGTGGCAAAAAACCTGGTGATAGATTCCTCTTAAATAACATAAAAAGTTTTTATAATAAGCATATTACACATTCATTCTGGATTTTATATTTGTGTTCGCTCAGATCTTGTCTTGGTGACTGGTTCTTGTTTTTTTGTTTGTTTTTTTATTGCAGGACCAAATATGCTACTGCTCCCCTATCATGTAACTCCTCATATTCAAGTTAGATTGTTAGCTCCCGTGGAGCGCCTTCTTTACCTTCGGCACTTATTGGGTGGATATGATACTGTTTTGTAATTCAGATTTTATTGGCAGAAAATCAGCAGTCTTTTACAGTTACATCAAAGAATCTCATCCTCACCTTAAAGGTATAATCACTCATAGACAACCATGTTCAAATAGAATTTTAAAACATTCAGGGTATTTGAGTTAGGACCCTCACCTATTTGCCTGATCGGCTACAAAGAGTGCCGTTCAGAAGAACTCAACATTTCCAACATGTGTACTCTTGCACATCAGGTGAAACTGTAGGAGATCGGAAACTGCTGTGGTCATATGTGCCACAAGTAAATAAACAGGCGCATAGGAGTGACAACGTGACTCTGTAGAGCAGGGGCTGGCTGGCAAATTTTAGCTTGGGGGGCAAGCACACAGCAGTGGCCCATGAGCAGCGGCCCATCCTTAACATGTTTATTACCAGCTGCATCATAAGCTTTATTCATTTATTCACACGACCATATTGTCTAAGTGCTGCCCGTGAAAAAAACTGACAGCACTTGGACCAGTTCAGATGAGTGTTTGTAGTGGTCAGACATAGTACATATTATTCTTATGTATTACTATTTTTAAAGCAGATATACCTTTTTAGAGATGTAGTAAAGTCAGGTACGCTGTGTTTTTCTATACTCCTAAAACACATAGCAGGGTAAAGATGGTCACACGTAAGCACAGGTCTGCTAGATAGATACCTATGAATTATTATTTTGTGTATGTTTTCAAACATACTTGATCAATCAAATCATCATTGTAAACTTCAACTCCACATAATAGTATATGATGTAGCAGTCACTAATTATCTTGAGAGCTTCATCCGATGTCCGTGCGCACAGTATACATAGTATACCACATACAATACAATATATATAGGAGAATATACAGTATGACTGGTATATAGAGACAAGCAAATTGTAGGACCATGGTGCAGTGGTCAAATGAATATTCCTTGGCTGCTGAACAGGAGCCATCACATAGTCTCCATTTTACAGCCCCACATAGCCTTCCATATACAGTACAGTGTGAGCCCCTCATAGCCTCCTATATACAATGTGAGCCCTCACACAGCCTCCTGTATACAATGTGAGCCCTCACACAGCCTCCTATATACAATGTGAGCCCTCACACAACCTCCTATATACAATGTGAGCCCTCACACAACCTCCTATATACAATGCGCGCCCTCACACAACCTCCTATATAGAGTATGAGCCCTCACATTGCCCACACACGGCCTCCTGCATACAGTGCGAGGACCCACATGGCCTCCTGCATACAGTGCGAGGACCCACACAGCCTCCTGCATAAAGTGCGAGGACCCACATAGCCTCCTGCATACAGTGCGAAGACCCACACAGCTTCCTGCATACAGGGCGAGGACCCACACTGCCTCCTGCATACAGTGTGAGGACCCACAAAGCCTCCTGCATACAGTGCGAGAACCCACACAGCCTCCTGCATACAGTGCGAGGACCCACATAGCCTCCTGCATACAGTGCGAGGACCCACACAGCTTCCTGCTTACAGTGAAAGGACCCACACAGCCTCCTGCATACAGTGCGGGGACCCACACAGCCTCCTGCATACAGTGTGAGGAGGTGAAAGTCTATAATCACTCTAGATGACTGCAGGCTTCTGAATTCTCACAGCGCATGCACTGCACACTTTTAGGATTCTACCTTGCACAAGTATGTGATTTGTATACCTCTGGCCACATTCCGACTAGACGTGTCCGGCCTCGCTCAATTAATTTTCATTGAGTGAGGCCACACATGTCTAGTCAGCATGTGACCGCAAGTATGCAAATCGCCGGCACAAGAGAATCTTGATAGTGTGCAGTGGGCACTGTGAGAAGTAAGAAGTCTGCAGTCACATAGAATGACTGCAGACTCATCACAACCTTGGACAACATCTTTAGTACTCCTAACATAAATAAAAATCTGAAAATTAGTCAGTATCACAAAAAATGTTTACACAGGTATCTGATAGATGACGTTGTCTCTGGAGTGGGTCTCTTTCTTTTCTTCTTCATCTTGTCCAGACTCCATGATGACTTTTCCCATCCACACATCTTTTCTGCAGACTTCCCTCTTCTCCGGTCTTCTGCAGCTCCTCTCCACACAATGCCCTTAAAGATAGCAGAGTCATTACAATGCTCCTGAATAAAAATATCTGCCCTACGCTGAGCCCCTGAATAAATAATTGCCCCTCACTATATTCCCTGCACAAAAGATGAGCCCCACACTGTCTCTCTTATGGTGCATGCTCTCCACACTGCCCTCTCCTTACCATACTGTGCCCCCTCTTCACACTGTCCTCTCACACTGTGTCCCCCCTATAGGGCCTATTCTCTATACTGTGACCCCTCATCACACTCCCCCTCCTTGGCTTACTGTGCCCTCCTGGCTGTGCCCTTACACTCCCCCCCCCCCACACACACACTACTCAGTCTTTACTCTGTGCCCACTCACACTTTTCTCCCCCCATACTGTCTCCTCACACATCCCCCCATCTCACCCCTTGCTTCTCATATTGTGTCTTCAAAGTTCTCCTGCTCCCCATATTGTGTTGGCACCGATCCCTCCCTTGTGTCCTCAAATCATCCCCATCCCGTTACACTAAATCTCCCACACACATTAAATACCTGCCCTTACACGCACAGTAAATACCCCCCTTACAATAAATACCCCTCCCACACAAAGTAAATACTCCCCTTCCGCACACAGTAAATACCCCCTTCCCCACACACAATAAATACCCTCCTCCCACACACAGTAAATACCCCTCTTCCACACACACACAGTAAATACCCCCCTTCCACACACAGTAAATACCCCCCCACACAGTAAATACCCCCTTTACAGTAAATACACCCTCCCAGACACAGTAAATACCCCCTTTACAGTAAATACCCCCCTCCCACACACAGTAAATACCCCTCGTCCACACACACAGTAAATACCCCCTTTACAGTAAATACCCCCCCACACAGTAAATACACCCTCCCAGACACAGTAAATACCCCCTTTACAGTAAATACCCCCCTCCCACACACAGTAAATACCCCTCGTCCACACACACAGTAAATACCCCCTTTACAGTAAATACCCCCCCACACAGTAAATACCCCCTTTACAGTAAATACACCCTCCCAGACACAGTAAATACCCCCTTTACAGTAAATACCCCCCTCCCACACACAGTAAATACCCCTCGTCCACACACACAGTAAATACCCCCTTTACAGTAAATACCCCCCCACACAGTAAATACACCCTCCCAGACACAGTAAATACCCCCTTTACAGTAAATACCCCCCTCCCACACACAGTAAATACCCCTTGTCCACACACACAGTAAATACCCCCTTTACAGTAAATACCCCCCCCACACAGTAAATACCCCCTTTACAGTAAATACACCCTCCCAGACACAGTAAATACCCCCTTTACAGTAAATACCCCCCTCCCACACACAGTAAATACCCCTCGTCCACACACACAGTAAATACCCCCTTTACAGTAAATACCCCCCCCACACAGTAAATACCCCCTTTACAGTAAATACACCCTCCCAGACACAGTAAACACCCCCTTGCAGTAGCAGTGAGGAAGTCAAATTTTTGGAAGCCAAATTTATACTGGAAAATCCCTTTAATTTATCAGGACCCCATAACAAACTAAGGGACCTCCACTAACAAACAGAGAAAGACAAAGACATCAGCTACACATTTTCGCTGTTTTCTCACATCTGACCGCGCTGTTGGCTTAATATATTGCATCATGTTAGGAGAGCAGATTACAGCTACTGGTCCATACTACTAGTAGCCAAAACTATTATTGTATTATTCAATATCATTTTCTTTTTCTTATTTTCAATAAAAACCGGGCTAAATGTGAGAACTAAGTGAAGTTTGATTAATGGAGCAAATTTTCCTGTAAGCCAAGATTGTACAAATGTGTACCCCACAGGTGGTACTCGTAGAGCTGTTGCATGGAATATCTCAGCACGTTTCATAGAGTTTTCCTCTCGTACGTACATGTACATGGCGTCCGTTTGCCTTAAAGCTCTTCTGAGTCACGGAACACAACCGAGCACTTATTAATCCACCCAGTCCGGATATATCCAGAAATCTGCTGTGCGGAGAGTCCTTGAGAAGAGCAGTAGGAACCTCTGTGGTGGGGAATTATTTGTGGATTTATTACAGTACAGCCTTGTCTCTCTGGAAAGTTGGCTTGTCCTTCACAGTCTATATCTGCGCTACCTTTACTTGCTGTGAGAAAAATAAATGCCGCAGAGGCATCTCATCGATGTAAACAGGGGAGTCAGTTTGCTGCTACCATGGTGGTGGAACAGGACAACCAGATCAGGATGCTGAATGCCGCATGTCAGACATATTGGAGACCGAGCGCTCACCCTTATGTCCTCTGACATACAATGTGATAACTCACTCAGATTGCATCTTATTGATGAGCTCCATGAGCAGCACACGAATGAGCCTACATTGCCACCATGCCATTTAAATAGAGGGTTTAGCTGCAGGAAGCCAGTAGTATGACTGATCTTTAACATAACACTGAGCCAAGGACAAAAAAAGTAACAATAATAGTAATAATATGCTTTATTTATATAACAAACCAATAGCATATTCTGCAACACTTTACAATGCAGAGGGAACAGGTAGAAACAATATGAGACATTACAGAATAAAAAAAATAATCAACCATTCAAACAATAGAAGTAAAGGTCCTGCCCACAAGAGATACCGGTGGGACGTCCAAAAGGTAAAATGACATGCTTTGTACAATGTATATAAAGAATTTGACACTCCAAAATTTTTTTCATGTAAAAGAGCATTTTTTATTACATGAGCAATACACTGTAAAAAGGCTGAAGTTTCGGTCTTTAACACCAGACCTTCATCAGATACTATTATATATGTTTAACACCTGCAGAAAGATCTGTGTGTACAGAGAATGGAATTGCTGGGATTACACAGACATTCACAGCAGCAGACATTGGTGAATCTTATGCTGCACTGTCTTGGACTACAACTCCCAGTGGACATTGCTCCCCTCTGCATCATAGGAGAGGAGGAGCAGCAGAGAAAGAGACTGATTGGCTGAACAGGTTGGAGAAGAAGGGTGGAGCTAGGAGCAGTGAGACAGAAGCCTGGAATCCACCGTGTCAGACATGTGAGAGTCTGATCTTGGAGAGCAGGGGACAGAGGCACAGAGTGAGTGCTAAACGTCCAGCCCCTCAGTGTTTGAGGGGAGAAGATGATCCTGCAGCTAAACCACATCTACAGGCCAGTCAGCTTATCAGGAGATGTCCATCGCCACCTGGCCTAACCAAGGGACCGATTCTGCAATCCATTTCCAGTGTCCAAGGCATCCGGACCCTGCAGCCCTAAGCTGGATCCTTGTGTGACCCCAAGCTTGCTACATCGAGAAGTGAGTAGCTACTATGGGACTTGTGGTTCCACTGTTGAGTTAATAAGAAAACTGTTGCTGAGCTATTATGAGACATGTGGTTTCACACACATGAAGCTATAAAAGGACTATGTGTGAAGGACATTCTGCTTCTTCGGCATGTGCACCAACACTGTCTTCAAGAGCTCCAACATCCGCAGCAACCGAGCCCCAACAGTGAACTGTGTTGCTTTCTTAGGCTGCAGCCATTTATAGTTTAGTAGTGTTAGCTAGAAGTGTGTTTGTTGCTACTTAAAGGGAAAGTGTCATCCCTATCTTTCAAGTTAACTGCAAAACCTTAACTAATTTTTTGTATGTGTCAATTGTGAATACTGTTTGTTTCATTATTACTTGCCATTCCCCCTACCATATTTCCCAATTACCTTCCCCCACAATAAACCTGTTTAAGTTTTCAACCTCATCTTCTTGTGAGTGTATGCGGAGTGTGTACAGGGTTATTTCACGAGTCGACCCCTGGCTGTAGAGGAAGATCCTCCTGCATCCCACTACAACTCTCAGCAAGATTCAGGTGGAGGCACTGTGCTATATCGAGGTGAGAAATACCAAACACCCTGCCCACGGAGGAGGCTTAAAGGGGTGTTACATATGGAGAAAAAAAAAATAACAAATTGGACAAAAGAAAAAGCTTTTTGCCACACTATAGTGCTGCCACTAAAACCTCTATTTGATGTACGGTACACTCCTACTATCTGCAATCTGGTGAGAATCTTTCATCTAATCTTTGATCTTTGTGTGTTCAGACAAATCTTGATCTGTTTTATTCTCACTTCCTTTTTCCAGATGATGTGATCTGCATAACCAATAGAAAAGTTGTCTGATCTTTTGTGCTACATTATCCTACTATGTTACAATATATTTTTATGGAACTGTACCTTACTATGATTAAAAAAGTAGGTTTCTCTATTTAATAATGTTCTTATAACATATGGAGTATCAGCAAATGTTTACAGCTTTTTTCTATGTTCCCTTTACATCCTTCAGCCTATTTGGCATCCTATCTTTATATGTGAAGTATCCAATACATACACCACTTGTATATTTATGCACAATATTTTTCTTTTGTTCAATTGTTTTATTCTATTTCTTCTGTATGTATAACAGTATCTGATGAAGGTCTTTTGTTAGAGACCGAAATGTCATCCGTCATTTTTACAGTGGGTTGCTTGAAATTAAAGCATGCTCTTTTAGTTGCAAACAAATTTACGTCTGATGTGCGGCATGGAGGCTCAGTGGTTAGCGTTGCTGCCTTGCAGTGCTGGGGTTCTGGGTTCAAATCCCACCAAGGACATCTGCAAGGAGTTTGTATGTTCTCCCCGTGTTTGCTTGGGTTTCCTCTGGGTTCTCCGGTTTCCTCCCACACTTCAAAGACATACTGATAGGGAATGTAGATTATGAGCCCCAATAGGGACAGTGCCAATAATGTCTGTAAAGTGCTGTGGGATTAATATAAGTGACTAAAATAAATAAATGTGGGGTGAAACCCTACTTGTGCTCCCATGGATCAGGAGTGCCACATATCTTCACGCTGGCTTTGTACAATGGCCCACTCACCTTACATACTAAATTAGTATGTACACATAAAGGTGTATGGACCACTCAACAACCTGTATTGGTACATGTACTGATATGAATGGAATCAAGGTCCATTTAGAAAAGCCGATAATCGGGAATGAGCATTTTTAGGAATACTTGTTCCTGATCATTGGCCCATCTACTCAGATTAAGTGTTTTGTTTGGTAGTCTGTTGTGATGATTTTTAAGCAAACTTAAAAGTCATCATTCTCAGCAGTGAATGTGCAACCAGTGATATGACTTGCACAGGATGGTGGCACATGTGTATTGGCTGGACAAAATTATGAGCCTGACTGTTGTATTCAGGCCAGATTGGAGAGGGGTGAGTTTAGTGGGGATGAATCAAAGCAACAGAGTTTTAGTTCACATGGTAAGAGAAGGGGGGCTTCTGGAGATGTTTTGAGGTGTATATGGTATCAGCATCAAGGATTGGATATAAGCAGGGAAGGAAAGATCTGACACAAACATATCCCCAAGATAATGGGTGAGAGGCCTAGGAGCTGAAACATTTAGTTTAATGTGGAGAGAGGACATGATGTTAAAGACAGTGGACAGAACGTCACAGGCATTTTGTAGTAATGTCATGAGAAGTAGATGTCATGAGTACAGAAATGGAACTGAACGCCAAATAATAATAATAATAATATCTGCTGAACCAGTAAGGTCTGTGTAAGGAGAGAACATAGGAGGACCCAGGACCGATCCCTGAAGAACCCTACCTGCAAGGGACACGATGAAGAAGAGTCAGGCAATGGGACACATAATGTGCAGTCTAAGAGGTAGGAAGAAAACCAAGAGAAAGTGTTTTCCACCAACAGAATGGAGCACACATGGAATCTGAATTACAGGAGTTTCCGCACCTTGAGCACAATACCAATGGGTGAATCGTTCAGGCCATATAGCCCACAAAAGCAAGGTGGGAAGTCTCTTTAAGATTTTTGTTGTGTCTTGTCATTTACGAAGCTTAAAGGAGTCGGTCTTGAACAATTATTGTTAGACAGTATCCCAAAATTACCCAGATTATAGGGTTCCCTGATGCTGAGGCAAACAAGGACTAAGTGTGATCTGCAGAGGAACTTGGAACAAGTTCTCAAGTTCCCTGAATCATCACATCACACCTACTTAAATCAATGGGCTGTTACTATAAAATACAGATGCACCGGGTCTTCCAGAAAGATATAAAGTACATAGTAATGTACATAATGTACATAAACTACATTACTCGTGAATAGTTTTTTTTTTTCATAAAATCCATCCACAGTGGAAAATTGGTGCAGCAGCTTAATTCAATGCAATGCATAGGAAGTAATCGACACCCAATCTGCAGCAAAATCTGCGTGTAATATGAACCCATAGGGACTCATTATAAGGTAATGTTCCCATGATGAGGTTTTGGTGAGTTTTTGATGTTGCAGATTTTCTGTAGCATTTCTGTATCCATTAAGCAAAGTAGGTTACTTGCATTTTTTCAAAAATACGCAGCGTCAAAAACTCACCAAAAACTCATTGTGGGAACATAGCCTAAGGGTTTATTATACAAAAACAATATTTAATTAAAAGGGTCGTCCGTCAGAGATAAATTTTTAAAGTGCTTAGACTGGTTTAAAAATAGCAAAGCGTTAGTCACCCTCACCAATCCCTCACATCTCCCATTCTGCCACTTACCCAGTCTCTGGTGGTCTCTATTTCCCAGTACTGTGTTGACACACAGGAAATGAACGGAAATGCCCTCTCAGCCAATAACTGCCTGCAGCGGTAACCCACATAAGCCCATGATTGAATGAGAGGGAATTTCCTTTAATTTCCTGTATGTTGAGATAGGACTGGGAAATAGGGACCACTAACAAGCAGGTAAGTGGCAGAATGGGAGATGCAGGGGATTGGTGAGGATTTATTTGTTTATTGTTTTAAATTAGTTAACCCTTCGTAAAAACTTTTTCTGTACTGGACAAACCCTTTAAAGTGATACAGTGCTGCTCACCGTTATTGGCATCCCTTCATTTTTTTCATAGAGTGTACAATATCTTTAGAAATACATGGAAATGCACCAAAGTTATATCCTCAGGATTTTTTAATAGTGGTCCAATGTAATATAACAATAAAACATTGTTCTTCAACTTCCATGTTGCAGTTTCAAATAAAAAAAACAGAATAAACAGCATGTGCAGCAATAAAAGGAACCCCTAATTAATACTTGGTTGCACACCCTAATTAATACTTGGTTGCACACCCTTTGGCATTGCTGACAGCCTCCAAACATTTCTTGTAACCATCTATAAGCTTCTTGCACTTCTCAGCTGGAATTTTCTTCCACTCTTCCTTTGCAGTTTGTTCAAGCTCTTGAATGTTTGCAGGGTTCTTTTTCCCAATGGCAGATTTCAGCTCTCCCCAAAGATTTTCAATGGGATTGAGGTCAGGAGTCATTGCTGGCCACTTTAAAACTGTACATTTTTTCTTTTTCAACCATTCCTGTGTACTTTTGGATGTGTGCATTATCTTGCTGGAGGACCCATGATCTTTGACTCAAACCAAGTTTTCTTTCTCTGGGTAGGACATTTTGCACTAAAATCTCTTGATAATTCTCTGATTTCATGATTCCTGTGATATGATCAAGGCCTCCAATACCAGACACAGCAAAGCAACCCCACAGTATTATGGATCATCCACCATGTTTAACTGTTGGTAAGGTGTTCTTTTCCATATAAGCTTCATTGCGCCTTCTGTAAACAAACTGTTGCTTTGCATTGCCAAAAAGCTCTATTTTTGTTTCATCTGTCCACAGAACATTTTCCCATAAGGATTATGGTTTGTCAAGGTACTCTTTGTCAAAGATCAGTCTTTCCTTTTTATGCCTTTTCTACAGCCATGGTTTCTTCCTTTGCCTTCACCCATAAAGCTCTGCTTGGTTTAGTGTGCGGCGTATGGTACTTGTTGAACCCATGACCCCAGACTGTTCCAGGCTGGCCTTCAGGTCTTTGGACGCTTGACGTGTTTTTTTTTTCACCATTCGCACCAGCCTTCCAAGACATCTCTTGTCAATTTTCCTCTTTCCCCCACATCCAGGGAGGTTCTTGACGGTTTCATGCTTGGCAAACTTCTTAATAACAATGCACACTGTTAACTTGGATACCAAGGTCTTTGGAGATGACCTTATACCCTTTAAAAGTCTTTTGTTTGCTAATAATAGCAGTTCTGATGTCCTCAGATAGCTCCATTGTCTTCACCATTGTGACAAAGGAACAGGACCTACTATGTGGCTTTTTAAAACACTGAAGTCATAATTCATTGGCTAATTCATGTCACATGGGCATCGACAATCACAGGTGAATCTCTTTCGTGATTTACCACAGGCGAGTAAAAAAGTGATACCATACTAATTTAGTGTGCCAATACCAGTGTCACAGCAAGCTTTCTATTTTTCCCTCACATTGTTTTTTGTTTTAAATTGTTGATTATCATTTGCTCTTTTGTATTTAACACGAGTGCTCTATACAAAAATACTATTTCACATGATTAATTTTTTTTCAGGAGATATTCCACATTATGTACTTAAACTTCATGGGTGCCAATAACGATGAGCAGCTCTGTATGTGAAGCTGAGATTGTTCTTTACTTATTCTATATACTTCTTGGGGAATAACTGCATGTGTAAAAAACAATATATAAAATAAAATGAAGGCAGACAGTGCTCTGTATTCCATCTCAAAGCAAACGTTATGATGGTTCTATGTGTTTCCTCACTATGACTGTAACACGACTCATTTGTTTTATAAAGTAGTTTTAATCTGCAAATTGAATCAGAGATTTATGGAAAAGTAATGCTTGGGGCCATTTACTGAGGAAGCTTCATCCTTCTGAACTTGTTAATGAAACATTGTAAACAAAAGCCTTTCAATTCACTGAGACCTGTCACATTTAACTCCACTGCCAAAGTAAATGGACAGATAAGGCTTCAGAGCTGTAACTCTGTCAGGACGGAAAAATAGACCAGGGTAAAACTGGCCATAAATATATAATATATCTACTATCTCTCCTGACTTCCCCATGCACATGATCATTCCACTTGGCCGAGCATCCAGGTGTTTTCAGAGGGGTAAGTACAGAAACCCCGCTGCCAGGCTGCTCTGATCTCCTGAAGAACCAAAGGAACGGGCATTAAAAGTCAACCTGCCTGACTCTTATCTACCCCAACATCATCTGTGGGTGGAGAGCTGGGAGGTCCGCATACACGTTAGACTATGGCAGATCCCACCAATATCGGTGGGTTCTGCTGACTTTAGACTATTGTTAAAGCTGGCTGTAGGCATGAGATATTTATTTCTAGTCCCCTTGCAGATCTAGCTAAATTTGGTCCAACACCCCCACCGATCAGCTGTTATAAGCTCCGGCATTGAAGCTCTGTTGAATATGTTTACATCCAGCTGTCAACGGAGCTTATATTAGCTGACCAGTGGGGTTGCAGAGTCCCGGATTCACTTTGATATCAATATTGTGATATTGATGACGTATCCCCAGCATACGTCATCAATATCTTGTGACCGGACAACCCCTTTAAAAGGAACTTGTCAGGTTGTATAATCCTATTACCCTTCAAATATAGCGTTAGGAACATGGTTGGCCTCTGTACTGATAGTGAGGCACCTGGGAGAAAATTAACTTTATTCCTTCCGGGGGCCACCAGCTTGTAGTCATACAGGCATATTGTGAGTGGTGACTGTAATACTGAAAGTATGCCCTGGCATTTTGACTGGCAGTGCATCAGTGCAAAGCTGGTTGTCAGTCAAAATGCCAGGGAACTTACACCGTTCGCTCACAGTAGTGAGCAGTGACTGAAAATGTGCCGACACACCTGTATGACTGAAAGCCGGTGGCTTCTGGAAGGAATAAACTTCAGCAATAGTGATAAGCGAGCAATAAAATGCTCGGGTACTCGTTGCTCGGATCGAGCACATTGGAATACTTGGGTGCTCGACCCGAGCAATGAGCCCAATGTAAGTCTATGGGAAACTAGTGCATTTTTCAGGCGGCTCCCCCCGGCGGTCTGCAGAGGGCCTACAAATTGCCCAAATCGATGGGAACAGTGCTCAAATGACAAGGGAACAGCATGGGGAAGACCCCTGGAAGCAGCATCTCTGACTCCCAGATCTCTGCTGTCAACAACATTGTCAGAGTATTATGCCATTTTTATGGACTCACAATAAAACATACAAAAACTAAACAAAAATGGATTTTCCTGGGAAATATGTTAAGGAACATTCTTTCCAGGGTAATGACTTGTATATAAGGCAAAATAAATAACCAAAAACAAAAATACTCCTCCACACCTTGGGCTATGTTCACACGTAGTGTTTTTGATGCATTTTTGCACTTTTTCATTGATTTCAACCAAGACAAATGCATTCACCGGGAAATGTCATTTTAACATTTTACAAACTTATCTGGCCATGTGGTGTGTGACACATCATCAGACACATGCATACAGTGCTGAAAAGACATGGGAACAGCATTGGGAAGACCTCTGGAAGCATCTCTGACTCCCAGGTCACTGCCTAAAAGTGTGCCCATCATAAGTGATCCTTGGCGCATGCGAAGATGCCTCCCGCCATGCACCTGTCGTTGCAGACTTGCAACAATCACCGCCCACGTCCTTGTCCCAGTGCAGCGTTCAGTTGTCCCTACCCCATTCCTTGGAATGCAAGCACAAGTATGCAGCCAGCCACCCACCAACCCACAGGCTGCAATACTATACTGCCAAATTTTTGACAGCTGCTTGTGTGGCGCCCCTGCGGGTTCAGTCGCCACAGAGGTACTGCATCTCAACCAGAGGTGTGGTATCTCACTCTCAGGTAAGGATAGAGTGCTGCCCGGGACCCTAACACCTGCATCCAACACTACACTACTCCAGACTAGCTGGAGGGGCAAGATGTGTCGCGCTTCCTGCTGAGCCCTGACCCTGGTTGGAGTGGGGGGAACCAAAGTAGGGGTAACCATGTAGTGGGTATGGATGGAGTACGTAGATCAGGGGAGCACTTGTTAGAAGTGATATAAAAGAGGGAACCATCTTGGAAAGACAGATCAGTCTACAGTGAGAGGTGTTGGGAGCAGGAGCTCTGTAGGAGCTCTGCTCAGGAGGAGGGCCTGAGAGAGAGGCCAAGACTGAGAAGGAGAGGAGGAAGGAGAGAGGAGCAGGAGAGAGGCTCCAGGAAAGTGAAAGGGATCCCAAGGGTACGGGCAGTGCTGGAGGCCACCCGTACGCCCGAATCTGCCAAGCGGTGGAGGGATCAAGCGGCAGAGGGGACCGGCCCCTGACCAGTGAGAATTACAAGGTTCAACTGGAAACTTTCAGGGTGCAGTTGCCACATCCGCACTCAAGTCGCCAAAAAGGTAACCACGTAGGATCCAGGGAACTCCAGGTTGCCCAGAAAGATCCGAAGATACCGGCTTGGGGCATTGTTTGGCGAGGTGCAGGGCAAGAAGGGTGAGGGCCAGCGCAGAAAGACGACTGAGAAGGTCATATAGAACGGGGTCCTGTCAGGCACTCTTGAAACACCTGGGAGTTTGCTGAACCCCTACCTGGTGAATGCAGTGTGACGTGGGAGGCTGTAAGCTGGACAGTGCAACCTGAGGAACTTAACAACTGTGAGTAAACTCTGAGGACTACACCCCACTGTCTCTGTGAAGTTATTGCTGCGCCATCACCCCCTGCACTACACCGCAACGTCCATAACAACTCAGCACAGCCCTGGAGCTAAGCTCTACCTGTCAAGAGCAAAACCAACTCTGCTGCATTTACAGAAGCTCCAGAGGACCTGCTCCGTAGCGCCGCATATCACAGGTGGCGTCACGAACTGTATATAACACTATAAATCCCCTGTAAATATCCCCTTTTGATTGACCGCTCTGGGTCACGGACCGAGTCACCGCCACTGTGACATCTCCCCTAGCAATGACCGGCCCGGCACCGAGTACCCCACGGCCCAGGGGGCGCGTCACTTGCACTTGAAATGTGGCCTTTTAGGCTTGTGGAGGCAGAAGCTGTCCACAATCATATCGCAGCGGCGACCGGGTATTCATACTCAGTCCCCAGCCGCCACTATTTGTCCCGGTGTCGTCTCCGCCTTCCACAAGCACGGGTCCCACAACATTACCCGTGCCCTCCCCAGTGCACTTACTGGGAAGGACCGCCTAACCACAAACATATGGACAGGTGAATGTGGCCAGGGACGGTATGGAGCCAGTACACAGCTTTTTTTGCTGAGTTGTATTTCACCACAGCCATATTCTTTAGCTTGGTGAAAGGACTTGGGAAACCATATCTACCCAGCTGTCATTTCTCCCAGGAAGTCCTCTAAAGCAGCTTGTTGCAGAAGCAATGTCAGCCTTCCAACATCAACTCGCACTTCTCTGTGGTGCTTTGACACACAAACATCTTTCTTTGCGCATTTAATTTCATGACTACAGAGTTGGGCAATGGCCTGATCTGCAATGCGGTTTGAGAAATAACATGCATAAGCACGTCTGATCCACATTAAAAAAACAGCCATAGAGTGTCCGGGAACCTTCCCCCACACTTTTCTTAGCCAGGGCTGCTTCTCGGCAGGGTTGGACGGACCCACCAGAAAACAGGAGACTCCTCCGGTGGGTCCTGGCTTCTCCTTCAGGAGAGTTCACAGTGCCGAGGTGAGGCCATGATGATGATAGAGGCCACCATCTGCTTAGTTTTCTGTTACTTGGAATGCAAGCGCAAGTATGCAGCCAGCCACCCACCCACCCACAGGCCGCAACACTAAGCTGCCAGGTTTCTGGGCAGCTGCTTGCACTTGAAATGTGGCCTTTTAGGCTCGTGGAGGCGGAAGCTTTTCACAACCTCATGCCTCATGCCTCGTGTCCATACTCTGTCCCAAGCCTTCACTATTTCTCCCGGTGTTGTCTCCGCCTTCTACAAGCGCGGGTCCCTGAACACTACTGCTCGTACTTTTCTGTGGGAATTTGCTTGCCTCCTACCAGCCTGGAATATTTCCAGTAAATTATGGTATGACGCCATGGTATTAGCACTGCCCCCAGTAACAGTAGCGAAGCCATCCCCAGTTTCCTTCTGAGGAATTTTATTTGGTAGACTGAGTGGCTGCCCAAATACATTAGTTTCTCACAAAGGAGCTGAAGATAGAGTGGCAGTAGGTGCAAGTTTCTCCAGCCTGTTAGATATTAGAGGGTGAACATTGGATCAGTGGTTAGCACTGAAGCCTTGCAGCACTGGGATCCTGGGTTCAAATCCCAGCAAGGACAACATCTGCAAGGACTTTGTATGTTCTCTCCATGTTTGTGTGGGTTTCCACCTCAGTAAAAAAGCATCCATAGAGTGTCCAGGAACCTTCCCACACACTTTTCTTAGCCAGGACTGCTTCTCGGCAGGGATGGACGGTCCCACCAAAGAATCCTCTGGTGTGCCCTGGCTTCTACATCAGGAAAGTTCATGATAGCGCTAAATTTGCAGGGGAGAAAGGTTAGCCCTCAGAATCAAATCCTCTGGTGGGCACAATGTTTTTCAATCTGAAAAAGCTTCTCAGTGGGAGTTGTATTTCACCACAGCCATATTCTTTAGCTCAGTGAAAGGACTGGCATAGAGGGAAACCGCATCTACTCCGGCTGTCATTTCTCCGTCACCAGGTTCCGCCCATTGTCACACACGACCATGCCTGGCTGTATGTTCAGCGGTGAGAGCCACAGATCAAGCTGCTGTGTTACAGCTTTCAACAACTCTGCAGCGCTGAGCGGTTTGTCACCTAAGCATTAAGCATGTTATCTTCAGCACAGCCTGTTGCCGCTTGGCCAAGGCAGTGCTGCAGTGCTGTCAGCTTGTGATTGATGTGGTCATTTCAGAGATGGAGGAGGAGGTGCAGTAGCTGAACAATGTGATTACATCGAGGTTACATTGGCGGCTCTGTTTTTATACTAAAGATTCTACTGTTTTTTTTTTTAACGGTATTTTTTAAGGCAAATGCATACACCGGGAAATGTCATTTTAACATTTTACAACCTTATCTGGCAATGTGGTGTGTGACACATCATCAGACACATTCTGTTTCATTGATGATGGAGGGACTCTGAAAGACACATAGAGCAGGGCCACAGTAACGAGTACGACATGTTCCCATTAGAAAGGAGAGAGTCTGCTATACAGTTATAGGGTATGCAGTGAGTCCAACGGCTGACCAAATTTAGGAAAAACCCCACTAAGAATTTAAAGACACATAGAGTAGGGCCACAGTAACAAGTACGACATGTTCCCATTAGAAAGGAGAGGGTCTGCTATACAGTTATAGTGTATGCAGCGAGTCCAACGGCTGAGCAAATTTAGGAAAAACCCCACTAAGAAATTAAAGACACATAGAGCAGGGCCACAGTAATGACAAATTCCCATTAGAAAGGAGAGAGTCTGCTATACAGTTATAGGGTATGCAGTGAGTCCAACGGCTGACCAAATTTAGGAAAAACCCCACTAAGAATTTAAAGACACATACAGTAGGGCAACATTAACAAGTACGACATGTTCCCATTAGAAAGGAGAGGGTCTGCTATACAGTTATAGGGTATGCAGCGAGTCCAACGGCTGAGCAAATTTTAGGAAAAACCCCACTAAGAAATTAAAGACACATAGAGCAGGGCCACAGTAACGACAAATTCCCATTAGAGAGAGTCTGCTATACAGTTATAGGGTATGTGTGGCGCCCCTGAGGGTTCAGTCACCACAGAGGTACTGCATCTCACCCAGAGGTGTGGTATCTCACTCACAGGTAAGGAAGGAGTACTGCCCGGGACCCTAACACCTGCATCCAACACTACACTACTCCAGACCAGCAGGAGGGGCAAGATACGTTACTTCCCTGCTGAGCCCTGTCCCTGGCTGGAGTGGGGTGGAACCAAGAGAGGGGTAACCATGTAGTGGGTGTGGGTGGAGGAAGAAGATCAGGGGAGCACTTGTTAGGGATAGTATAAAGAGAGAAGCCATCTTGAAATGGTGTGGAGTCTGAGAGGAGAAGTAGAAGGAGCAGGAGCTCTGCTCAGGAGGAGAGCCTAGCCAGTGAGGCCCAAGACTGGAGAGAGAGAGAGAGAGGAGCAGGAAAGGCTCCAGGAATGTGGAAGGGACCCCAGGGGTATGGGAAGTGCTGGAGGCCACCCGTACGCCCGAATCTACCAGGAGGTGGAGGGGTCAGGTCGCACAGAGGGAACCGGTCCCTAAACTAGCAGAGTTCTTTAAGCCTCAACTAGGAAACCGGAGGCTGCAGTATTTCAGGTACTGCAGCCCCAAGCCACATCTATCTCACCAAGAAGGTGGCCATAGAGGACCCAGGGGACAGAGAAGACGTCGCCCGGCAAGGTCCGGGGTCACTGGATTGGGACACTAGGTGTGAGGTGCAGGGAGACGGCTAGAGGGAACACACAGAAGGGGGTCCCGTTACGTACTCCGGAGAGACCTGGGAGTTTGCTGAAGCCCTCCCTGAGTGAGCACAGAACGACGTGGGAAGTTACTCTAGTACTGGTTACTGAAAGTCTAAGAAACTGTGAGTAAACCCTGAGGATTGCAGCTTACTGTCTCTGTGATCATTATCTGCGCCATCCTCTGCTCTACACCATAACAGCAACATCTACACTGCCCTGGAGCTAAGCTCTACCTTTGGAGAGCTAAACCAATTCTGCTGGATTCACACCAGCTCCAGAGAACCTGCTCTGCAGCGGCGGCTCTCCCTAGCCGCATACCATAGGTGGCATCACGAACATTATATAAAAACTATAATCCCCTGTAAATATTCCCCTTTTGATTGACCGCCCTGGGTCACGGACCGGGTCACCGCCACTGTGATATCTCCCCTAGTAACGACCGGCCCAGCACCGAGTACCCCACGGCCCAGGGGGTGCGTCATCTTTGGCGTCACGAACAGGACATGAACCCACCCGTTATCACCGGGTATTGTGTGCCTAGAGACTGTGTTCTATACTGAATGTGGCGCCCGCCCCAGAAGAACGGGCGCCATTATGTGCGAGACTAAAGACAACAAGAAACCACCTTCCATCGTGGGCCGGGTTCCAGAATGGCGCCAAAAGCGGGGCCCGCCCCGAGCAGCAGTGACCATGTATGTGGATTTGTCCATCAAGTTGGGGGGGCCGCCCCTAGGTGTGTCCGACAGCAAGCTGCCATGGAACCGCCCACGAAAGGGAAGAGGAGAGAAGAAACCTGGGAGACAGGGCGGAGTCTCCAGCAGTCTAGACAGACCGCACCCGGCAGGCAACATGGAGGAGAGTCCTGAACAAGCTCCCGTCCATGGCCTGCAGCGACCAGAAGTGCCTCTCACCCTGGAGGAGGCAATGGCGAAGTTATCCCTGGAGGATACAGAGTTCCTCCATGCCGAGATCCAGGAGCTAGGCCGGATGATGGAGAGGGCCCAGCAGGATGCCATCGCCAGCTGGAAGGAGGAGCTGCTGGGGAAGATTGTGTCCACCAGCAGCGCCCAAGCCCCGGAGGAGCCTGAACAGAGCCAGGAGGCAGAGAACGGCACAGGCGCAGCCGCGGGAGCAGGTAAGAGGAAACTCCCTATCCCGGGCGCTGAGAGTGCTGACCTGCTCCTGGGCCCCCTGGTGGAACCTCCGATCCCGGGTGCCTGCTCCGCCGACCTGCTCCTAGGCCCCCTACCAGAGCCACCTGCCCCCACACCCGAGTGGGTGTACGGAAGCCCTGTCTACGACTGGTCCGCTAAGTTCGAGGACCAGCTGGGACTCCCCCTGACGCCCACACCTGCACCCCCGGTTACCTGCCTGCCAAGGAGGAGAAGAGTTTCGGTGGGACAACCGGGAGGGGGACCTCATGGGGTTCCCGTGGGAGACCCAGACCCAGGCCCTCAGGAGGGAGGAGTACTGCAGACGGGAGCTCCTGCAGCTGGAGAAGGAGCATCACGACTGGCAGGTGCGGTGGGAGCAGATGGAGGCCCGGAACATGGCGGCCAAAACCCGGGCCCGCAAGGCGAGATCTACCACATCCAGTCCCCGTCTGGAGGGGATAGTGGTGAAGTTCGACCTGGACGCCAGGTGGGGCCTCGTCAGAGAGCCGCAGACGAATCGGGACGTCTTTGTCAACCCCATCTCCAAGAGGGGCATCCCGGCCGAGACCTCTACCCCGGTGACCGTGTCACCTTCACCCAACACAAGGGAGAGCGCGGGTGGTATGCCCTCCAAGTGTACAGAGTGGTGAAGGAGAAAAGGGACATGCCCCCGCAGTACGAGGCTGATGACCCAGCTGGGTCAGCCTGTAGAAAACAGGTGTTTCCCCGGAGGGAGCACCACTGTTGAACTGTTTGGTTAACATACTGTATATAGTTACCTGGGAGGGTACAACATTGTTCAAGTTCAAGTTTAAAAATGTATGCTTATTTGCCTAGGATACCCGGTTAAGGCACAAGGAACTATCAGGATGAGGACTCTGAGCAGCCAAAAACTCAACTGTAAATAGTTGCACTTCTTAAAGTGCCCCTTATTGGTTTTATATGACAAGACTGACCTCAAAACAAAAACCCATTTGGCGTGGCCGAAGACATGGTCCAATGACCGGATCACCTATGCCCTTCAGCTACACCCAGGGCCTACGTTGAGGGTTTTCGGACGGGTCCCTCATGTTGCTCAAATTGCACCTTACCAGGGAAAAGGACATTCGGCTGCAAATTTCATTGCATTTTCTTGAAAAATGTTTTATATGTGTGAAGAAGGAAAATGTGTTCTTTAAAAAGTTTTATATAGTAACCTGTAATGTTCAAGTAATGTGCCTCCCATAAAGGGAAGAAAAGTTTTGTTTATTATCTTCTATGTGAATGCATTCAAAAATTTGCAAGTCTGAAATACCTTGTTTTTACTCTGTTCCAGCCCGCGGACGTGCTGTGTTTTACCAGGGGGGTATGTGGCGCCCCTGAGGGTTCAGTCGCCACAGAGGTACTGCATCTCACCCAGAGGTGTGTTATCTCACTCTCAGTTAAGGAAGGAGTATTGCCCTGGAGCTAAGCTCTACCTGTGTTGTGGAGAGCTAAACCAACTCTGCTGTATTCACACCAGCTCCAGAGGACCTGCTCCGCAGCGGCAGCTCTCCCTAGCCACATACCACAGGTGGCGTCACGAACATTATATAAAAACTATAATCCCCTGTAAATATTCCCATTTTGATTGACCGCCCTGGGTCACCGCCACTGTGATATCTCCCCTAGCAACGACTGGCCCGGCACCGAGTACCCCACGGCCCAGGGGGTGCGTCATATGCAGTGAGTCCAACGGCTGACCAAATTTAAGGAAAAACCCCACAAAGAATTTAAAGACACATAGAGTAGGGCCACAGTAACAAGTATGACATGTTCCCATTAGAAAGGAGAGGGTCTGCCATACAGTTATACGGTATGCAGTGAGTCCAACGGCTGAGCAAATTTAGGAAAAACTCCACTAAGAAATTAAAGACACATAGAGCAGGGCCACAGTATCGACAAATTCCCATTAAAAAGGAGAGAGTCTGCTATACAGTTATAGGGTATGCAGTGAGTCCAACGGCTGATCAAATTTAGGAAAAACCCCACTAACAATTTAAAGAGACTAAGATACATAGAGCAGGACCACAGTTTGAGGTTATCGGCAGAGTCTTTAAAAAACAACCAGACTCGGGAAGACCTAACAGTTGTACTGGCAACTTCCTTCATGTTGGTGTTACGGGGAACGGTTGCCTGCCTTCTGTCTGCGGCCACCACACTGCTTCTTCCTGCCTGTTGGGGTGCTGTGCCTCCCTCCCCCTGTGTGCTGATGTCCTCGCTCTGCATGTCCTCCTGCCAGGTTGGGTCAGTTACTATATCATCCACCACCTCGTCTTCCATTTCCGCACCCTGGTCCTCCTCCTGACATTCTGGCAATTGTGTCTCATCATCATCCACATCTTGTGACACTTTCCCACCGTCTCCTTTGTGTGACCGTGGCTGCTCAAATATTTGGGCATCGCTACACGCGATCTTCTCTTGCCCCGCTTCAAGTGGACCAGGCGAGAGGCCCGAATCTATAAATGGAAAAGTGAACAGCTCTTCAGAGTGTCCAAGTGTGGGATCCGTTGTCTCCGGGCACTCGGCACGGTGGGAGGAAGGAGGATCAGGGTGAGGAATATGCGCTCCAGACTCACGGCTACTGAGACTTGACCGTGAGGAAGACAGAGTGGTGGTGGTGGTGATGGCTAAGTGACTGGAAGCATTATCCGCTATCCAACCAATAACCTTTTGACACTGCTCTGGGTTCAATAGTGGTGTGCTGCGGTCCCCTAGGAATTGGGACAGGAAGGTCGGGTGAGAAGATGTGGGTGTTTGTTGTGGCACAATTTCAGCTTGCCCACGGCCTTGTCCTCAGTCTTCATGCACCATCACCATCACGTCCAGTTCCCCATCCCTTGCCCCGTGCCTTGCCCATTTTAAATGGAGGACAGTATCTTCCATACTCACTAAAAATGACTGAGTTTGGAGCGAACTTATATGTGATCCGTGTGGCGGAGAAAACAGAGTTTTAAATGCCTGGCCTGTAGGTAAGTAGTTTGAACAGGAAACTGCGGTGAATTGCTTCACTGACACACTGAAAGAAATTTTTAATGGAGGCCAGAAATGGCAGTATTTTCTGACAATGTATATATGATCAGTGTGACGAAGAAAACAGAGTTTTAAATACCTGGCCTGTAGGTAACTAGTTTGAACAGCAAACCGGTGTCAAAAACTACGCTGACACAGTGAAAAAAAATTGGAATGGAGGCCAAAAATGGCAGTATTTTCTGAAAACGTATATGTGATCCGTGCGATGGAGAAAACACAGTTTTAAATAGCTGGATTTCTAGCGCTGTAATATGGAAAGGACCTGGCTGTATTCTGCAGTGCCAACAAGCAAATGGCGCAGAAAAACGGTGTTCTCTGGATTGCTTTTTAAGCAAATAATGAGGATTAAAATCCAAAAAAAAAGTATTCCTGGCCCCTGAGACCTGGGCCTTTGTATAGAAATATCTAACAGCAGTAGAAGGCAGAATTGGAATGGAGCCTCTTGTGCTATATGCACTGCAGTCTGCTATATACACTGCCTGCCTATATACACTGCCTGCCTGATATCTCTGCAGATGGATTACTTAGTCCTCAAAAGGACTGTTTGTTAAGATGGATATGTGTAATGTACGTTTTTTCTCCCTACACTACCTAATACATAAGCAAATCTCCCCTTGACGCAGCAGCACCTCTCCCTACACTGTCTGATTCCGGAGTGACTGTGACGAGCATGGCGGCGCCAGGTCTGATATAGACCTGATGACGCTGTGCAGCCAGCCAATCACTGTAATGCCACAACCAACATGGCTACGGCATTACAATGAGTGGCAAGCAATCACTGCATGTTGATTGGCCCTCTAAAGAGCGCCAAACATGCAGGGAGGGGACCCGAGCTCCCGCTGAGCAACCCCGAAAATACTCGGCGAGCACCGAGCATCTCGAGCAGTGAGATGCTCGGGCGAGCACCGAGCAGTAGCAAGCATGCTCGCTCATCACTATTCAGCAACAATTGGACAATGTCAGAGTGTGAGTGGACACACATGGGACTGGTAATTCCCAGTTGCCAAACTAAACTAAACGTTATGAATAATAAATAAATTAAGACTCATAGACACTGATCTTTAGTGGAGGTATTCCACCACAGACATCTTTATTAAAGATTATTACAGTCAACCATGAAACTTCAAGCAACTGATATCACCAGTAAACAACTAATATACAATATATCTAGTTTAGTCAAAGGCTCAGACAAACCATCAGATATCATTTCTATATCCACTTACATATTGTGAGCCACTCACCTATCCTTCCAATAAAAAAAGTAAAATAGAAAGTAAAAATTTACAGTAAAATTTTCAGCTGGATAGAGCCCCAGCACCAGAAATTGAGCTGACTAGTGTTGAGCAAGCATGCTCTACACTACTCATTACTCGCCCGAGCATCACGCTACTCGGGATGTTCAGCGAGCACCGAGCATTTCCGGGTTACTCGGGCAGGAGCTCGGGTCTCCGCCCTGCACATTTGGCACTCTTTACAGAGCCAATGAACATGCAAGGATTGCCATCCAGTCACTGTAATGCCGCAGCCATGTTGTTTGTGGGCATTACAGTGTTTGGTTGGCCGCACAGCATCACCTCGAGTATTTAAAACCGGGCGCCGCCATCTTGGACACAGTCGCTCCAGATCAGCCAGTGTAGGGTCAGTGCTACTGAGTTAGGGAGAGATATATAGTGCGAAATAGGTAGTGTAGGGTCTCTAAAGTCTGCCAAATCAAACAAACAGTCCTTCTCACGACTAATATCCATCCCAGATATCAGGCAGGCAGGCTGTATAGGAGACGCAGTGGTTATACCAGCAAACGCTGCATTACAGTCCTGTATGCTCCTGTTGGTCAAATTGCTAGACTTATCCCCCGGTCTCAGGGGCCAGGAAAAAAATTTTTTTTTCATCTAAATCCTGTATTTTTTTTTTCCTCAGTCAGACTGTCGCGTCTTATTAACCTTTTGGTATCCCCTCCCCCCCCCAAAAAAAAAAAAAAATTGAGTGTGTCTGTGACTGTTCAGACACCAATATATCTGTTTAAAAGGGTCTGGTTGTTTTGCAGTTTCATGGGTCAAATCTCTGTATTATCCTGTTTTTGGCATTTTTTGCCGTAAAAAAAACTGCAATAGTGTCTCCCTGACTGGTCAGACACCAATATATCTGTTTAAAAGAGTCTGGTGTAGGCCAGAAAAATATAACTGTGGTTTTGCAGTTCCACGGGTCAAATCTCTGTATTATCCTGTTTTTGGCATTTTTTGCCGTAAAAAAAACTGTAATAGTGTCTCCCTGACTGGTCAGACACCAATATACTGTATCTGTTTAAAAGAGTCTGGTGTAGGCCAGAAAATTATAACTGTGGTTTGGCAGATCCATGGGTCAAATCTCTGTATTATCCTGTTTTTGGCATTTTTTGCCGTAAAAAAAAACTGTAATAGTGTCTCCCTGACTGGTCAGACAGCAATATATCAGTTTAAAAGAGTCTGGTGTAGACCAGAAAAATATAACTGTGGTTTTGCAGTTCCACGGGTCAAATCTCTGTATTATCCTGTTTTTGGCATTTTTTGCCGTAGAAAAAAACTGTAATGGTGTCTCCCTGACTGGTCAGACACCAATATATCTGTTTAAAAGAGTCTGGTGTAGGCCAGAAAAATATAACTGTGGTTTTGCAGATCCACGGGTCAAATCTCTGTATTATCCTGTTTTTGGCATTTTTTGCCGTAAAAAAAACTGTAATAGTGTCTCCCTGAGTGGTCAGACACCAATATATCTGTTTAAAAGAGTCTGATGTACGCCACATAACTATAACTGTGGTTTTGCATTTCCACGGTTCAAATCTCTGTATTATCCACTTTTAGGCCTTTTTTACATAAAAAAAACAGTTTGAGTGTGTCGCTGACTGTTCAGCCCCAAATATATCTATTTAAAAAAGTCTGGTATATGCCAGTAAATTAGAACTGTGGTTTCGCAGTTCCACGGTTCTAATCTCTGTATTATCCAGCTTTTGGTATTTTTTCCGTAAAGAAAAACAGTAATAGTGTCTCACTGATTGTTCAGACACAAATATATCTGTTTGAAAGATTCTGGTGTACGTCACATAACTATAACTGTGGTTTTGCAGTTCCACGGTTCAAATCTCTGTATTATCCAGCTTTTGGCCTGTTTTACGTTAAAAAAAACGTGGAACTGGACGTTCTGGTGATGGTGCGTGTAGAGGACGGGGCCGTGGCCGAGGTGAAAATGTGCCACAACCAACAGCCACATCTTCTCGCTCCCACTTCTTGACCGAATTACTAGGGAAGCACACTACAACACCAGTATTGCGAACTGATCAGTGTGAACAGGTTATTAATTGGATAGCAGATAATACTTCCAGTTAACTGGGCACCACCACCTCCGGTCTGTCTTCCACACGGTCAAGTTTTAGTAGCCGTGAGTCTCGACCGCATACTCCTCCTCACCCTGATGCTCCTTCCTCCCACCATGCCGAGTGTCGTTAGACAGCAACTGATCCCACAGTTGGACACTCTGAAGAGCTGTTCACTGGTCCATTTCCATATTTGTGCCCCTCGCCTGCTCCGCTTGAAGTGGTGGAAGAGGAGATCCCATGTAGCGATGCCCAAATATTTGAACAGGCACGGCCACAGGAAGTCGACACTGGCAATTTGTCACAACAAGTGGATGATGACGAGACACAATTGCCAGGAAGTGAGGAGGAGGATCGTGGTGCGCAAGTGGAAGAGGAGGAGGTCGTGGATGATCTAGTAACTGACCCAACGTGGCAGGAGGACACGCAGAGCGAGGCCAGCAGCACACAGGGGGAGGGAGGCAGAGTACCCCAACAGGCAGGAAGAAGCAGTGTGGTGGCCGCACACAGAAGGCGGGCAACAGTTCCCCGTAACACCAACACAAGGGACGTTGCCAGTACAACCGGTAGGTCTTCCAGAGTCTGGAATTTTTTTAAAGACTCTGCTGATAACCCCAAAAAGGCCATTTGTACCACCTGCCATGCCAGCATCAGCAAGGGTGACAAAACTACCAGCCTGACCACCACCAGCATGATCAGGCACATGGCAGGAAAGCACCCGACTTTGTGGGGCAAACCCCAGGGTGCACGACCAGTGTCAGCGGGTGTCACCACTGCTTCTTCCACTGTTGTGCGTGTAGTAGAACCCCCTGTTGTGCGTGCGAGGCAATCCCCTGTCCATACTGCATGCAAAGATGCCCCCTCCTCTCAGTCTTCACTTGTTATGGCAGTTTCTCAAGAAGCAGCATCAACGTCCACGTCCACGTCCCACCGCAGCGTTCAATTGTCCATATCCCAGAGCTATGAACGAAAGCGCAAATTCGCAGCCAATGCCCCACAGGCCACAGCCCTAAATTCGCACATTTCACGACTGCTTGTGTTGGAAATGCTGCCTTTTAGGCTGGTGGAGACGGAATCCTTCCGCAACCTTATGGCGGTGGCCGTCCCTTGGTACTCGGTCCCCAGCCGACACTATTTTGCCCGGTGTGCCATCCCCGCACTAGACAAGCACGTGTCCCAAAACATCTGCCGTGCCCTCAACAACGCAGTTACTGGGAGAGTCCACCTGACAACGGACACGTGGACAAGTGCTTGTGGCCAGGGACGGTACATCTCCCTGACGGCATTGATGGTGGGTAAATATAGTGGAAGCCGGGACCCAGTCGGACCTTGGGACGGAACACACCCTCCCCACACCGAGGATTGCGGGCCCTATATCAGTCAGAGTTGCCCCCACAGTGTACAGCTCCTGCGCATCATCCTCCTCCTCCTCCTCATGTTCAGCCTCCATCTCAGATATCACCACATCAGTTACAAGCTGGAAGCACTGCAGTACTGTCTCAGCCAAGCGGCAACAGGCTGTGCTGAAACTCATAAGCTTAGGTGATAAACCTCACACTGCTTGTGAGTTGTGGACAGCTGAAAAAGAGCAGGCAGATCTGTGGCTGAGACCACTGAACCTACATCCAGGCATGGTCGTGTGTGACAATGGCCGTAACCTGGTGGCGGCTCTGAGGCGAGGCGAGATCACACACGTACCATGCCTGGCTCATGTGCTTAACCTTGTGGTTCAGCGGTTTCTTAAATTGTACCTCGAGTTGCCAGATCTGCTTGTCAAAGTACACCGCCTGTCAGCTCATTTTCGTAAGTCGGCTACAGCGTCCGCCGCCCTTGCTGTGTTGCAGCAGCGTTTGCAGCTTCCGGCACACCGACTGGTGTGTGATGTCCCCACACGTTGGAACTCTACCCTCCACATGTTGCAAAGGATTTGTGAGCAGAAGAGAGCAGGTGTGGAGTACCAGCTGCAACAAGGCCGTCGATATTCAGGTGAGACTCCACACATAAGACCTCAGGAGTGGACCTGGATGTCTGACATATGTACCATCCTGACAAACTTTGAGGAGTCCACCAAGATGGTGAGTGGCGATGACGCCATTATTAGCGTCAGCACCCCACTTGTATGTCTTTTGCAACGCTCTCTGCAGAGAATTAAAGAGGAGGCATTGCAGCCAGAGTATGATGAGATGGATTAAGAAGCCGAAAATGGGCGATTACACACAGCCCAGCCTCATCTAATCCCAACGTGCATTGGGGGAGAATGAGGGAATGGAGGAGGAGGAGGAGGAAGAACAGGAGCTGGTATCATGCGCTGTAGACGGTAGTACCTGTACAACTGTCATATCGTCGGTTCAGCATGGGTGGCCTGAGGACAGGGGGGAGGAGGAGGAGGAGGAGAGCATGGTCAGTCATCATCTTGGTGAGGACATGGAAGTCTTGACCGTTACCAGTCTGGCACGCATGGCTGACTTTATGTTACGCTGCCTTAACCATGACCCTCGCGTTGTCAAAATGTTGGGTGACAGTCATTACTGGTTGGTGACACTTTTAGACCCCCGCTATAAGAGAACTTTCACTCTCTTATTCCTGAGGTGGAGAGGTCTACAAAAATGGGGCAGTACCAGAAGGCCCTTGCTGCAGAACTGTTAAAAAAATTCCCATCTGAACACGCTAGCGGCAGAGGTCACAGTTCGTTGCCCATCCAACGCGTACAGGCGAGAGAGACGCAACTCCAATCCAGCAGAGGCAGGGGAACACTGTCAACGTTCTGGGACAGTTTTCTGAGACCCGCCCAGCTTACAGGCCCTGAAGCGCGGGGTACTCTCACAAGGAGTGGAAAGTTTCAAAAGATGGTGAGGGAGTACCTTGCCGACCGTACCAGCGTCCTCCGTGATTCCTCTGTGCCTTTTAATTTTTGGGTATCCAAGCTGGACACTTGGAATGAACTCGCTCTGTACGCCTTGGAGGTCCTGGCCTGCCCTGCCGCTAGCGTGTTATCGGAGCGTGTTTTTAGTGCTGCTGGGAGAATTATAATTGATAAGCGCACTCGCCTGTCAAGTGACAATGCTGACAAGCTGACCCTTATCAAAATGAACAAGGGCTGGAATGGGCCAGACTTCTCATCACCACCAAATGACAGCAGAGTAACATAAAGTCAAATCCACTGTGTTATTTCGGGAGGTGTATTCACATGCACCGCTTCACACCCACACATGGGTATACGCTTCCTGAATTCGTCTTTTTTTTGCTCTTCTCCTTATCCTCAGCCTCCACCACCACTATACCGCCAGGGTCACCGTGGTCCGTGTTGCCAGCATTGCAAGTTCCTCCGTCCTAATTTTTGGCGGCTTTTGCTTGGAAGGCATAGGCAAAGACTATGGGAGACCCACTCCCCAATAATGGGAATAATGTTTTTAATATGCTGTACTGCATGGCTCTTGTAAGGGGCATTAAAATCGTCTTGTTAAGCTACTGCAACCTCCACCACTCTTCCAAGGGGCATTAAAACAGTCTTGTTAAGCTACTGCGACCTCCACCCCTCTTCCAAGGGGCATTAAAACCGTCTTGTTAAGCTACTGCAATCTTCACGTCTCTTCCAAGGGGCATTAAAACCGTCTTGTTAAGCTACTGCGACCTCAACGTCTCTTCCAAAGGGAATTAAAACCGTCTTGTTAAGCTACTGCGACCTCCACCACTCTTCCAAGGGGCATTAAAACCGTCTTGTTAAGTTACTGCATCCTCCACGTCTCTTCCAAGGGGCATTTAAACCGTCTTGTTAAGCTACTGCAACCTCCACGTCTTTTCCAAGGGGCATTAAAACCGTCTTGTTAAGCTAATGCGACCTCCACCACTTTTCCCAGGGGCATTGATATTGTCTTTTTATTCCACTGCGACCTCCACGTCTCTTCCAAGGGGCATTAAAACCGTATTGTTAAGCTACTGCGACCTCCACGTCTCTTCCAAGGGGCATTTAAACCGTCTTGTTAAGCTACTGCAACCTCCACGTCTCTTCCAAGGGGCATTAAAACCATCTTGTTAAGCTACTGCAACCTCCACATCTCTTCCAAGGGGCATTAAAACAGTCTTGTTAAGCTACTGCAACCTCCACGTCTCTTCCAAGGGGCATTAAAACCGTCTTGTTAAGCTACTGCAACCTCCACGTCTCTTCCAAGGGGCATTAAAACCATCTTGTTAAGCTACTGCAACCTCCACGTCTCTTCCAAGGGGCATTAAAACCATCTTGTTAAGCTACTGCAACCTCCACGTCTCTTCCAAGGGGCATTAAAACAGTCTTGTTAAGCTACTCCAACCTCCACGTCTCTTCCAAGGGGCATTTAAGCTATCTTGTTAAGCTACTGCAACCTCCACGTCTTTTCCAAGGGGCATTAACACCGTCTTGTTGAGCTACTGCGACCTCCACATCTCTTCTAAGGGGCATTAAAACCGTCTTGTTAAGCTAATGCGACCTCCACCACTTTTCCCAGGGGCATTGATATTGTGTTTTTATTCCACTGCGACCTCCATGTCTCTTCCAAGGGGCATTAAAACCGTCTTGTTAAGCTACTGCGACTTCCACGTCTCTTCCAAGGGGCATTTAAACCGTCTTTTTAAGCTACTGCAACCTCCACGTCTCTTCAAAGGGGCATTAAAACCGTCTTGTTAAGCTACTGCGACCTCCACCAATCTTCCAAGGGGCATTAACACCGTCTTGTTAAGCTACTGCAACCTCCACGTCTCTTCCAAGGGGCATTAAAACCGTCTTGTTAAGCTATTGCGACCTCCACCACTCTTCCAAGGGGCATTAAAACTGTGTTGTTAAGCTACTGTGTAGCGTCGGCGTCCCTGCCTCCTGCTAGGCAGGGACGCCGGTCCCCTCACCTCTCCGCTCCGTGCCCGGCGTCTTCCTCCCGCTCTGCTGGCCAAAATGGAGGTGCCTGAGCAATGTTGTTACAAAGCCTTTCAACTCTGCTTCAGCCCTCAGGTCCCATTACCAGTTACCTGCCAGTCATCTGCCAGAGTCCTTCTTGATACCTGCCTGATATCTGCTTACCTGCTTGCTATCCTGTGGTCCGACAGTCTGCCTACCAGCACCTGCCAGTCTGTCTATGGATCAGTCCGCCTGCGGACCAGGAAGTACCTGCCAGATACCTGCCTGATACCTGCCTGCCTGTCCAGAGACTCTTACTCGCTCACCTGGGAGCGTTCACCTGCTACCTGCCTGCTAGCCTACCTGGAGGCTTAGCCGTCACTTGCTGTGACCACCTGCCTGTCCAGAGACTCTTGCCCGCTCACCTGGGAGCGCTCACCTGCTACCTGCCTGCTAGCCTACCTGGAGGCTCTGCCGTCACTTGCCGTGACCACCTGCCTGTCCAGAGACTCTTGCCCGCTCACCTGGGAGCGCTCACCTGCTACCTGCCTGCTAGCCTACCTGGAGGCTCTGCCGTCACTTGCCGTGACCACCTGCCTGTCCAGAGACTCTTGCCCGCTCACCTGGGAGCGCTCACCTGCTACCTGCCTGCTAGCCTACCTGGAGGCTCTGCCGTCACTTGCCGTGACCACCTGCCTGTCCAGAGACTCTTGCCCGCTCACCTGGGAGCGCTCACCTGCTACCTGCCTGCTAGCCTATCTAGAGACTCTTTCCCTGCTGTCACTTGCCGTGACCACCTGCCCGTCTAGAGACTCTTACCCTGCTGTCACTTGCCGTGACCATCCGCCTGTCAAGAGACTGTCCCCGTCACTTGCCGTGCCCTCCTGCCCTTCTACCCAGAGACTGTCCCTGTCACTTGCCGTGACTACCTGCCCGCCTTTCCTGGGAGCCACCCGCTTCCTTACAAGGACTGCCCCTTTGTATAGTTGCTCAGAGGTTCCACCTCCCAGATCCATTACATACTGCAACTTCCACGTCTCTTCCAAGAGGCATTAAAACCGTCTTTTTAAGCTACTGCGACCTCCAAGTCTCTTCCAAGGGGCATTAAAACCGTCTTGTTAAGCTACTGCGACCTCCACGTCTCTTCCAAGGGGCATTAAAACCGTCTTGTTAAGCTAATGCGACCTCCACCACTTTTCCCAGGGGCATTGATATTGTCTTTTTATTCCAATGCGACCTCCACGTCTCTTCCAAAGGGCATTAAAACCATCTTGTTAAGCTACTGCGACTTCCACGTCTCTTCCAAGGGGCATTTAAACCGTCTTGTTAAGTTACTGCAACCTCCACGTCTCTTCCAAGGGGCATTAAAACCGTCTTGTTAAGCTACTGTGACCTCCACGTCTCTTCCAAGGGGCATTTAAACCGTCTTGTTAAGCTACTGCAACCTCCACGTCTCTTCCAAGGGGCATTTAAACCGTCTTGTTAAGCTACTGCAACCTCCACGTCTTTTCCAAGGGGCATTAAAACCGTCTTGTTAAGCTACTGCAACCTCCACGTCTCTTCCAAGGGGCATTAAAGCCGTCTTGTTAAACTACTGCGACCTCCACCACTCTTCCAAGGGGCATTAAAACCGTCTTGTTAAGCTACTGCAACCTCCACGTGTCTTCCAAGGGGCATTAAAACCGTCTTGTTAAGCTAGTTCGACCTCCACGTCTCTTCCAAGGGACATTAAAACCGCCTTGTTAAGCTACTGCGACCTCCACGTCTCTTCCAAGGGGCATTAAAACCGTCTTGTTAAGCTAATGCGACCTCCACCACTTTTCCCAGGGGCATTGATATTGTCTTTTTATTCCACTGCGACCTCCACGTCTCTTCCAAGGCGCATTTAAACCGTCTTGTTAAGCTACTGCAACCTCCACGTCTCTTCCAAGGGGCATTAAAACCGTCTTGTTAAGCTACTGCGACCTCCACCACTCTTCCAAGGGGCATTAAAACCATCTTGTTAAGCTACTGCGACCTCCACGTCTCTTCCAAGAGGCATTAAAACCGTCTTGTTAAGCTACTGCGACCTCCACGTCTCTTCCAAGGGGTATTTAAACCGTCTTGTTAAGCTACTGCAGCCTCCACGTCTCTTCCAAGGGGCATTAAAACGGTCTTGTTAATCTAATGCAACCTCCACCACACCTCTAAGGGGCATTAAAACCGTCTTGTTAAGCTAATGCGACCTCCACCACTTTTCCCAGGGGCATTAAAACCGTCTTGTTAAGATAATGCGACCTCCACTGCTCTTCCAAGGGGCATTAAAACTGTCTTGTTAAGCTAATGCGACCTCCACCTCTTTTCCCAGGGGCATTGATATTGTCTTTTTATTCCACTGCGACCTCCACATCTCTTCCAAGGGGCATTAAAACCGTCTTGTTAAGCTAATGCGACCTCCACCACTTTTCCCAGGGGCATTGATATTGTCTTTTTATTCCACTGCGAACTCCACCATTCTTCCAATGGGCATTGTATTTCCTCCTAATTTTAGTCAGCTTTTGCTTTTCAATGCATAGGCGAACACTAAGGGAGACCCACTCCCTAATAATGAGTAGAAGGTTTTTAGTATGCTGTAATCCACGTCTGTTTCAAGGGGCATTGCAGTTCCTCATAATTTTTGGAAAGCCTTCCATTCACTGCTTAGGCCAACAGTGCACAGGAGACCCAGTTGCTCTAAATGGAAAAACCGGTTTAGTTAGGGCCCTCTGACCTCCATGTCACTTCCAAGGGGCATTGGAGTGCCTCAAAATTTTTGGTAGGCATTGCACTCACTGCATGCCCTATAACTGTGTAGCCGAACCTCTCTTTTTGGTACAGAAATATATCCTACTAGACATGTGTGGTTGACTGGCCTGATATTGATGTGAATGGTCCCTGTTCCTCCTGCTCTTTCTCCTTTGCACCACCTCATCCATCATTCATCATCTGAAGCGTTGTTTTAATGGGAGTCATAGACCTGGGATAGTAGCAGGAAAACATCCAGCAATCCTCAGAGGAGGTAGGAAATGTGTCAAAACGCTGACCACCTCAGGCCTAGCCACTACTACATACATGCGCTTGCATTCCAAGAAAGCAAAGCAGATGCTAACATCTATCATCATCATCATGCTCCTCACCTTGCCACTCTCAACTCCCCTGATGGAGAAGCCAGGGCCCACCGGAGGAGTCTGGTTCTCTGGTGGGCTCGTCCAATGCTGCCCTAAAGCAGGCCGGGCTAAGAAAAGTGTGTAGGGGGATGTTCCAAAGAGAAATAGGGGCGGCTGGGGACCGTTTATGCACACCCGGCCGGCCCCAGGCGGCTGGGGACCGAGTATGGACACCCGGCCGCCTCCTGGCGGCTGGGGACCGAGCGTGGACTCCCGGCTGCCGGGCGGCTGGGGACTGAGTATAGATACCTCGCTGCCGAAGTAGCCATGAGGTAGTGGCCAGCTTCGGCCTCCTCCAAACTAAAAGGCCCCATTTCAAGTGCAAGCAAGCTAGCAGTATGGTATTGCAGCCTGGGGGTGGGTGGCAGGCTGCACACTTGCACTAACATTGCAAGGAATGGGGGAGGTACAATTGAACACTGCCCTGAGACAAGGACTTGCACGGGGATAGTTGCAAGTCTGCATCTTCTGATGCGGAAAGGCTCACTTCTGATGGGCACACTTTTAGGCAGTTACCTGGGTGTCAGAGATGCTTTCAGGGGTCTTCCCCATGCTGTCCCCATGTCTTTTCAGCACTGTATGCATGTGTCACACAGCACATGGCCAGATAAGATTGTAAAATGTTAAAATGACATTTCCCGGTGAATGCATTTGTCACGGTTGAAAGCAATGCAAAAGTGAAAAAACGCATAAAAAATGCTACTTGTGAACATAGCCCAAGGTGTGGAGGAGTATTTTTGTTTTTAGTTATTTATTTTACCTTATAGACAAGTCTTTACCCTGGAAAGGAAGTTCCTTAACATATTTCACAGGAAAACCATTTCAGTTTAGTTTTTGAACATTTTATTGTGATGCCCATGCTGTCCCCATGTCTTTTGAGCACTGTCACTATCGTTTTGGGCACTTATTAGGCTTTCTACAGACTGCTGGGGGTGCCACCGCAAAAATGCTTGGGTCTCCCATAGACTAACATTGGGCTCGTTGCTCTGGTCGAGCACCCGAGTATCACGGTGAGCTCGGCCCGAGCTTCGAGCACCCGAGCATTTTAGTGCTCACTCAACACTAGAGCTGACAAATCCAGTAGTGCAATGTACCATTTTTATACACAAATTGGGGAGTCATCTGGATACTTTCACCCAATAACCCACCAGTTACTGGACAAGAGACAAGTTTTCTCACAGGAACTGCAGTAATTTAGGTCGAACAGCCAACCCAATCACTGCATGTTGTTACCCTAGCCATAATTAAAATCTGCCCAGAAGCCAAAAAAGTATTGGCGGGAACTTTTTTCACAAAAATCTCCACATAACCAAAAAGAGATCCACACTATGATGCTGTAATCGAGCTCTGTTCATGGTATCCTTGCAGCTCTTAGAGCTTCCACGGACAGGCTTTGCACAAGCCACTCAGTTTATCACTTTGGCCTTCATGTTTTATCCCCTATGCAGGGATCTGGACTAGTGTTGAGCGAGTATGTTCTGTTAACCCTTTCGCTGACTACGCTCGGGCCGAGCACCGAGTATTTATAGCTGTTCGGTGATATGGTTGAATCGCTCCCGTGTGCATGATTTTCAACTGTTTGACAGTTTTATTACATGTGAGGAATGTCTATTTCTTACACATTCCTCACATGTAATAAAGCTGCCAAACAGTTGCAAATCATGCACACGGGAGCGATTCAACCATATCACCGAACAGCTGTAGATACTCGGAGCTCGGCCCGAGCATACTCGAACAGAACATACTCGCTCAACACTAATCTGGACTTATCAAGGGCCCTCTGGGTTATGTCCACTAAGTGGCTGCTGGCCGTTGGAGCGAGCTGGGTGATAAAGCTGGGTCGTTACCAGGAGGTGAAAGTCAGGAACAAAATTAAAAAAACTGTTGGGTTGTCAAAATATATGCTGAGGACAGGAGCTAAACACGAGAAAATGTAGTATACTAGGACAGACATGCAACAGACCAGGTTAGTTAGAAACTATAACTGGCAGCTAGAAGTAGCTGCTGTGAGTTTAAATAAGGAGTGGCCCCGTTCAAGGCTCACAGCAGAGAGACTATTACAGCAGATGATCAGCACCCTGCAGTAAGACATAGACTTCATGTCTGGGAGAGATCATAAGCCCCAAACAGGCAAATGTAAAACATGACCATGCCTTCATCTCCCAGTGCAAGCAAGGTGCCATGTAGTGGTAGATGTTGTAGGAGAGTGTTCCGACAAGAACATAACAAATGTCTATAATCCCTTGCAGATTAACCCTTATGGTCAAGGATTGGGCCATTCTGTTTATTAGGAGTTTTCTGTACACTCTGACCCAAGGAACAATATCATTGAATGCCACCGTGAAGATGATTTATATGTTCCTATGAAGAATTCATTTTGTTGCAGACGACTGATGCATGTTGTTTGCATTAACATTTTGCTGATTTACAGATACAGCTGCTATCATATGCTATGTTGTTTGGATCTGAATAATATGTGTTTTTTTTTTTATGTGTGATTATTTCTACATGTGCAATGTGTTACCAGTGAATTATTCCTATTAATATTGATATTTAGACTGGAGACGGTGGAAGGCATTTTTTTAAATCTCATTTGATTCTTGCAACCTGAAGATAGACGCGTGGATAAGAGTTCAGCCGGCCACAGGCTGCTGGAAAGGGCGCATTCGTTTTTTTTCTTTCCAGTGCCCTGGATGTCATTTCACATTATGTTAATTCCAGGATGGCTGCAACCGAGCAGAAAACAAATTGGGAATGTGAAATGCAAAAATAAACTATCGGAGGTCCTGAAATCTAACATACATTCATCTAATATTCATTTAATGAAGGTAGAAAGGGTAAACTATCCAGGACTGGATTCACCATATGGGCAAAAATATTCATGCACAGAGAAGGGAATATGTAAGGAATATTTATATGTCAATATTAGTTAATTTTATGTATTTTTATTTAATTTTCACTTGTTTTGGGGAATTTTTGTTATGTTTGATCTCCTTCCTAGAGATGACAAAGGCCTGGGTTATGGGGCAACAATGCAAGATAATTCAGATCTTATTTTCACAGTGCCTAGGGTGCACTGATCTGTAAAAATATGCATCACGTATTGTGGCAGAACTGGAATGAGCTTTCCTGGGAGAATTATTACAATCAATAAAATTGCATTTTCTTTATTTTCTCACATGGGAAATCCTTCATCAGAAAGACCTTTCCCCAAACAGTTTCTACTTCTTAGCAAATCTTCCAGAGAGCTGTTTAGCAACATAGAAAACAAAAACTATCCTGGCACCACATTCTCTTATTCCACAGTGTTGCTCAGCTATGACACCGCCTCTCTCAGATTTTTGAAGAATACAGAACTATCCCAATACACAATTCTCAATTTCACAGGGTAAATAATAGAGTACTGTATCCCAAATCTAATCTGACTCCACCTAATAAAGTATAACCACTGCTATAGACATTTAGTTTACTGTTTACTGCAGCCATGAGACATACAGTGCCTTGAAAAAGTATTCATACCTTAAATGTATTTTATTGGGAAATACTCCTTCCATTTTTGGTTGATGGATTGAACAGTGTTCCGTGAGATTTTCAGAGCTTTGGATATTTTTTATAACCTAACCCTCCTTTCCTCTTCTTAACTTTATTCCTGACCTGTCTGATGTGTTCTTTAGTTTTCATGATGCTGTTTGATCTCTAATGTTCTCAAACAAACCTCTGAGGCCTTCACAGAACAGCTGTAGTTATGCTGAGAATAAATCAGACACAGGTGGACTCAATTTACTAATTATGTGACTTCTGGAGGCAATTGGTCATTCAGGATTTTGTTTAGGGGTATCAGACTACAGGAAGGCTAAAAACAAAATGCACATCACAATTTTCAGATTTCCATTTTTAAAATATTTAGAAAGCCATGTATTATTTCTTTTACACTTCACAAATATTTGCTACTTAGTGTTGGTGTATCACATAAAATCCAAATAAAAAAACAAGTTTCTGGGTGTAACATGAAAAAATTTGGAAAAGTTAAAGGGGTATGAATTCTATTTCAAGCCACTGTAAATTCAGCAACTACAGAGATAGGTATCCATACACCTTAAACAGATATTTCTCCCAAATCCCCAAAAACTCAATAACATTTATGGGGGAGTTAGCCGCTATCAGTCACGTCTAGCTGCACTTTATTTAATGTGGCAAGTAAAAGATTGGGCATCTAAATTCAAGCTGCCTCATCGTTCAAGAGGTGAACTCCCCGATATAATCTTTTGAGTTGGGTGGATATGGCCTATGAAATCAGCCATATGAAATCAGCAGTTCGGCTGAACTTCTTCCCACTACATGGCAAAATATTATGTCATGGGCAGATGTGCCTAAGCACATGGTGTAATACTTCATCATGCGGATGGGGCAGGCTGAGAGTTGGCCTTCAGCAGTGGGATTAAGCTCTAATATACAATTGACACCCTGTTGCCACGGCCAGGGTCAGTGCCAGCACTGAACCTGTCCATTTAACCCCCTAGATGCTGGGGTCAATAGCGATCACAGCATTTAGATTGTTGAGAAACATTAGACCTCAAGTCATCATGGTATTATTCCACTCTTGAACCCTGTCTTCGGTCCAGCCAGAAGATTAGGGCCACATGTAGGGAGTTTCTAAGACCGGGAAATAAAGTATAATTAGAAAGATGTCCTTTCACATTGGCACAAACGGGGCACAACTTATTGGCCACTGAAATGGTATTTCTATGGAAAAGCTTGTGTGTCCCTTAGATGTAACTATTACACACCTGTCCCTGGTCTGTGCAATGCTCCATCTGCCCCGGTCCATTGTACTTTCTTGTGCTCCACTTTGCAGGTGGCCTGTGTGCTTCCCTGTGATGAACTGCCTGGGGACTTCCACACACCCAGGCATTGGTATTGAATCTGAGACTAGTCTTGCAGTTTGTGTGTCCCACAGCCTGGCTGCGGGCTGCAGGATGTCTCCTGTAAACCAGCAGCTTCTAGTGACTCTAACTATTTGTCTGCGGCTTCTAGTAATTCTGGAGCTCTGTCGGCTACCTGTCCCTGGATCTCCTAGACCTCTTCTCTTTGTCGGCCTGCAGTTTTCAGGACGTCCTCCTGGCTGTGTGCAGCTTCCTTGGTTGATGACTCTCCTGTTACCCCGAAGTGTTATTTGTTACCTGCCTGTGGTTTCCTGCACTTCACTTGCTTGCCTGTAGTTTCCTGACATCCGCTGCTTGCCTGCGGTTCCTAACATCCTCCGCCTGCCTGTGGTTTCCTGCACTCCACCTGCTTGCCTGTGGTTTCCTGACGTCCTCCTCCTGCCTGCGGTTTCCTCCACTCCACCTGTTTGCCCGCGGTTTCCTGATGTCCTACGCCTGCCCGTGGTTTCCAGCATTCCACCTGTCTTCCTATGGTTTCCAGTCCCTCTACTCATCAAACTGCTGCACTGACGCCCGTGGCCCATGTGCCCACCTGGACCTTGGGCTTAGAGGATCCACCTCACCCAGTGAACCCCTTCAACTTCTCATAACAGTAACACACAGTGGAGGACATACTATTGGGGCAACCTGTGCAGCTTAGGTGAAGGGGCCACTTCTACCTCCAAAGCAGATGGAATTTTACATTATGATGAGTTACTGGACTCCAACGTGCCCATATATTGTTCTTGCATTGGATCACAAACGTCTGTGTAGATATAAAATAATGAAATAATGACAATTTACATATGATACGATGTTACATTTTATGCTTGTCCACAGCCATGCTCCTAATACATCCATACCTCATCCCTAAGTAATAAACACTTGCCCTTATTTTTGCCTATGTCTGATGTGTTTCCTACTTGTTACTTCCTTTGTGGGTTTACTAGAATACAGTATCACAGTTCTGATTGAATAGTTGTTTTTTTATTGGATAAATTATAAGTTATGTTTTAGACCTTTATTTTCTGTGATAAAGCTCTTGGGAAATGGTGACACAAAACAAACTTTGGAATTTTTTTTACCCACTTAAATAAAAAAAAACCTATGCAAGTTTGGTATCACCGCAATTGTACTGACCTAGAGAATCATGTTTCCAAGTCATTTTTACGATACTATGAATGTAGTAAAAATAAAACTCAAAAAACATTGCATATTTTTTCTCTCAATTTTATTTCGCTTGCAATTTTTTCCCTTTTTTGAGTGCATTGTATGGTGTTAGGTAAATTGAATGGTTTCATTTAAAACTACAACTCATCCTACAAAAAAATCAAGCCCTCATATAACTATGTTAACAGAAAAATAAAGCAGACACTCTTGGAAAAATGGGAGGAAGAATCAGAATAGCAAAAATGAAAAATTGACTGTGGAGGCTAAAGTTTAAGGGGTTAATGTGTATTGGAGCCTTTAAATACAAATTATTGCAAAAAAGAAAAACAAGAATGTATTAGACAGTCTGCAGCTTGGTTGTGATAAATTGTGAGGCAGTTCTTTATTTTGTTACAGTGTATGACACTATACAGGAAACAGAAAGCGATGGATTATCATTGTCATTTGTTCTGCTTCAGTTTATATTGCTGTGAAGATATATTGTCACCTTGAAATATTCCAGGACCGGCCTGAAAGGAGCAAAATATTCCCAGAATTCCTGCATCTTGATTTCGACATGACAAATCCTTTTTACTTATGGGAAACAGAGTTGGTCTTCAGCACTGGTCATTGTTCAAATGTCATTTTCTTACGAGAAGATGAAATCATCCAGTATTCTGACCTTTACTGTCCTTTGAAGCGTTATCTTACTTGTAATAATATTAATATTAATTTTCTGCTCTTTTTTTTTATATAGGGCATCATTTAGTGCTTTATTATTCGGGAAGTAAAATGACAAGTAATTAAATTAAATGAATAAAAGACAATAGGAGAGAGGCAGTGGCATATCTCACCTATAAACTATAATGGGAGAACTGGTTGTCACAATATCACACCTGAGTATGTTTTGAATGCAATGATTGACAGCTCAGTCATCCAGTCTGGTGCAGGGCCATGCTGCGCTGTCTGTGTTTTGATTGACAGCTCAGCCGTCCAATCTGAGACTTGGAGGTGCTGATCTCACGTTAGGTGTTCTCTGTTCCTAATATTATTCAGCTACTTAACTTGGCTGCCAGTCCCAGATAGCTGTCAGTCGTATCTGCAGATCACTGTGCTGTGTTTCTCTGTGCTGTGCTTGTTGATCTCTTGCTGTCAGACCTTGGACCTTGTTCTGACCATCCGTTTGTCTAAGCCCATTGCTCTGATCCACTATTTTCCTGGTATTTTGACCTCGGACCGTTACCTGACGAAGCCTCTGTCTTTTCCCTCTGTTTATGACGTACCCTCCCGGCTCTTGACCTCGGACTCCTTGACTACTCTGACTCACGCCGTGCCCATGAGAAGTGACTCAGCATCACACTTTAAAAGAAGCACTCTTGATGGTGGATAAGCAGCCCCAATCAAGTTCCAAAGAACTTGAAGCAGTCCTGCAGTCTCAGGGTGCATCAGTGTCAGCACGAACTTTCCATCATCCGTGCCAACAATTTTGTCTGGCCCATTTTTGGGGTATTATGTGAAATTATGTCCAATTTGCCTTTTTCTTCTGTTTTTTTTTGTGTCTGGAAACATGTGTCTACCAAAACGTGTAATTGCAGTGATTTTATGGGAGAAATACTTCCTTTTTTGGAACAATTTCAAGGGTTCCAATACTTTCAGCCATTACTATATATATATAAATGTAAAGTCTTACCGAGGCCACAGGTTCACTTGACACAAGCCATTCCGTCTGGCAGACTCCATAAAAATGCCAATACCCTTTAACCCCTGAACAGGGATCTGGTTTTACAATAGGACCCAGTGGAACGCTACCATGGAAGGGCTGCCGTCCAGAGGTAGGAATGGTCTCCAAACAGGGTCAGAGCCGAGAGGTCACATCAAGGACAAAATCAAGATCCGTAAGAATAGTCAGAAACAAGCCATGGTCAAAACAGGACTAAACTAAACAAAACAGGAACAGAAGGCGCACACCAAGCCAGGGGAACACTAATCTATATCTGGCAGCTTCCAGCAGCAAGCTCGAAGCCTTAGTAGGGTGTGGTGCTCTCCAATTGGTTGGAGCAGTGAGTTTATAACTTCAGCTGGAAAGCACACACACCCACACTGCCAGACTGGACAGCACTGCACGTCCCAGCCACTCTAACCTTAGTGGCTGGACAGAGCATGCCTTCCAGAGTTTCTGGTTCTGACAACTCTATAACCAGCACCACCCGCATAATGAATACCGTGGCGCCTAGTGACAGAAGCAGAAGTCGCAGGAGCAGGTTCTGGTGGAGGTGTGACAAATATATATATATATATATATATATATATATATATATATTTGTCACACCTCCACCAGAACCTGCTCCTGCGACTTCTGCTTCTGTATATATATATATATATATATATATATATATATATATATATATATATATATATACACACAGTGGGGGGAAAAAGTATTTAGTCAGCCACCAATTGTGCAAGTTCTCCCACTTAAAAAGATGAGAAAGCCCTGTAATTGACATCATTGGTAGACCTCAACTATGAGAGACAAAATGAGAAAACAAATCCTGAAAATCACATTGTCTGATTTGGAAAAAATTTTTTTTTAAATTTTGGTGGAAAATAAGTATTTGGTCAATTATAAACAAGGAAGATTTCAGGCTCTCACAGACCTGTAACTTCTTCTTTAAGAGGCTCCTCTGTCCTCCACTCATTACCTGTACTACTGGCACCTGTTTAAACTTGTTATAAGTATAAAAGACACCTGTCCGCAACCTCAAACAGTCACACTCCAAACTCCACTATGGTGAAGACCAAAGAGCTGTCGAAGGACACCAGAAACAAAATTGTAGCCCTGCACCAGGCTGGGAAGACTGAATCTGCAATAGGCAAGCAGTTTGGTGTGAAGAAATCAACTGTGGGAGCAATAATTAGAAAATGGAAGACATATGAGACCACTGATAATCTCCCTGAATCTGGGGCTCCACACAAGATCTCACCCCGTGGGGTTAAAATAATCACAAGAACGGTGAACAAAAATCCTAGAACCAAATGGGGGGACCTAATGAATGACCTGCAGAGAGCTGGGACCAACGTTACACAGGCTACCATCAGTAACACACTACGCTGCCAGGGTCTCAGATCCTGCAGTGCCAGACGTGTATCCCTGCTTAAGCCATTACATGTCCGAGGTGGGCTGAAGTTTGCTAGAGAGCGTTTGGATGATCCAGAAGAGTATTGGGAGAATGTCATATGGTCAGATGAAACCAAAGTAGAACTGTTTGTTTGAAACACAACTCGTTGTGTTTGGAGGAGAAAGAATGCTGAGTTGTATCCAAAGAACACCATACCTACTGTGAAGCATGGGGGTGGCAACATCATTCTTTGGGGCTGTTTCTCTGCCAAGGGACCAGGACGACTGATCCGTGTACATGAAAGAATGAATGGGGCCATGTAACGTGAGATTTTGAGTGCAAACCTCTTTCCATCAGCAAGGGCATTGAAGATGAAACGTGGCTGGGTCTTTCAGCATGACAATGATCCCAAGCACACCGCCAGGGCTACGAAGGAGTGGCTTCGCAAGAAGCATTTCAAGGTCCTGGAGTGGCCTAGCCAGTCTCCATATCTAAACCCTATAGAAAACATTTGGAGGGAGTTTAAAGTCCATGTTGCCCAGCGACAGCCCCAAAACATCACTGCTCTCATATATATATATATATATATATATATATATATATATTGTAATGCAGCGGCTTGCTTGGCATTACTGTAATGGTCCAGGATGTGTTTTGCCTGACCATGTACCTTCCCCCTCAGGTGACTGGTCACATGACTGTGTCATAGTGCAGGTCCTGTGCACACAGAATGTCTGATCACATGACTGTGACATCAGCACAGGTCCTGCGGGTGTGTACTACAGGATATATAAACCCTGGTAGTCTTGAGTGTGTGGAAAAGGCATGAGGCTTGTACCCGTGTGGGACACCGTTAGAGTGAAGCCTGGCAGCCTGAAAGGTCGAGGCTGGATCCTGTGTGTAGATGCCAGTGGCCTTGGAGGGAAAACCGGCTTGGACGGCAAGAGTCCTGGAAGGCGAAAACTGGATGTGTGTGTGAAACATTCCAGTAGCCTTTGAGGGAACGAGGGCTAGAGACCCCCGTTCTGGGATGCCGCAAAGCCACAGTGGTGGCAAACCAAACGGACTGAAGCAGCTGTAACCCGGCAAAGGTAAAAACACTGCTTAATGTGGACATTTATGCTATTACCTTGCTGAAGGCTGTAACTGGAGCCAAGTGGACGTGTCTGTCGCTGGGAAGGCTCCCGAATGTGATGTGTGTAATATGCCACTGGAAAGGCTCGTGGACATTATATGTGTGAAAAGCAGTTTATGATAAATAATAAACTGCTGCATTGTGAAAAACCAGGAAGACATTGCATGTGTGCTTTACTTGACCCGGTGCAGCGAGTATCCCCCAGTATGATGACTAGCGCTGCCTTACAATATATATATATATATATATATATATATATATATATATATATATATATATACTGTATATATACACACTACCGTTCAAAAGTTTGGGGTCACCCAGACAATTTTGTGTTTTCCATGAAAACTCGTACTATTATTTATCAAATGAGTTGCAAAATGAATAGAAAATATAGTCCAGACATTGACAAGGTTAGAAATAATGATTTTTATTTGAAAGAATAATTTTCTCCTTCAAACTTTGCTTTCGTCAAAGAATGCTCCCTTTGCAGCAATTACAGCATTGCAGACCTTTGGCATTCTAGCTGTTAATTTGCTGAGGTAATCTTGAGAAATTTCCCCCAATGCTTCATGAAGCCCCTCCCACAAGTTGGATTGGCTTGATGGGCACTTTTTGCATACCATACGGTCAAGCTGCTCCCACAACAGCTCAATGGGGTTGAGATCTGGTGACTGCGCTGGCCACTCCATTACAGATAGAATACCAGCTGCCTGCTTCTTCCCTAAATAGTTCATGCATAATTTGGAGGTGTGCTTTGGGTAATTGTCCTGTTGTAGGATGAAATTGGCTCCAATCAAGCGCTGTCCACAGGGTATGGCATGGCGTTGCAAAATGGAGTGATAGCCTTCCTTATTCAAAATCCCATTTACCTTGTACAAATCTCCCACTTTACCAGCACCAAAGCAACCCCAGACCATCACATTACCTGCACCATGCTTGACAGATGGCGTCAGGCACTCTTCCAGGATCTTTTCAGTTGTTCTGCATCTCAGAAATGTTCTTCTGTGTGATCCAAACACCTCAAACTTTGATTCATCTGTCCATAAAACTTTTTTCCAATCTTCCTCTGTCCAATGTCTGTGTTCTTTTGCCCATATTAATCTTTTCATTTTATTAGCCAGTCTCAGATAAGGCTTTTTCTTTGCCACTTTGCCCTGAAGGCCAGCATCCCGGAGTCGCCTATTCACTATAGACGTTGATACTGGCGTTTTGCGTGTACTATTTAATGAAGCTGCCAGTTGAGGAGCTGTGAGGCATCGATTTCTCAAACTAGAGACTCTAATGTACTTGTCTTGTTGCTCAGTTGTGCAGTGGGACCTCCCACTTCTCTTTCTACTCTGGTTAGAGCCTGTTTGTGCTCTCCTCTGAAGGGAGTTGTAGGAAATCTTCAGTTTCTTGGCAATTTCTCGTATGAAATAGCCTTCATTTCCAACAACAAGAATAGACTGTCGAGTTTCACATGAAAGTTCTCTATTTCTGGCCATTTTGAGAATTTCATAGAACAAACAAATGTAATGCTCCAGATTCTCAATTAGCTCAAAGGAAGGTCAATTTTATAGTTTCTCAAATCAGCCAAACCATTTTCAGCTGGGCTAACATACTTGTGCAAGGGTTTTCTAAACATCCATTAGCCTTATTACACAGTTAGCAAACACAATGTACCATTAAAACACTGGAGTGGTGGTTGTTGGAAATGGGCCTCTATACACCTATGTAGATATTGCAATAAAAACAAGATGTTGGCAGCTAGAATAGTCATTTACCACATTAACAATGTATAGCGTGTATTTCTGATTCAATTAATGTTAGCTTCATTAAAAAAAAATGTGCTTTTCTTTCAAAAGTAATGAAATGTCTAAATGACCCCAAACTTTTGAACTGTAGTGTATATACAGTACAGACCAAAAGTTTGGACACACCTTCTCATTTAAAGATTTTTCTGTATTTTCATGACTATGAAAATTGTACATTCACACTGAAGGCATCAAAACTATGAATTAACACTTGTGGAATTATATACTTAACAAAAAAGTGTGAAACAACTGAAAATATGTCTTATATTCTAGGTTCTTCAAAGTAGCCACCTTTTGCTTTGATGACTGCTTTGCACACTCTTGGCATTCTGTTGATGAGCTTCAAGAGGTAGTCACCGGAAATGGTTTTCACTTTACAGGTGTGCCCTGTCAGGTTTAATAAGTGGAATATCTTGCCTTATAAATGGGGTTGGGACCATCAGTTGTGTTGTGCAGAAGTCTGGTGGATACACAGCTGATAGTCCTACTGAATAGACTGTTAGAATTTGTATTATGGCAAGAAAAAAGCAGCTAAGTAAAGAAAAACGAGTGGCCATCATTACTTTAAGAAATGAGGGTCAGTCAGTCTGAAAAATTGGGAACACTTTGAAAGTGTCCCCAAGTGCAGTTGCAAAAACCATCAAGCGCTACAAAGAAACTGGCTCACATGAGGACCGCTCCAGGAAAGGAAGACCAAAAGTCACCTCTGCTTCTGAGGATAAGTTTATCCGAGTCACCAGCCTCAGAAATTGCAGGTTAACAGCAGCTCAGATTAGAGACCAGGTCAATGCCACACAGAGTTCTAGCAGCAGACACATCTCTACAACAACTGTTAAGAGGAGACTTTGTGCAGCAGGCCTTCATGGTAAAATAGCTGCTAGGAAACCACTGCTAAGGACAGGCAACAAGCAGAAGAGACTTGTTTGGGCTAAAGAACACAAGGAATGGACATTAGACCAGTGGAAATCTGTGCTTTGGTCTGATGAGTCCAAATTTGAGATCTTTGGTTCCAACCACCGTGTCTTTGTGCGACGCAGAAAAGGTGAACGGATGGACTCTATATCCCTGGTTCCCATCGTGAAGCATGGAGGAGGAGGTGTGATGGTGTGGGGGTGCTTAGCTGGTGACACTGTTGGGGATTTATTCAAAATTGAAGGCATACTGAACCAGTATGGGTACCACAGCATCTTGCAGCGGCATGCTATTCCATCTGGTTTGCGTTTAGTTGGACCATCATTTATTTTTCAACAGGACAATGAACTCAAACACACCTCCAGGCTGTGTAAGGGCTATTTGACCAAGAAGGAGAGTGATGCTGTGCTACGCCAGATGACCTGGCCTCCACAGTCACCAGACCTGAACCCAATCGAGATGGTTTGGGGTGAGCTGGACCGCAGAGTGAAGGCAAAAGGGCCAACAAGTGCTAAGCATCTCTGGAAACTCCTTCAAGATTGTTGGAAGACCATTTCCGGTGACTAACTCTTGAAGCTCATCAAGAGAATGCCAAGAGTGTGCAAAGCAGTCATCAAAGCAAAAGGTGGCTACTTTGAAGAACCTAGAATATAAGACATATTTTCAGTTGTTTCACACTTTTTTGTTAAGTATATAATTCCACATGTGTTAATTCATAGTTTTGATGCCTTCAGTGTGAATGTACAATTTTCATAGTCATGAAAATACAGAAAAATCTTTAAATGAGAAGGTGTGTCCAAACTTTTGGTCTGTACTGTATACATATATATATATATATATATATATATATATACACGCACACACTGTACATCCAACGTTCTATATATTGTGATAAACCTCAATACAATAAAGTCATACAATGCAATCAAGACTAGATATAAGCAATCCAACTCATATCTGGTTCACATGTTCAAAAATTCAACTTCTATAAAATAAAATAAAATGTTGTATAGGTTCTGCTCTAGAAATCTATATATACTTCACACTTAAACTAGAGCTACTTAACTTAGATCCCTCATATAAATATCTGAGCAAAGATTTGATTATCCCCCATTTTATCAACTTTCCTAAAGTCCTTCAACCAAACACTGGAAGAACCCAGAACCACCATCTGCTCTAGAATGTCATAACGAGCTAAGCTCAAAATGCAGCTTTAAATATTTTAAAATAATGCAAATATGGGGGCAGGGCCTGGTTCCTCGAGCAGTGACATAACTGGGCCAAACTAAAAATGACACTAATCATGTCTTTTGCTAAATACTAATCCCATAACTAAATATTGTGATAGATCGCTCACTCAGTTGCATACAGAGGTAGACACAGGTACGCTGTCTCTTTAAATCTCTTGTTGGTTTACTAGAATGTGGCATAAACCAACATTAAAGCCATAAAAATAAACAGCTCTCTGGGCAAAATGGGGAAAAACAAACAAAAAAAAGTGGTCACGCACAACACAGTCCTTACGTTAGCAGGGGTCCGCATGGTTCAGGTCAGCTCAACACAAATATGTCTGGAGTTGCCTCCTCAGACTCACTGTACAACCAATGCCTCAGCAGGCCGTGTATTTAAACCCCAGACCACACCATGAGGTGGAGATATGGAGAACAATCTCCCACCCGTTCTATGGTTGTTCTCAAAAAAACATGCCCTTTCACAAATGGTGGATTAACCCTTCTTTGCACATAACATGCTGGAGGAAACTTAACGGTTTTAATTCACTGAAGCTAATAGCCTCAGGTAAACATATCTCCCCTCCAGCACTTTACCAGTGACTTTGTCACATACCCCCCTCCCCTGCCCAAAGTTTTGGCACTTTCACTCGCTAAATAGGGAAATTTTGACAGCGCATCTGCGTTACCATGTAGTTTCCCAGGCCTGTGCCCTACATGAAAATTAAAGTCCTGGCATGCTAGAAACCACCTAGTCACCCAGGCATTCTTCCCCTTCCTTTCCCTCATCCATCTCAGGAGCGCATGATCTGATACTAGCCTGAAATTTTTGGCCTACCAGATAATATCTTAGAGTCTCAATTGCCCATTTGATGACCAAGCACTCCTTCTCTACAATGGCATAGTTCTTTTCACAGGAGGAGAGTTTCCTATTCAGGAATAGGACTGGATGTTCGTCCCCATCTATTTCCTGGGACAACATAGCTCCCTAACCGACCTCGGAGGTGTCAGTCTGAACCACGAACTCCTTAGTGAAGTCAGGCACTACTAAGACTAGCTGTTTATATAGGGCGAGCTTCAACTCCGCTTCAAGGGACCATTTGGCCATCGATGTCTTCGTGCCCTTAAGAAGGTCAGTCAGGGGGACGGCTATCCTGGCGAAATTGGGATAAATCGCCAATAATATCCCAGAATTCCTAGAAATGCCAGAACTTGCTTCTTGGAGTTCGGTTGCAAACAATTTCGGATAGCCTTGACCATATTTACTTGCGGCTTTATTTCGCCCCTTCTGACAATGTAGCCCAAGTATTTTGCCTCTTCTTTATCCATGGCACACTTCTTTGGGTTTATAGTAAACCCTGCCTTCCTTAGTGCATCCAGTTCCGCCTAGACCTTCTATAAATGACTTCCCCAATCCGGGCTGAATATCATAATGTCATCCAGGTAAGCTGCGGCGTACTTTTTGCGAGAGACTAGGATCCGGTCCATGGCCCTCTGGAAGGTAGCTGGGGCTCTCTGCAGACCGAACGGCATCCTGGTGTACTGAGAGCACCCGTCAGGAATAGTGAAGGCCGTCTTTTCCTTGGCACTTGGGGACAGGAAAATCTGCCAGTACCTTTTCGTTAGTTCCAGGGTGGTGATATATATGGCTGACCCTAGCCTCTCAATGAGCTCATCGATGAGGGGCATCGGATATGCGTCAAACTTTGACACCTCATTCAGCTTCCTGTAGTCATTACAGAACCGCCATTCTCCATCCGGCTTCGGCACCAAGACAATGGGACTGTACTAGCCGCTCTTTGACTCCTCGATGACACCCAGGCTCAACATTCTCCTCACCTCTTCGGAGATCACCTCGCGGCGGGCTTCAGGAATCTGATACGGCCTAATATTCACCCTCACATGCGGCTCTGTCAAGATTTCATGCTCGACCACCTGCGTACAACCTGGCAGCTCTGAAAACAGGTCCTGGTTCCATAGAAGCAGCTCTCAGCACTGTTGCTTCTGGGCTGGTAACAGTGTCTCTGCCACTGTGACATTCTCAACTCGGGCTTCAGGATGGGCCCCCAGGCATGTAGCTTCACCGGCTCCCTGTGTCGCCAAGGTTTGAGCAAGTTAATGTGGTACACCTGATACGGCTTTCCGCTTCCTGGTTGGTGGACCTTGTAGTTGACGTCACTCAACTTTTCTACCACCTCATATGGCCCTTGCCACTTGGCCAGGAATTTACTCTCCACCGTGGGGATCAACACCAACACCCGGTCTCCAGGGCTAAACTGCCTCAGTCTCGTCGACCGATTGTAGACCCTTGCCTGGGCCTCTTGTGCTTGAAGGAGGCTCTCTCTTACAATCGGTATCACCTTTGTGATCCGGTCTTGCATCTGGGCCACATGCTTGATGACGCTCCAGTGGGGTGTTACCTCGGCTTCACAGGTCTCTTTCACAATGTACAATAGTCCCAGAGGGTGCCACCCATAAAGCAATTCAAAGGGTGAAAACCCCGTAGAGGCCTGGGGAACTTCCCTAATAGAGAATAGTAAGTAGGGAAGTAGGCAATCCCAGTCTCGGCCATCCTTCTCTACGACTCTCTTAAGCATGGACTTGAGGGTTTGTTGAACCTCTCCATGAGGCCATCCATCTGCAGACGGTACAGACGTCTTGAGTTGTGTAATCTGTAGAGCCTTAGGGTATGTGCCCACGATGCAGATTTGAAGCAGAAATTTCCTGAGCATTTCTGCATCTCCTTGGCAGAAAAAACGCATGCGGATTTTACATGCGTTTTTTCAAGCGTTTTTCCAAGCGATTTTGAGCATCACTTGGAAAAGGGCTTGACAAGGTGGTCACACAATATAAATCCAAGCAACTGGCATGGATTTATATTGTGTGACCAACTTAGAGGAAATTTCTACTATCAAATGCTGCATCGAAAGTAAAAAAAAGAATTAAAAAGTAAAAAGAAATAAAAAACCTTATATTCACCTCCCAGTGGGCCCCGGTCTCCTCCCGGCCGCGTCCTTTCTCCTCGGCGTCCCGTGGTGTACTGGCTGGACCTGCGATGACATCATTTAGTCAGCTGATGGTCACGCAACCATCACCTGACCGATGACGCTAGCGGTCATGTGACCATCAGCTGACTAAATGACGCCGAGGAAACGCATTAAATCTGCATCGTGGGCACTCAGCCTTACACAACTCCCTTATTACTTTGGACCTGAAAGAAGTTCCCTGGTCTATCAAGAGCTCCTTCGGCAAGCCCGTCCAGGAAAAAATACGGATTAGTTCTCGTACTATACTCCTGTCAGAGGAGTTTCTCAACGGCACTACCTCCGGGTACCGGGTTGCGTAGTCCATCACTACTAGGATGTACTGGTGCCCCCTGGTGGACTTAACCAGGGGCCCAACAAGGTCCATGGCAATCCGGTCAAATGGGACCTCTATAATGGGCAATGGCACTAGGGGACTGCGGAAGTGGGATACTGGAGCGGTTAGTTGAGAGGTAGGGCAGGATCGGCATAAATTAACAATGTCTCGGTGACATCCAGTCCAGTAGAACATCTGCAGGACTCGCTCTTGAGTTTTGTCTACTCATAGATGCCCACCCAAGACATGTGAATGGGCCAAATCTAATACCCTACGTCTATAGGGACCCGGCACAACCAACTGCTCTATCACTTCCTCTCTAGGTTTAGTTACCAGATAAAGCAGTTCCTCATTCAGTGTAAAATATGGGAACCTGGTGTCAGCCCCCGGCTCTTGAGCAACCCCATTTATTACAGTCATATTATCATATGCATTTTTCTTTGTTAGATCCTGCATTTGAGCAGTACCAAAATTCCTCCCAGAAACCTCCAACTCAGGAATTTCAGCCTCTTGGGTCCCCCTCTTGTCCTTGTCACCGACAAGGACTTACAGGGGGAATTAATTTGCTTCTGACAGCGATGAGGATTCAACATGGTGGAACCGTCTCTTGTCTGCATCACATAGTACACCTGCTTTCCCCCATAAAACCCAGAACAGGATAAAGTCCCGCCCTATTATAGCAGGTGTAGCAGGCCCTCAACCACCCCAACCTCATGGGACTCAGCCCCACAGTTAGTTTTTATTGTCACGCGGTAGTCCTTGGCGTCCCCGTGGATACAGCAGACGCCCACGTAATTCCCTGGGAACAACTGGTGGGGGAGTGTGGCCTTTACCAGGGTCACCAAACTTTCTGAGTCCAGGAGTCCCGACACTAACACTCCATTTATGCTCACGGGACATGACTGTGGCCTCTCACAGGGCTGATAGTCCACACTGTAGGCGGGGTGGGCATAGTATGAACAGCGTCTTCCTACGCTGTAGCCCATCTGCTCAGAGGACATAGGACAATGGGCGGCTATGTGTCCAGGACCGTGACACTTCCAGCAGATCAAGTCTTTCCCAGTAGCTTTCGGCAGACCCTCAGCGACCCTTTGGGACCTCGGACTTCCCCTAGTGGTGGCTCTACTACCCCTCTTTTGAGACTCAGGCTATCTCTGGGTTCCCCAGTATGGGGATGCAGCACCTCACGGCTTCCTTAGGGACCTATTGACCACCTGGTACCTTTCTACAAGGCCGACCAGGTCTTCCGCATTCCGGGGGGGTCTCCCTGAGCAACCCAGGTCTGCACGGGCCTAGGGAGGGAGTGAATAAATCTGTCCATCACGACCCATTCTACCATCTGCGCTGGGGTGGAGGACTCTAGCTGCAACCACTTCTATACAAGATGTAGAAGGTAGAACATTTGCGAGCGAGGGGGTTTATTACCATAATACGCCCAGTGGTGAACTATTTGGGCTCTGATTGACATAGTCATTCCAGCACGTGCCAGTATCTCAGTATTTAACTTTGAATAATTCTGTGCATCCTGTAAGGCCAGATCATAATAAGCCTTTTGGGGCTCACCAGTCAGATAGGGCACCAGCACCTCTACCCACTGCTCCGGCAGTATCTTCTCCCACTCTGCCATCCTCTCAAACACAGTCAAAAACGCTTCCACAACATCGCCCGAGGTCATTTTTTGCATGGCTTGTCTTACCACTTTCTGAACGTATGAGTCATCACATGGAGTTAGGGAGGCGCTGCTGGCCTCGCACGAACTGCTTCTGGGAGCAATTCCATCTGCTGCTGCTGCTGTCGGAGATGGTCTTGTTACTGCTGCTACTGTTGGCGGATCTGTTGCAATTGCAGCTTGCTTGTCTCCTCCTGAGCTTTCACCAGGTGCTTGATCAGGTTCTCCATGTTGTATGTCATCGTTTCTTGGGGATCTTCCCCGCACTTCTACCACCACCTGTGGTAGATCGCTCACTCAGCTGCACACAGAGGTAGACACAGGTACATTGTCTCTTTAAATATCTTGTTGGTTTAGTAGAATGTGGCATAAACCAACATTAAGTCCATAAAAATAAACACAGCCCTCTGGGCAAAACGGGGAAAAAACAAACAAAAACAAAGTGGTCAAGCACAACACAGTCCTTGCGTTAGCAGGGGTCCACCTGCTTAGAGTTTAGCAACTCCACATGGTTCAGGTCAGCTCAACACAAACATATCTGGAGTTTGCCTCCCCAGACTCACTGAACAACTAATGCCTCAGCAGGCCATGTGTTTAAACTCCAGACCACACCCTGAGGTGGAGATATGGAGAACAACCTCCCACCCCCTCTATAGTTGTTCTTAAAAAAACACGCCCTTTTACAAATGGTGGATTAACCCTTCTTTGCACATAACATGCTAGAGAAAACTTAACGGTTTTAATTCACTGAAGCTAATAGCCTCAGGGAAACATATCTCCCCTCCAACACTTTACCTTTGTCACAATATATTGAAATATAGATAAAGAATATATATATATTTAAAATTTTAAAAACATCTGAATTTATTCAGTATGTTGATGAGCGCCATGTGTAGAAATAGCCACACATACACGCCTTGGCATGCTATCAAGTAAAGGGGTTGTCTGGCCTTAGGCTACAAGTGCACTGCGTGCTGTGAGGATTTTCCGGTGCCGATACCAGGAGCTGGCAGTCATGTGACAACAATTATGTTATTTTCATACTTCTAGCCACATTCCAACTAGACTGTGTCCGGCCTCGCTCAATATACTTGCATAGAACGCTAGCCGAGCCCATCTAGTCAGCACCTGACGAGATGTATGCAAATCACATACTTGCGGTCATGCCCCAGCAGCTCTCAGCGCCAGCACTGGAGAACCCTCCCAGCACAGGCTGTGAGGATTCACAAGTCTGCAGTCACGTAGAGTAACTGCCGACTTGTAGACTAAGGCTGGATAACCTCTTTAAGATATCTAAACTATGTAAGAGCCAAGATATGCAGGATTACATAAGAAATACTCTAGAAATTGTAGAGTGCCTGCGGGGCATTGAAGAAGATATAAAGAATTTCCATGTTGCTGCACTACTACTACTACCAGAAAGCCATGTATGGCACAGGCATGTTTCACAGATAGAATAAGAAACTTAGTTTAAAAACAACTTGTTGATGGTATTACAGTTGATCTGTGTAATCAGACAATGAAATGTAGTAGCTGTCTTAAAGGGAAAACGTCAAGAAAATACTTTCCTAAGAATAATACTAGAAAATCAGAACAGCTTCTGCACTTAATACACACGGATGTTTGTGGTCCAATGAGTACTCAAACTCCTGGAAAGAAGAGATATTTTCTCACATTTATTGATGATTATTCAAGATATATAATTGTCTATCTGTTTCACAGTAAAGATGAAGTTTCAGAGAAACTTGAAATATATCTGGCTGAAGTATATAACAAATTTGGGAGAATGCCAAAAATTCTGTGTGCAGTTAATGGAACTGAATGTGCAGATATGTAGAAAAACCGCGCCAAAAAGATTGGAATGCCGTTAATAGAGTTCTTCGATATTTGAGAGAGACTCAACACATAAATTTAAGGATATCTGCAACAGGAGATCTAAAACTCACAGGATATGTGGATGCAGACTGGGCTGCTGGGCTTAAGTGATCGTAAATCGACAAGCGACTATTTGTTCAAGCTTGGAGAAAGTTAAATTTCTTGGTCTAGCATAAAGCAGGTGTCTGTAGCCTTGTCATCTACAGAAGCAGAGTTTGTGTCTGCAGCCCATGTAAGTCAAGAAGTCATTTGGTTAAACCAATTATTAGGCAATCTTGACAAGCCATCAACTCAACCGACGGTAATTTATGAAAACAACCATGGATGCAAGGATGCATTAAACTTGCATGCAGTGAGAAGATCAATGATAGAACCAAGCACATTGAGGTTGAACATCATCACCTGCGTGACTTGATAGAACGTGGTATAATTGAGTTTGTGTATTGCGAGAATCATCAGATGATAGTTGATATTTTGACAAAGCCACTTCCAAGAGCCAAGTTTGTAGAATTCATAACCACTATGGGACTAACAGGATAAGTAGTTGTTGAGTGGGGGTGTTCTAATAATGCTTATTATATGATATATTGCATCAACTACTAGTGTTATATTGCCAATAATATACTGTTAAAAAACTCTAAAAAATCAGGAATTTCCTGTTCACTCAGTATGTGTAGCTGGAGTACATTTTACTTTTACTTAGCAAGCTGGCAGACAAGATGCTAAGATCCTAAGCTACAAGTATAAGAAATACCAGTTGTAAGCTGTGTTATCTTTGTTCCTGAATAAATATATTTTCACTGTTGAACGGCTGGACAGTACAGAGATTAATCAGCTGCCAACATGCAGGCTGCTCACTGTATGTGTTAAAAAAATAGCTCCTGGGACAATTTGGAGAAATGGCCATACCACTGGTTTCACCAAATCAATGTAACAATGAACTGTTAATGTACCTGGAATTAAGGCTGGAGGGCCTGGCTACCGTACATTATGCCAACCCACACTATTATCCTGGGAGTAGGACCAGTATGAATTTCTTTTGTGAATCAGTGTGAAGAAGTGACACCATCGCGCCACCTGATGTCTCATGTGTCATCCTGAACTCTAGCAGGCCACAAATGATGCGCCCCCTGGGGCCATGGGATACTCGGTAGCCGGGCCGGTCGGTTCTATTTGGGGTAGTCACGGCGGCAGTGACCCGGTCCGTGGCCCAGGGCGGTCAACAAACAGAAAGTCAATTGGGGGAATAAAGAAAAGGGAATAAAGTTTGTGACGCCACCAGTGGTATGCGGCTATATGTGGCCGCCGCTGCTATTCAGATCCACTGGGGCTGTTGGTGACGCAGCAAAGATGGTTCAGCTCTCCACAGGCAGAGCTAAGCCCCAGGGCAGTATATAGGCCTTGATGAGGTAGATGTAGTACAAGGCAGGTGGCGTAGTAATTAAGTCAAGGACACAGCGGGGTGCAGTCTTCAAGTATTTACTCACAGTTATCAAGATGCTCCAGGTTACAATTGCGGGATTATACCCGCCCACGTTGTCCTGTGTCCTCTGGGGAAGTGATCCAGCCAACTCTCAGATAACTTGGGTGCACTTGAACGGGACCCCCCCTTCTTGTGTATCTTCCCAGGTCCTCTGTCTCTCTGCCCTGGCTCTCTCTCCTGCCCTACACCTCACACACAGTGTCCCGAGCCAGTGGCCCCAGGCCTTGTTGGGCAACGTCCGGTCTGTCCCCTTTGTCCTATATGGCCACCTTTTCAGCGAATATGTGTGGTTGTTGGTTACAGCACTTGAAGATACCGCAACCTCCGGTTTGCTAGCTGAGTCTTGCAGTCTTCCACTAGTCTGGGGCCAGTCCCCTTCTGCGGCTTGATCCCTCCACGGTCAGCGTGAACTCGGGCACACGGGTGGCATCCCGCACTCGCCATGCCCCTAGGATCCCTTCCAATTCTGGAGCCTTTCTCACTGCTCCGGTGTTCTCTCCTCACTCTCCTCCTGGGCCTCTCTGACTGGGCCCTACTCCTCACGCAACTCCTCTGGAACTCCTCTCAACTCCTGCTCCAAGGATTGGAGCCAGGAAAATGGACCCTTCTAGATGTTTCTACCCTTCTTTTATACTGTTCTGTCAGTGCTCCCCCAAACTACTTTCTCCACCCACCGCCTCTACTTAGTTCCACCTTCCTAACAGGGACCAGGCCTGTGCTCTCCCTAATGAGCTATCTGGAACTTCCCTTATGAGGTGGTGTAGTGTTGGATGTGAGTGTTTGGTTCCCGGGTAGTGCTCCCTCCTTACCTGAGAGTGGGGTACCACACCTCTGGCTGAGATGCAGTACCTCTGTGGCAACTGGACCCGCAGGGGCGCCACACAGACATAAAGTGGCCTGTGCCCTGCCAGAGCAAGTAGATAAGCAAGGGATTGATAGCTCTCTGCTTTGCCACAGATTTTGCATCCTGAAGACGTGAATAGTCCCAAGTCTGCTCATCCAGCTTTTGCCAGAATTGCTAGATAAGCATCTGGCACTGGGTTTCTGACGCTAAGGTCCCATTCGCATCCTATTTTTTGTGTATGTTAAACATATCGTCGAGGAAAATCTCCCAACATATATATATGCTAAATGGAGGCTGTGACAGAGACACAGAGACAGTGGCATCCACCACCTATAGACAACGATGGTATCATTTCAACGAATATTTCACAAGCTTTTCAAGACTTGTCTGTTAAACTCATGCCATACTAGTTATGTCATGCTATAACCTGCAGCAACCAGGTATGATAACAATTCCTTGTTTTCTTTTTTTATGGTTTTCCTTTTCAATCTATTTCCTATCATCGACTTTTATTATAATAATTTATTAGAAATCTAAAAAATTAAACTTCCTTCTTTTAAAATAGGCTGTACCCATTGCAGGAAGATCTTCTTAGCCTTGGAAATGTGTCATCTGAGATGACTAAGCATATACTGCAGGATTTGGTAACATTTTTTCATGCCATCGATAAGAATTCACTAAATCCCATCTAGTGTATTTGTCAGACTTGGCACTGTTCAGTGTAGCCTGATATATGCTGCAGAGTACCATTGGCTATAGAAAGGAACACGAAGTCCTTGGACATCTCTGCATGTTTGGTTTTCTGTTATGTGGCAGTTTTAATACAGTTTTTTCCCAGAACTGCTGCTGGACGGATACTTTGCAGTTTACGTACTACTAAGCTCATTTTATATATACTTTTGAGCTTAGTGGCTTAGAGTAAATTGGCTCAGGAAAAGATTTCACAAGTGCCTGGTCCTATATTCAGTAATATCAAAAAAAATTGTTACTAAATCCCTTTATCTAAAACTTCTAACATAGTATCAGCCCAAGTCTTGGATTGTGCAGTTTGCGTAAAGACCATTGGAATTTCCCCAGTGCTAAGTCTCACTGAGCCAGCTAGTAGCCTCCACATGGAGAAATGGGACTCTAACAGGTAATGTGGTCAAGAATCCCACTACAGACTTGAGCTGTAGGCTCCCCCCCGTACTGATGCTCACTTGGCTCAGTATATGTGAGGTAGTAATCTCATAATCCTCTTGTACTTACTGGTGGTTTAGTTACGCGTAATTTATAATAGTTTGATCTTTACTGTAATGGACATCAGAATTTCATGCGCTGACTTCTGGGGTGAGCTTGTGCTTTGACTCAGTGCCCACACTGACCATGACGAGCCGTAGTATGAAGCTTTCAAAGAAGAACAGGGCAGCAACGGCCCAGTGTTGGTTGGACTTTTTTTGTACCTTCTACTGGAATTCCAAATTCATAGACATGCCCTATTGTTGCAGAGCTAAAAAGAAGCCAATCAACCAAACTGAATAATAAAAAAACATATATGTTTCATGGGTTAGTGGCTTATAGGGAATCCGTCAGCAGGTTTTCCCTATTTAATCTGAGAGCAGAATAATATATGAGCTGAGAGCCTGATTCCAGGGATGTGCCACTTACTAAGCTGTGTGTTGTACTTTTAATACAATTTGTATTTTATCAGCAGGAGATTAACATTTCAAGACTGCATCTCCTGTGCCAGCAATACCCAAAAAACAGGAGTAAATCGTCCATATGAAGAATATCACAATTTTTTATTAAATTAACAAAATACATAGGCAAACACATATACAATACATAATTAGACATGATCAGTAGCGCAAATCAGGTGTTAGAGAGCATGACACCCACTAACCATTGTAGACTGGGATGGGATGAGCATATACCTACATGTACTGAAATAAAGTGCTGGTGCTAAAAGTATTCATTCACAATAACTTCTGTGTCTGCAATCTGCATAGTACATCAAAATGGCTCTATCACTGAGTGCTTTGTGATAGTTATCACCTTATACTACATGCAGTCACAAAGACAACAGATAAGAGGCTCTTACCCACAAGTAACCCATGTGGGATGTCACATCAGCAGCCCCAACGCACGTTTCTGTTCTCTTTGTCTAATTATGTATTGCCTATGTATTTTGTTAATTTAATAAAAAATCTGATATTCTTCATATGAATAATTTACTTTAGTTTTTTTGGTATTGCAGTCAGGGAGTGTTGATAGTTGACATTATTGTTGGCCCTGATACTGATAGGCATAGGGCCTTATTTACATAATGAAATTACTATGTATTCTGTTATATGGATATTGTAGCAATCTCCTGTGCCAGGCAGTCCAGCTATTCTGTTTAATCCTGCCCCCGCCACTGATTAGCAGCTTGCTGTATACTGTACACAGGAAGCTGCTAATCAGGTGTGTGAGCAGGGTTATACACTGCCCAGAAGTCTTATTGCTCTGCTACGTCTACATCAGACACAACAGGGATTCTATCAAAACTGCACCAAGCAGCCCAGTAAGTGACACATCGCTGGAATCAGGCTTTCTTACCATATATTATTCTGCTCTCAGATCATACAGCAAAAACCTTCCTTTAAATATTATTTACAACTAAGTCTTTTTACGGCGCTATAGAAAATCTGCCGCGCAGTTGATTGTGTAGCTGTGGGTCAGGTTTCTGGCTGTTAGAATTCCTTTTGTATTTTATGGTTGGAGTGGTGTCCCCTCCGAGCACCCATCACTACAGAGTGCCGTGCATCCTCTTCCGTCATAAAGTGCTTATTTGGGCTTGGAGGACCAGATCATATATTGAATAATGAGAGATCACCATATAATAAGATCATTATAAAATGAGATGACATATTTCTGGAATAATACATTTCTGGTATGTGCCTTCCATGCACTTTATGGATGGGAAATAAAATATTATACCTGTAGAATGTAATGGTATTGTTGTGCTCTGTTAACGTCTCAGTAGGGTAAGTCAGACACATCCTGCCTTGTTTTGATGTGTTCAACGTGCTCTGAATATTTTTTTGCACAATCCATATTAATGCTAATTTAAAGCAACCCTTAACCCCTGAACCTGAATGTGACAATAGATGTATATTCACCCTACCTGGTGCCCTTTATTCTGCTGCCACTGCCTCTCTCTATCATGTTGCTGCATCATTCCTACATTATAGGATCCATTGCAGATTTCATAAAAAATGTCAGACAAAATAGTGCAGGTAAAGGGACAGACGGCATGATGGAAACCAGTTAGGCTGTATTATAGTCAATTGGGTCAGCACTACCAACTATGAAAAAAAAGATAAAGATGGTAAATTACATGAGTCAATAGTCCCATAGTTGTAATCATGTATAATATCTGTGTAAACATTATATAGCTATAAAAAGTATATGAAGTAAAGCAACAGACCTCTCCATCCATGAGTAATTAACAGCAATCAAAGATCCTAAAGAAACTTCTGCTAAAATATTATTTTCAATCGGATCTGATCTGCAGTACCTGGCAACGCCACTAAACAATGGACGGAGCTGTGGTCTTCTGGCCTTACATTTACATCCGGCTGCCAAAGGAGGGGATAACAGCTGATCGGTGGGAGTGGTGAGTGTCGGACCCCCACCAATCTGATATTGATGACCTAGCCTAAGTTTAGCTGAACAATATAAAGTACTTTGAAACTCCTTTAAATAACACCTACCTGATAGCCATCTTTTTGCATCCAAAAGCCCTTATCCATCCAGCAATGCTGTTCCTGACTTTATATAGAAGTACACAGTTTTATTATTTTTTTTATCCATTGAAGAATAGTATTGTGCCATGCTTCATCATATGCCGTATGATTTAAGATTCTCTACTTGATACATTGCTTCCTAGAAAAAGTCCAGTGCGGCAGGATGACACCTTATGACAGCACAGAGCCCAAGGATCTAGGATATGAACCCAAGGAGACCACTAGGAGCCCATGTTTGTTGGAAAATGACCATATGACGCATAGTCACTTCTCAAGGACAAGCCATGAGTCGGGATAGTCGAGAAGTCCGAGGTCAATAGCCAGCAGGGTACGTCATAAACATAGGGGAGAGACAAAGGAGCAGTCAGACAATGGTCCAAGGTCAAAATACTGGGAGGATAGCGGATCAGAGCAAAGGGGTTAAACAGACGGATGGTCAGAACGAGGTCCAAAGTCAGGCAATGAAAAATCATCAAGCAAAACACTAGGCACAGAGAAAACCAACCACACTTAGCTGTCAGCTGTAGCTCCAGCTATCTGGGACTGACAGCTCAGTTAAATAGCTGAGCAATAATGGGAACTCAGAGCACTTGACGAAAGCTCAGCACCTCCCGGTCTCAGATTGGGTGGCAGAGCTGTCAATCAAAACACAGACAGCTCAACATGCCCGTGCACCAGACTGGACAACTGAACTGTCAATCACTGCACAGACAGCTCAACACTGAATAGTGGAATTGTTACAGACCAGATTTGGCACTTACTTTTTTCTCGCTGCTCCCCTGAGTAATCCATTTCTTATTTTTTATAAATCTGCCAGAAAGTTCTGGAGATATGGGCCTCTTTTATTTAGTACTATTTTTTTTGGTCTTTCTAAAAGGTCATGTCTTATGTCCTCTCTGCATAATTACCCTGGGAGCCACACCCACTTGAAAAGACTATAAAAATTAGCACAAAATAAAAAGGCCAAACATCTATGGAACTGTAAGGTGGATTTTACAAAAATCAAAAAGCGGAGAGCTCAGGGGAGCAGTGCAAATAACATAAGAGCAAATACTGGCCACTTTTGGCCTGTTGCCAGGTCTTCTTAAGAGTCCCTTTAAATGCGCTGATACTCAAGGAATGAGCGATTATCAGCTGATGTACACATGCTGTTGGGTGACTGGATCGTTTATGCAGCTATAAAAAAAACAAAACAAACAAACAAAAAAAATCGATATTGGCAGCAACATGGGATGAGCTGTCGATAACGTGATACTGATTGGAACGATTGTGGCCTGAGTAGATAGACCGATAAACAAGTGTGTATAGTCGATCCACACTCGGGCTGAGGTCGGCCAGTCTAAATGCAAAAATTATACCAAAAGAAGTGGAGGATGTTGACTTGTAAAGATTTTTAGCTAAATTCCATAAAGGTTTTATCGTATAATGAAGGAGTCAGTGAGGAACTTCAAAAGAACGATTAATAATAGCAGCTAATACTCTACCAGGCCAGCACCATAGTATAAATCCTATAGATATAGGTCCCTGGGTTACTATAATTGTCCTTGGCCAATATTCCCAAATCTTATAAATGACAGATAATAAAACATAAGCGGGACAGACAAGCCTGCTGGCGGCTGTGGCGAGTCCTAGTAATCTAGTTTACTTCTCTGTAAACATACATACTAATGAGACCCACTGCCTGTCAGTTGGCCTGTGCAATGTAAGGGCGGTATGAGGGTATACCCAAGGATGCATCATTGCAAAAATGAAAAAAAAAAGTGTATTTGCAGGTATTAATAGTATAAATTCTGTAAAATTCCAATGGATATTTAAAGCACAGTTCCACATAATTTACCACATTTATACATGGATGCAATCAACTAGTTAAACTGTAGGAGTAGATAATATAGTGTTTGTAGCCATAAAGAACTTTTATTTTATTTTATCCTGCCTGCACCACAGGCTGATTAATATGCCCTATAGTTATAATGGTGGGCAGTACAGATTTATGTTCGGATTCTTCAGCAGACCTTTATTTGTGGTTAATTTTATACAACAGTTATAATTAAATCCACAATATCAATATTCATTTACAATAATCTAAGGAGGAGGTTTCCTTTTACATATCGTCTCGCATATCACTTTGATATGTCAAAAGATGTAAATGGTGTAAGTATTTCCCTATGACTCCCAACTTGAAAAAAGGTCCTATGAGGTTCCTTTGGTGGGGTGCATACTTGCCAACATTTTTGGGGACTTTTAAGCTCCACTCCAGTTTCACCCACACCCCTCCTGGCAAAGCCTCACCCATCTGGTAACTTGTCTGTCCACCCAAAACAGCCAATTTTAGGTGGTATCTACAATGAAGGAAATAATTATTTGATCCCTTGCTGTTTTTGTAAGTTTGCCCACTGACAAAGACATGAGCAGTCTATAATTTTAAGGGTAGGTTAATTTTAACATTGAGAAGTAGAATATCCAAAATAAATCAAGAAAATCACATTGTATAAATTAGATAAATTTATTTGCATTTTGCAGTGAGAAATAAGTATTTGATTCCTCTGGCAAACAACACTTATTACTTGGTGGCAAAACCCTTGTTGGCAAGCACAGCAGTCAGATGTTTTTTGTAGTTGATGATGACGGTTGCGCACATGTCAGGAGGAATTTTGGTCCACTCCTCTTTGCAGATCATCTCTAAATCATTACGATTTTGAGGCTGTTGCTTGGAAACTCGGAGCTTCAACTCCCTCCATAAGTTTTCTATGGGATTAAGGTCTGGAGACTGGCTAGGCCACTCCATGACCTTAATGTGCTTCTTTTTGAGCCACTCTGTTGTTGCCTTAGCTGTATGTTTTGGGTCATTGTCTTTCTGGAAGACCCAGCCATGACCCATTTTTAATGTCCTGGTGGAGGGAAGGAGGTTGTCACTCAGGATTTTACGGTACATGGCTCTATCCATTCTCCCATTGATGCGGTGAAGTAGTCCTGTGCCCTTAGCAGAGAAACACACCCAAAGCATAATGGTTCCACTTCCATGCTTGACAGTGGGAATTGTGTTCTTTGGGTCATAGGCAGCATTTCTCTGCCTCCAAACACGGCGAGTTGAGTTAATACCAAAGAGCTAAATTTTTGTCTCATCTGACCACAGCACCTTCTCCCAATAACTCACAGAATCATCCAGGTGTTCATTGACAAACTTCACACAGGTCTTCACATGTGCCTTCTTGAGCAGGGGGAACTTGCGGGCACTGCAGGATTTTAAACCTTTAAGTGTAATGTGTTACCAATGGTTTTCTTGGTGACTGTGGTCCCAGCTGCCTTGAGATCATTAACAAGTTCCCCCGTGTAGTTTTAGGCTGATCTCTCATCTTTATGATCAAGGATACCCCATGAGGTGAGATTTTGCATGGTGCCCCAGATCGATGTCGATTCACAGTCATTTGGTATTTCTACCATTTTCTTACTACTGCACCAACAGTTGTCTCCTTCTCACGCAGCGTCTTACTTATGGTTTTGTAGCCCATTCCAGCTTTGTGCAGGTCTATGATCTTGTGCCTGACATCCTTAGAATGCTCTTTGGTCTTGCCCATGTTGTAGAGGTTAGGGTCTGACTAATTAATTGAGTGTAACATACCTGGCGGCATCCTTGCATAGTGGTCCATCTCCCACTGTGCAAGAGCGCGCACTTGATTTCCAATCCAGACTATCACTCTGGCTTTCCTCCATGCTGTCTGCTTGCCTCTGTTTCTTCTGCTTAAGGGCGGCGCCCGATCACTTCCTGCTTCTTGTAGCTGCTGCGGGCACACCCCTTGTGCGTCCTCAGCCTATTGCTGTCTGTCACCTGGTATTTAACCCAGCTCTTTCCTGGAATCCTTGCCTGAGCATCTTGTTCTGTCAGTTGGCCTTTGGTCGCTGACATGCCAGGTCCTTTCCTGTTCCCTGCCTTAAGGTATCAGTTCCCGTGTCTGAACTGTGTCCTGTCTGTGCACTCTAGCCTGCTACCTGTCTGAACACGCTCTTAGCCTGTTCATCCTGCCTTCTAGGGGCTGCATATGACGCGCCCCTGGGCCTGTGTCGCGCTGCGGTGCGCACGCGGGAGCTTACCCGGAGCCGGATCCGTGGAGGGTTGTAGTCTCGTGGCGGTGACCCGGTCCGTGCCCAGGGAGTCAAACTGGACGGCAGTCTACTAGTAGTAAATAGTTGATGACTACGCCACCCGTTGAGTGCAGCCAGGGAGCTGCTGCTGCGGGGCAGACCGCTGAGGCCGATGGTAGGATTATGCAGCGTGATAGTATAACCCCCAACGGGAGGGGTATGGTCTCAGGGCAGCCGACGTGGATGATGGGGGTAGCAGGAACCACTCAGAGACGGTACGGTGTAGTTCAGGGTCTTTACTGGTAACAACGATAGACCCTCCCGGAGTACTTGCTAGCGAACGGGGCCTGGTCAGTCCTTGAGCAGATGGGATCTCCCCTGGCCAGGCGTAGTTGTAGGCCTCCCAAACTGACTGTACTCTTCTGGCTACCTTGCTAGAAGCTGATGTAAGTAGCCCACGTCCCTGAGTGTACCGTGTGGTGCTCACCCGTATGGCCGGTGACTCGGGGCCTTCTAATGGCTTCCGCTCCACGATGGCGGTGCTGGTCCCACGCGTGTGACCGTGCCTTCGGGCTTCTGGGCCAGAGGACCTGAAATCCCCTGCCTGACGGATTCTGCTGCTGGGTAGGAGTTAGTCCCCACAGCCTCGGACTCCGGGTCTGGAAAGAAGTCTTCTTAGTCAGGGCGAGCTCTGCAGCTGCCAGCCCCTGACTCCTTGTAACTCTGCTGTTTCCTATGCTGCTTCTTGTCTCTACTCCACTTGTCTGACTCACCCTGCCTCAGCCCCGGGTTTATACAGGGGAAGTTCTTCCCCTCCCAAGACTGGGCAGGAGGTGTGGCATGCACAGGATCCCTGACCAAAGGACCTCCCACCTGCTCTCAGACATAACATTACATTACTGTGGAAAACCAGACCCCTGGGGTGCCACATTCCCCCCTAGTGAAATTTAGTACTCCGGGACTAAACACATTTAGAAAAACATAACAAGGCAAAAACATTAATAATACAATAAGAAAACATATAAAGATGGTTACGGCGTGTCCGCAACCGGGTGCAGTCTCTGAAGAGAGCAAGGTGTCCATTTCACCAACACAGGGAGACGTAACCAGGTAGGGGTCTGTCCTACCCCGAGTCCTTAACAGTCTCTAGTCCATCCTGGGTTACGCTCCAACTATGTACAAGGATTCCCGGTAAATCCACCAAGGATTCCTAAAAATAACTAGAAACACAAAATTATACACAAGCAACAAGACACAGAAAAACATAAATAAAACAATTTATACACTTTAAATTCTCCAGCGTGCGGGTAACTGGCCTCTAGTGGCCCGAGTGGACCTACGGAGCTGACTGTCTGGCCCTGAACTACAGGGTGTAGGAGCTGTCAAGGGTAAACTGGGCAGCTGTCTACCGGCTCTTTGTCTCACTAGGGGTACGGCAGGCTCACTATAAGCAGAGGGTTGATTCTCCTGTTCTGCTTGTGTGGAGTCTTCTGCCTCCTGGACCGGCTGTTCTTCCAGCTCTACCCGTTGCTCCGTAGGTTCTTGGGATGATGGTTGGAGGAAGGTGAGTACGGGTACCACAACTGCACCATTGACTTGAGTCCAAGACTGAGGGAAGTCCCCGAGCACGGTACTAACCATATCTTCCCTTTCTTCCACGGGTCGATGGTCTTCTTGTTCCTCTTTAGGGTTCCTCAGTTGTTCGGGACACTTCTTCAGGTGGTCCCGGGATACAATGGCTGTGGTTTCCCCTCCGTCTTTACTGATGGTACAGACCTTCGGGTTCTCGTGGCTTGAGGGCAGTACGGTGTACGGGTCCTTCTCCCACTGGTCGTCCAACTTGTGGAGCCGTCTCTTCCTCTTCAAGACCTGCTCTCCGGGTACCAGGGGAACAGCGGGAGCATACTGGTTGTAAGTTTTCTCTTGTCTTTCCCTAGCCTGACAGAGACTTCGCTCCACGCTCTCCTGTACTCTCCGGTACTGCTGCTGCCTCTCTGTGTCCCAGTCTGTTTCTGGTGAAGTGTCCTCGGGGGTCAGGACTCCCATTTCCAGGTCAACAGGTAACTTACCAGGTCTTGCCCTCATTAGGTAAGCCGGGGTACAGTTGGTGGAACCTACCGGGATGTGGTTGTATAGGTCCACCAGATCGGGCAACTTTTCAGGCCACAGACTGCGTTCTTCCAGGGGCAACGTTTTTAGAAGATCCATTACCACCTGGTTCATTTTTTCACAAAGTCCATTAGTCTGCGGATGGTAGGGTGTCGTCCTTATCTTCCGGCAGCCATACAGATTGCAGAATTCCTGAAAGACCTCCGCTTCAAAGGCAGGTCCCTGGTCCGTCAGCACTTGGTCCGGGTACCCGTGTGGACGGCAGAAGTGCTGCTGGAAGGCTCTAGCTGCTGTTTGAGCCGTTAAGTCCTTGACGGGGACGACAACCAAGAACCGGGAGTAATGATCCACGATGGTTAACGCGTAGACGTAGCCACTTCTGCTTGGGGTCAGTTTTACATGATCCAAGGCTACCAGTTCCAACGGTTGCCGGGTGACGATGGACTGCAGGGGAGTCTTCTGGCTGGCTCGGTCCTTCCTTCTCAGGTTGCACGGGCCACAATCTCTGCACCACTTCTCGATGGTTCCCCTCATGCCTACCCAGTGGAACCGCTCGCGCAGCAGGAACTCCAGCTTTTTCCACCCAAAGTGTCCAGCTCCGTCGTGGTATGCCTCCATCACCATGGCTGCGTCTCTTCGTGGCACCACTACTTGCCAGAGTAATTCATGCGTCCGGGAGTTAACCATTCTGCGGCACAACTTCCCTTTGTAAAGGAACAGTCGACTCTTCTCTGCCCATAGTTGTTTGGCTTCCTCCGGAGCGTCTGGTTCAAGGCGAGCCTCCGGCCGAGTCAGCATCTCCTTCACCAGTCGGACGGCAGGGTCGCTGTCTTGCGTTTCCGCCCAGTTGTAGTGGGGTAAGGGGTTCAACGTAGCAGCCTGCTTACTCCTTACCCGGTGGGAATACTGAATAGTCCCATGACGGTGGAACGCAGGGAGTTCAACTTCTTCCAGTCCCTCCGGATCTTCTCCTCCGTCCGGCAGGTTGGGCATCCTGGACAGGGCGTCCGCGTTGGTATTGGAGCGTCCTGCCCGGTATTTAATTGTGAACTCATAGTTGGACAGACGGGCCATCCACCTCTGCTCCAGGGCACCGAGTCTTGCCGTGTCCAGGTGTGTCAGCGGGTTGTTATCCGTGTACACGGTGAACCGGGAAGAAGCGAGGTAATGCTTAAAGCGCTCAGTGATTGCCCATACTACGGCCAGGAACTCTAACTTAAATGAGCTGTAATTCTCGGGGTTCCTTTCGGTGGGTCGCAGTTTTCGGCTGGCGTAGGCGATTACTCGTTCCTTCCCCTGCTGGATCTGGGACAGTACGGCTCCTAGCCCGATGTTACTGGCGTCGGTGTAGAGGATAAAGGGCTGGCTATAATCCGGGTACGCCAGGATTTCGTCCCCCATGAGGGCCATCTTCAGCTGGCGGAAGGACTCTTCTTCCAGCTCTTCCCATTTGAAGGGCGGCTTCTGGTTCTTGGCCTTCCGGGACTGGCCTATCAGGAGGTCCTGCATAGGTGCTGCCTTTTTGGTGAAACCGGGAATAAACCTTCGGTAGTAGCCTACCAACCCGAGGAACTGCCGCACTTCTTTTACGCTGGAGGGGCTTGGCCATTCCTTAATTGCGGTGATTTTATCAGGGTCGGGAGCCACTCCGTCAGCGCTCACTACGTGTCCCAGGTACTGCACCTTTGGTTTCAGGAGGTGACACTTGGAGGGTTTCACCTTTAGGCCGTAACTCGCCAGAGCCTCGAACACTTCCGCCAGGTGTTTCAGGTGGTCCTCATACGTCTTGGAATATACGATGACGTCGTCCAGGTACAACAGGACCGTCTCGAAGTTTCTGTGGCCCAGACAACACTCCATTAGGCGTTGGAAGGTTCCTGGTGCGTTGCAGAGTCCGAACGGCATGCAGGTGAACTCGCTAAGTCCCATCGGGGTGGTGAATGCGGTCTTCTCCCGGTCCGCCTCTGCTACAGGAACCTGCCAGTACCCGCTAGTGAGATCCAAGGTAGAGAAGAAGTTAGCAGATCTTAAAGCAGCCAATGACTCCTCTATCCTTGGTAAGGGGTACGCATCCTTGTGTGTGATACGGTTGATTTTCCGGTAATCTACACACATCCTCATGGTGTTGTCTTTCTTTTTGACTAAAACTAATGGGGCTGCCCAGGGGCTACAACTATCCCGGATTACCCCAGCCTCCTTCATGTCTCTAAGCATCCCCTTGGCGTGTTGGTAATGTGCAGGGGGTACGGGTCGATACCTCTCTTTTATGGGAGGATGATCTCCCGTGGGGATGCGATGTTCTACCCCCTTGACTCGCCCGAAGTCTAACGGGTGTTTACTAAACACTCTCTCATACTCTTGAACCACCCGATAGACTCCTTGTTTCTGATGTGAGGGAGTGGAGTCAGTACCCAGATGTAGTTGCTGACACCAGTCCTCCATGTCTTTCTTAGAGCCGTTACCTTCCTCCGGGTGAGATGGAGGCAAGGGTTCCACAGATTGTATAGAATTTTGATTAGTGATATATAATTTGGCTAGCGTGGCATACCGGGGCAGGTACACTTCCCTCTCCCCGATATTTATTATGCGAACGGGCACCCTCCCATGGCGTACATTGACGACCCCCCGTGCTGTCAAAATGGTGGGCCTACTGTCTGAGTAAACTGGTTCTACCATTGCCTGGTAATCTCTACCTCTCAGACCAATAGCTGCCCGGCACCAAATCATCATTTCACTTTTTGGGGGCATGGCAATAGGAAAAGGGTCACACATTCTTACGCTACCAATCTCACCGCCGGAGAGTTCCACTTGTTGCCGTTGCATCAGTGCCCGGATCTCTTTCTGGAGCACCCGCTGCTCGCCGGAGCTGGCATTCTTGGCAACCTGCTGTAAAAGGAAAATCACCTCTGCAAGACAATTTTCAATTACATTAGTTCCTAGAGTTATTTTTGGGTGACTCTCATGTTTATCAATATCTACAATGATCAGTCCCTGTGCGGCCAGTTCGACTCTACCAATTTTGATGGTCACCTCTTTAAATCCGATCTGTGGCACGGGCTGACCATTGCTGGCGATGATACTCAAGTCGTCGTCGGGGTAGCGGGTAATATCCGAGTCATTCCAGTACTGCTTGAAGAGCACGTACGGGATGGTGGTGACCTGTGACCCGGTGTCCAGTAGGGCACTCATGGGAATGCCATCCAGTACCACAGGCAAGACTGGACGTCCTCCCACATATCTGTCGCGCCAGTTCGATGGGCCTGGTGATCTTTTTCCTGGGGGTTGGCCCTCTACCCCAGGTTGTGCCCGTTTAAAGAACAGTACCTTGCCATATGTCCGGGTTGATTGCAGCGGCGGCAGATGGGTCGTCCGTCCTCACTGTATCGGTCACTGGGTCTTCCTCTGGCCGGTGGGGTCCTCCTTGGTCGACGCCACGGGATGTCCTCCGGTCCGGATGCCAGCTGGATCTTCCCTGGGGTGGAAACCTGTAAAGACTGCACAGTTCGGGTTAGCGCAGCAACGCTCTTAGCTAGCTCTTGGACCTGATGGTGTAGGTCTGGAGCCGGGTCATTGTCCAAAGCCTGCGCATCAGCTCCCACAGGCCCTGCTGACAAGGGCGCCGCCTCCTGGTAGTAAGTGGTAGTGGGGCGTCTGTGGGTCACAACGCCACCTGGTGCCGGTTCTCGGAGCACCCGGATGGCTCTGTCCTTGAACTGTGCAAAGTCCAGATGGGGATCCTGTAAGGCCATTGCCCGCAACTGGGTTCGGTGGGCATTGCAATATAAACCCTCTATAAATTGTTCAGTCAACAGCCTGTCCTCGTTTCCCACCCCATCAGGGTCGGTCTGCTTTATGGCCCTCAGGGCCTCTTGTAGGTTTAGTGCATAGTCCCTTATACTCTCATGCGCTCGCTGCTTGCACCCGTAGAATCTAAGCTTAATCTCGGCTGAGGTGCGGGTATCAAAGGTGTCCTTCAGCCGGGTTAGTATCCCTGCGACAGTCTTCCTCCCAGGTGGCCAGGATTTTACTTCCCTTTTGGCTGCCCCTGTTAGTTGGGCCACCAGGATGCTCACTTTTTGCTCTTCTGTGAGGGGGTACACCTGGAAGAGGCTATCCAGCTTTTCTCTAAAGTCATGCAGGGTATGTGACTCCCCTGAGTACTGGGGTAGCCAAGCTGCTCCCGGGATATAGGGCATGGTGAAGGGCATAACTGCAGCAGCGGTAGCGCTGGCGGGGGTTGAGGCAGTGAAGCTCTCCTCCGTATCCGACATCTTCCTCCCCCCTAGTGGACCGTGGCCTACCTTGCGATGATCCTCTTCCGTAGGCCGCGGCTCCGCAGTGGATCGTCAGGGTTGAGGACCTTCCGTCGCGCTCCTGTGACGTCGGCGTCTGCTGGGCTCCTTCCAGGACCTTACGCAACGTCCGAACATGAGGCGGGGCTTCAGTTCTCGCGCGCTTTCGGAGTCCACGCCCCTCTTCTTCCCGCGCGGCGTCCTCAAGATGGCGTCCAATGGCGGGAAAACTCCACGGATGGCGGGAAGAAGGTCGAAGATGGCGCCGGATGGCGGGAAAACTTCGCGGATGGCGGGAAGAAGGTAGAAGATGGCGCCGGATGGCGGGAAACCTCCACGGATAGCGGGAATCTTCACCACTGGTAAGTTTGAACAGTCTTTGCTTTTCAGGCACGCAGTACCCGGTGGTTGCGGGCACGAAATCCTGCCGACTACGCCAAAGTTGACGCGCCCCTGGGCCTGTGTCGCGCTGCGGTGCGCACGCGGGAGCTTACCCGGAGCCGGATCCGTGGAGGGTTGTAGTCTCGTGGCGGTGACCCGGTCCGTGCCCAGGGAGTCAAACTGGACGGCAGTCTACTAGTAGTAAATAGTTGATGACTACGCCACCCGTTGAGTGCAGCCAGGGAGCTGCTGCTGCGGGGCAGACCGCTGAGGCCGATGGTAGGATTATGCAGCGTGATAGTATAACCCCCAACGGGAGGGGTATGGTCTCAGGGCAGCCGACGTGGATGATGGGGGTAGCAGGAACCACTCAGAGACGGTACGGTGTAGTTCAGGGTCTTTACTGGTAACAACGATAGACCCTCCCGGAGTACTTGCTAGCGAACGGGGCCTGGTCAGTCCTTGAGCAGATGGGATCTCCCCTGGCCAGGCGTAGTTGTAGGCCTCCCAAACTGACTGTACTCTTCTGGCTACCTTGCTAGAAGCTGATGTAAGTAGCCCACGTCCCTGAGTGTACCGTGTGGTGCTCACCCGTATGGCCGGTGACTCGGGGCCTTCTAATGGCTTCCGCTCCACGATGGCGGTGCTGGTCCCACGCGTGTGACCGTGCCTTCGGGCTTCTGGGCCAGAGGACCTGAAATCCCCTGCCTGACGGATTCTGCTGCTGGGTAGGAGTTAGTCCCCACAGCCTCGGACTCCGGGTCCGGAAAGAAGTCTTCTTAGTCAGGGCGAGCTCTGCAGCTGCCAGCCCCTGACTCCTTGTAACTCTGCTGTTTCCTATGCTGCTTCTTGTCTCTACTCCACTTGTCTGACTCACCCTGCCTCAGCCCCGGGTTTATACAGGGGAAGTTCTTCCCCTCCCAAGACTGGGCAGGAGGTGTGGCATGCACAGGATCCCTGACCAAAGGACCTCCCACCTGCTCTCAGACATAACATTACATTACTGTGGAAAACCAGACCCCTGGGGTGCCACACATACCTAGATCTGTTTCTGTGTTTGTTTGCCTGTCTTTCCGCCTTCCTGAGGCTGTATTTCTAGGCCAGTCTGAACACGCTCCTTGCCTGTTCGTCCCGCCTCTCTGGGTGCCGCATACCCAGACTCGCTCCTGTCTCTCGCTGCAGTGTCGGTTTCTGTCCGAACACTCAGTTCCTGTCTGAACACTCTCCTACCTTTTACCTGTTTTGTTTATATGTCCGTCCCTTCCCTTTTTCTGCAGTGTCTGTACCTGCTCCTAACTCCTACTCGTAGTCGCTGTACTTTCGTTTGTGAGTTTAGTGTCCACTCGCTACTTCATTGCAAGTATCTAGTGTGTATCTGGTTCTGCCTTTTCCCTTCCTGTCTGTTCCGTGTGAACAGAGCCCTGTCTGCTCTGCTCCGCCTTGCTCACCGCTCCTGCGGTTTCCGCTCTGCTCCGCCTTGCTCACCGCTCCTGCGGTTTCCGCTCTGCTCCGCCTTGCTCACCGCTCCTGCGGTTTCCGCTCTGCTCCGCCTTGCTCACCTCTCCTGCGGTTTCCGCTCTGCTCCACCTTGCTCACCGCTCCTGCGGTTTCCGCTCTGCTCCGCCTTGCTCACCGCTCCTGCGATTTCCGCTCTGCTCCGCCTTGCCCACCGCTCCTGCGGTTTCCGCTCTGCTCTGCCTTGCTCACCGCTCCGGCGGTTCTAGCCTTCTCTGCCTTGCTCACCGCTCCGGCGGTTCTAGCCTGCTCTGCCTTGCTCACCGCTCCGGTGGTTCTAGCCTGCTCTGCCTTGCTCACCGCTCCGGCGGTTCTAGCCTGCTCTGCCTTGCTCACCGCTCCGGCGATTCTAGCCTGCTCTGACCCTTTGCTCACTGCTCCGGCAGTCTCACTCTGCTCTGACCCTTTGCTCACTGCTCCGGCAGTCTCGTTCTGCTCTGACCCTTTGCTCGCTGCTCCGGCAGTCTCGCTCTGCTCTGACCCTTTGCTCGCTGCTCCGGCAGCCTCGCTCTGCTCTGACCCTTTGCTCGCTGCTCCGGCAGCCTCGCTCTGCTCTGACCCTTTGCTCGCTGCTCCGGCAGTCTCGCTCTGCTCTGACCCTTTGCTCGCTGCTCCGGCAGCCTCGCTCTGCTCTGACCCTTTGCTCGCTGCTCCGACAGTCTCGCTCTGCTCTGACCCTTTGCTCATTGCTCCAGCAACCTCGCTCTGCTCTGACCCTTTTCTCGCTGCTCCGGCAGCCTCGCTCTGCTCTGACCCTTTGCTCGCTGCTCCTGCAGCCTCGCTCTGCTCTGACCCTTTGCTCGCTGCTCCGGCAGTCTCGCTCTGCTCTGACCCTTTGCTCGCTGCTCCGGCAGTCTCGCTCTGCTCTGACCCTTTGCTCGCTGCTCCAGCAGTCTCGTTCTGCTCTGACCCTTTGCTCGCTGCTCCGACAGTCTCGCTCTGCTCTGACCCTTTGCTCGTTGCTCCGGCAGCCTCACTCTGCTCTGACCCTTTGCTCGCTGCTCCGGCAGCCTCGCTCTGCTCTGACCCTTTGCTCGCTGCTCCGTCAGTCTTGCTCTGCTCTTGCCCGCCGCTGCGGGCGGTCTCCCCCTGCTGTGTTTGTCCACCGCATCTGCGGTTCTGTTCTGGAAGTCCCAGTCTGTACTGGGTCCTATCCACTCTGTGCTCCAGCCTGTTGTGCCTGCCAGTACCTCCCTGCCTACATACCAGTCGCGCTTACCAGCACCCACCTGCCTGCATTCCGGCCGTACCTGCCAGCACCTCTCTGCCTGCATACCAGTCGTGCTTACCAGCGTCCACCCGTCTGCATACCAGCCGTGTCTGCTTATACCCCCAGTCTGTGTTCCAGCCTTACCTTCCAGTTCCTGTATTCCCTGGTGTGGGCCAACAGCCGTGTCCGGAGTCTGACCTGGAGTAGACCCTGGTCCCTCTGCTCGGTTCCTCCCTGGTGCACTGGCGTCGTATGCCGTCGTGCGACCTTGGTCGGATCGGGCAGATACTTAGTTACGCCCCTCCAGGCACTCTCCGGTTCATGGCCCAGTGGAACTACTAAACACGCACACGCCAGTCAGTCCGGGCGTGTGCATTACATTGAGTCTGTGGACAGGAGTCTTTTATACAGGTTACTATGTAAGACAGCTGTCTTTAAAGCAGGTAACGAGTTGATTAGGAGCGTCTAACTGGTCTGTAGGAGCCAGAACTCATAATGGTTCGTAGGGGATCAAATACTTATTTATCACTGCAAAATGCAAATAAATTTATCTATTTTATTCAATGTGATTTTCTTGATTTTTTTGGGGGGGATATTCTATCTCTCAATGTTGAAATTAACCTACCCTTAAAATTATAGACTGTTAATGTCTTTGTCACACTTACAAAAACAGCAAGGGATCAAATAATTATTTCCTTCACTGTATATAAACCCTAACCCTTCCATGCCAGAAATCCAGGACATTTGGCAACTATCCATTTTTCTGATTTTTGGATCCTTGCTTATATATGTTGTCAGAACTTCTAGCACATGCACATTACAGACCTGATGTAATAAGTACCAAGCCTCTGTATCTTGGATGGCCACAAGGATGGCCACGTACAGCTTATTGACTGGCAGAACAAAGTTTGGATAGTACAGTAATGAGCAGTGCTGCACCATGGAGGAGGCAATGTAATAATTTATAGGGGCCCTGTTGTAGCAAAAACTACTGTATGGACACTTCTATGAAATTTTTCATGCTCACTTGCGTGGCTTGTAATATTTTAGGCGTCACTTTGTGTGAGCACACTTGTATAGGCAACGCTGGATCCTAATGCTCCTATAGATATTAGATCCATGTTTATTAAAGAAGCACAAATTTTGATGCGAGTATCTTCTTAATATATTATAAATCACTGTGTACTTACAATTGCTCATTTTGCCCTTCTACTGTTAATTCTTCTCTTTTCCATTAGGTAATGAGTCATCATTAGAACTACAAATCTGCATCACTGCCAAGTCTCTGGCGGGGGGGGGGAGGAGCAGAGCAGCTGGGTCAAGAGGTGAAGATGGGGACATATGGAAAAGAAACTTCCTGTTTCTACATAGAGATTAAAAGGATTCAGATTTTTAAGCTAAAATGAGCAATTGTAAGTACACAGTGCTATATAATATGATGATTGCAGTATATTAAGAGGATAAAAACTTTGATGGGAGGAGTGCTTCTTTATGAATACTTTATTAGTGAGGGTTTTAGTTCAATTTCTCCTATAACACTGCCAATGTTGCATGCTTCAATTATGGGTGTTCTGGATAACCATCACTAACGTTTTAACTTTTATTTTCTAAATCAATAGTATAGGTAAAAAAAGGCAACTTTGTAACATATTTTGCCAGAGAGATCTGCTTCTGTCTCCTCCTAGACTGATCTTTCAATCTCAATTTAAGGGTAAAAATTGTAAAATCTGCATTCAATGAAGACAGATTTTCACTGTTATACTTTGCATTTATGGTAAAAAAAGAAAATAAAAATGTTGTAGTGTAACTGTTGATTCATGAGAACTTGCAGTACAATTTCTGTCTGCCTCTAGCTCCTCCCTCCTCTCCATAGAATCTCATAAGCACCAACCGTCATCTCCTATCTCAGTAATGAGAACATTTGTTTTTACTGAATACAGTTTTTACTCTTGAATTGAGAGTGAAAGATCAGTCCAGGAGGAGAACGGAGCAGATTTCTCTGATTAGATATACTGTATTACAAAGTTGCCTTTTTCATGTTTCCTATTGATTTCTAAAATAAAAATGAAAACAATGGTTTCTCTTTAAAGATGACATATAAGAAATTCATGCTTTGAAACTCGATTTCTGTGTCTTCAGTTGTCAGTAGCATGTGTTGAGAAAAATAAAATGCTTGTTTTGTTTTTATTTCGACTCTCTGTTGCAGAGATATTAGAGTAAATTTCTGTGTATATGAGATGTATGACAGACTGCTCTGACCTCCTGGTCTAACCTCCTGCATGAGTCAGTGTGGGGGAGCGGGCAGTGCAGCTGAGTTTAGCTGTGTCACATTACAAACCCTTCTATCAGCTCTCCTGATTAGTGAATGTGTCAGTAAACACACTTATGTCTGTTGTTGTCAAGCAAATTGTAATCACTTTGCAGTGAGATTAGGGTGTCATTTACATCACACACAGGAGCAGCCTGTTTTTTGTAGGCTTCTCCTGTGTGAGATATAATGAGCCAGCTTTGTTCTCACTGCAGAGCAAGTACAAATTGGGCACAACATACATAAGTGATACTGACACATCTCTGGGCAGGCAGAGTGGAAGGAGAGGCAGTACAATAGAGTTGACAGTGTTATGAAACGAGAAGAGTTGATAGAAGGGCTTGTAATGTGACCCAGCTAAACTCAGCTGCACTGCACCTCCCCCCCACACATTGACCCATGCAGAATGTTAGAACCAGGAGATCAGAGCTGTAACCTGCTCTAAGCCATGGTGGGGAGGGCGTGTTTTTTTCCTTTGAGTGTTGCTGCCTCCTTATGATTGGTCAGCTTCATACAGGGAGAAGAAGTACACTCCCCCAGTGAAAACTGTCTGATAACACCCATTTGGACTGAAAAAAAACCTTAACTCATTAGGTGCCAAATAGTTTGATTGCTAATATCTTTGCCATGGAAATGCGACATTAAAAAAAATTTCTCCTCTGCAGCCATTATTACACTATTACTGTGTCCATTTCAATGTGGAAAAAATGGTGAAAGGTCCTTTTTAAATACTGGCAAAATGTTATAATTTTTTTTTGTTCTTGCAATAATTTACACTATAAATACTTGGAGACCTTCCCAGTATGTTGATCTTTGCTGCAGTGGTTCTCATTTATTAATTAAATGATTCACTTATGCTACTTTAAAGTTGCCTATACACATTAAATGAATGCCAAACCACACAATTTCATCAGAATCAGCTGATGATCTAAGACGTTTGGGGGCAATGAAGGACAGGGCATCCTGAATATTAACATGACTGATCCTTTGTTCTCAAGGTAGATAAGCAGCAGTCAGAGGAGTGTGGCAGAGACTATTTCTCTTTACCCATTGGGAGCACATGCACACTTGGCCAAACCCAGCGTGCATGTGTAAGGAGGAGTCCTATGGATAGCCAGGTGAGCAAGAAATCAGATGTGTATGGCCACCTTAATGGGAATATGCAAAATTCCCTATTGTTTAAATTTGATTTTTGTATTAAATGTTTTTTAATATGTATTCATTAGGTGTATGCAAAGAGAACCCATCAGCACGATTTTGCAATGTAAAGTAAAGACATGGCCATAATGTTACTGTTATACAGGTTAATTGGATATTTTGGTACAGCAATCTTGTTGCCATTGGTGGCGCTTGCGCAGATTGATTTTCTGGCTGGTCTGCAATAAAGTGGCGCCGTCATTACCGTGGGCGGCACATGCGCAGTCGTCTCTAAAACGTCATTGAGCCAAGATCTCAATCTGTGCATGCGCCACTCACAGTGCCATTTTATTGTAGACCAGCAGGGCATTTAATTTGCATGTGCGCCGCCTATGGCAATGACGGTGCCAGCGATAGATTTCAAGCAGGAGGCAGGTCACTGAAAAAAATCAGTCACCTGTCATTCAAACACCAGAAGAAGCAGAGGGGCCGGGGCAGGAGGAGAACACCCAGTGCACAATCCCGCCTGTATGCATCGAAATCTCATTAAAAGAAAACTTCAAAAGCTAATTAAGCGGATTTCTACATCAAAGGTATCAGATTAATCTGTATAACCGCTCCATTATGGCCATGTCTTTACATTGCAAAATCGAGCTAACAGGTTCTCTTTAATATATGACCTGTCAATCACCTCTAGCAGAGCTGGGAAAAGCTGGATATTCAAACTATATTTTCTCTGAAATGCCGAAGCATTTTGAAGAAGAAGCTACCTAGCTGAGATTTTGCAGCCAGGATTTGCTGCCACCACATCGGTTACTTTGCTTTTGTCAAGGAAGATGTATTAAAAACAAAGCCACAGTAAGAGGAATTAGAAATCCCCCAAAAATTCAAGTATTAACACAGAAAAAAAGGCAGCAGTGTTTACCTGCCCGGGTCTCAGAACTAATGCACCAACAGGGTGTAGCAAACCCACATAAAGATGGCGGCAACACAGGTGCAAAATACTGATAAATACTGATGAGACAATCACTCACAACCTACCAATTAATGGAGGGGATAAGTGCTTAGTATTAGGATTGCACACAAAAAAAGGCGGTTTGTATAGGGCGCTGTTCGCACACAGGTAGTGCACAGTGTCTGGCTTAAGCCTATTAGTGACGCCCATACTATTACATTAGGCGGGCTGCCCAGCACTATCTAAGTGCACCCCATGAGGACAGACACCCCAGTTTACAAGACCAACATTATTGTCTGTCATCATGGGGTGCACTTGGATTTTTTTTTGAGTGCAATCCTAATGCTAAGCAATCACCCCCTCCATGAACTGGTAGGTTGTGAGTGGTTGTCTCATCAGTATTTTGCACCTGTGCGGCCCCTGCCTTTATTATGTGGGTTTGCTGCATCCTGATCCTGTATTAGTTCTGAGACCTGGGCAGGTAAACACTGCTGCCCTTTTTCGCTGTGTTAATACAAGGCAGATGTGTCCTGCAGAGATTCGTTAGATATTTTTTGGAGATTAGGGGTGAGTATCCGCCTTCACCGTGTTCCCTTACGAGTTTCTGAACCCTGACGTTTCTATAAGGCCACATATTACAGCGTAGAGATGTTTATGGTGTGGTGGAACGTCTTTGTGCTGACAGATCAGGATCTTGGTGAGGGACCTGCTCCCAAGAATTCATAAACAAAGTGTTCTTCTAAACCCGGCACTGCAGGACACTGGGGAAGTCTCCTTTAACCGTAAGCCGGAGTTGCAGCCTTGCAGTTTTGTGTCCTCTTCGCCTGCTGTGTTTTTTTCTGGCTTTCTTTCCTCTGCAGCATTTGCTGACTCTTCTGTCTTGTCATATATCACTTAGAATGTTCTGCAGTATCGCTGCGGTGGAACCGGCCCGTGCCATTTACAGCCTCCTCAGTTATGGGACAGAGGCTGGAGAGAGAGAGTCAAATTTTTTACCAGGTTATACCTAAGCATTATGTTATTATATACCCTGCACTGTTAACCCATTAATACCTATCATAAAATAACAGCATGTCCTCCCTATTAATTTTCTAGAATGCTTGCAAGGGCCGACATAAAGAGGATATACTCCAGGCGCCCTCTGATACATCTATACTAAGGCTGCAAAATACAACAAATATTGCTGGAATTCTGCATTTTAGGTGACGTTATTATGTTTCTAGCCGAGGCCCATTTTCCTGCTGTCACAATGTAACTACATGGCCGTCATCTAATGAGTCCTGTTAACCAGGAGTGTCCTATCACAGTGATATAGTCATTGGTTCCTAAATCAGCGATAAACCATAGATATTAATTCTGCGCACACAGCAGTGATTGTGTGAATACAGGGGCAGGACAAGCACTTATGGCATCAGAGCAATGGCTTCAAAATGTGTCCCCCCCACTTCGGTTCACTATAGTATGTAAGCAGTGAAATATTTAAGCTTTAATGTGACCCCCACTGTTAAAACAAATAGTGACTATCATAAAGTATGTCCATGCACACATGCTGTATGTACGTACACTGTATAGAAGATGCATCTACCCTCTGTACACAATCCACACACTTCCTGTATACACATCAGAGGGAACACACAATTCAGTCACACAATCTGCACCTGAATACACACAGCACATCTGTAGTATCCATACACTGCACATTTATGTACACATACTGTACAACTATATACACTCTGCACACCCATCTCCATACACTCCAGATACTCTGCACACCAGTATATACACTGTATACTTCCATACACCCTGCACACCAATATACACATACTGTACACCTCTATACACTAAACACACTAGTTCACTGCGTCGCATGCAGTGATGGATTAAGTCCTGATGGTGGCCAGTGCCAGCATTTGAATGTAGTTCATGAGCGGAGTTAGCACACAATCCCCATCCCTGGTGTCTCCTATGTGATGTATATGCACCAGTCCCAGCGTCTCCTATGTAATGTACAGTGGCCACCAAAAGTTTTGCATTTTTTTTAAAGTGTAATTACTTCTGTCTTGTTTTTGTGATGATATTTCCCTGGTGATGAATTGAAAGTGCATGAAGTTGTCATCATGCAAGACCTTAATTTTAACCAAAATGCTTTTGAATATAGGTATGGTCATTTAATTAAAGAAAACTGACTGCCAAAAGTTTTGCATATACTATTTATTGATCACAACACAGAGAATAATTCATTGTGTATAATGCTATAACTTAGTATTTTGTAGCATAAACACTTGCTTTAATTACTGCACCACACCGATGGGGCATTGATTCCACTGGGGTATTCAAGACATCTTAAGGGATCTTTCTCCATTCCATTGACAAATCTGAAAACAATTCATCTTTATTGCTATGGGTACGAACCCCAACTCATCCCAAAGGTGCTCTATAGGGTTTACATCAGGTGATTGGCTTGGCCATTGCAACAGGCGAACATTTTTCTTTGCTAACCAATTTTAGACTAAATTGGATGTGTACTTAGAATCATTGTCTTGCTGGAATTTCCATCCCCTGCCTACTTTGGTTTTACTATGTGGCAGCATTATATTCTCCAGTATATCCTTGTGCATGGTATCATTCATATTTCCATCAATTCTATGCAGAGGGCTAATGACACATGCAGAAAAGCAGCCCCAAACCATGACATTGCCACCACCATGTTTCACTGTAGGTATTTGGTACCTTACATCATTAAGTTTTCCAATTGGGCGGTATATATAGTGCTTGCCATCCCTACCAGATTGAACTTGGATTCATCTGACCACAACACCTTAGACCAGTGCTGGCGAACCTATGGCACGTGGGCCAGAGTGGGCACGCAGAGCCCTCACTAAGGGCACGCGCGCCATCGCCGCAGCACTAGTGCTCTTGGACCAGGACCTGGCCCGGCGGGTGAGTACTCGGAGCCCGCCGACGCCAATCCCCACTTCAGCTAGATGTGCGCTCTCTGACACACATCTAGCTGAAGTATATTGCAGCTCACGAGTTGCCAGGCCCGTGCGCTGCAATACACGCTGCTGGCCAATCAGAGGCCAGCAGCTGATGTCAGTGTGCAAGCGACTGGGCGCAAGGCAGTGACGTCATGTGCCCCGTCGCTAGAACGCTGGAGTCAGCTGCTGGCTACAGGAGAGGATGCGGCGCGGGAGAGGAAGGAAGGTGAGTAGGAGTGTTTTGTTTGTTTTTTTATATATATGAACAGCGGTGCCAGCAGGATGGAATGGGGGCGGCGGGGTGTGATCGACAGCAATATATATTGTACGTGGAATGGGGGGGCAACAGCAATATATAAATGGAATGGGGGCAGCATATATAAATGGAATGGGGGGCGGGAGGGAGGAACAGCAATATATACATGGATTGGGGGAAGGCATATATATATATATATATATATATATATATATATATATATATATATATATATATATATATATATATATTACACACATGGATTGGGGGAGGGCGGCATGTATACATGGATGGGGGCATATAACAAGATGGGGGTGAGCAAATTCTTTATTTCTGCAGTCTCATACCCCTGCTCCTTTCTGTGACTGCTCTATGCTGCCCTCGCCTGCTCTCTGTATGAGTTTTTTTTTCTAAACTAAAACCTCAGTATTTGGGTTAATTTGCCGTGTTGGCACTTGGCGATAAATAAGTGGGTTTTGGATTGCAGTTTGGGCACTCGGTCCGTAAAAGGTTCGCCATCACTGCCTTAGACCAATCTGTCTCTTTCCATTAGTTGTGTTCTTTGGCCAACTAAAGTCGGACCTTCCGGTTCTTTGCAGAGATGAAAGTCTTCTTGACTGGACCTCGTGCATTCAACCCTACTGCTCTTAGCCATCACACCAAAGTTTGGAGACTCTCTTTGACCCCATATTCTTCGTACATTTCGTGTGAAATTTGTTCCACACTTTTATGGACATCAGATACTGACTTTTTCTTAATAATGTGATCAACTCTGGAGGAAGTTTTCCTTAGTCGTCCACTTCTTGGTTTGTCAGCTGTTCCATAACCTTCTTTTTCTTTCTGCAATATATGTAACACTTGACTCTGAGAAGAGTTGAATTCCATAGCTACCTCTTTTTGGCTTTTTATAAACAACATCCAACATGTCAAATAACCCAAAAAAAACGGGTTAGAATCCCGGATAACCAGGCCTTACCCAGACAGCCTACTCACAGCATATATAAAACCAGAGACTAGGAGTATAAATGGCTTACAAAAGAAGATTGTTTATTAATAAATAAATATACAATACAAAAATACATTTTAAATATCATAAATGTAGAAGAAGGGGGAAAAAAAGTGCAAAGTGCCTAAACCAAGGTCCCAAAAGTTCACTGCATCCCATCCCAAATGCTGAGGAAGTTGCGGCCATCAAAATTTCAAGCCACACTCACCACTGCAGTAGTGGCCCAAATGGATGTGGGAAAACCCCACTTGCCAGGTAGGAAACAGTATATGCTTACCGCAAAGTGGATGGGAATGCTGGGAAGGGGGGAGTCCCAGGGTAGCAGACGCACGTTTCACTGTCACAGGACAGCTTTCTCAAGAGGAAGTGTGCATAAGAGTTTGTAGGACCTTAATATATACGCCCCAAATTGGTCACATGGGTAGTTGTGGAACCCCAGGGGTCTGGTTACCACAGTAATAGCAATATTACGTCTGTGAGCAGGTGGGAGGTCTCCTGGTCAGGAATCCTAAGCATGCAACATCTCCTGCCCAGTCCTGGGAGGGGAAGAACTTCCCCTATATAAACTGGGGCTGAGGCGGGGTTAGGAAGAAGAAGAGGAGTCCCAGACAGAGACACAGTCTGGTCTGGAGTGGAGCTGATACAGGGAGAGCAAGATCAGGAGCTCTGTGGGAGCAGTGATAAAAGGGGTCAGAGACTGGAAGCTGTAGAGCTCGTCCTGACTGAAGAGATCTCACCGGACACGGAGTCCGAGGCTGTGGGGACTGAGCCATACCCAGCAGCAGAAACCGACCGGCAGGGGATTTCAGGTCCTCTGGCCAAGAAACCCGAAGGCACGGTCACACGCAAGGGACCAGCACCGCTGTCGTGGAGCGGAGGCTACCAGAAGGCCCCGAGTCACCGGCCATACGGGTGAGCAATACACGGTACACTCAGGGACGTGGGCTACTTTTACCCGCTTCTAGCAAGGTAGCCAGGAAGAGTACAATTAGTGGGGAGGCCTACAACTCCGACTGGCCAGGGGAGATCCTATCTGCTCACGGACTGACCAGGCCCCGATCGCTAGCCAGTACTCCCGGGAGGGTCTACCTTTGCCACCAGTAAAGACCCTGAACTACACCGCACCGTCTCTGAGTGGTTCCTGGTGCCTGCGAGCAATTCTACTATCCCCATCATCCACGTCCGCTGCCCTGAGGCCATACCCCTCCCGTTGGGGGTTATACTATCCACGGTGCACAACCGTACCACCGGCCTCAGCAGTCTGCCCTGCAGCGGTGGTTTCATAACCGCATTCAACGGGTGGCGTAGTCGAACACTATAACATCTTATACTAAACTCCGCCGCTTAGTTTGACACCCTGGGCACGGACCGGGTCACCGCCACGAGGACTACTATCCCCAGCAGATCCGGCTCCGGGTATCTCCCTGCGCAGCAGAAGCAGCACAGGCCCAGGGGGCGCGTCAACTTTGGCGTAGTCGGCAGGATTTCGTGCCCGCAACCACCGGGTACTGCGTGCCTGAAAAAGACTGTTAAACTTACCTGTGGTGAAGATTCCCGCCATCCGACGCCATCTTTTGCCTTCTTCCCGCCATCCGTGGAGTTTTCCCGCCATCCGACGCCATCTTTTGCCTTCTTCCCGCCATCCGTGGAGTTTTCCCGCCGTTGGACGCCATCTCGAGGACGCCGCGCGGGAAGAAGAGGGGCGTGGACTCCGAAAGCGCGCGAGAACTGAAGCCCCGCCTCACGTCCGGACGTTGCGTAAGGTCCTGGAAGGAACCCAGCAGACGCCGACGTCACAGGAGCGCGACGGAAGGTCCTCAACCCTGACGATCCACTGCGGAGCCGCGGCCTACGGAAGAGGATCATCGCAAGGTAGGCCACGGTCCACTAGGGGGGAGGAGGATGTCGGATACGGAGGAGAGCTTCACTGCCACAGCCACCGCCAGCACCACCGCTGCTGCGGTCATGCCTTTCACCATGCCCTACATCCCGGGGGCAGCCTGGCTACCCCAGTACTCAGGGGAGTCACATACCCTAAATGACTTCAGAGAAAGGCTGGATAGCCTCTTCCAGGTGTACCCCCTCACAGAAGAGCAAAAAGTGAGCATCTTGGTGGCTCAATTAACAGGGGCAGCCCAAAGGGAGGTAAAGTCCTGGCCACTTGGGAGGAGGAGGACTGTCGCAGAGATACTAGCCCGGCTGAAGGACACCTTTGATACCCGTACCTCAGCCGAGATCAAGCTTAGATTCTACGGGTGCAAGCAGCGAGCACATGAGAATATAAGGGACTATGCGCTAAACCTACAAGAGGCCCTGAGAGCCATTAAGCAGGCCGACCCTGACGGCGTGGGAAACGAAGACAAACTGTTGACTGAACAATTTATAGAGGGTCTACATTGTAATGCCCACCGAACCCAGTTGAGGGCCATGGCCTTACAGGACCCTCATCTGGACTTTGCACAGTTCAAGGACAGAGCCATCCGGGTGCTCTGAGAACCGGCACCAGGTGGCGCTGTGACCCACAAACGCCCTGCTACCACTTACCACCAGGAGACGGCGCCCTTGTCGGCAGGGCCTGTGGGAGCTGATGCGCAGGCTTTAAACAATGACCCGGCTACAGACCTGCACCCTCAGGTCCAAGAGCTAACTAAAAGCGTTGCCGCGCTAACCCGAACTGTGCAGTCTTTACAGGTTCCTACTCCAGGGAAGATCCAGCTGGCATCCGGACCGGAGGATATCCCGTGGCGCCGACCAAGGAGGACTCCACCGGCCAGAGGAAGACCCAGCGACCGATACAACGAGGACGGACAACCCATCTGCCGCCGCTGCAATCAACCCGGACATATGGCAAGGTACTGTCCTTTAAACTGGCACAACCTGGGGTAGAGGGCCAACCCCTAGGAATAAGATCACCAGGCCCATCGAACTGGCGTGACAAATACGTGGGAGGACGTCCAGTCTTGCCTGTGGTACTGGATGGCATTCCTATGAGTGCCCTACTTGACACCGGGTCACAGGTCACCACCATCCCGTACGTGCTCTTCAAGCAGTACTGGAATGACTCGGATATAACCCGCTACCCAGACGACGACTTGAGTATCATCGCCAGCAATGGTCAGCCCATGCCACAGATTGGATTTAAAGAGATGACCATTAAAATTGGTAAAGTCGAACTGGCAGCACAGGGACTGATCATTGTAGACATTGACAAGCGCGAGAGTCACCCAAAGATAACTCTAGGAACTAATGTGATTGAAAATTGTCTTGCAGAGGTGATTCTCATTTTACAGCAGGTTGCCAAGAACGCCAGCTCCGGTCAGCAGCGAGTGCTCCAAAAAGAGATCCGGGCACTGATGCGACGGCAACAAGTGGAACTCTCCGGTGGTGAGATAGGTAGCGTGAGAATGTGTGACCCGTTCCCTATTGCCATGCCCCCAAAAAGTGAGATGATGATTTGGTGCCGGGCAGCTATTGGTCTCAGAGGTAGAGACTACCAAGCAATGGTAGAACCCGTCTACTCAGACAGTAGGCCCACCATTTTGACAGCACGGGGGGTGGTTGATGTACGCCATGGGAGGGTGCCCGTTCGCATAATAAATATCGGGAAGAGGGAAGTGTACCTGCCCCGGTATGCTACGCTAGCCAAATTGTATACCATCAACCAAAATTCTGTACAGTCCGTGGAACCCTTGCCTCCATCTCATCCAGAGGAAGGTAACGGCTCTAAGCAACAAATGGAGGACTGGTGTCAGCAACTGCATTTGGGTACTGACTCCACTCCCTCACACCAGAAACAGGGAGTCTATCGGGTGGTTCGAGAGTACGAGAGAGTGTTTAGTAAACACCCGCTAGACTTCGGGCGAGTAAAGGGGGTAGAACACCACATCCCCACGGGAGACCATCCTCCCATAAAGGAGAGATACCGACCCGTACCCCCTGCACACTACCAACACGCCAAGGGGATGCTTAGAGACATGAAGGAGGCTGGGGTAATCAGGGATAGCTGTAGCCCCTGGGCAGCTCCGCTAGTCTTGGTTAAAAAGAAAGACAACACTATGAGAATGTGTGTAGATTACCGGAAAATCAACCGTATCACACACAAAGATGCGTACCCCTTACCAAGGATAGAGGAGTCTTTGGCTGCTTTAAAATCTGCTAACTTCTTCTCCACTTTGGATCTCACTAGCGGGTACTGGCAGGTTCCTGTAGCAGAGGCGGACCGGGAGAAGACCACATTCACCACCCCGATGGGACTTAGCGAGTTTACCTGCATGCCGTTCGGACTCTGCAACGCACCAGGAACCTTCCAACGATTGATGGAATGCTGTCTGGGACACCGGAACTTTGAGACGGTCCTGCTGTACCTGGACGATGTTATAGTTTATTCCAAAACCTACGAGGACCACCTGAAACACCTGGCGGAGGTGTTTGAAGCCCTGGCAAACTACGGTCTGAAGGTGAAACCGTCGAAGTGTCACCTGCTAAAACCAAAAGTGCAGTACCTGGGACACGTGGTGAGTGCTGACGGAGTGGCCCCCGACCCTGATAAGATCACCGCGATTAAGGAATGGCCAAGACCCTCCAGCGTAAAGGAAGTGCGGCAGTTCCTCGGGTTGGTAGGCTACTACCGAAGATTCATTCCCGGTTTCACCAAAAAGGCAGCTCCTATGCAGGACCTCCTGATAGGCCAGTCCAGGAAGGCCAAGAACCAGAAGCCGCCCTTCAGATGGGAGAAGCTGGAAGAAGAGTCCTTCCGCCAGCTGAAGATGGCCCTCACGGGGGATGAAATCCTGGCGTACCCTGATTACAGCCAGCCCTTTATCCTCTACACCGACGCAAGTAACATCGGGCTGGGAGCCGTACTGTCCCAGATCCAGCAGGGGAGAGAACGGGTAATTGCTTACGCCAGCCGAAAACTGCGACCCACCGAAAGAAACCCTGAGAATTACAGCTCATTCAAGCTAGAGTTCCTGGCAGTGGTGTGGGCAGTCACCGAACGCTTTAAGCACTACCTCGCCTCTTCCCGGTTCACCGTGTACACGGATAACAACCCGTTGACACACCTGGACACTGCAAGACTCGGTGCCCTGGAGCAGAGATGGATGGCCCGCCTGTCCAACTATGAGTTCACGATCAAATACCGGGCAGGACGCTCCAATACCAACGCGGATGCCTTGTCCAGAATGCCAAACCTACCGGACGTCGGGGAAGATCCAGGGGAACTGGAAGAAGTTGAACTCCCCGCGTTTCACCGTCATGGGACTACCCAGTATTCCCACCGTGTAAGGGGTAAGCAATCCGCTGCGTTCAACCCCTTACCTCATTACAACTGGGCAGAAACGCAAGACAGTGACCCCGCCGTCCGACTGGTGAAGGAGATGCTGACTCAGCCAGATGCCCGCCTTGACCCAGACGCTCCGGAGGAGACCAAGCAACTGTGGGCTGAGAAGAGTCGACTGTTCCTTTACAAGGGGAAGTTGTGCCGCAGAATGGTTAACTCCCGGACGCATGAACTGGTCTGGCAAGTAGTGGTGCCAAGAAGAGACGCGGCAATGGTACTGGAGGCATACCACGACGGAGCTGGGCACTTCGGATGGAAGAAGCTGGAGTTCCTGCTGCGCGGGCGGTTCCACTGGGTAGGCATGAGAGGAACCATCGAGAGGTGGTGCAGAGACTGTGGCCCATGCAACCTAAGAAGGAAGGACCGTGCCAGCCAGAAGACTCCCCTGCAGTCCATCGTCACCAGGCAGCCGTTGGAACTGGTAGCCTTGGACCATGTAAAACTGACCCCCAGCAGAAGTGGCTACGTCTATGCGTTAACCATCGTGGATCACTACTCCCGGTTCTTGGTTGTAGTCCCCGTCAAGGACTTAACGGCTCAAACAGCAGCTAGAGCCTTCCAGCAGCACTTCTGCCGTCCACACGGATACCCAGAGCAGGTGCTGATGGACCAAGGACCTGCCTTTGAAGCGGAAGTCTTCCAGGAGTTCTGCACTCTGTATGGCTGCCGGAAGATAAGAACAACACCCTATCATCCGCAAACCAATGGACTCTGCGAGAAGATGAACCAGGTGGTGATAGACCTTCTGAAAACATTGCCCCTGGAAGAACGCAGTCTGTGGCCTGAGAAACTGCCTGATCTGGTGGACCTATACAACCCCATCCCTGTAGGTTCTACCAACTGTACCCCGGCTTACCTAATGAGAGCAAGACCTAGTAAGCTGCCTGTTGATCTGGATATGGGAGTCCTGACACCCGAGGACACTTCACCAGAAGCAGACTGGGACACAGAGAGGCAGCAGCAGTACCGGAAAGTACAGGAGAGCGTTGAGCGAAGTCTCTGTCAAGCAAGAGAAAGACAGGAGAAGACTTACAACCAGCATGCTCCCGCTGTTCCCCTGGTACCTGGAGAGCAGGTCTTGAAGAGGAAAAGACGGCTCCACAAGTTGGACGACCAGTGGGAGAAGGACCCGTACACCGTACTGCCATCAAGCCATGAAAACCGAAAAATCTGCACAATCAGTAAGGATGGAGGAGAAACCACAGCCATTGTCTCCCGAGATCACCTGAAGAAGTGTCCCGAGCAACTACGAAACCCTGAAGAAGATCAAGAAAACCCTCGACCCGCAGAGGAAAGGGAAGAGATGGTCAGTACTGTACTCGGAGACTTCCCTCGGTCTTGGACACAAGTAAATGGCGCTGTTGTGGTACCCGTCCTCACCTTCCTCCAGCCAGCATCCCAAGTGCCTACGGAAAAACAGGTAGAGCTGGAAGAGCAACCGGTCCAGGAGGCAGAAGACCCCACACAAGCAGACCAGGAGAATCGACCCTCTGCTTATAGTGAGCCTGCCGTGCCCCTAGTGAGCCAAAGAGTCCGTAGACAGCTGCCCAGCTTACCTTTGACAGCTCCTACACCCTGTAGCTCAGGACCAGTCAGTAAGCTCCGTAGGTCTACTAGGGCCACTAGAGGCCAGTTGCCCGTACGTTGGAGGATCTAAAGTGTTCAGACTGTTTTATTGGTATTTACCTGTTTACTGTTGCTTGTAAATAATTATGTTTTTTCTAGTTATTTTATAGGTATCTTTTGTGGATTAACCGGAACTCTGTTGTATATATGTTTGGAGCGTAACCCAGGAACGGACTAAAGACTGTTAAAGACTCGGGGCAGAACAGACTCCTACCTGGTTACGGCTCCCTGTTCTTTGGTGAAATGGACACCCTTTTTGCTTCAAAAATTGCACCCGGTTGCGGACACGCCGTGACCACCCTAATGTGTTTTTCCTTATTGTATTGCTCCTGTTTATACCCTGTTATGTTTTCAAAAATATGTTTAGTCCCGGAGTACTAAATTTTACTAGGGGGGAATGTGGAACCCCAGGGGTCTGGTTACCACAGTAATAGCAATATTACGTCTGTGAGCAGTTGGGAGGTCTCCTGGTCAGGAATCCTAAGCATGCAACATCTCCTGCCCAGTCCTGGGAGGGGAAGAACTTCCCCTATATAAACTGGGGCTGAGGCGGGGTTAGGAAGAAGAAGAGGAGTCCCAGACAGAGACACAGTCTGGTCTGGAGTGGAGCTGATACAGGAAGAGCAAGATCAGGAGCTCTGTGGGAGCAGTGATAAAAGGGGTCAGAGACTGGAAGCTGTAGAGCTCGTCCTGACTGAAGAGATCTCACCGGACACGGAGTCCGAGGCTGTGGGGACTGAGCCATACCCAACAGCAGAAACCGACCGGCAGGGGATTTCAGGTCCTCTGGCCAAGAAACCCGAAGGCACGGTCACACGCAAGGGACCAGCACCGCTGTCGTGGAGCGGAGGCTACCAGAAGGCCCCGAGTCACCGGCCATACGGGTGAGCACCACACGGTACACTCAGGGACTTTTACCCGCTTCTAGCAAGGTAGCCAGGAAGAGTACAATTAGTGGGGAGGCCTACAACTCCGACTGGCCAGGGGAGATCCTATCTGCTCACGGACTGACCAGGCCCCGATCGCTAGCCAGTACTCCCGGGAGGGTCTACCTTTGCCACCAGTAAAGACCCTGAACTACACCGCACCGTCTCTGAGTGGTTCCTGGTGCCTGCGAGCAATTCTACTATCCCCATCATCCACGTCCGCTGCCCTGAGGCCATACCCCTCCCGTTGGGGGTTATACTATCCACGCTGCACAACCGTACCACCGGCCTCAGCGGTCTGCCCTGCAGCAGCGGTTTCATAACTGCATTCAACGGGTGGCGTAGTCGAACACTATAACATCTTATACTAAACTCCGCCGCTTAGTTTGACACCCTGGGCACGGACCGGGTCACCGCCACGAGGACTACTATCCCCAGCAGATCCGGCTCCGGGTATCCCCCTGCGCAGCAGAAGCAGCACAGGCCCAGGGGGCGCGTCATAGTCATGTGACCAAAAGTAAACAAGCAGGACATGCGGTGGCGCATGCGTGGTGGAGGTTCAAAGATGTTTTTGGATTGTTTTGCTGCCTCTAGCACTGGGTGCCTTGACTTTGTGTAAGGCATCATGAAATCTGAAGATTACCAAAGGATTTTAAGTCGCATTGCAGTACCCAGTGTCAAAAAGCTGGGTTTGCGTCCTAGGTGTTGGATCTTCTAGAAGGACAATAACAGCAAACATACTTCATGAAGCACCCAGAAATGGATGGAAACAAAGCGATGGGAAGTTATGAAGTGGCCAACAATGAGTCTGGAATTAAATCCCATTGAACACCTGTGGAGAGATCTTAAAATTTCTGTTGGGAGAAGGCACTCTTCAATTACACAGGTCTACAAAAAAATATTTTTTGCAATCATCGCAGTTGACCTTGTACTTTTCTGAATCATTTTTTTGTTCTGATTTCAAAAATGTATATAGTTTTTCTGTAGCAGGTATAGTTTCCACGGAGCAGCATCATTATTATAAGGTATAGGAAATATACTGGCGACATTAAGAAAACAGTAATCTACATATCAGAAAAAAATGCTTGACCTTACAAAACAGTTTTTATTGAGCCAAAATAATTTCACATGCAAAATAGAAACCAAAATATGAGCAAAAATTAAAAGTGCTTGACATTAGACTGTCGTTGATACGATTTTTCAGGGTTGTCCCTTAATATCAAACAACAGTAATCTGCCATCATTGAGTCATTCCAAAACCCTGGTAGCTGTGTTCCATTACCTTAATGTCCGGTGAAACCGCTCGTCTTGTTCATCGCTTACATCCCCAAGATTTGGAGGGAAGAATTCTAAATGTGAATGCAAAAAGTGTATTTTCAGAGACATGCGACGTCCAAGACACTGGTACGCATTTAGCAGTTCCTCAACACCTTCAACATAATCTGGAGATTTATTTTTTCCTAAGAAGTTTTCACATATCCACTTGAAGCTTTTCCAAGCTCTCAATTCCTTATCATTTAGAGTTCATTCAAACACATCATCTCTCATAAGGTCTCTGATGTGAGGACCAACAAATACCCCTTCCTTCAGTTTGGCTGGTCAAATGCTGGAGAATTTCTGTGAAATGTACTGGAACCCTTGTGAATTTGTCTTTGCCATCCATGGCTTTCACAAAGTTTTTAATCAATCCCAACTTTATATGTAGTGGAGGAAGAAATATTTTTGTTGGAGCAACTAAAGGATTATGCTGTACATTGTGTCTACCTGGAGCATAGATTTTTCTCTGTCCCCAATCACGTCGAACATAATGCTCTACTGTATTTCTACTGTCCCATAAACACAAGAAGCAACAATATTTTGTGAAACCTCCTTGCATTCCCATTAGCAGGCCATTCACATTGTTACAGTACACCATTGGTCCATCAACTGTGAAAAATTGTGTTACACAGTTATTTCTGTTTTGGTAATAACACACTTTGAGATCATCATGAAGAAGATTCTTCTGTTTTAACCTAGATCCAAGAAGTTCATCTTTACCTTTTGACAATGACAGGTCTCTGATGAGATCATTTAATTCATGTTGAGTAAAGCGTTCTGGATGCTCGGCTGCTCCATCAAGTACATACTCATCTTGACTTGAGGTCTCCATGCCTTCGCTAGTAGCTTCAGCTCCATATTCTACTTCAATTTCATCCAATCCAGACAACGGTGGTACAGGAACTGTCAAGGTAACATCATGTGGAACTGGTCTAATCACAGATTCAAGTTCAGGGTAATTAATCTTATATTTGTCCTTTGTAGAAAAGCCCTTCAGTTTGACAAAACAAAAGTAGCAGTCATCACTATGATTTTTGGGTTCTCTCCAAATCATGGGAACAGCAAATGGCATAATGGCATAACTCACTAAAAACTTTACTGATGTTGTCCCTATAAGAAAATTCACAATTAAGTACAACAAGCAAAGAAATGGGAATAACATAGAAAAACCACATACATTGAACATGTAGAAATAATGTAACAACAAAAATGCTTCTATATCAGAAACTTTATGTGATAGAGTAAAACTAAGCATATTTTTGGAATCCACACATCAAACTCCATAAAACAGACATATTACCTTTTGCTGATGATTTTTTTTTTTGTTGACCAATGTTATGAGAGACGTGGAGCAGTTTGCAGATGAAGAGTGGTCCAAAAATTCTGTTGCCTGACTAGCCATGGAGTAAACTATGGAGGAAGGATATTGAGAGTGAAAGATGTTTTATACTGTCAAGGAAACGTCCATAAGACTTTGTACCTGCTATCCCTCGCATATAACCCTTACCAAGTTACCACCCAGTAAAGAGTTTGTGTTGGAATGGAAGTCTCCCTCATTAAACTGTAAAACACCTGGTCCTGGCCAGCCCACACCACCTGCTACATGCAGTCTGTACAGGTGTAATACCCTCACAGTACAAGTCTACACATCCAGCCAGAACCCACATTTTCATGTAGCGTGTGTGACGCTCTCAGCTCTCCCTGGGAGATGGGGATACTCGGAGCCGGGTCAGTGTAGGGGTCTCGGGGTTGCAGTCGTGGCCCGGACCCGGTCCGTGCCCAGGGCGGTCACATAAAAGATTTAATGGGCTTTCAGGGTTGAGTGGTAATTTTCCGACTACGCCACCTACGGTTCCCAATGATGGACACCAGTGCTGCTTCAGTCCACTGAGGCCGGTGTTACAGGCAGCTAAGATGGGACGGCTCCCCGCAGGCGGAGCGGGCCTCAGGGCAGTGTGAGAAAGGATGGTGGGTGCAGTGCCGCGCAGGAAATAACAGGCTGAAGCTGGGTGTGAAGTCATCCAGGGTTTTTACTCACATTCAGATGTACTTTAGCCGCAAAGCTTCCCTCTGCTCCTCGCGGCGTGCTGCGGCCACCAGGAAGGGGGTCCAGCACTTTCCAGCTAGATCAGGAGCACCTGTTGAGACCCCTCTGGTGTGTGTTCCTCTCCTTGGTGAGTTCTCCCACTAAGTCTTCACTTGACTGTTTGTGTGGTTAGAACTAGGTGTAAGGCCGGGTCCCACTGGATGAACGCAGGTAGAGAGGTACAGGTGGCGTATGCCGCTCCGTCCGTATCCCTCCTGGCATCCACTAAGCCTCTGGGCTGTTCTGACTGAGACGTGAAGTAACAGAGTCAGATATCGGGGGGCCGGTCATCCCTCTTGCAGCAGGAGTCCCTCTGACTAGGCCAGAGTAAGAAATACAGGTGGCGTGTGCCACTCCATCTGCATCCCCCTGGGATCCTTTTGCCTGTGGAGCTTGTCTCCTCTACTCCTCTCCAGGCCTTCTTAGATAGGGACCTTGACCGGGTAGAGGCAGTGGTTAACTCTGACCCGCTCCTTGTCTCAAGGCCAGAGAACGAGGACCGTGTATCTTCAATAGGCTGCAGGTTCTTAGCAGAAAGCCACATTCAGCGATGAAGATCACAATCAAAGACCTTGAACCTAAGATGGCTGTAGATTAAATATGAATGAATAAGTGTAACCTAAAAGTGTGTTCTCCACCCTCACCCACTACATGGTTCCCCCTAACTTTGGTTCCCCCCATCTCCTATATCCTGGGCCGGGGCAGCACCCTGGTGCATTTGGGCCCCCTTCAGGACAGGAGTGGTGTAGTGTTGAATGGTGAAGTGGTGTCCCGAGAGATGCTCCATCCTTACCTGGAAGAGGAGATACCACACCTCTACTGAGGTGCAGTACCCCTGTGGCGACTGAACCCTCAGGGGCGCCACATTCCCCCCTGGTGAAACACAGCACGTCCGCGGGCTGCAATAGAGTAAAAAGTGGTACAGACATTCAAGTTTTTTTGTATAACAATAACAATCTTCCCTTTATGGGAGGTAAGGACACTTTAACGTTGCATGATATATATATAAATATAATATAGTATAAATGTAGAAAACAGTGAAGAGACATTATGCATGTAGACAGATCAGTAGAAAACATTGTAGAAAGGTGTCAGTTCAGCAGCATAAGGGACCTGTCCCAAACCCTCAACGTAGGCCCTGGGGTGGCTGCAGGGCATGGAGAATCCTGAGTTGGACCTCCAGGAGAGCCACTCCAGACAGGTTTTGCTTCTGAGGTCTGAGGTAGAAGTAGAAGCGGTTTTGCATAAAACCAATAGGGAGCACCTAAATAGATGCAGAACTATTTACAATAGGAGTCTGTCTACTGCCAGTGTCCGCAGGGACAAATGTCTCTTCCAACTCAAATCTAGGTTTATCAAAAAGGAAAACCAAAAACAGTTCACTCAACTGTTCACACAACAGGGAGTTGCATCTCCCAGGGCTGCTCAGAAGAGGTATCCCCACTTGGGAAAAGGCTCGTTTCTGCCGACTGAGCCTGACCGGTCCTCTGTGGGCAGATGAGTGGGGGCATCCCCTTTGAACACCCTATGGACGTCCAGGGCGTACCACCCCCGCTCCCCGTGGTGGCAGTTGTAGGACACCAAGTCGCCCGGATAGAGGTTCCGGTCAGGGTGGCCTTGCTCCAGCCGCGGCTCGACGTCCCGCCGATTCACAAAGACGTCTCGGTGGAACTGGGGGCTGCGAATGAAGCCCCATCCGGCCTCCTGGTGGAATCGGACTATCAGGCCTTCCTCCCGGGGGCTTGGACGGGCGGCCTCTGCCTGGCGGGCCCGCGACTTTGCGGACTTGGTTCGCACCTCCAGGCGCTCGCAGCGGACCTCCTTCTGGCGTCGCTCCTTGTCCAATTGGAGGAGCTGCTCTTGGCACGTCTCCTCCCTCCTCCGCGCTTCAGCCCGGGTCTCCCGGGGGAAGCCCATCAGGTCGCCCCCCTGGTTGTCCCAGACATACTCGTCTGCCGGCGGGCAGGTGACTGGAGGTGCAGGGAGCGGCAAGAGCGGAGGCTGCTGCGGACCCTCTGCTAATATGGACCAGTCCTGGTTGGGGCAGGTGGATTCCCCATAAAACTCAGGACTCCCTGGGCCAGGAGCCGGGAGGCATAGCAGGTCTCCGGTGGCGGCGGTGGCTTCGGCCTCAGCCTCCAGAGCCAATAGCTGCTCCCATATGATGGCGCCTGGGGACAGGGGTGCTGGCAGGATGCTTAGGAGCGGTACAGTTCGTCCCGCGCCCAGGATAAGGGTTTCCACCTTACCCGCTCCTGGGTTGCGCACGGCCTCCTGGGCTTCCTCCACCTGGGCTGCGGCCTCCACGGACCGACATGACGAGCTCTGGTGGCGGGCCCGGATCTTCTGCAGCACCGTCTCTCTCCACTCCGCGGCGACCAATCGCTGGGCCTCTTCGACTCTCCGGGTCAGGTCCTGGGTTTCTCCTCTGAGGAACTCGGCCTCCTCCGGGGTCAGGCGTATACCCTTCATGCCGAGGAAGGTGGCAGCTTGTGGAACAGCATCGGAGGCCTCGGAGGACTTCTCTTCTGCTGCGTCCATATTGGCTGCAAGGTGCGTTTCTTTTCTCCTCCTTCTTTTTGGGCGGCCCCATGGTGGCTGGCTGACGGGCACTCCCAGGGACGTCCCATCCGTTTTGACGGACACCACTGCGCGGACTGTCTCTGCTGGAGGGGGCGGTCTGCACTTTTGGCGCCATTGGGGAGCCAGGCCCACGATGGGAGGACTTTGGTAGCTGTAGTTTTGGCACATAATGGCGTCCGTTCTTCTTGGACGGCGCCACCATAAGTGTAAACGACAGTCTTTTAGTGTAAAGGCGCACAGTACCCGGCGGCAATGGGGATTTTTCTTCCGTTGCTGCGGGCACGCAATCCTGCCGACTACGCCAAGTCTGTGACGCTCTCAGCCCTCCCTGAGAGATGGGGATACTCGGAGCCGGGTCAGTGTAGGGGTCTCGGGGTTGCAGTCGTGGCCCGGACCTGGTCCGTGCCCAGGGCGGTCACATAAAAGATTTAATGGGCTTTCAGGGTTGAGTGGTAATTTTCCGACTACGCCACCTACGGTTCCCGGTGATGGACACCAGCGCTGCTTCAGTCCACTGAGGCCGGTATTATTGGCAGCTAGGATGGGACGGCTCCCCGCAGGCGGAGCGGGCCTCAGGGCAGTGTGAGAAAGGATGGTGGGTGCAGTGCCGCGCAGGAAATAACAGGCTGAAGCGGGGTGTGAAGTCATCCAGGATTTTTACTCACATTCAGATGTACTTTAGCCGCAAAGCTTCCCTTTGCACCTCGCGGCGTGCTGCGGCCACCAGGAAGGGGGTCCAGCACTTTCCAGCTAGATCAGGAGCACCTGTCGAGACCCCTCTGGTGTGTGTTCCTCTCCTTGGTGAGTTTTCCCACTAAGTCTTCACTTGACTGTTTGTGTGGTTAGAACTAGGTGTAAGGCCGGGTCCCACTGGATGAACGTAGGTAGAGAGGTACAGGTGGCGTATGCCGCTCCATCCGTATCCCTCCTGGGATCCACTAAGCCTCCGGGCTGTTCTAACTGAGACGTGAAGTAACAGAGTCAGATATCGGGGGCCGGTCATCCCTCTTGCAGCAGGAGTCCCTCTGACTAGGCCAGAGTAAGAAATACAGGTGGCGTGTGCCGCTCCGTTTGCATCCCCCTGGCATCCTTTTGCCTGTGGAATTTGTCTCCTCTACTCCCCTCCAGGCCTTCTTAGGTTGGGACCTTGACCGGGTAGAAGTGACTCGCCCAGGGGAATGGGGATGACTCGGTACCCGGGCCTTTAGCCTGGCCTTGTAGGGATGTCGCGGTGGTCGGCTCCGGGCCCGTACCCTGGGGTCTCTCCTTAAAAAGGGTGGATAATTTGTTAAGTTTATAAAAGAGTTCGTGACTCCACCTGTGGCTTCTGGTGAGAATCACCAGCGCTGCACAGTCCACTGAGGCCGATGATAAGGCGGCTGGGTGGTATAGCTCCCCACAGGTGGAGCTAGGCCTCAGGGCAGTGTATGACGGGGAATGCAGGACAGGCGAGACCCAGCCGGTTCAGAGCAAGAACAGGGACAGACACGATAGTCACTTCAGTACCTTTTACTGATGGAATTTCAGGCACTACTCGGAGCACTGTAGGGTGAAGGGTGCATATCAGGATCTTCCCCAATGAGCGGGTTTTTTGGGCCTCCTGTTTCTTGCCTCTGCGTAGTAAGTTTCTGACCTGCCTGGAGCTAGGCCTAACTTTGTCTCTGTCCTGCGCTGACTGACATTGTGGTAGGGCCTTTTCTTGGAGTACACGCACCTTAGCTGCGGGCTTATGTGTCTCCTGGCTCTGTTACGTATCAGCATTTTAGCGATTTTGGGACTTGTAGTTCTCCAGGGATTCCGGTTTATCTTACTGGGTCGTGGAGATCCCGGTAAGCTTCGGACCCGGTGTCCAGTAACTTCTTCGGGGTGAGCCAGTTAAGCTCCTCTGCCCCCTACGTACTAACTCTCCACTTGCCTTCGGCCTACTCGGGCCCTCACGAGGCTACTCGCACTAACGGCAGCTTGCCGCGCTTCACCGATCTTATGGCGCTGGTGACGCGCCCCCTGGGACATATTCCTTTTTGAGGGGAATACCCGGCACCGGATCAGATGGGGGGTTGTAGTCTCCGAGCGGCTGTGACCCGGTCCCGTGCCCAGGGCGTCAAGCTAAGTGTTATGTGGCAGTCCTTACTGATGTTATAAGAGTTCTTTTGTGTCGACTACGCCACCCGTTGTGATGCGGTCACTGTGGCCGCCGCTGCTGCAGGGTCCGCTGAGGCTGATGGTGGGTGCGCAGCTTGGTGAGATAACCCCCAACGGGAGGGGTATAGCCTCAGAGGGGACAGGCGCAGAGGATGGGGGTTGTGGTGGTGCGGTGCAGCCAGCAATGAAGACAGACTCGGGTTGTGCAGTTAAGGGTGTTTACTTACTGCTGATGTTGTACTGGTCACTCCAGCTGCTAGTGACCACCCGAGCCGTGCTGCGTCCACCAGGTCCTGGATCCAGCCAACCCCCAAACAAGTCCGGAGCGTGGCCCTGAGCTCTCCCTCTGTCCTTTCTTCAGCCGTCCCCACCAGTGATTCACCTAGGTCCAGCTCCCTCGGGCCTTCTTTTGGGACACCCTTGGCCCTGGGTTCCCTGACCCTTCATGTGGTTTGCCTTCAGGGTGAATGTAGTGGGTGACCGTGACAGACACTGCCCACGGTCTCCGGTCTCTGGCTGGGGATTGTTTTTGCCCCCACCAGCTTGGGTTCCGGTACCCTCTTGCTGACTCCTCACCCGGTGCTCTAATTTGGGTTCTTGGGTCCCTTCAGTCTTCCCCCTCTGGGTCTTTCTCTTTCTTTCTCCTCTCTCTCTCTCCAGGGCTGCTGTTTCCTTCTCTCTCCTCTCCAACTGACTTGTTCTCAGCGTCTGACCCTGATCTAAGTTGGTGCCCTCCTTATATATCCCTCTATGTGTGAGCTCAGGTGACCAGCACCCAATGAGCTCCTATCACTACCCAGACTGCTCCCCCTATCTGCCCCTACACTACATGGGATGTACCACCCCCCTCCCACTCCAGCCAGGAACAGGCTCGGTTGTACCTGCACATTTCTAAGTGGGAGTACCGTCGGCCTGCCCCTCTGGAATGGGATGTATGTAGTGCATGCAGTCTATCTGAGCTCAGTTCCACACTCCTTCCTTACCCGGGAGTGGAATATCACACCTCTGGGTTGAGGTGCAATACCCCTGTAGCAGCCGAATCCTCAGGGTGCTACATTCCCCCCTGGTAAATCACAGCACGTCCTCGGGCTGTAAAGACAAAAACACCAAAACATACAAATTTTTCATATAAACATATAAAACATATAAACATTATATATAACTTTTCATATAAAACATTCTCGTAGACTTCTCTGGTTCCTCCTCCGGACACTGTGCAACGTGTGTCCGGGAAAAGTGCGACAGTCTCTTAGAAAATACTGGTTTTCTATAAAACCGGTAGGGGGCGCTTTAGGACGCGCAACTATATACAGGGGAAGTTGGAAGTTGGCCGCTCTCAGTCCTCGGCCAGGTAGAGGGAAGGGAATGGCTGCTCACAGTCCTCAGCCTGTAGGATGAAGGGGTTAACGGGTAAAACAGTTCACTGGTCCCAACGGGGACTATTTTAGCAGCAGCAACATTTCCAGTTTCAGTTCCTTTATACCCCGATTGGGTAACTATTTACAACTCCTGCTCTGCCGCACTCAACGGCGTCTTCCTCCTGCTCTTTGCTTATAGCTGGTTGTTACTTCAGACCCGTCCGGGTCCTCTTGCTCCTCCTCCTCGCACCGCAACTCCTCCTCCGTCAGGCGGTGTACGTGGAGGGCGTAAGGTCCTTTGGCACACTTGTGCCGGGTGAAAGTGACCTCGTCTCCGACGTAGAGGTCACGGCCTTTGTGACCTTCCGGCAGGTGGGACTCGACGTCTCTGCGAGTCACAAAAACGTCACCGCGGTTGTTACGGTCCCGAATAAAGCCCCACCCATGCTGCGGGTTGAACTTTATCACCGTCCCGATGGTGCGGGGACAGTGCGCTGCACGGGGGTTCCTCCTAGTCCGGCTCTTCTGCTCCGCGCTCTGGATTTGGGCCTGTTGTTCTCTGACCCGCCTCTCCTCCCGTTCTCTCTTAAACTCTGCCAGCTGTTGACGGCAACACTCTGTACGTTCAGCTGCGGCTGCCCGAGTTTCTCCGGTGAACCCCATCAAATCTTCTCCCGTGGGGTCCCACACGAATTGGGCTTCTGCTAGAGGAGGCGAGACCCGAGCCACGGGCTTCGGAGCCGGGATTAGGGGCTCACACAAGGGCCCTAGTCTTTGCTGCCGCTCCAGCTCAGGGTACCCTTCGGGCCAGATGAAGGGCCGCCCGTCCGGCCATGTGAGCTGGCCGAAGAGGTCCTCCCCCAGGTGTGGCACCCTAGGTATTGCGGGCGCGGGCGCGGTGGTGGTGGCGCCCGGGTTGCCCAGGCCTTGCGGCCAGGCCTGGGGCACCTGGAAGGTGAAGGGCACCGTTAGGACGGCGGCGCCCTGGGCTACCTGGCCTTGCGGCCAGGCCGGAGGTTCCGCGGAGGTAGGGGGCGCTGTTGGTGGTGCGGCGCCCGGAGGTACTAGGCCTTGCGACCAGGCTGGTGGTACTTCCTGCTTTGTCACGCTCCGGGTCGGGGCGCGTGACGTCACAGGGGTCGCTGCGGCGGCTTCCGGTCGGGGCCTAGTCCATGGCGGTGACCTGGCGGTTACGGGCACAGCAGGGGGACTTTCGGGCTCTGCGACGGGGAGCTGGGGCAGGTGAGCGGTGTCACGGCTTGGGGTATAGGCGTCCCCTTTACCTGCCTCCATGCGTTCGGCTCCCTCCTCGGCGCCGTCTCCGGCCTTGGGTCCTCCTGCGCCATCCTCAGAGGCGGTCTGCTTCCTCTTCCAGGGTAGCGTGCTCCGTTGACTGGTCTCTGCGTGCTGAGCCATCTCCCGGCTCCACTCCGCCAGTATCTCCCGCTGTACCCGGGCCATCCTCCTTGCGAGGCCCTCCAGGGCTGTTTGTGCACACTCCCGGTCTCGGGGGAGCTGCGCTAGGATCTCCGCTAGACCTAGCGGGGTTGTGGACTCCAGCAGGCTCCTGACCATCGGGTCGGTGCTGCTCTGCTCGGCTTCCGGCAGGCTCCTGGCCAGCGGGCCGGTGCTGCTCTGCCCTCCTTCCTCGGTCTCTAGCAGACTCCTGGCCAGCGGGCCGGTGCTGTTCTGCTCTCTTTCCATCTCCGGGTGAGCTTTTCTGCTGCTCCTTTCCAGGCTTCCTGCCTCCGGGTGCGCTCGCTCCAGACTGCTCCAAGCGACACCCATCTTTTCTCTTCCCTTTCGTCTCCTCCCACTTAGAGGGCGGTCCCGGGGCAACTCGGTGACTGTCAGCTCCAGGGGTAGTTCTTTCACGCTGACAGACACCTCCAGCATCACAGTCTCTGTTGGTGGGGGCGGTTTCCACTTTTGGCGCCATTTTCTGTCCTGGCCCACGATGGGAGGTGGCCTCCTGCCCTCCTTTGGCACGCCCATAATGGCGTCCGCTGCTCTTCCAAGGCGGGAAATCTGCGGTTTTGGCGGGAAGCGTCGCCCAGTGGCGGGAAACTCTGCAGATGGCGGGAACAAGCTGGAAATGGCGGACAATCGGCGGGAAATGACTGGTGATGGAGTCCGATGGCGTGGACCCTCCGGAACCGGCGGGAGACTTCTTTCTGAGGTAAACTTGCACTTTTCTTCAGGCACGCAGTACCCGGGTGTTGCGGGCACGTAATCCTGCCGACTACGCCAAAGTTGACGCGCCCCCTGGGACATATTCCTTTTTGAGGGGAATACCCGGCACCGGATCAGATGGGGGGTTGTAGTCTCCGAGCGGCTGTGACCCGGTCCCGTGCCCAGGGCGTCAAGCTAAGTGTTATGTGGCAGTCCTTACTGATGTTATAAGAGTTCTTTTGTGTCGACTACGCCACCCGTTGTGATGCGGTCACTGTGGCCGCCGCTGCTGCAGGGTCCGCTGAGGCTGATGGTGGGTGCGCAGCTTGGTGAGATAACCCCCAACGGGAGGGGTATAGCCTCAGAGGGGACAGGCGCAGAGGATGGGGGTTGTGGTGGTGCGGTGCAGCCAGCAATGAAGACAGACTCGGGTTGTGCAGTTAAGGGTGTTTACTTACTGCTGATGTTGTACTGGTCACTCCAGCTGCTAGTGACCACCCGAGCCGTGCTGCGTCCACCAGGTCCTGGATCCAGCCAACCCCCAAACAAGTCCGGAGCGTGGCCCTGAGCTCTCCCTCTGTCCTTTCTTCAGCCGTCCCCACCAGTGATTCACCTAGGTCCAGCTCCCTCGGGCCTTCTTTTGGGACACCCTTGGCCCTGGGTTCCCTGACCCTTCATGTGGTTTGCCTTCAGGGTGAATGTAGTGGGTGACCGTGACAGACACTGCCCACGGTCTCCGGTCTCTGGCTGGGGATTGTTTTTGCCCCCACCAGCTTGGGTTCCGGTACCCTCTTGCTGACTCCTCACCCGGTGCTCTAATTTGGGTTCTTGGGTCCCTTCAGTCTTCCCCCTCTGGGTCTTTCTCTTTCTTTCTCCTCTCTCTCTCTCCAGGGCTGCTGTTTCCTTCTCTCTCCTCTCCAACTGACTTGTTCTCAGCGTCTGACCCTGATCTAAGTTGGTGCCCTCCTTATATATCCCTCTATGTGTGAGCTCAGGTGACCAGCACCCAATGAGCTCCTATCACTACCCAGACTGCTCCCCCTATCTGCCCCTACACTACATGGGATGTACCACCCCCCTCCCACTCCAGCCAGGAACAGGCTCGGTTGTACCTGCACATTTCTAAGTGGGAGTACCGTCGGCCTGCCCCTCTGGAATGGGATGTATGTAGTGCATGCAGTCTATCTGAGCTCAGTTCCACACTCCTTCCTTACCCGGGAGTGGAATATCACACCTCTGGGTTGAGGTGCAATACCCCTGTAGCAGCCGAATCCTCAGGGTGCTACACTGGCACACCTAAAGCTCACTGCTCTGAGCTACAACTGAGTCTGGACTGTGCTCCACTGCAGACTGACCTCTCTCAGGCTTCCTGACTGCAGGAACTCTCTCAACAGACTGAACTGCCTGGCTCCACCTTCCCTATTTATCTATCCCTAACGGGCTCCCTCTGGTGGTCTGAGGTGGAAGGTGGAGATGTGTGAATGGTTATGGGGGCCTCTTGTGGAGGAATCCATCAATACACCCTTCTAGGAGTTGTGATACCCAGCGCAGCTGGGTGTCACATTCCCCCCTAGTTAAACTCAGCACTCCCGGGCTGAAGTACATTTTATCAAACAATAACAATAGTAAACATAAGCAATACAAAACAATCTTCCCTTTATGGGAGGCACGAATCTTAAACGTTACATAACCAAAACAAATACAGAGTGTCCTCAGAATCCAAGTCTCCTATGGTGAGGTTCTTAGCAAGGATGTCCATCTCACAAGGTAGAGTACTTGGTGGTTTTGAGGGACCTGTCCTAAACCCTCTACGTAGGCCGTGGGGTGGCTGCAGGGCATGAAGATCCCGAGATGGACCTCCAAAAGAGCCACTCCAGACAGGTTTTTCTTCTGAGGTCACCTAAAGGGCACTCCAGGGAGCGCAATTATATACAACACGAGTTTTTGGGATGCACAGAGTCCTCAGCCACGCAGTTCTTTAGTTATGCATAAAAGAATTAATGAGGTAAAGCACAAATTGATAAACATGCATGAAAATGCACAATTAATTCAATACATCTCAATTTAATATACAATACCCCAGGGGTAACTATCTACATTTTCAGCAATTTTGCTACTTTACTCAGTGTACCCAACAGGAGGTTTACCTCTTGTGCTGCGTACTGATCTGCGTAATGTGATGGTTGATGGGGTGTCAGTGTCTGTATTCTCAGTTACTCTACCAGTTCTACGTGTACTCATGTTGTAAAACTGCCTTAACCTCTCTCTTGGACTGGCAAGTCTACCATTGGCTGGGCCCTCTTGCTCTGCTCCTTCCGGGGATCCTTCATCCGGGGATACTTCTTGAGCTGGCTCTTCTGCAGCACTTACAGGTTCAACTTGCTGTGGAGGGTTTCCTGGCTGTTGGTAGAATTGGAGTACTGGAATGATTACTGCACCTCCTATTTGAGGCCAATCAGCTGGGAAGTCTCCTAGGTCAGTGTGTATCACCGCTTCTTCAGGTTCTTCCTGGATTGTGAGAGGCCCTTTTTCTTGGGGTTTCAGTAAATCTGTAGCAGATGTTCTTCCTCCATCTCGACTAATTATACAAGTCTTTTTGTTGTCAAACCTTGACAGTAACACAATGTAGGGGTCTTTTTCCCACTGGTCATCAAGTTTGTGGTTGCGTCTTTTTCTTTTCAATACTGTTTCACCAGGCGTGAAAGGTCCTGCGGGTGCGTTTTTGTTGTATTGAACTTCCTGCTTTTCTCTCACCCGAGTAAGACTGTCCTTGACACAAGCTTGTACTCTTCTGTACTGCTCTTGTCTGGTCTTGTCCCAGTCCTCAGTGGTCATATCAGCTTCAGGCTCAACAACACCAAGCTCCAGATCCATGGGCAGCTTTCCTGGCCTTGCCCACATGAGATATGCCGGAGTGCAATTGGTGGAACTGACTGGTATATGATTATACAGATCCACTAGGTCAGGTAGTAGGTCTGGCCACTGGTTTCTCTCCTCAAGTGGTATGGTCTTTAGCAGGTCGATGATGATGTTGTTCATCTTTTCGCAGAGACCGTTGGTTTGTGGGTGGTAAGGTGTAGTTCTTATCTTCTTACAACCGTACAAATGGCAGAACTCCTTGAACAATTCAGCCTCAAAGGCCGGGCCTTGGTCCGTCAGCACCTGCTCAGGGTAGCCATGGGGTCTGCAGAAATACGCTTGGAAGGTCTTCGCTGCTGTCTCTGCCGTCAGGTCTTTGACGGGGGCGACCACCAGGAAACGTGAGTAGTGATCCACCATGGTCAAAGCATAGGAGTACCCTGACCTGCTGGGGGAGAGCTTGACATGGTCCAGGGCCACGATCTCCAGGGGTCGATCCTTCTTAGGCCGCAGGGTCCACAGTCCCGGCACCACCTCTCGATGGAGCTGCGCATTCCTACCCAGTAGAATCGACACTTCAGCAGGGTCTCCAACTTTTTCCAGCCAAAGTGCCCCGCCTGATCGTGGTAAGCCTCTAATACCATCTGGATGTCTGTCTTCGGGACCACTATCTGCCATACCATCTCATGAGTTTTTGGATTGACGTATCTCCGGCACAACTTCTCACGGTAGATAAACAGCCGGCTTCTCTTGTTCCACAGCTGCTTTGCTTGCAGAGACGCTTCCTTCTCCAGGGAGGCACCCTCTTGGGTTATCAGCTCCTTGATACGGCTGACAACCGGGTCACTGTCCTGGGTCTCTTTCCAGCTGTGGTGAGGCAGGGGGTTTAACGTCTTTCCACGCTGCTTCCTGGAGGCTCGTTGCTCGTGGATCATCCCCCTCCGGTGAAAGGCAGGTAGCTCTATCTCTTCCAGGTCATCCACTTCTTCCTCTGTGTCTGACTGGTGAGGCATCCTAGACAGGGCATCGGCGTTGGCGTTCTTGCGGCCCGCCCGGTATTTAATTGTAAATTGGTAGTTTGACAGCCGAGCCATCCATCGTTGTTCCAGTGCCCCGTGCTTAGCTGTTTCAAGATGGGTCAAGGGGTTGTTATCAGTAAAGGCAGTGAACTTACTGGAGGCCAGATAGTGTTTGAACCTATCAGTGATGGCCCTGACCAAGGCCAGGAACTCTAACTTGAAGCTGCTATAGTTCTCTGGGTTCCTCTCGGTCGGGCGGAGCTTCCTGCTTGCGTATGCGATCACTTTCTCTTGGCCATTCTGTTTCTGACTTAGAACAGCGCCTAGTCCTTTGTTGCTGGCATCTGTATACAGCAGGAACGGTTGGCTGTAGTCAGGGTAGGCTAGGATCTCATCGCCTGTCAGGATCTCCTTCATCTCCTGAAACGACTCGGCTTGCTCCTTACCCCAGTGGAATGGGGGATTTCTGCCTTTGGGGGACTGCCCTTCCAGGAGGTCTTGCAGAGGAGCTGCTTTCTTAGTGTAGTCCTTTACGAACCTCCGGTAGTATCCGACTAGTCCCAAGAACTGACGCACCTCCTTGAGGTTTTTCGGCTCCGGCCACTTCTGGATGGCAATGACTTTCTCCGGGTCTGGTGCTACCCCTTCCGGACTGACAATGTGCCCCAGGTACTGTACCTTTCTCTTGAGCAGGTGGCACTTGGAGGGCTTCAACTTCATCCCGTACCGGGACAGTGACTCAAATACCTCTGCCAGGTGTTTCAAGTGGTCCTCGTACGTTCTGGAGTACACTATTACATCATCCAGGTAAAGTAACAAAGTCTCGAAGTTGCGGTGTCCCAGGCAGCACTCCATCAATCTCTGGAACATTCCGGGGGCATTGCAGAGTCCAAACGGCATGCTGTTGAACTCGCAGAGTCCCATCGGGGTGGTGAAGGCCGTCTTCTCCCGATCCTCCTCAGCCACAGCTACTTGCCAGTACCGACTAGTGAGGTCAAGGGTAGAAAAGTAATTTGCAGACTTTAAGGCAGCTAGGGACTCCTCTATGCGTGGTAAAGGGTATGCATCTTTATGTGTAATGCGATATACTTGACGGTAATCTACACACATTCTCATGCTCCCGTCCTTTTTCCTCACTAGCACTAGGGGAGCCGCCCAGGGACTACAACTATCCCTTATCACTCCCGCCTTCCTCATGTCATGCAGCATTTCTTTTGCCTTCTGGTAGTGAGCTGGGGGTATAGGCCTATAACGTTCTTTGATTGGGTAATGGTTGCCTGTGGGGATATGAAGTTGAACCCCCTTAACCCTCCCGAAGTCAAGTGGATGTTTACTGAACACCTGCGAGTATTCTTGAACCACCCGGTGTACACCCTGTTTTTGATGGGCAGGAGTGGTGTCTGTCCCAACATGGAGCTGTTGAAACCAATCCTCCACCTGGGTTGCAGGGTCATTAACCTCCACTTCGTCTGGTGAAGTTAAGGACTCCGCCTCGTGAATGCAGTTATTATTGACAGCATGTAATTTGGCAATAGTGGCATAACGTGGCAGTCTGACCTCATCTTCCCCTAAGTTGAGAAGACGGAAGGGCACCCTCCCATTACGTACATCTACCACTCCCCTGGCAGTTAAGAGCATGGGTCTGTGCTCGGTGCAAAGGGGTTCTACTACCGCCTGGTAGCTCTGTCCTCAAAGACCTATAGCAGCTCTACACCAGATGAGCATTTCACTCATTGGGGGGATGACAATGGGTATGGGTCTGTTACCCGCACATTACCGATTTCACCTTCTGTTAACCTTACTTGCTGTTGATACATCAGGATGCGGATCTCCCTCTGCAGTGCCCTTCTCTGTCTCGGTCTGGCAGTGTCGGCGATCTGATGGAGCAAGAACACAACTTCTCCCAAACAGTTACCAACAATGTTAGTGCCAAGTACCATATACGGGTTAGCGTCATCAGGATTTGTCTCTACTACAATTAGTCCCTGGTCCTTCAGCTCCACTCTCCCCACCTTTACAGTCAGATTCTTAACCCCGAGTAGGTTAAGGGGGAGTCCATTTGAGGCGTATACAGACAAATTTGGAGCTGGCGGACGCAGGTCGTCCATGGACCAGAACCTCATGTAGAGAACTTCAGTCATGATGGTTACCTGAGATCCTGTGTCCAGCAGGGCATGCGTCGGGATCCCATCCAGTACAATGGACAGGAAAGGTCTTCCTCCGACTAATCTGTTGTACCAGTCTGATGGGCCTGGTGAGTTTACTCCTGGGTGTCGGCCCTCTGACCCAGGGTTTTCTCATTTAAAGTACAATTGTGGGCGATGTGTCCGGTCTTGCGGCAGCGGTAGCAGGCAGGGTCCTTCTGTGGATGGCGCTGGTCACTGGTCCTCGACGAGGGCGGTGTTGGTCTCCTCCTCCTCCGCATCCAGGGGACATCCTCAGGGCTATCGGCTAGCAGGATCTTCCCTCCTTCCTCAGGCTCCGTCCGCAGCTGCAGAGCACTCAGCACAGTGGTCAGGGTTTTGCTCAACTGACGCACCTCAGAGCGCAAACAGTTCTTTAGGGGACGTTGCTGGGACTTTAGCTTCAGCAGTCACTGGGGAAAAGGTGGGTGTTGCAGGCTCTGGGGTAGCCCCACCCTGGTAACGTTGGATGGCATTTGTTTCCAGGGGCTGCAGTCCTTTTATAGCCATGTCCTTAAGATTATCAAAAGTGGCATCTGGATGATCCAGGGTCCACCAACGCACAGTCCTGCTCTCCTCTGGAGACCTCAGTCCCCGGACAAACTGTTCCTTCAGCATTCTGTTCTCATTTTCAACGCTGGTTGGACTAACCTGGTTCAGAGCCCGCAGGGCCCCTTGAAGACGCCAGGCGTAGTCCCGAACATTGTCCTCTGGTTGTTGGGAGCAGCTGTAAAACCTCATCCGGAGGTCCTCAAAGACAATCTGTAGTTTTTGGAATATTGCGGACACTGACTCCTGGTCTGCGGCCGACCATGTTTCCACTTCCCGTTCCGCAGCACCGGTCTGTTGTCCTAATACAACGGTGGCTCTTTGTTTGCCGGTCATCGAGTACATGTCCAAGATATCACATATCTTCTGCTTGAATCCAGACAGGGTATCTGGTTTGCCGTTGTACTGGGGGAGCCACTTTGCTCCAGGAATGTACGGTAAAGTCATGGGAATGACAGGTGTTACAGGCGCTGCTGGTGGAGCGGCAGCCCCATCAGCCTGCTCATCATCAGGCGCGGGTTGAACTTCAGGGACGTTGACCGGTAGGTCGGCGTTCTGCTGCTCGTCGGACTACCTAGTCAACCGTGGCCTACCTTCTAGTTCTTTCTTCCGGTAGGCCGCAGCTCTGCAGGTGATGGTCGTCTTCAGGACCTTGCGTCCTACGTCAGAGCGTTCAACGACGCTCCGTACAGGACCTGGCGCTTCCTGGGTTGACGTCGAGGTGTGGGGCGTGTCTGGGACTTCGCGATCTTTTGCAGGTACGCCCCTTATTTTCCCGCGGTTACGCCCTTCTTCTCGCACAACGGCCCAACAATGGCGGCAATCTTCACCACAACTTTACATACACAGTTCAGAATAAAGGCGCACAGTACCCGGTGGCAACGGGCACAACACCTCGTCTTTGCAGCGGGCACGCAATCCTGTTCGTGACGCCAGTTGGAGATTACTCGCCCAGGGAATGGGGATGACTCGGTACCCGGGCCTTTAGCCTGGCCTTGTAGGGATGTCGCGGTGGTCGGCTCCCGGGCCCGTACCCTGGGGTCTCTCCTTAAAAAGGGTTGATAATTTGTTAAGTTTATTAAAGAGTTCGTGACTCCACCTGTGGCTTCTGGTGAGAATCACCAGCGCTGCACAGTCCACTGAGGCCAATGATAAGGCGGCTGGGTGGTATAGCTCCCCACAGGTGGAGCTAGGCCTCAGGGCAGTGTATGACGGGGAATGCAGGACAGGTGAGACCCAGCCGGGTCAGAGCAAGAACAGGGACAGACACGATAGTCACTTCAGTACCTTTTACTGATGGAATTTCAGGCACTACCCGGAGCACTGTAGGGTGAAGGGTGAATATCAGGATCTTCCCCAATGAGCGGGTTTTTTGGGCCTCCTGTTTCTTGCCTCTGCGTAGTAAGTTTCTGACCTGCCTGGAGCTAGGCCTAACTTTGTCTCTGTCCTGCGCTGGCTGACATTGTGGTAGGGCCTTTTCTTGGAGTACACGCACCTTAGCTGCGGGCTTATGTGTCTCCTGGCTCTGTTACGTATCAGCACTTTAGCGATTTTGGGACTTGTAGTTCTCCAGGGATTCCGGTTTATCTTACTGGGTCGTGGAGATCCCGGTAAGCTTCGGACCCGTTGTCCAGTAACTTCTTCGGGGTGAGCCAGTTAAGCTCCTCTGCCCCCTACGTACTAACTCTCCACTTGCCTTCGGCCCACTCGGGCCCTCACGAGGCTACTCACACTAACGGCAGCTTGCCGCGCTTCACCGATCTTATGGCGCCGGCACACCTAAAGCTCACTGCTCTGAGCTACAACTGAGTCTGGACTGTGCTCCACTGCAGACTGACCTCTCTCAGGCTTCCTGACTGCAGGAACTCTCTCAACAGACTGAACTGCCTGGCTCCACCTTCCCTATTTATCTATCCCTAACGGGCTCCCTCTGGTGGTCTGAGGTGGAAGGTGGAGATGTGTGAATGGTTATGGGGGCCTCTTGTGGAGGAATCCATCAATACACCCTTCTAGGAGTTGTGATACCAAGCGCAGCTGGGCGTCACAGAGGCAGTGGTTAACTCTGACCCGCTCCTCGTCTCAAGGCCAGAGAACGAGGACCGTGTATCCTCAATAGGCTGCAGGTTCTTAGCAGAAAGCCACATTCAGCGATGAAGATCACAATCAAAGACTTTGAACCTAAGATGGCTGTAGATTAAATATGAATGAATAAGTGTAACCTAAAAGTGTGTTCTCCACCCTCACCCACTACATGGTTCCCCCTAACTTTGGTTCCCCCCATCTCCTATATCCTGGGCCAGGGCAGCACCCTGGTGCATTTGGGCCCCCTTCAGGACAGGAGTGGTGTAGTGTTGAATGGTGAAGTGGTGTCCCGAGAGATGCTCCATCCTTACCTGGAAGAGGAGATACCACACCTCTACTGAGGTGCAGTACCCCTGTGGCGACTGAACCCTCAGGGGCGCCACACGTGCCAAGGCGTAAAAGGAGACGAGTGCCTCGCCCATGGCTATCGCACCTCGCTGCAGCTGACTGTCAGTTTTTAAACCCTATAGACCAGTTGGGGACACATTGCTGAGAACAGAGGAGCAGCACTATCCAGAAAGGTAGTATCAATTTTGTTGCTTTATTTCTTTTTCATCTACCTGGGCCTCCTTTATAAGGGTTGTCCAGTTTAAAACTACAAGTCGGCAGTTACTCTGTGACTGTAGACTTGTGAATCCTCACATCACGTGCACTGTGTGTGGTGAGGATTCTCCGGGGCTGGCACCAGAAGAGGAGTGGACGTGCGATTTGCATATATGCCTTCACATGCCAACTAGATTGTATCTGGCCCCGCTGAATGCAAGTGTATTGAGCGAGACCGAATACAGTCTAGTCGGAATGTGGCCGCAAGTATGCAAATTGCATACTTGCGGTCACATGACCGCTCGCTGCCGGCACTGTAGAATCCTCATAGTGTGCAGTGTATGATCCTCCTTTAAGTTTTCTAAGCACTGTATACTATTGACACTAAATAGTGGCCCTCACCAATTCAGGTAACTGCTACCTCTACAGACCTTTATTTTCCTTGTGTCTGTCAACTAAATACATGGGGTAAAAGCTACACAAAAATACACAATACTATACATTGGGAAAAAAATAATTCTATGCCATGGTATCAATAATATAAAGAATTGCTGCATAGTGCTATCGCTAGAACTGCACTTTTGTACTAGGGAGCATGAATTTATGGCTTTTGGAGGTTTGCTGGATGTGTTTTACATGGAAATAAAGAAGAACATGTGGCGCCCCTGAGGGTTCGACCGCCACAGGGATGCTGAACTTCTCTAATGGAGTGTAGTGTTCCTCCTCTGAGGTAAGGCCCTGTGTGATAGTCGTGACCCAGCCCTTGCATCCAACACCACATTTCTCCACCAGAGGGAGCTAGTATGCACTAGGTGCTGCTCCCCTGGTTACAGGGAGACTGGGGAACCAAGAGTTAGGGGAACCAGTTAGTGGGTGTGGGTGGAGGACCTACAAGTTAGTTACACTTTAGATTTTATATTTAAGAGAAAGCCATCTTTGATCTTGGTCCTTTTGCTAGTCTTTTGTCTAGTCTTGTGCTAGCTCTTTGGCTGTTCTCTGTACTGTCAAATACTGTGTGTAATGTGACCTCCCTCCCGGAGCGCAGATCCTGTGTGGGCCTGCGCCGGCAAGGGACACAGCCCTTGTACCCTGGCCTTGGGACGAGAGGTAGGTTGTAGACCAGGAATGTCTCAACCCAGCCAATGACCAGGATCAAGAAGGCCTGGAGCTTAAGAGTGTGGCTCCATAGCAAATGGATCCCAGGCAGGATGCAGACGGAGCGGAGTACGCCACCTGTCCTCGCCAACCTGATATATTCAGAGGGACTACGGCTGCAAAAGGGGTACCGGCCCCCGACACCCGACCTTGCTACTCTACGTCCTGGACGGGAAAGCCCGGTTAGGCCCAGAGGATCCCACCGGGTATCGGACGGAGCGGAGTTGCTACCCGTGCCCTTGTTCTGAGAGGAGCTCAGAGGGAGACCCGGCCTATTTGCACACACACGGACAGGAAAGGATTTGGTCTGTAGTTTAGGAACACTCTGCTGAAGGGTCCCGACTGAATGCTGGACTTACTCGGAGGTTGTCGGACCCCCGTCTCTGGTGAGCGCAGGACTCCGTGGGGAGTCGCCTTCCTTTGCCAGCTACGTGAGTAAAACCTTGTAAGTTCACCCCTATGGCCTCCGGACTGTTATTTCTGTGCCGCACCGCGGGACGCGGCGCCTGTCTTCTTCTACTACTACCCCCTCCATCCTGTCCCTCTGCCCTGAGGCCTTGCTCCGCCTGTGGGGAGTAGTAAGAACTTTGGCCGCCATAACACCATGCCTCAGCGGACGGCAGCGGCGCTGGTGGCCCCTCACCAGGCACCACAGGTGGTGTAGTCGTTAATTAGCCACTCAACCCGGATAAGCCCACACCATCTCTTTTTTAACTGTGACGGCCCTGAGCACGGGTCGGGCCCGGGCCACGGCTGCATTCCATCTCTCCATCACAGGACCCGACTCCGAGTCCCCCATCACCCAGGGTGAACTAAAAGGGCTTACACCGGACGTCTGAGCGTCACAAACACATCACAGAACTTTTGTCTTGATTTCTTCCTGTTGCTTTCAGACAGACCTACATTTAGAAATCCCATCTAATAGAGATCCCGAAATGATTCTGTGACTATGTATATTAAACAATGACATACAAAGGTCTTACATCTCATCCCATCATATAAACAGGATTTTTTCTCACAATGTAATTTGCCTTGTAAATTCATTACTCATTTCACCATTGGCAGAGAAAGTACAATTTCACATCATTGCAGGATGAGGATCTCTGATCTTTCTAATAACAATGTGCTCAATATTTCATTGCGATTTCCGCGACACCGTACTGCCGTATGTGATCCTATTATGTGTAATACATGCTAATATTCTAACTCTGGCTTAGCCTGGGCAAACACGTAGAGAATCACAGCCAACAATGTCAGATGAGTGATATGTCCTAGGTATATACTTTACAATGCTGACTCCCTTCATAAACATGAACACTTGGATTAGCTAAAGGTTAACATTAGGTTAAAGTTGTCTGAACTTGCCAATTTTGACAGAATCGGCCAAACAATTAGTTTTCAGATTTGCGCCTGACTTCTATTCACTAAAATGAAGCAAACGAGTACAAAAGATTACAGGAACCTGTCACTATATTCATGCTGCCCAAACCACTTGCAGCATGAATAAGTGCCTGGCTGCACGGTTGCGAGAAGCTGGCCAGAGATTGTATAGGAAAGGCTTTCAATCATCTAGAGCAGTGCTGCAAAAAGTTGTCCGAACTCGGTGCTGAGCTAATCTCGCCTTTCTCTACAATTTCCGGCCGGCTTCACAGACTATGTTTTCTCTTTTCTTCACTCCATACCTGGTCACAATTGTTCAGCCAGGCTCTGATTTAATCTGCCGGTGGTTTGGGCAGTATGATTCGCCTAAGAGGTTCCCTTTAAACTTTGGTCTCAGTTTGACCTTCTTTCTGTTAGTGTCTATCTATTTTGCGTGGCACAAGAGAGTAGTCATCTTTTGAACTCCATTAGCTTCAATGCTGTTAATAAAGATGTCAGGAGACATGTTGGAAAACCACTTTTGGGAATGCAGACAAAGCCCCCAATGCTCAGTGCAAAGCACTTCCTTAATGTGATTATAGGCTTATGTGTAAGGGGGTCTCCAAAGTCTCCCACGACAGTTGATGTTGGGGGAGAGAAGAATGTTGAATTGTACACCCAATTCTTTTGTTTCCCCTAGAGCTGTCTGATAATCACCTGACTAATTATTTTGCTCTAGGGTGAGATTATTGTTTAATCAAGCAGCAGCTAATCCTGTGTAAACGTCCTGTATCATATTTCTGATAGCTCTTTGCACATAGAAGTGTGGTTGTCAAAACAGGCCATTAAAAAACTTCCGATTGGTTTATGTCATAAGTGGGGTTATGATTTATTCAGATCAAAGGCTGGGAGCATTGGATCACTGCATGCACCACCCCCCATTGTAAACAGTTAATTGAAGTAGGTTATCTGATGAAGGGCAGACATGGATGTGTATACAGAGTAATTAAAAGGTAACTGTCAAGGTTGGATAACCATTTGGGCCAGCAAAAGTGTTCCTCTACGCCATTAGTAGCACATAACTGTTAAACGCAGGGGCATCAATACTTTCTCGTTCTGCAGTCGTTCTGTCTATACTCCATATACAGGACAAAATAAAACAATATTTTAAAGGTTTTTTGAATGTTAATTCTAGTTTTCCAGAATTCATAGATATATCCATGATTGGGAAGCATATTTACATCTGTAGGCAAAATTGCAAAAGTTTTGGTAGCGGCCAAACCACAGGAGCGCAATATCTTCATGTGTGGTATGTATAGAATGCTTGAAGGATGTTCAGCAAGATGACATTTCTCCAGGAGGTTTCTGGGGGAAAATATGACCCACAGCAGAAATGATGGCAAAAATCTGGATTAGAATCGATTATAATCAGCCTCCCCCTCTTACCTCAGCAGAGGGAGTAGTGAGAGGTCTGGTGAGACTCTTTATAACATGATAGTTAGCGAATATCTGTGTCAGACCCCTGGAGAAGCAATGTGTATTGCAGTTCTGTCCATATTTCCCGTGGTGTTCTCCTCCACCAGAAGCGCTCATGGATCCAATTCGTAAGATGTATCTGTATTTTATACCTTTTCTTTTACACTGTTTTTGTATGTATGTATTTTTATTATTCCATCTTTTGTAACCTTTTTTAAGCACTTTACCATTTTTGTTTATTAAATCAAAAATTTTATAAGTTTGTCCCTTGTTGCTGTAACGTACCCATGATCTCGAGGAGAGAAAATAACTTGGTTGTGTTACCTTGTAGCCAGAGTGCAAGTAATGAACCGTTCAGGAACTTGGGAAAGCAGGGTGTGCATGTGTACTTGCATATTTCCTAGTGCAGGCATCTCGCTGGCCTGGTAATACGGAAAGTGATGGTAGTGTAAAGTGTGTTGTGGATGTGGGGACTGTCTGTGGAGTATGCCATTGTTGGCCTATTGCAATAGGTGAGAATGTAGTAGTGGTGGAGGTGATAGTCTGCCACTGATGCTAAAAAGGGTTAAAAGTATGTTCCCGAAGTTAGAACCCTCTGGGGCTGCAGTTTGGCCTAGGTAGGTTTAACTGTAACAGCCGGCCCAGTAGAGGGAGCGGGAACTGAGTGCTAGTGTCAAGTACAGGAAGGGAGTTCAGTCAGTTGTTGTGCAGTACAGCAGAAACCAGCAGATTCTGTAAGGGCTGCTAGGGTAGACGTGGGCCTAGTATCCTGGACAGTGGATCGCCAAAGAATCCCTCCGCAGGAGTCCCCTTAGCCGGCCTGGGAACCTCGAGATAGTCGTCGGGGGCTGGGGGCACATTCTGTCTGCAAGGCTGCAGTAGAAATCACGACTCAAGTTCTCAAAGGCGGAGTGAAATGGGATCCAGATATACTGTCATTGGTGAGGAAGAGTCTCTAGGACTAGGGAAGAAAGCAACAGAGATGCTTCACCTAGATCAGGAATCAGGGCTGAAGTTGTATCCGGTACCTGTGGGAAAGATGACAACCCATTGGGCCTTATCCTTTATACCTGGGTGGGTGAGAGCAGACAGCACTGTGAGGTGAGTTTGTAATGATGAATATCCGATCTGCTGTATCTCTGCACAGTAGCTGCAAAGATTATTGAGGAGAGGAGGGCGTGTTCTTTTCTCACCTGTATGACACTGCCTGCTTATGATTGGTCAACCTCATGCAGGAAAAGTATTAACCCCAGAGACAAATTTCTGGTAATGCCAAGTTTAACTATAACATAAATTATAACCCAAACTTTACAAGCTAATATCTCTGCAACAAAGACAAGAAATTAAAAAATGAAAACTATGTTTTATTCAGCTCTGCAGCCATTATGCCATGATGTGGACAGCTTAAGGCTATGTGCCCACGTTGCGGAAATGAAGCAGAAAATTTCTGCTTCATTTCCACATGTCCTCTCCCGGAAAAACGCATGCGGAATTCCGCAAGCGTTTATCGCGCGTTTTTCACGCGTTTTCTACATGCGGAATTGCCTTGCGTTTTTTCATGCATTAAATAAGGCAATTCCGCATGCGGAAACGCAAAATTAATGAACATGCTGCGGATTTTTGAACGCAGCATAAACGCTGCGGAAAAATCCGCAGCATGGGCATAGAACTTGCGGATTCTCATTGGGGACCATGGGGTGCGGATTAACAAGCGTTTTACAAGCGTTTACGCTGCGGAAAATCCGCATCAAAAACGCTTGTAATCCGCAACGTGGGCACGCAGCCTTACACACTCAAATTGGTGAAAGGTCTTCTCTAAAGAGTAACCGCAGTTTTATTTTTTTTCATAAATCAATACTACACATAAGATATGTCACAAAGTTTCATATTTTCATCAGCGAAAACTGCCTTTTTCTCCTTCTGGTAAGCTAACTCATATATACCGCCCTTTCACACACCCTGTACACACCATCCATATCAGCCCCTGTCTCCTCCTCTCCTATGTAAAGCTCTCACACTCTTTCCACAGTCTTAGACTGCACAGATCCATTTACTCCCACCATACCACACAAGAGATGCACTTACAAATCACTTAACTCTCACTCGCTCTATTCTCATTCTTCTAGTCGCAGGAGATATCTCCCCAAACCCAGGCTCTTCTTCTTGTAGTAGTAACTCCTTCCCTGCTACACTCAGAAACCCTGCAAATCTCATAAAGATTCCTTGCATGCCTTCTGTACCCTTTAACTGTGCCCAATGGAATTTACAGTCAGTGTGTAACAAACTCTCCTACATCCATGACTTTTTCCTTTCAAACTCCCTTAACCTTCTATTACTGAAACCAGGATCCAGCAGTCGGACACCACTGCTGCTGCTCTCTCGTATGGTGGGCTACATTTTTCTCATACCCCCAGACCTTAGAGCAGACAAGTTGGAGGTGATGGGCTGCTCCTATCAACAAAATGTACTTTTCAGGTCACCCCCCCCCCCCCTAGTACCCTCACTTATCTTCCCTTCTTTTCAGGTCCACACTGTCAGACCCTCCCATCAGTTCCTCGATCACTTTGCCACCTGGCTTTCACACTTTCTATCCTGTGACATTCCCACTCTCATCATGGGGGACTTTAACATCCCTATTGATGATTCCCTCTCCCCATCTGCCGCTCTCATCTTTTATCTTAAGACGGAAATATGTTGGACCTGGTCTTCTCCCGGCTCTGCTCAGTGTATGACTTTACTAACTCCCCTCTTCCACTCTCTGACCACAACCTTTTTTCATTCTCTGTCAAAAACTGTTACCATGCTCAGGACAACCAAACTTACCACACTTACAGGAATATATGTATCATTAATACCCAGAAACTTATGAAGAATTTGTATTCCTCATTGGCCCTAATCTCCTCCCTTTCATGTCCTAACTCTTCTCTGAAATATTATAATGAAACACTGCAAAGTGCTCTAAATGAAGCTGCACCTCCCTACACATAGAACAACTCAGCACAGACAGCGGCGACCCTGGCACACGCTGGAAACACGTTTTCTCCAGCGGTGCTCCAGGTGTGCTTCATTCATTATGAGGTTAGACTTAAAACATACAACTCTGCCTTTCACCTCTTCAAAAAAGATTACTTCAGCACCCTCATCACCTCACTATTCAACAACCCTCAAACTCTTTGACACTTTTCATTCCCTCCTCAAGTCCAAGAATTCAGACCCCCCAACAACCAAACTCAGCGCTGATGATCTGGCCAATTATTTCAAAGAAAAAATTGACCATGTCCGGCAAGAAATTTTCTCCCAATCCCCTAACATCATGCATTCTCTTCCCTCCTGCAGTTCATCTAACTCACTTTCTGTCTTTGCATCGGTCACAAGAGGTTACCCGGCTCATCACAACTTCTCGCCCTACTACCTGCACCAGTGACCCTATTCCCTCACATATCCTTTAGTTCCTCTCCTTGGCTGTCACCTCTCACCTAACTAAAATATTTAACCTCTTTCTCTCATCTGGTATCTTTGCCTTCTCCTTCAAATACATCCAGCATACATCCATTACGTAAAAAAACACCCCCCGACCAGAACTGCGCTGCTAACTACAGACCTTTCTCTATTCTCCCCTTCATTTCTAAACTTCTGGAATGTTGGTCTAGTCATGTCTAATGCGCTATCTCTTAGATAATGCTCTACCTGACTCTTTACAATTTGGTTTCCGCTTTTTACACTCTACTGAAACTAACCTTTCTAAAGTCTCTAATGATCTTCTAACAGCTAAATCTAATGGTAATTGCTCCCTGCGGATTCTCCTGGATCTCTCTGCAGCTTTTGACACTGTGGATCACCAGCTCCTCATCATTATGCTCCGCTCTATCATGTTCAAGAATACTGCTGGCTCTCACTTCTCCTACCTCTCTGACTGCTCCTACACTGTATCTTTTTCAGGCTCCTCTTCCTATCTTCTTCCTTTTACTGTCCTGTTCAGTTATAGAACCCCTTTTCTTCTCCCTATAAACGGCCCCTATTGGAATAGCCATCAGTAGATTCAGTTTTCAGTACCCATCTCTATGCTGATGACACCCAATTTTACACATCGTCTCCTTACATCACCCTTGCATTAATACAAAATACCAGTGATTGTCTTTTTGCTATCTCTAACATCATGTCCTCACTCTATCTAAAACTGAATCTGTCAAAAACTGAACGCTTTGTGTTTCCTCCTTCCACTAACCTTCCCAAACCCAATACTGGCATTTCCGTGTGTGGTTCTACCATTGCTCCCCAGCAACATGCCCGCTGTCTTGGAGTTATATTTGACTCAGACTTTTCCTTCACACCCCACATCTGATCACTCGTTCACTCATGTCACCTACTGTCACGCTGTCTCTGTATACTGGAGGTAGGGGGCCTAAGCTGACCCTAAGCTGGGGCCCTGACTAATCCCTCAACCTGGAGGTACTGTTAAAGGTACAGAGGTCCAGGCCGCCAGCGTAACCCCTACCTCCTGAAGATCCCTGCACCTCAGTAATCTAGTCCTGAGAAGGACCCCGATCACAACCAAAGGGAACAAGAAATAATATGCCCAAACACAGTATTTAGACGAACGAGACAGTACAAGGGAAAAACCAAAACCACCTTGCATACAAACAACTTCTCAACTACAACAGAGGGAAAACCAACGGGAAAGGAGATAAATGATAAAGCGAGGAAAGGGAAAAAACACTTCCAAATACACTTATCTCAGCAACTCCAAACACCACGATCCGCTCTGTCAGTCTGAATGAAATGCTTTCACCGACACCTCCCAAACAGACCAGCAGGTATATGAAGGAGTCTCACTACAGAAGTATTGATTGCAGCTGGGCGAGGCTGGACCTCATCTAGCCCAGAGAGAGAGAGAGAATTAACTCCCTCACTGCCGAGAAACACAAAGCACCAACAAGTCAGCTGCGAGAAGTCAGGCTGTGTACTCGTGACGATCTTCGTGGCAACACACCCGTGACAGTACCCCCCCTTCTACGAGGGGCCTCCGGACCCTCAGGGCCAGGTTTATCCGGGTGAGTCGTGTGGAAGGCCCGAACTAATCGGTCTGCGTTAATATCCGACGCAGGAACCCACATCCTCTCCTCAGGACCATACCCCTTCCAATGAACCAGGTACTGAAGGGACCGGCGATTAAAGCGTGAATCAATGACCCTCGATACCTGGAACTCCAAGTTACCATTGACAACCACTGGAGGGGGAGGTAAAGGTGACGGTACCACCGGCGCCACATACCTCTTAAGCAATGATCTGTGAAACACGTTGTGAATTTTAAACGTAGGGGGGAGGTCAAGACGGAATGCCACCGGATTAATAATAGAACTGATTCTGTACGGCCCGATGAACCTGGGACCCAGTTTCCAGGAGGGAACCTTAAGTTTTATATTCCTGGTAGACAACCATACCCGATCGTTCACACTTAGGTCCGGACCAGACACTCTCCTCCTATCAGCCATACGTTTGTATCGGTTCCCCATAGTATTCAGATTCTTCAGCACCCCTCTCCATACTGAAGCGAGTGATGAGGAAAATCGTTCCTCCTCAGGAACCCCCGAAGAGCCCCCCCCACTGAAAGTACAAAACTGGGGGTGAAAACCATATGCCCCAAAAAACGGGGACTTACCAGTGGACTCACTCCGCCTATTATTAAGAGCAAACTCTGCCAGAGGTAAGAAAGAAGCCCAGTCCTCCTGGTTCTCTGACACAAAACACCGGAGATATGTCTCCAAGCTCTGGTTCATACGTTCCGTCTGACCATTGGTCTGAGGATGAAAAGCCGATGAGAATGACAACTGCATCCCCCGCCGTGCACAAAACGCCTTCCAGAACTTAGACACAAACTGAGACCCCCGATCAGACACCACCTCGGAGGGTACCCCGTGAAGCCTCACAATCTCCCCAATGAACACCTGCGCAAGAGTTTTAGCATTAGGGAGAGCCGGAAGAGCGATAAAATGTGCCATCTTGCTGAACCTGTCCACTACAACGAGTATGACCGTTTTACCCGAAGACGGAGGGAGGTCCGTAATAAAGTCCATAGACAGATGAGTCCAAGGACGCTCCGGGATCTTCAAAGGTAAGAGGGCCCCAGACGGACGGGTATGTGAGGTCTTAGAGCGCGCACAAACCCCACAGGACGCGACAAAAGTTACCACCTCCTTATGTAAATTAGGCCACCAAAACCGACGCGAGAGGAGATCCACAGTTGCTTTACTCCCCGGGTGTCCTGCAAAAACTGAGTTATGGTGTGCCTCGATCACCTTTTGTCGCAACTGATCTGGAACAAACAATCTCCCTGGAGGTCCAACAGGGGCGTCCCCCTGAGCCTCCAATACCTCCTCCTCCAGCTCAGAGCATACTGCCGAAACCACCACCCCCTCCTGAAGGATAGGAATCAGGTCGTCCGTATTCCCGGCCCCCAGGAAACTACGAGATAAGGCATCCGCCTTTACATTTTTTGACCCAGGACGATATGTAACGACAAAATTAAACCTGGTAAAAAACAATGACCACCTAGCTTGTCTGGGATTCAGACGTTTCGCGGACTCCAGATATAGCAGGTTCTTGTGATCGGTGATGACGGTGACCGGATGAACTGCCCCCTCCAGAAAATGGCGCCACTCCTCAAAAGCTAACTTAATGGCCAAGAGTTCCCTATTGCCGACATCGTAATTCCTCTCAGCGGACGACAATTTTTTAGAGAAAAAGGCGCACGGATGCCACTTACCAGGGGACGAACCCTGTGACAATACTGCTCCCACCCCTACCTCGGAAGCGTCTACCTCTACAATGAATGGCTGAGACGCATCAGGTTGAATGAGTATGGGCGCCGAGGCAAAACATTTTTTCAAAGAGGAGAATGCTTGACAAGCCTTGTCAGACCACCTAGAAAAATCCGTCCCCTTTTTAGTCATGTCAGTGAGAGGCTTAACCATGGACGAGAAATTACGAATGAACTTCCGGTAATAATTAGCAAACCCCAGGAAACGTTGTAGTGCCTTAAGATTCTCTGGCCGATCCCACTCAAGAACTGCCCGCACTTTCCCAGGGTCCATACGAAAACCGGACGCTGAAACCAGGAAGCCTAAAAACTGGAGTTCCTGTACGGCGAACACACACTTTTCCCACTTGGCATACAGTTTATTATCCCGCAAGATCTGTAACACCTGCCTAACGTGCTCCTGATGAGACACCAGATCCGGCGAGTAAATTAGGATATCATCCAGATATATGACAACAAACTGTCCCACCAAGCGGCGAAAAATGTCATTAACAAAGTGTTGGAACACCGCCGGGGCATTAGTCAGACCGAATGGCATGACAAGGTTCTCATAATGCCCCTCCGGAGTGTTAAACGCCGTCTTCCACTCATCCCCCTCCTTCATCCTAATCAGATTGTACGCCCCCCTGAGATCCAACTTAGAAAACCATTTGGCGCCCACGATCTGATTAAAGAGATCGGGAATAAGTGGGAGCGGATACGGATCTCGGACCGTAATCCGATTAAGTTCACGGAAATCCAGGCAAGGGCGTAGGCCTCCATCTTTCTTCTTAACAAAGAAGAACCCCGCAGCCACCGGTGAAGATGAAGGTCTAATATGCCCCTTAGCCAGACTTTCTGAGATATAATCCTTCATGGCCTGCCTCTCAGGACCAGAAAGGTTATACAACCTAGCTTTAGGTAACTTGGCCTCAGGGAGCAGTTTTACAGAACAGTCATACACGCGATGAGGAGGTAGTTCCTGACACCCTTTCTCCGAGAATACATCCTCAAAGTCCGCCAGAAATGGAGGTAAGACCCAAGGAGTAACCGCACCAATGACCGTGTTCATGCAGTTTTTATTACAGAATTTACTCCATTGGCTTATCTCCCTGGTTTGCCAATTAATAACCGGGTTATGCTTTGCTAACCAAGGAAGGCCCAACACAATAGGAGTGGGAAGACCCTCCAACACGTAGCAAGACAACAGTTCTTTATGTATTGCCCCCACTTGAAGTTTTACGTCATGCACAACTTGCAAAAAACTTCCCTGCCCGAGAGGCCTGGCATCGATCGAGAATATGGGGATGGGTTTAGCCAACTCACTCAACCGCATACCTTGAACCCGGGCAAACCGAGCATCAACCAGATTAGCCCCGGCCCCACTATCCAGAAGAACAGATATCCTCTCAGTTCTTGTACCCACCACCACCTCCGCCGGTACGAGAAACTGAGACGAACCTAGGGACGAAATACCTACTCCCAGATTGCCGTCCACCACACAACCTGGGATCAACAGTTTTCCGACGACTCTTCACTCTGCAAGGGACGGGATGGACACCCCCCAATAAAATGTCCCTTTCTGCCGCAGAAGAAACACCTTCCTGCCTTATGGCGCACCACCGGTCCCCTCCCCCGAAATGATGTCCCTCCTAATTGCATAGGCTCCTCTGGACTGACCAGGGGAACCACCATATGAGGGGACCTTGTAGGAGGTGGAGTCATCACAGGGGGTAGAGTTATCCCGCACCTCTCCCGAAGCCGTCTGTCCACGCGAATAGCGAGGGCCATAGCGGCTTCCAGAGACACGGGAGAGTCATACTGTGCCAACACATCCTGTAATTTGTCGGATAAACCATGACAAAACTGGCTCCTAAGAGCCGGGTCATTCCACTGGGTGTCTGTGGCCCACCTACGGAACTCCGAACAGAATTCCTCCGCCGGACGATCTCCCTGCTGGATCCTACGTAACTTAGACTCAGCAAGGGAGATCCGATCTGGGTCATCATATACGAGTCCCAGGGCAGCGAAAAACCTATCCACTGACTGGAGAGCCGGGGAACCCGGGGGAAGAGAGAACGCCCAAGATTGTGGGTCCCCTTGTAGGAGCGAGATGACAATTCCCACCCTTTGTTCTTCACTCCCCGATGACCGAGGCCGCAGCCGAAAGTACAATTTACATGCCTCCCGGAAAACAAAAAACTTGTCCCGCCCCCCAGTGAACCTATCAGGGAGAGCTACTTTAGGTTCTGGTCCGGCTTGCTCCTGAGGATGCCAAACCTTGGACCTAACGTCCGCCAGCTCCATGGACAAACTCTGCAATTGCCGAGCTAGACCGGCTACTGGATCCATAGTAGCTGGAGAAAAACTAAGTGGGTCGGTGAAAATGTCACGCTGTCTCTGTATACTGGAGGTAGGGGGCCTAAGCTGACCCTAAGCTGGGGCCCTGACTAATCCCTCAACCTGGAGGTACTGTTAAAGGTACAGAGGTCCAGGCCGCCAGCGTAACCCCTACCTCCTGAAGATCCCTGCACCTCAGTAATCTAGTCCTGAGAAGGACCCCGATCACAACCAAAGGGAACAAGAAATAATATGCCCAAACACAGTATTTAGACGAACGAGACAGTACAAGGGAAAAACCAAAACCACCTTGCATACAAACAACTTCTCAACTACAACAGAGGGAAAACCAACGGGAAAGGAGATAAATGATAAAGCGAGGAAAGGGAAAAAACACTTCCAAATACACTTATCTCAGCAACTCCAAACACCACGATCCGCTCTGTCAGTCTGAATGAAATGCTTTCACCGACACCTCCCAAACAGACCAGCAGGTATATGAAGGAGTCTCACTACAGAAGTATTGATTGCAGCTGGGCGAGGCTGGACCTCATCTAGCCCAGAGAGAGAGAGAGAATTAACTCCCTCACTGCCGAGAAACACAAAGCACCAACAAGTCAGCTGCGAGAAGTCAGGCTGTGTACTCGTGACGATCTTCGTGGCAACACACCCGTGACACCTACACCTCAAACATCTGAAGAATTTGACCTTTTCTTAAATTTGACTCTTCAAAAACTTTTACTGATGCCCTTATTCATTCTCGTCTGGACTTCTTCAACTTTCTACTAATTGGTCTCCCCCTTACTAAACTCTGCCCTCTCCAATCCGTCCTGAATGTAGCAGCCAGGATCATATGCCTCTCTAACTGCTACACTCATATCTCTACCCTGTGCCAGCCATTTCACTGGTTGCTCATTTACTACAGAGTCTAATGTTACACGTATGCCACCTAAGTTCAGATAGTTACATGAATTTGTTGGAATCCTGTGGGAACCATTACTCTGGGCGACCATAGCACAGGATAGATTCAATTGCTGACCAGACACATTTGACAAGAGTCCTCAGAAACGGTAGAACAGTAACATTTAATGAGGCACGGCAAGTGCAATTTAAGTGTCTCTTTGAGCAACAGGCTCCAGTAACAACAGTACAATCTTCTTCGCAGCACAGTAGTACACAGTCTATCCAGTAGCACAGTACAGCACAGTTTTAATGCATACATAACCACAGGCTTTTCCTTCACAGGGACTCAATAATACACAGCATTCTTTATCCTGCATGGAGATGGAGGGGGAGGGTATGTTGAGCGAGATGATCCCTATGACAGGATTCCTTCTAGTCCTTATCTTTCTGCCTGATAATACTCCACACTGTTAGGTCAGGAAGTCTATCTGACCTGTGTTTAGCTTCCTTCCTGACCTGAATTCTGTTCCCTTGCCTTCTGTGAGATGCAGATCATACACCACCTTTCTCTTCGGCTCTAGCCAGACCGTAAACAACTTCCCCACAATTCCCCTGGGGCTCTGCTAAAACACTCCCTGTCTCCTGTGACTGTGTTAACCCCTCTAGTTGCTGGATGCTTCTGGAGCACAAAACTTCCTGTTCCTATGCTTGTGTTACTTCTAATAGTTGCTGGATACTTTTGAAGCAACAGCACTACTTCTGCATGTCACACTCTTCCCTCCTTTTTGAATGTCGTCCTTGCCATTCATCTTATTTGGTCAATCTGACCAATTCTGAGATAGTGGTGAAAGTTGAATAACTTCATATACAGATTTGCATTGTCAAATTTGGTATAACCTTCATAAAAATTGATAAAAACCTATTCTTACAACCTTTTACTTGTAGGGCTTCTGTAAGAAATAAACAATTAACACAAAACAATCAGCATCTCTTCAGCTGGAGCTTTTCGTACATCTTCAACCAGCTCTCTCTCACTAGGCTTTAACAGTTCTTTGTTTCTACAAAGTCTTTTAAGGAAAATCAAAACATGAAAACAAGGCTTTCCAGTAGGCAACATTTTCCATACTGCCTCTCGGTGGTGAATACCACTCCAGTGGACTTACCGGGTCAACAGGCAGAGATACCTGTTTCCAGTTGACAGTCCTTGGCACTTGACTCGGTTCACCAAATGTCTCATACGTCAGCATCATGGTCCTCCTCGCTTCTCGAGTCGACATCCTCCTGGTGGGTTGTTCCTCAGATACCACGGGTTCTTTGGTCACAGGAGTTTCTTTCGCCACACTCCTTTCCTGTGCTTCCTCAGATACTCTTGGAGCTGCCTCTGTAAGTTCCTGTACTTCTCCTGAATCGCCTGTTTCCTCACGGTCTGGTAATTCCGCTCTTCCTGAGTGTCGATCGGTCTCTTCAGGGACCGGTGTTCGATTGTCAGATCTAAATTGGACTTCATCTGTACTCCTTGGTAGAAACTCTGGAGCCTCGGGACTTAGTTCACTCTCCTGAGGATGGTACATCCCTCTCCTTGCCGGTCCGAGAAATACAACGGTGTGTTCTTCTTCATCGGAAATTTCAAGGTCATTATCCACCTCCGGAACTTCAGACTGTGGTGGTCCCTTAGTCAATTTCGAACGATGTCAGTCTACTTCTGGGAAGTCTTGTTGTGGTGGGAGATAATCACAGGGTAGTAGTAAATTCAGATGGACTGTTCTGGTTTTCTTGTTTCCCGTTTCCAATCGGATTTCATACACTGGGCTGTCATCGGCTTTCCTCTAATACGACCACATACATCTTGTCTTCCCAGTACGAAAAAAGTTTTCCTGGACCACCTTTCTCACGTACGTTCTTGACTAGCAGCCGGCTTCCCAGTGCCAATTCTGCTCCATAACATTTTCGATCAAAGTACTCCTTACTCTTGCTCTGTCCTTGCATAACCACTTTGGACGCTATGCCTCTGCCATCCATTCCTTCCATTTCCGAACGTACTCCGGATCTGTTCTGTAAGTCTCTGACACCGGAATATCGAACATGATGTCGATTGGCAGTCTTGGCGATCATCCATACAATAGGAAGAAGGGTGAGTAACCCGTTGCATTGCTCTTCGTACAGTTATAGGCATGTACCACTTTTGACAGAGAATTCTTCCAGTCTTTCTTCTCATCAGCTGTTAAAATGTGCAACATCGACAATAATGTCAGGTTAAAACGTTCTACTTGTCCATTACCCTCTGGGTGATAGGGCGTTGTGTGGGATCTCTAAATTCTACAGTACTTTCCTAGCTTGGCAAAGAGCTGGTTCTCAAATTTTCTTCCTTGGTCGTGGTGTAACCTCGTAGGGAACCCAAACCTCAAAGCAAAATCATTGAAGATCTTCTCTGCCGCTGTTCGACCAGCTTTATTGGTGGCATATGCTTGAGCAAATCGAGTAAAATGGTCTATCAACACCAAGATGTATTCGTAGCCACCCTTGCACGTCTCGAGATGTAGAAAATCTATTGAGACCATCTCGAACGGATACATAGTTTGGATGTTGCCCATAGGTGCCCGGGTTGATGTGTTGGGACATTTACCTTTCAGAGACCCACACTCCCTGGTCACGTACCTCTCAATATCTCTCTGCATGTACGGCCAGAAGAACCATTCACAGATCAAGTTTGTAGTCCTTTCTACTCCCAGGTGTCCCATGTTTTCATGGAGTTCTTTGAAGACCAAGCTACGGAATACTCTGGGTAGTACCAACTGCTGGTTTTGTCCTCCTTTGCGATACAGGATACCATCTTCACTGAGGCAGAGCTTCGTCCATTCTTTAACTAAAACAGATACTGCTGGTGACTCATTATCTCTCTCTCGTTTACTTGGAAACCGATTTTGGTCCACATAAAGTAGTATTCTACCAATTATCTGATCTTCCCGTTGTGCTCTATGGATTTTTCCTTTTGGTAGTTGTTGAATAGACAGGGGGTGATCTTGTTCTCTCACTTTTATGGTGGTTTCCACCGTCAACGGACACCACAATGGTGTGTCTTCCTCTTGGTACGCTTGTACTGCTTAGGTAGTGCTCTCAATTGCTTCCAGACAGACTTCCTCTGAGCATTCTTGCATGAACTCCTCTGTCAGCATCCACATTACATTTTCCTGGTCTGTACTTGATGCTGAAATTGAAATCCGCTAGTTAAGAGATCCATTTCTGACCCATTGCATTCAGTTTGGCTGTAGTGAGGACATAGGTCAAAGGGTTGTTGTCAGTGTATACCTCAAACTCTTTGCTGTAGTAGAGATAATCTCTAAATCGTTCACAGATAGCCCATTTCAACATCAGGAACTCCAATTTTCCAGAATGTAGATGGTAATTCTTCTCGGCGTCTGTCAACGTTCTAGAACCGTAACCGATGACTCTCAATTTTCCATCTTGATGCTGATACAGGGCACCTCCCAGTCCGACTTGAGAAGCGTCACAATGAAGAACAAATGGTAAGTTGAAATCAGGATATCCCAAGATGGGTGGTTTTACCAGGTATTCTACTAGTTCTTCCAATACCTCCTGGTGTTCTGCTGTCCATAGAATGGGCTGTTGGGATGAAACGGCGTTGATTCTTTTAAGCCTGGTCCTACCCGCGTTCTTCTTTTTCTCCGCGGGTGTTGTTGACTGTCGTCCCCTGCAAGAGGAGGTATAGTGGGGTGGCAATCCTGGAGAAGTTCCAAACGTAAGTACGGTAGTAGGAGAGGAATCCTAAGATCTGCCTCAACTCCCCGACAGTAGAGGGCCGCTTATCTTTTAAGGCCAGTACCGGAGCGATTTCTGCTGGGTCCATGGTATATCCTTCTCCGGACACAATTTTCCCTAGAAATCGGACTTGCCTTTTGAACAGTTCACACTTCTTTGGGGTCAACTTAACTCTGTGTTGTTGATACCGTTGTAATACAGTCCTCACGTGTTCAACATGCTCCCGGAAGGTTTTGCTGTGTACCACATTGTCATCCAAGTACGGCTGGCAGATATCGTCCCTCAATCCTTTCAAACAGGTCTCCATGTTCCTCTGAAATTTTGCTGGAGCTGAACTGAGCCCAAACAATTTGCGGATCCACTCATATAACCCCCACGGTGTGATGAGTGCTGTCAAGGGTCTACTGGACTCTTCAATAAACCCTTGATGGTATGCTTTACCCTGATCGAGGACAGAGAACCAGGTACTTCCTGATAGGCTATCCAGCATATCTTGAATCTTTGGTATCGGGTGCCGATCAGGTACTGACTCTCTGTTTAGTTCCCAGTAATCACAACAGAGTCTCAACGTACCGTCCTTCTTCCTAACACAAACAATAGGAGAAGAATAAGACGATTTCGACTTTTGAACCCAACCTCTGTTGATTAGGTCTTGTAAATACTCTTTCATTTCACAGTATAAAGGTTTCGGCACAGACATGTAACTTCTGGTTACTGGGATCGTGTCTTTCAAATTGATTTTCAACTGCAATGACTGGATGCAACCTATATCAGAGTCATCTTGGGAGGATGCATGACACTCTTTTCTCAGCATCTGTTTTGCTACCGTTCGATCTTCAGCACACAAGTGTTCCAGGGGTACTGGGGGATCCCAGGACCCTGAGGTGGGTTGTGCAATTTCCTCCCCTGGGCAACTCCTGTTCCTTGGTGAGGAGACTGAATTCACGGTAGACCCCTGGGCGGGTCTCACGCTGGCTGGATATACCGTTTTAATGGATTCAATGTGACCTAACACAGTCTTTGGATCCAGTCTAATTTCGTGTTTCGTAGTATTCATCACCGGTACTGTCACTCTAGCAAACCCACCAGTAGTAATAGTAAGCACAGTCTCACCTTGAACTAGGCCTTCAAGAAGTTCTGAGGAGTCTTTTGGCATGAACAGTCTTTTCTAGGCTTTTCTACCCGAACTCCACACCTCACCCCCACCATTTGGTTTGCAAGAATGATGGTTGAGCGCCAGCCTACCTTGACTTCTTTTAGGTCCATTGTATTCTGTGCTTTCTTTACTCTATGAACCACATTTTCCGCCACGGCGGCATTGGGTATGGCAAGCAATGTGGCAATTGCATACACCACCAGTGTTCCCGACTTGTGTTTCATGATGACCTCACTAATTACATTATAACCCAGGATAGGATCCTCTGCCACGTTCTAATCACTAGTCACGAGAAAAGGTACCAAAAGCTCAATGGTGTTGCTGTCCTTCATGGCCCTCAGTTGGAAAGTCACTTCCACCCAGCCTATGAAAGGGATTTCGGTCTGATTGATAGCTTTACTGTGGACTTCCATTGGTCCTAAGAGTTCTTTTAGTGACCGAAGACAGGTATGTGGCAGGTAGTGCCTTCTCCATTCTTCATTTAAAAGGCTCGCTTGGGCTCCTGTGTCCCACAGTGCTTTTACCTGGAGTCCATCTAGCTGGTACTGTATAAAGTACCGTTCACCGATTAAGCTGATGAGGCTGACTTTACTGACCGAAGAATCCTCCTCCCAGGAGTACATCGTTTGACCTCCGCACTGGGCATTAAGTAACTGATGCCCCTGTCTCTCTTGCAGCTCTTGTAGACGGGAACACACTTGGGGATAGTACTGACGCAGCTGTTTTACCTCATGTGCCGTTCTGGGGTCTGGTGAGGTTTGGATTTGCTTCTGGGGCCTTCTCCGTGTCGCGGTTACCAGTCGCCCCGCACTGGCAACCTCCTATCTTTTAACCCAAACGACCGTGACCATTGGCATTCCTTGGCATAATGTCCTTCCTCACCACATCTTAGACACTGGACATACACCATATTCTGATTTGATGAACGGCATGCTTCACAAGCCGGGTATCTTCTATTTTAGAACCCACTCCTGGGTCTCGGAGGTGGCACTCGAGGGTCTCTATGATAATCTTTGGACTGGCCACGAGGGGGGCCTCCATCTTCAGCTGACTCATTTTGGTGATTTTAGGAGCAGAGCCTTTCTTTAACTTCTGTTCACTCTCTGACTCCAAACTAGCTGCCTCATTCATTTTTTCAATTAGGACTTCGTCCAGAATGCCAGGATCTTCTAGGTACTGTTTCAGCTGCAACTTGATGTATTTGCTGATTAACCCGGTTCCCAATCATCTCAAGAACTTCTTCTTGACGAGTCCAGCATCAAACTTGTCTTCCGCTTCTACATCTCTTGATGCAAACAGTCTATCCTTCAATTCAATTGCTCTGAACAAGAAACTTTGGGGTGATTCATTATTTTTCTGTGAGAGGTTAATGAGTCGATGTAACAATTCTCAAGTACTCTCTTCTTTATAGTGCCCTCTTAAAATCATCTTCAGCTGTTGCAAGGTCAATTGACTCTTCATTTCTAGCATATTACAGAGGTTCAGTCCTGGCATGATCGATTTCACCACCCCCTCAACTATCTCATCTGGTTGGTAGCCTTTCTGTAAGCCTGCATCGATCTGGTGAAACAAGTTCATATAAGACAGTTTCTCTTTTTGTTCACACTCACCAATCTGTCCCAGGATCTTGAATTCTTTCCTTATGGTGATTTGTGGTGTTAGAGATGACTGTCTCCCTGATTAATCTAACCCAAGCAGGTTAAAGGTTCTGTCTGAGTCTATCACCCGTTCAGAGGTTTTGGTCGATTCCTGCAGGGCTGTTGTTAGGGCTTTGAATTGTTCTTTCAATTCCTGTAGTTTTGTCTGCGGACGGAGATTCTTGCTTTTGGTAATTGGTGCCGCCCCTCCATCCGCCAACTTCAACCTTGTCAGAAACGGTGTTAGCTCCTGGAGGAATGTCTCCATGACGTCTTCAGCTTCTTTCTCCCCTAGCTCATCCATTTTTGCATTAATGGCAGCTAAAAGTTGTCTGCGGTTGCATGCTTTAGAAATCTGTTCTTCTGACATCTTTATATGTTCTGCTACTATTCTAAATTCTTCACAGGTTAACTGAAGAAGCAGCCCACCAATTCTGTCCATTTGTATTTCCACATCCATTGCTGCTAGTGAGTTTTCTTTAGGGCTGGTCCCCTTTAACTAGTGTAGCAGAGTTGAATTGAGGTGCTGTGCTGCTGTGTTTTTCCAGACACTTTTCCTCTTCTCCCTGTACACGCTAATTCCCGCTCAGGAATCCCCGTATGGGCCACCAATGTTACACGCATGCCGCTAGGTTCAGATAGGGCGAGACGGGTTTCATGAATTCTTTGGAATCCTGGGGGAACCGTTACTCAGGACGACCATAGGCTGCAGCTACTCTCAGGCACAGGATAGATTCAATTGCTGACCAGACACATTTGACAAGAGTCCTCAGAAACGGTAGAACAGTAACATTTAATGAGGCACGGCCAGTGCAATTTAAGTGTCTCTTTGAGCAACAGGCTCCAGTAACAACAGTACAATCTTCTTCGCAGCACAGTAGTACACAGTCTATCCAGCAGCACAGTACAGCACAGTTTTAATGCATACACAACCACAGGATTTTTCTTCACAGGGACTCAATAGTACACAGCATTCTTTATCCTGAATGGAGATGGAGGGGGTAGGGTCTGATGAGGGAGATGATCCCTATGACAGGATTCCCTCTAGCCCTTACCTTTCTGCCTGATAATACTCCGCACTGTTAGCTCAGGGAGTCTATCTGACCTGTGTTTAGCTTCCCTCCTGACCTGAATTCTGTTCCTTTGCCTTCTTCGAGATGCAGATCATACACCACCTTTCTCTTCGGCTCTAGCCAGACAGTAAACAACTTCCCCACAATCCGCCTGTGGCTCTGCTAAAACACTCCCTCTCTCCTATGACTGTGCTAACCCCTCTAGTTGCTGGATGCTTCTGGAGAACAACACTTCCTGTCTCCTGTGCTTGTGTTACTTCTAATAGTTGCTGGATGCTTTTGAAGCATCAGCACTACTTCTGCATGTCACACTAATATAAACGTATCACTCTCACCCACAAAGCTCTCCACAATTCTGCACCATCCTACAATGTGCTTGAATAAAAGAAAGCTTTTACCAGACACGGAGTGCCACCCTTTTGATCTCTGCACCTGTATTCACTAATCTTTGTATCTGTTGAATTATGTGTTACTCTGTAATATCTTTATTATCTGTACAAGTAACTTCTGTAACGTAAAGTGCTGCAGAATATGTGGGCGCTTAAGAAATAAAAATTATTATTATTTTGATCTGATCTTTCATTCTCAATATTCTCAATTCACGGGCAAAATCTGTCTTCAGTGAATACAGACTTTCAAATTACTGAGATAGGAGATAACAGTTGGTGCTCATAAAGTTCTACGGAGAAGGGACAATGGAAGAGGAGGGAGAAGCTAGAGGCTGACACAGACATTTAATTAAAAGTTCTCCTGAAACGACATTTACACTTTAAAGCAAGTTGATCTATACATGTGTATGTGCAGCCAAACTATTCCTCAATGGAAGATGTACGGGGTGTAAGGTTGCAGATGGACAGGTTGTGGATGGGAGGTATGTGTCCCCAAGTTGCCAAGTCTTGGTGGTGTAGGACTCGGAAAAGCAGGCTTCAGCACACATAGTGCTGAGAGGTGTTTAATGGGCCCGGATTATAGGGCCGGGTTTTACGAGCAGCTGAAAGAGCTGGGGGGGGAAACAGCTGCTCACTTACCTTCAGTCCAGGTCTTGGAAGGCCTGATTTAAGACCGCTGCGCCTGTCTCGGTGTGGCTGTGTGTTGTGCAAGGTGAGCAAACCTTGCATGTGCTGCTCAGACTCTGCTGGAGGCAGAGAAAGGCATCTGCCTTTAAACGGCTGAGGCCGTACTGTATGGGCTGGTTATTTTGAGTTTTGTTCAGTTATATATTTTTGTGCCAGAAATAGGCTGTTATGTTTTGTTTTTCCTGACTGGTTTATGGACATTTAATAAACCATCAGTTTGTTTTGAACCCGCGGACTGCATTCCTGTGTGAACCTGCGTCTGCCCCAGAGCTGATCCTTCACAAATTGGTGCTAGAAGTGCGGGCACGAATCCCAAGGGGAAGTGTGGCTGCTGTAGGAAACCGTATATGTCCTGGGTGAAGGCCGCCAGCCAGAAAGGTTCATCTGGCAGCATGAAGGAGCTAATAAGACAACTGGTGCAGGCGAATATGCAGAAGCAGCAAGCTCAGCAGTAGACCAACAAATTATTGATACAGCAATTCCAGCTTCAAGAGCAACAAATGCAGCAGCAGGAACAGATGACGCTCCTAGCGGAGGCCGTCTGTGTCATAGAAGCCGCACCACTTCCAGGCCGAAGTGACGAGACCCACGTGAGGAAAATCGTGAGAGGGGCGTCACAAAAGATGACTCCGAGGGATGACGTCGAGGCATTCCTGCCTATGTTTGAGAGGGTGGTGGACCGTGAGAGACTACCACCAGAGCAGTGGGCAGAGGTTCTAGCACCATATCTGACCGGGGAACCACAGAAGGCGTATTTTGATTTGGCCCTGCAGGACGATAAGGAGTATAGTAAACTTAAGGCTGAGATCCTGGCGCGGCTGGGCATAACCCTGGCAGTCAGGGCACAACGAGTCCACCTCTGCGACTTCCACAGGGACAAACCTCCTCAGTCACAAATGTTTGACCTTCTGCACCTAGTCCAGAAGTGGCTGCAGCCAGAGACTTTTTCCCCAGCTCAGATGGTCAAGAGAGTCGTCATGGATCGGTTTATACTCGCTCTGCCGAAGCCGATTCAGTCCTGGGTTGCCCAGGGAGATCTCCAAAATGCGGATGACCTGGTGAGCCTAGTTGAGAGGTACTGGGCGGTAGAGGGTTCCCTGAGTGGTCAAGCGGGGGTTAGGTCACCGTTCTGGGGTTCCCAAAGGGGGGGGTGGCTTCCAAAAGGAGGGGACTAAATCCTCACTGGGTGGGCGTCCAAAGTCCCTGGAGGCCGCTGAAACTGCAGCTGGGGAATCGGTCCCATTCCATCCTCAGTTGGAGGTATCATGCCTCTGACCATATAGCCTCCCGGTGTCCCATGAACTCTGAGCCAATGGACTGCAACATAGTCCGGCGTTGCTCCTATTTGGTCTACCCTGCCTGCAAAGCAGTTTATCAACCTGGCGAGGGCCCTCAGGCGTGTTCAGTATCTGTAAATGGGATACAAGTGACTGGACTGTTGGACTCAGGAAGTCTGGTGACTCTGATAAGGGCCACACTCCCTCATCGGTTGGTTCCTGGGAAGGTTGTGGGTGTCCAGTGTATCTATGGGGACGCTAAGAACTATTCTGTGGCCCAGATGGATGTAAGCACAGACTATGGCACCGCGTCTCATGAAGTGGTGGTCGTTCAGGACTTCTTGCACCCCATAAGAATTGGACGGGACTTTGTATTCTATTGGGACATGCGGAGGAAAAGCGGGGATGCCTGATTACTCGGATGACAGCCAGATCACCCCTAAGGAAACCTCGTCGCAGACCATAGTAGATGAGTTTCTCATGTGTGTGCTTGTTGGCGAAGGGGATGCTGCCTCATGCTCAGACGCTAATATCCCTAAGCTGGAGGTGTCCGAGGGAAACTTTGGAACAGCCCAACTTAGGTATTTAACTCTTAAAGGGGCATTTGAAAATGTTACAGTGTTAAATAGGGTGCCTCAAGAGCCAGGGGCCGACGGTCAGTTCCCTCATTTTGCTGTGAATGGGGATTTGCTGTATAGAGTAACCAAGTCAAGGGGTGAGGTAATAGAGCAGTTGCTGGTGCCAGGGCCCTATAGGCACAGGGTGTTAGACATGGCTCATTCCCATGTGTTGGGTGGTCACCTGGGCGCAGATTAGACCCAGAAATGGATCCTCCAGAGATTCTACTGGCCAGGATGTTACAGGGAAATAATGAGATTTTGTCGTTCCTGCCCCACATGCCAGCTAACCTCCCCAGTGACCCATTTCTGCAGTCCCCTAGTGCCACTACCTGTCATCAAGGTCCCATTTGAACGCATAGTGATGGATCAGTGGGGCCCCTGGTCAAGTTCGCCCGAGGACATCAGAATATCCTGGTGGTGTTAGATTATGCTACACGGTATCCAGAGGCCGTACCACTATGAAACTCCTCCGTCAGATGTATAGCCCGGGAGTTGCTCCATAGAATTTCCAGAACGGGGTTGTCTAAGGAGATTCTAACGGACCAAGGGACTCCATTTATGTCGAAAGTCATGAGGGAATTGTGCAAGATTGCACAACTGAGAACCTCTGTGAACCATCCCCAGACGGACGGACTGGTCGAGAGGTTTAACAAAACCTTGAAGGTCATGTTGAGAAAAGCAGTGGAGAAGGATGGCCGAGACTGGGACTGTCTGCTTCCCTATCTGTTGTTCTCCATCAGGGAAGTCCCCAAAACTTCCACAGGCTTCTCCCCATTTGAAGTACTCTATGGCCGACACCCTCGATGACTCCTGGATGTGACAAAATAGTCCTGGGAAGCTGAGACAACTCCCTATAGGAGCGTGGTGGCGCACATTGCCCAGATGCAAGAGAGGATTACCAACGTGATGCCCATTGTGAAGGAGCACCTCCTCAAGGCACAAGGGGCACAGTCCAGGTTGTATAATAGGTCAGCCATGTTGAGACAGTTCAACCCACAATACTTGCGCTAGTGCCCACAGTGGAGAGCGACTTCATGGCCAAGTGCCATGGGACCCTAAGAGGTGGTAGACAAAGTTGGGGACGTCAACTATAAAATCCACCAACTGGGGAAGAAGAAGCCCCACCAAATTTACCATGTTAATCTGATTAAATCGTGGCAAGACGGAGAACCCACGGAAGCTCCTTGGCTGACGCCAACGTGAAAGAGGTCAAGGTGGCAGAGTCGCTGTCGCGCGCCCAAAAGCAACAGTGGAAAGAGTTGCTACATCGGAATAGAGACCTATTCTCAGTGCTACTGTAACGGGTCCGGGAGGCGGAACCTCTGAGCTACTATACAAGGGGGCGGCCCTTGTAAGGGAGCGGGTGGCAGTCTCTGGGTGAACGGACAGGGAGTTACGGCAAGTGATCAGGGCAGTCTCTGGGTAAGGGGTAGGTACGACCTGTGATGGCAGAGCCTCCGGGTAGGCTAGCAGGCAGATGGTAGATGTGTGCTCCCAGGTGAGCAAGCGAGAGTCTCTGGAATAGCAGGTGGTCACGGCACGTGACGGCGGAACCTCCGGGCTGGCAGGCAGGTAGGTAACGGAGAAGCGCTCCCAGGTGAGCGGGCAAGAGTCTCTGGAATAGCTGGTGGTCACCGCACGTGACAACGGGACCTCCGGGCTGGCAAGCAGGCAGGTAACGGAGATGCGCTCCCAGGTGAGCGGGCAAGAGTCTCTGAGATAGCTGGTGGTCACAGCACGTGACAACGGAGCCTCCGGGCTGGCAAGCAGGCAGATAACGGAGAAGCGCTCCCAGGTGAGCGGGCAAGCTGGTCCATAGACAGACTGACCGGAGTAGTAAGGCAGACCGTCGGACCTCAGGCAAGCAGGCAGGTAGCTGATATGCGCTCCCAGGTGAGCGGGCAGGCTGGTCCTTTAGACAGACTGACAGGAGTAGTAAGGCAGACCGTCGGACCTCAGGCTGGCAGACAGGTAACAAGTATTCAGGCAGGAATCAGGCAGGTAACTAGCAGGAAACTGGCAGGAAACTGGCAGGTAACTGGCAGGTAACTGGCAACGGGACCTGAGGGCTGAAGCACAGGTGAGACACAGGTGCAAACAACATTGCTCGGGCACCTCCATTTTGGAGGAGGTGCCTTATATATGATGAAGTCCTCCGGCCATTGGCCGGGGACTCCTTAGGACGACGCGCGCGGCCCCTTTAAGAGGAGGGGAGCGCGCGCGCCCTAAGCACAGGGGCCGGGAAGGAGCGCGCGCTGAGAGCAGAGCGGGAGGAGGACGCCGGGAAGGAGCGCGCGCTGACAGCAGAGCGGGGAGAGGACGCCGGGCACGGAGCAGAGCGGTGAGGGGAGCAGCGTCCCTGCCTAGCAGAGGGCAGGGACGCCAGCGCTACAGTACCCCCCCCTTTAGGCCCCCCCTTTTTTAGGCCAGACAGAAATTTAGCTAGGATGAGAGGGTCATGGATGTTCTCCTGGGGCTCCCACGTTCTCTCCTCAGGACCAAACCCCTTCCAATCTACCAGAAAAAAGGTCTTTCCTCTTACCCTTTTGGTGGCAAGAATGTTCTCTACCTCAAACTCGTCCTCAGCAGAAACCGGAGCAGGAGGCGTACCTGTAGACTTGGAAAAAGAGTTAAGCACCACAGGTTTGAGGAGAGACACATGGAAGGAGTTAGGGATCCGTAAGTTGGCCGGGAGTTTCAATTTATAGGCCACCGGGTTGATCTGACTGATGACCTCCAGTGGGCCGATGAACCGAGGCCCTAACTTATAGGAAGGGATCTTGAGCCGGACATATTTGGACGAGAGCCAGACTTTATCCCCAGGGCGGAATTGAGGAGGGTCCAGACGTTTTTTGTCAGCGTGTCTTTTCATACGCTCGGATGACAGAAGGAGTGCGGACCGGGTACTCTCCCATATGGAGGAAAATTTGTTAACAAGAGATTCCGCAGCCGGATTGTCCGCCGAGGTGGAGACGGGAAACGGGATCCGAGGATGCTGACCGTAGACTACAAAAAACGGGGATTTGGAGGAAGACTCGCTCTCGTGATTGTTGTACGAGAATTCGGCCCATGGCAGGAGATCCACCCAGTCAGAATGGTGGGCATTAACGAAGTGCCGAAGGTAACTGGTCAGGTTCTGATTGATCCGCTCCACTTGACCATTAGACTGTGGGTGGTAAGCGGAGGAGAAGTCCAGGGTGACGTCCAGCAATTTACAAGTGGCTCTCCAGAAACGGGAAGTGAACTGTACCCCACGATCCGACACGATGTGACGGGGCAGGCCATGAAGACGGAAGATGTGGCGGATAAAGTCTTTAGCCAGCTCGGGTGCAGACGGAAGACCTGGCAGTGGAATGAAGTGAGCCATCTTGGAGAAGCGGTCAGCGACCACCCAAATGACCGTACAACCGGCAGAGACGGGTAGATCAGTAATGAAGTCCATCGCTATATGCTGCCAGGGGGCAGCAGGTACTGGCAGAGGTAGGAGGCGGCCGGCCGGCAGGTGTCTCGGAACTTTGTTGCGGGCGCAGGACACACAGGCAGAAACAAAGTCTATTACATCCTTGTGCAGGTTAGGCCACCAGTAGTGCCGGATAATAAGCTGGAGGGTCTTTTTCTGACCGGCGTGGCCAGCTAGTTTAGAAGAATGACCCCAGTGTAGGATCTTCTCCCGATCAGGTACTGGTACGAACGTCTTACCAGGAGGAAGACGATTTAGACTCACGGGAGCCACCTGCATTACTCTGGCGGGATCGATGATATGTTTCGGATCCTCCTCGAGATCAGACACCAGAAAGGACCGAGACAAGGCGTCCGCCTTGACGTTTTTGTCAGCCGGGCGAAAATGAAGGACAAAATCAAAACGAGCAAAAAACAAGGACCACCGGGCTTGGCGCGGGTTAAGTCTCTGGGCATGCTGGAGGTAAGCCAAGTTCTTGTGGTCAGTGTAAATTATTACCGGGTGAAGAGCCCCCTCGAGCAGGTAACGCCACTCCTCCAATGCCAGTTTGATGGCCAATAACTCTCGGTCTCCTATGGAATAGTTGCGCTCAGAGGAGGAGAAGAGTTTAGAGAAGAAGCCACAAGTTACCATCCTCCCGGAAGATGATTTTTGAGTAAGTACCGCTCCGGCTCCAGAGGAGGAGGCGTCAACTTCCAGGAAGAACTGTTTGTTGCCATCTGGGCGATGCAGCACCGGGGCGGAAGAGAAGGCCTGTTTAAGGGAAAGAAAGGCCTCCTCTGCTTCGGGTGGCCACTCTTTGGGATTAGTACCTTTACGGGTGAGCGCAGAAATTGGGGCCGTCCGGGAAGAGAAGTGTGGTATGAAGAGGCGGTAGTAGTTGGCGAAGCCCAGGAATCGCTGAATGGCCTTCAACCCCTCCGGTCGGGGCCATTTCTCGATGGCAGACAGTTTCTCAGGATCCATTTGTAGGCCGGTCTGAGAGATAATGTAGCCCAGAAACGGAAGCGAGGTCTGCTCAAAGAGGCACTTCTCAAATTTAGCGTAGAGATGGTTCTGCCTTAGCCTGAGCAGGACCTGACGAACGTCCCTCCGGTGAGTCTGGAGATCCGGAGAGAAGACCAAGATGTCGTCCAGGTACACCACTACGCAGGAGTAGAGAAGGTCCCGGAAGATGTCATTGACCAACTCTTGAAAGACGGCAGGAGCGTTACAGAGACCAAAGGGCATTACCAGGTATTCATAGTGGCCGTCCCGGGTGTTGAATGCCGTCTTCCATTCATCCCCCTGACGAATACGAACCAGGTTGTACGCCCCACGAAGGTCCAGTTTGGTGAAGATCCTAGCCCCCCTCAGGCGATCAAATAATTCTGGAATGAGCGGAAGGGGGTACTTATTCTTCACCGTGATCAGGTTTAGGCCTCTATAGTCTATACAGGGACGGAGAGAGCCGTCCTTCTTTTTGACGAAAAAGAAGCCTGCTCCCGCCGGGGAGGTAGATTTCCGGATGAATCCTCTGGCCAGATTCTCCTCAATATATTCGGACATTGACCGGGTCTCAGCAGCGGATAAAGGATAGATACGCCCACGGGGAGGAGTAGTACCGGGTAGCAGATCGATGGGACAGTCGTATGGTCTATGTGGTGGTAATGTCTCTGCCTCCTTTTTATTAAAGACATCTGCATAAGACCAATAAGGAATCGGAAGTCCAGGTAGATTAGCTGGGGTAGGAGAGGGACGGACGGGATGGACGGGAACCAGGCAGGTTTTATGACAGTCTTGTCCCCAGCGAAGGACCTCTCCGGTTTGCCAGTCTAGCACGGGTGCATGTCTCTGGAGCCAGGGCAGACCTAGCAAGAGGGCGTGAGAGAGTCCAGGCAGAACATGAAAGGAGATACTTTCAGAATGCAGCATTCCCACCTGCAGGGTAATGGATTCGGTGATGAGTTGAATGGGGCGAGGTAAGAGGCCCCCATCCACGGCAGCGACAGACAAGGGTACAGCCAGAGGTTTGGTGGGGATGCGGTATTTCTCAACCAGGGACTGTGAAATAAGGTTCCCGGCTGCTCCAGAGTCAAGTTGGGCTAGTTCGAAATAACGGTTCTCCCCGTAGATGATCGAAACTGACAACAGCAGGGATGGAGAGGATTTATTCTTGTCTAGGTGGACCTCTCTGAGCGAACCTAGACACAGGCGTTTCCCGACCTCTCCGGGCAGGCACGGATCCGGTGCTCCTTACTGCCACAGTAGAAGCAGCTCCCCTCGGCACGGCGTGAGTCCTGACGGGTTTTGACCATCTTGGTCTGGTCGACCTGCATAGGCTCAGGAGAGTGTACCTGGGGAGAGATGGAGGGAATGACGGGTTTCTGGAAAGTAGGAGCTAAACGTGGAATCCTTCTCTCACGGGTGACCTCTTTGGCACGCTCCTGGAACCGTAGGTCAATCCGGGTGGCAAGGGTTATTAGATCATCGAGAGAGGTAGGAATGTCCCGACCAGCAAGTTCATCTTTAATACGACCGGACAGACCCTCCCAGAAGACGGATACCAGAGCGTCGTTATCCCAGGCCAGCTCCGAGGCAAGGGTGCGGAACCGTATGGCATATTGGCCCACGGTGAGACCCTCCTGACGGAGGCGTAGCAGAGAGGATGCGGATGAGGTCTTCCGTCCGGGTTCGTCGAAGACTTTCCGGAAAGCCGAGAGAAAAGCAGGCAAGTTGGACACCAGGGGGTCTCCTCTCTCCCATAGAGGATTTAGCCAGGCCAGGGCCTCCCCGGTGAGATGGGACATGATAAAGGCAATTTTGGCCCGGTCGGAATTAAACTGATGGGACAAAAGTTCAAAGTGCAGGGTGCACTGATTTATGAAGCCCCGAGCCTGGACGGGGTCGCCTCCGAAGCGAGGAGGTGCAGAAAGCCGGGGTCCGGGGTAGGATACCATAGTATTAGTGGGCAGCGGAGCTGCCGGATTGCAAGATATGGCACTGGCGGAGGTTGTTGGTGGATCAGACAGAGTGTTCAGGCGAGTATTAACATTCCGCAGGTGACCCAGGATGGCCTCCTGTTGGGACCTCTGACGGGACAGTTCAAGACAGAGGTCCGAGAGCGAGGGAGCTTGGGTGCCACCGGGTTCCATGGCCCGAGCAAACTGTAACGGGTCCGGGAGGCGGAACCTCTGAGCTACTATACAAGGGGGCGGCCCTTGTAAGGGAGCGGGTGGCAGTCTCTGGGTGAACGGACAGGGAGTTACGGCAAGTGATCAGGGCAGTCTCTGGGTAAGGGGTAGGTACGACCTGTGATGGCAGAGCCTCCGGGTAGGCTAGCAGGCAGATGGTAGATGTGTGCTCCCAGGTGAGCAAGCGAGAGTCTCTGGAATAGCAGGTGGTCACGGCACGTGACGGCGGAACCTCCGGGCTGGCAGGCAGGTAGGTAACGGAGAAGCGCTCCCAGGTGAGCGGGCAAGAGTCTCTGGAATAGCTGGTGGTCACCGCACGTGACAACGGGACCTCCGGGCTGGCAAGCAGGCAGGTAACGGAGATGCGCTCCCAGGTGAGCGGGCAAGAGTCTCTGAGATAGCTGGTGGTCACAGCACGTGACAACGGAGCCTCCGGGCTGGCAAGCAGGCAGATAACGGAGAAGCGCTCCCAGGTGAGCGGGCAAGCTGGTCCATAGACAGACTGACCGGAGTAGTAAGGCAGACCGTCGGACCTCAGGCAAGCAGGCAGGTAGCTGATATGCGCTCCCAGGTGAGCGGGCAGGCTGGTCCTTTAGACAGACTGACAGGAGTAGTAAGGCAGACCGTCGGACCTCAGGCTGGCAGACAGGTAACAAGTATTCAGGCAGGAATCAGGCAGGTAACTAGCAGGAAACTGGCAGGAAACTGGCAGGTAACTGGCAGGTAACTGGCAACGGGACCTGAGGGCTGAAGCACAGGTGAGACACAGGTGCAAACAACATTGCTCGGGCACCTCCATTTTGGAGGAGGTGCCTTATATATGATGAAGTCCTCCGGCCATTGGCCGGGGACTCCTTAGGACGGCGCGCGCGGCCCCTTTAAGAGGAGGGGAGCGCGCGCGCGCGCGCCCTAAGCACAGGGGCCGGGAAGGAGCGCGCGCTGAGAGCAGAGCGGGAGGAGGACGCCGGGAAGGAGCGCGCGCTGACAGCAGAGCGGGGAGAGGACGCCGGGCACGGAGCAGAGCGGTGAGGGGAGCAGCGTCCCTGCCTAGCAGAGGGCAGGGACGCCAGCGCTACAGTTACCAGCTGTACTCAGGTCATAGAGCATGAGGTTCTTACGGAGCCTCATGTCTGGGTAAACTTGAATCCGTATCGGATTCCAGAAGCCCGCCAAGAGGTGATCTCGAAAGAGGTGAAGCGGATGCTTAGCCTTGGAGTCATGGAAGAGTCCAAGAGTGGCTGGTCCAGTCCCATAGTGTTAGTGCCGAAACCAGATGGAGCATAGCGGTTTTGCAACGACTATAGGAAGCTGAACGAGGTCTCGAAGTTCGACGCCTACCCAATGACTAGGGTAGATGAGCTTATTGAAAGGCTAGGACCCGCTCGGTACATCACCACCCATGACCTCACCAAGGGATACTGGCAAATTCCCCTGTCTAAAGAGGCAAAGGAGAAGATGGCCTTCTCAACGCCAGACGGATGCTATCAGTACGTCAGGATGCCGTTTGGGTTGCAGGGAGCTCCGGACACTTTCCAGAGAGCCATGGACCGGATCTTAGCACCCCACAAAAAGTATGCAGTGGCATACCTAGATGACATCATCATATTCAGCCAGGATTGGGAAAGTCATCTTGGCAAAATTCAAGCCATACCATACTTGACGCCCTAAGGAAGGCGGGCTTTACCATCAACCCGAAGAAATGTGCTATGGGGATGGAGGAAGCCAAGTATCTGGGCTACGTGGTTGATAGAAGAGAAATAAAACCACAAATAAATAAGGTCAAGGTGATCCTGAACTGGCCACAGCCCCTCACAAAGAAGCAGGTCAGGGCATTTCTAGGCATCGTGGGCTACTATAGAAGATTTGTCCCTAACTTTGCCCTGATAGCAGTCCCACTGACGGATCTTCTGAAAGGGACGAAGTCGGTTATGGCTAAATGGTCCCCGGAAGCTGAAGCGGCCTTCCAGGAATTAAAACTGGCCCTCTGTAAACAGCCAGTCATGGTGGCATCCATCTTCTCCAAAGAGTTTGTGGTCCAGACGAACGCATCGGATGTTGGGCTGGGAGCAGTCTATTCCCAGGATATTAACGTAGAGGAACACCCGATAATGTACCTCAGTCGGAAACTGTCCATGTGTGAGAAGAACTACTCCATAGTGGAAAAAGAATGTTTAGTCATCAAGTGGGCGTTAGACACTCTCAGGTATTACCTGTCAGGTAGAAGGTTCAGGTTAGTGTCGGAACATGCCCCACTGAGGTGGATGCGAAAAAAAATGGGGAACAATGCCCGAGTAACTAGGTGGTTCCTAGCTCTACAGGATTTTAGTTTTCTGGTGGAGCATAGGCATGGGAAACAACATGGGAATGCTGATTCCCTATCATGGGTCTATTGAATGTTGGCAGAAGGTGCCAAGCCCCCCGGGTTGCAGCAAGACAGGTCGTGAACGGGAGGTATATGTCCCCAAGGTGCCAAGACTTGGTGATGTATGACTCGGAAAAGTAGGCTCCAGCACACATAGTGCTGAGAGGTGTTTAATGGGCCCAGATTATAGGGCTGAATTTTACTAGCAGCTGAAAGAGCTGGGTGGGATCAACTGCTGAATTACTTCCAGTCCAGGTCTTGGAAGGCCTGATTTAAGACAGATGCGCCTGTCTCGGTGTGGCTGTGTGTTGTGCAAGGTGAGCAAACCTTGCATGTACTGCTCAGACTCTGCTGGAGGCAGAGAAAGGCATCTGCCTTTAAACGGCTGAGGCCGTGCTATATGGACTGGTTATTTTGAGTTTTGTTCAGTTATATCTGTTTGTGCCAGAAAGAGGCTGTTATGTTTTGTTTTTCCTGACTGGTTTATGGACATTTAATAAACCACCAGTTTGTTTTGAACCTGCGGACTGCATTCCTGTGTGAACCTGCGTCTACCCCGGAGCTGATCTTTCACAGGGGGAAGAATAAGATAAAATATTGGATTTTATTCTGCATAATTCTGTATTTCTATGGATGATACATTGTGTGGCTGTGTTCACATGTCCATTTTGGAATTCATGCCCAATACGGGCATGTTTGCCAACTGATACAAACAGAAGCAGAGGGATTACATAGCTTTTGCTTCTGCTTTGTGTCCATTTTTAGAACGGAAGAAAAAGAGAAGCCTGCAGGATTTTTTTCTGTTCGACAAACTGACAGCATAATAATCAGTGGGTCCCCTCTGCTTCTGTTTGCATGAGTTACCAAAAGGGTATGTTTTGGGTATAAACTCCATTTGTCAGTTCCTAAAATGGATCAGACAAAAGAAATATCCAAACGGACATGTGAACCTAGTCTTATCCTTTTCTTTTCTGTTTTTCAGTTTATCTAAGAGTTTTATTTGCAAACACAAACTTACTGCCATTGTTTGTAGCTGTGTTTTTTTTCTCCCACTTACTACATGGGATCGATACAATGTAAGTGTGGGCATTAAAGCAAAATTATGTCCTCCCAAAAGGTTCAATCAATGTTCTATTCCCTTTGAATGCCTTTGTACAATGGAGATTAGATGAAAGTAAAATGCAAAATCCAGTTTTTCACTTTGAAGCTTCTGTCATCTGATTACAAAGGGAACAATGACAACATAAAATGCCGGGCAACGCCAGTCTGAACCTGTCTACACTGCAAGGAAATAACCTAATAACTGCAAAACAATGCACCCCACCCCTTCCCCCTAACCACATGGTTGTAAAACACTTGGTGAGATGGACTTTTTACAAGAAGTTCTATCAGCAAAGCACTTTATTACCATCATTATTCCAACACATTCATGTAAATTGAGATACCATTAATATATTCTAAATTAATATGGGCCTGATTTTGTACTTGTTCCGGCTATTAACAACTGGAGAAATAGATGTATCTGTAATTAAGGGATAATCGCCGTTTATTTTTTTTTTAACGCTGTAACGAACACACCTTTAAAAACAATGACGAAATTGCATTTTTTTTCACCACTTCATCCAACTTTTTTTTCATCCCAATTTTTTTCCAGATTTCCAGTACATTATATGGTAAAATAGTGTCTTTCAAAGCTATAATTATCATCATTTACCAGTCTTCGGCTCTATCTCCAGCCAGAGCGACTTGATGGATGAACGCTCTGTAGGAAGATCGATCTTGTGCAAACCTAGATAGGTTCACCAGGGTCTTCTCCGCTGTTATCTTGACAGTATCAAGACATTGGGTTGCTGGTCTTCCTCTTCACTTTGTTCCTTCTATTCTTCTGACCATGATGTCCTTCTCCAGTGATTGCTCTTTTTGTATGATATGTCCAAAGTAGGCAAGTCGTAGCTTGGTGATAATTGCTTTCATTGACATGTCTAGCTTGACTTGCTCCAAAATTGATTTGTTTGTTCTTTTTGCCATCCATGGTATTGCTAACATTCTTTTTCTGTCTTGTTTCTTTATTGTCCAGGTTTCACAAGCATTTGTTACTGTCACGGGGGTACCATGACAGAGAGGGGTCAGACGATCGCGGCGTCTGGTTACACGAACTCCTGCACATGTTAAAACTGCTTCACCATCCTTTTAAACAGTCCAGGTTTCCTTGCTATCATGGCAAGGGTTAATCAGTTCAGTTGATCTCCTGGAGCACTCCATCCTGAATTGTCTCAGCTGTTCAGTGTTAGTCACTCCCCTCTGGTATATATGCTGCCACTGGCACTTGGGAGTTGCCAATGATAGTTCTACTTCCTGGTTTTGTTTTGAAAGTTCAATGTTTGGAGTTGACGGTTAGAGAGGTTTTCTGGAGATTGCTGTGTGGAGTTGGTTTGCATGTTTTTCCTTATCCTCTCACATTTGGTTTCCCCTTCCTATGCCTCCTGCGTCTCCAACTTTGTTGTTTTGTGAGTGTATTTGTATGATTGTAGTTTTCTTTTATCCCTGTCTGTTAAACCTGTCTGTCTGGTTAGTGTGTTCCTATATACTTCAACCCCTCCCCTCCCTGGGTGGGGGAGGGATCAGATAAGAGTTAAGTTAGGAGCATAGATGGGTACGAAAACCCGGCGACTCCAACTTCAGGAGTAATCCAGGGGACAGGGATAGACTAGGGTGCCCCTAGTTCGAGGTATCGGGTAGGTGCCTACAGTCCCTTTACACTATGTGAAAGTTACTAAAGAAAAAAACAGACTATGTACGAGCCGTGTCTTAATTGCCAGTGAAATGTTCCTTGATTTTGAAGGCCTTGTCCAGTGACTTCATTGTTGATTTGCCCATGGCTATTCTCCTATTGACTTCTGGTGTCATCACTGCATCTTGAGTGATCATTGATCCAATTACGTTGAAGTCCTTTACAACTTCCTTTTCGTCGCGGTCCAACTCAATTGTGTTCTGGTCGTACCTGGCAGTAGTCAATATCTTTGTCTTGCATTGAGTACCAATCCCATATTCAAGCTTTCCATCTTGACACTCCATAATAAGATCTTTTTTCCATTTATGCTTGAGCTTTCAATGTAGTACCGCCTGTGTATTTAAGATTGTTGATGATTCGTCTAGTAATTTTGGTTACTTCTTCTTTTTTGTGAAGTCCAGCCTTCCTGAAAATAGCTTCTGCATATAAATTGAAGCAGGGGTGGACACTGACTGCTTGGGGCCCCTCTGCAAGAAATGTGTCTGGGCCTCCCACCTTTTATGGCGACAAAGCTACAGATATATATATAGCCACATACACATATATACCTCTTACATAGCCTCCTTTATTATGTACAGTATACTGCCGTCCCTTATTACACAGTGCCCTCTCATGTTATGTACAGCTCTCTCCCTTACATATTGGATTATCTATAGCGCCCTGTTCTTTATTACATAGCGTCCTCTTTTGTTAGATATATAATGCAATGACTGCTGATGGAGCAAGGGAAAGCTTCTTTTCTAATGGAGGAGCTGATGGAATGGTCTTCTGATCACTGGCTGCTCCATCAGCAGTCATTTTACATCTAACAAGAGATGACTATGTAATAAAAGAGGGCGCTGTGACAGACAAAAATAACTAGAAAACGCTATGTAAGGGACAGCACTGTACATAACAGCAGAGAAAGCTATATAATAAGAGACGGCAACATATATAACTAGAGAGGATGGTACATAATAAGGCAGGGTGTTATAAATAATAAAAGAAGAAACTATATAGCTAAGGATGGCACTATACATAATAAGTGAGTACACTATATGCTAAGGGGCTGTGCTATACATAATAAGTGAGTACACTATATACGAAGGGACTGTGCTATACATAATAAGGCTACCTTCCTGTATCAGTGTGCAGTGTTGTTGTGCTGCCCGCTTTTACAGACTTATTGAGCCTGTCCTATTCTGATCCTCAAAATCGGATCAGAACAGGACATTTTCTGACCCTCACAGATATCATTCCCAAATCCGTGATTTTCATGGATGTGTGAATGGATCTATAAAACTCTACGAGTCCACGGACTCCAGACATTTCACAGAAATGTGAGAATGCAGCCTAAGGGATTTTACAGATAACATTATCACTCCAAGTCACACAGTGCAGATACAGAATAATATTTACATCCAGGCACTTACCGCTGACTAGTGATGAGCGAGTATGTTCTGTTAACCCTTTCGCCAAGTATGCTCGGACGAGCACCGAGTATTTACAGCTGCTCGGTGATATGTTTGAATCACTCCCGTGTGCATGATTTGCGACGGTTTGACAGATTTAATACATGTGAGGAATGTGTAAGAAGCAGACATTCCTCACATGTATTAAAGCTGTCAAAAAGTTGCAAATCATGCACACGGGAGTGATTCAAACATATAACCAAGCACGCTGTAAATACTCGGTGCTCGTCTGAGCATACTCGACGAAAGGGTTAACAAAACATACTCGCTCATCACTATCGCTGACGTTTCATCTGATCAGAGTCGGTTTCTGCTGCTTCTTCTCCAACTGGTCAAACATCTCCCAGCCACGACTCGTCTTGTCATTATGATCTCCAGCTTAGAAAATAACAAGGTCACATATATTGTATATATACATGTGTCTCCCCCACACTGCGCCCCTGACTACAGATATGTACCCCCCATTAGTATACTATTAGCCACTTAGTAATCAAAATATAAGGTGATCAGCAGGACTATGCCCCCCATTAACTATAATCTCCAACGGCCAATAATATAAATTATTCAGTCTCTGTGACGCTCCCCAATTAACTGTAAGGCTATGTGCACATGGAAAATATACAAGGCTTTACAGTACAAGCAAAGTGAAACCCCCATCATTGCTCTCTCCCAGCACCACCCATCATTGCTCTCTCCCAGCAACCCCCGTCATTGCTCTCCCCAGCCCCATCATTGCTCTCCCCATCCCTACCATCCTCATCATTGCTCTCCCCATCCCCATCATTGCTCTCCTCATCATTGCTCTCCCCATCCCCACCATCCTCATCACTGCTCTCCCCTTTACTGCTCTCCCCTTTACTGCTCTCCCCATTACTGCTCTCCCCATCACTGCTCTCCCCATCACTGCTCGGCTCATCATTGCTCTCCCCATCACTGCTCTGCCCATCACTGCTCTGCCCATCATTGCTCTATTACACGCACGCGCTAGGTTCAGATAGGAGCGAGACAGGATACATGAATTCTTATGAATCCTTGGGGAACCGTTACTCGGGGCGACCATAGACCATGAACTGCAGCTTCTCTCAGGCACACAGGGGTATTGACCCTCAGGCACAGACACGTAGGTCGTTTCACTTGCTGACCAGACACACTTGACAAGAGTCCTCATAAACAGTAGAACAGTAGCATTTAATATGAAGCCGCACAGCCAGTGCAAGTTAAGTCTTATCAGCAACCGGCTCCCACACTGCGCCCCTGACTACAGATATGTACCCCCCCCATTAATATACTATTAGCCACTTAGTAATCAAAATATAAAGTGATCAGCAGCACTGTGCCCCCCATTAACTATAATCTCCACCGGCCAACAATATAAATTATTCAGTCTCTGTGACGCTCCACAATTAACTGTAAGGCTATGTGCACACGGAAAATATACAAGGCTTTACAGTACAAGCAAAGTGAAACCCCCATCATTGCTCTCTCCAAGCACCACCCATCATTGCTCTCTCCCAGCAACCCTGTCATTGCTCTCCCCACCATCCTCATCATTGCTCTCCCCACCATCCTCATCATTGCTCTCCCCATCCCCACCATTCTCATCATTACTCTCCCCATCCCCACCATTGCTCTCCTCATCATTGCTCTCCCCATCCCCACCATCCTCATCGTTGCTCTGCCCATCGTTGCTCTGCCCATCATTGCTCTCTGTTACATGCACACTGCTAGGTTCAGATAGGAGCGAGATAGGTCACATGAATTCTTTGGAACCCTGGGGGAACCGTTACTTGGGGCGACCATAGACCATGTGCTGCAGCTTTTCTCAGTCACACAGGGGTATTGACCCTCAGGCACAGACACGTAGGTTGTTTCACTTGCTGACCAGACACACTTGACAAGAGTCTTCATAAATGGTAGAACAGTAGCATTTAATAAGAAGCCGACCAGCCAGTGCAAGTTAAGTCTTATGAGCAACAGGCTCCAGTGACAAACAGTACATTTTCCTTAACAGCACAGCAGTTCACAGTCTTCCCAGTAGTACAGGACAGCACGGTTCTAATGCAAAGGCACATTAATGAACACCGCATTCTTTGCAGCACAGTGGGATGGAGGAGGGGGGGTGGGTTTGCTGAGGCAGATGATCCCTGTGACACCATTTCTTCCAGTCCTTATGTTTCTCCCTGACAATACTCTGCACTGTTAGTTCAGGAACTCTACCTGACCTGTGCTTAGCTTCACTCCTGACTTGAATTCTTTTCACTTGCAGGGGAGCTTCTGTGAGATACAGAACACACACACCACCTTTCTCTTGGGCTCCAGCCAGACAGTAAACAACTTCCCCACAATCCCTCTGGGGCTCTGCTAAAACACTCCCCTTCTCCTGTGACTGTGTTAACCCCTCTAGTTGCTGGATGCTTCTGTAGCACAACACTTCCTGTCTCATGTGCTTGTGTTACTTCTAATAGTTGCTGAATGCTTTTAAAGCAACAGCACTACTTCTGCATGTCACATCTCCCCATCGCTGCTCTACCCATCATTACTCTCCCCATCACTGTTCTGCCCATTACTGCTCTGCCCCTCATTCTTCTGTTCCTCTCCACAGTGTATCAATACAAAAAAAAACAAAAAAAAAACACAACTTACCTCTCAGCACGCTCCTGCAGCACCCTCCTCGTTGCCGGTAACTTTCTCCCTGAAATAGGCCCGCGCTGCTTGATGACTCTCCCTGTCCGCCACATATGAGAGGACAATCTGGCCATGGGCCCCCCGGAGCCTGGGGGTCCGAGAAGCAGGCCTGATTGCCCTCAGTATTAGCAGGCAGGAAATGGCCCCCCTGCACCGCCGGGCCCCGGTGCAGCTGCATTGGTGGTAGGTCCACCCCTGAATTGAAGAGAAATGGTGACAGGATGCAGCCTTGAAATCATCCCACAAAAAAGCAATCTATGTCGACAGGAAAAATAAAAAAAGTTATGGCTCTTGGAAGAAGGGAAAAATGCAAATATAAAATTGAAAAATTGGCTACAGAGGTGGGGGTTTAAAGCGTTAGCAATAGTATCATTTGGAATAATGTTTTATTAAACTAGTTTTATTTAAGATTATATGATGCGCCCCCTTGGGCTGTGGGGTACTCTGTGCTGGGCCGGACGGTGCAGGGGGTGTCATGGTGGCAGTGACCCGGTCCGTGACCCAGGGCGGTCAATTAAAGGAAAAGTAAAAGGGAAATACATTTTTGGAGATAATGTTCGTGACGCCACCTGTGGCATGCGGCTATATGGGGCCGCCGCTGCTGTGCAGATCCACTGGAGCTGATGGTGACGCAGCAGAGTTGGTTCAGCTCTCCACAGGCAGAGCTAAGCTCCAGGGCACTATATGATGAATTGTGGAGGTAGATGTTGTTGGTGCGGTGTAATGCAGGGCTGAGAGTGCAGATAATGACCAGACAACAAATTAATGGCGGTTTCCTCTATCTTTACTTGTGGTTTGTCAGAGCAGACTGGGGCACGGGTACTAGCTGGTGGTGAAGGTCCGGGCGGCCTGGAAGCAAGTTGGGGATCCACCTCGCCAGGTGGAGTTGTAGGCCTTCCCTCTGCGCTATTCTATTTGGCCCTGCTGCTTGAAGCTATGCTGTGGTCCTCGTCCCTGAGGAAAACGTCTATTCGTCACCTGTATGGCAGGCAGCTCGGGCCTTCTTCAAGCGTCGCTCCCTCGTGGCGGCGCTGGGCCCTAGGATGCTGCCGAGCCGCCGGGCGTCTGGTGGGGCCAGGAGACCTGCAGTCTCCTGCCCTCCGGATTTAGCTGCCGGGCCTTCAGTGCCCGCACAACCACGAACTCCGGTGTCCGGTTTCCTTGCGCTTCTTTCTGGGGCGAGCTTGTACACAGCTCCCTTCCCCAGGTCCTTCCTCGTCGCTCTCCTGTCTACAACTCCTCTCCACTCACTCTTACTAATCCAGATTCCAGTTTGAAGGGGAGGAGCTCCCCTTTCTGGTTTGGAGCCAGGAAAGTGTTGTATGCTGGTAAACCTGATTAGGGGACCCCTCCTTGCTTCCAGGCATGGCATCACCCCCTGTGAGGGAGGCAATACCACTGTGGCAACCGGACCCCTGGGTTGCCACATTCCCCCCTAGTTAAATTCAGTACTCCCGGACTGAGGACACCTTTTTGAATTAAACAATCAACAACAATAACAATTCACATTACAAATAGTTTACAAAGTCTCAAAAAGGTAAAGATTGCAGAATAACAAAAATCAAACTAGAATTGGGAGCAGTCATTGTGGCGCTTAGTCTTTACGCCACTATCTGGGAATTGTCTTTTTCCGGTACTTGAAGGTTGGTTGGTGGGAACCGCCTCAACCCACTTTGTGTATTGTCCCTGGGCGTGGCTTCAGGGCACTCTGTTGGTGAGCCTGGTTTTCGGCCACGCCTGCGGTTTATTTTCAAGGCCAACAATTAACTTTATTCAACATTGTCCTGACCACACCTAGTCCTGTGGTCCATTTGTCCATAAATGTAATAACTATATATACTCAGGATTACTTAACAGTTACAACAATATAACATATACTATTATTTTACTACTTTTTAGTCCCTATAACCAGCAGGGAGCTGACCTATGGTACTATGGGTTGATCTACGCAGTACAGTGTTTGCCAATGACCTACCCGGATCTCTAGTGTCTACCACTGGTGTGGTGGGCTCAGTGTGGACTACACTACGGTTAGTCTGAGGTAATACCGGTAGGCTTGGTAGTCTTCTATGAATTCTTTGACTCACCATGGGTATGACAGATTCACCGCTAGAAGAGGGTAGATTCTCCTCATCTGCTGCTGATGAAGCATCAGTTTCTGGGGCCGACTGGTCACTCTGCTGTTCTAGAGTCTATGCGGATTCCGGTGAGGCTACTTGGGTAAAGGTCAGGACAGGTACCACGATTGCTTGGTTCACCTGTGTCCAAGACCGAGGAAATTCTCTTCCATCTTTTCTGTGTGCTGGGGGCTGTTTTGGTCTTCCTCTTTGTGTCTCAATTGATCAGGGCATATCTTCAGGTGGTCTCTTGAGACTGCCGCCGAAGTCTCTCCTCCATCTTTACTGATGAGGCACCTTGGTGTTGTCGAAATTTGAAGGTAAGACGGTGTATGGCTCAACCTTCCACTGATCATCTAATTTGTGAACTCGTCTTTTCCTTTTGAGTACCTGTTCTCCAGGTGACAAGGGAACTGCAGGTGCGTGCTGATTATAAGTTTTCTCCTACCTCTGTCTTACTTGGGACAAACTTCTCTCCACACATTCTTGCACCTTGCGGTATTGTTGCTGCCGCTCCGTATCCCAATCTGCATCTGGTGATGTTGTCTCAGGTGTTAAAACTCCCATGTCTAAGTCAATAGGTAACTTGCCAGGTCTTGCCCTCATCAGGTAGGCGGGTGTACAGTTGGTGGAGTTCACTGCTATGTGGTTATATAGGTCTACCAAATCTGGTAACTTCTCTGGCCACAGGCTACGTTCTTCAAGGGGCAACGTCTTCAAGAGGTCTATTACCACCTGGTTCATCTTCTCGCACAACCCGTTGGTCTAGGGATGATATGGCGCCGTCCTTATTTTCTTGCAGCCGTACAAGTTACAGAATTCTTGAAACACTTCTGCTTCAAAGGCTGGGCCTTGGTCTGTAAGCACTCGTTCAGGGTAACCGGCGACAAAAGTGTTGTTGAAACGCTTTGGCTGCCGTCTTAGCCGTCTGGTCCTTCACTGGCACTACTACCAGGAATCGGGAGTAGTGGTCTACTATGGTGAGAGCATAGACATAGCCTGACCGGCTTGGGGCTAGCTTCACGTGGTCCAAGGCTACCAGTTCAAGTGTTTGTTTGGTGATTATGGGCTGCAGGGGAGCCCTCTGGCTATCACGGTCTTTCTGTCTCAGGTTGCATGGACCACATTCTCGACACCATCTCTCGATTGCTTTCCTCATGCCAGCCCAGTAGAATCGCTCACGTAGCAGGACTTCCAACTTCTTCCACCCGAAGTGTCCTGCTCCATCGTGGTATGCCTCTAAGACCATTGGCGCATCCCGCCTTGGGACTACCACCTGCCAGACCAGTTCGGGTGTCCGGGAGTTGATGCTTCTCCGACACAGCTTTCCCTCATAGATTCATAGATGAACAGCTTGCCCTTCTCCTTCCACAACTGTTGGGTCTCCTGTGGAGCATCTGGATCAGGGTGCGAGTCAGCTTGTCAGCAACTCCTTTATTAGGTGGACAGCTGGGTCGCTATCCTGCGTCTCTGCCAACCCATGGTGGGGCAATGGGTTAAACGTGGCCTCCCTGTTGGCGGAGCGCTAGTTCCTCACACAGTGGGAGCACTGGGTCACCCCGTGACGATGGAAAGCCGGTAGCTCTATCTCCACCAGCTCTTCCGGGTCTTCTCCCCTATCTGGCAAGTTGGGGATCCTGGACAGTGCATTAGCGTTTTTATGCCCCGCCAGATGCTTGATGGTAAACTCGTAGTTGGACAGCCGGGCCATCCATCTTTGTTCTAGGGCACCAAGCTTCGCAGTCTCCAGGTGCATCAGCGGGTTGTTGTCCGTGAAGACTGTAAATCTGGAGGAGGCGAGGTAATGTTTGAAACGCTCTGTTACAGCACAGACTATGGCTAAAAACTCCAACTTAAAGGAACTATAGTTGTCGGGGTTCCTGTCCGTGGGACGGAGCTTCCTGCTGGCGTAGGCAATCACTCTCTCTGCCCTGCTGTACCTGGGACAGCACCGCTCTCAATCCTACTTTGCTGGCATCCGTATGGAGTATAAAGGGTTGGCCATAGTCGGGGTAGGCCAGGACTTAGTCTCCCGTAAGAGCCACTTTCAGTCGAGTGAAGGATTCTTCTTCTGTTTTACTCCACTTGAACGGAGGATTCGGGTTCTTGGCCTTCTTGGACTGGCCCACTAAGAGGTCCTGCATGGGTGCCGCTATCTTGGTGAAACCCTTGATGAATCTCCTGTAGTAGCCTACCAGCCCGAGGAACTGCTGCACTTCTTTGATAGTGGAGGGTCTTGGCCAGTCCTTGATCACGATGACTTTTTCAGGGTCTGATGCTACACCTTCAGTGCTTACCACATGACCTAGGTACTGCACCTTGGGATTCAACAGGTGGCATTTGGACGGCTTACCTTCAGGCCATAACTAGATAGGGCTTCAACCACCTCGGCCAGGTGCTCCAGGTGGTCTTCATATGTCTTTGAGTAGACGATTACGTCGTCTAGGTACAGCAGAACGGTTTAAAAGTTTTTGTGTCCTAGGCAACACTCCATTAACTGCTGGAAAGTTCCCAGGGCGTTGCATAGCCCAAATGGCATGCAGTTGAACTCGCTGAGGCCCATTGGTGTTGTAAACGCGGTCTTCTCTCTGTCCGCCTCTGCTATGGGAACCTGCCAATACCCACTGGTGAGATCCAAAGTGGAGAAGTAGTTAGCGGATCTTAGTGCAGCTAATGATTCCTCAATTCTGGGTAATGGGTAGGCGTCCTTATGTGTAATGCAGTTAATCTGCCTATAATCAACACACATCCTCATTGTACCATCTTTCTTTCTAACGAGGACTAATGGAGCTGCCCAGGGGCTACAACTATCTCTGATCACCCCAGCCTCCTTCATCTCCCGTAACATTCCTTTGGCACATTGATAGTGAGCTGGGGTTACGGGCCGGTACCTCTCTTTAATGAGCGGATAATCTCCTGTGGGGATATGATGTTGGACCCCTTTTACCTGCCCAAAGTCTAGTGGGTGTTTACTGAAGACTTGCTCATATTCTTGGACCACCCAGTACACCCCATGCTTTTGGTGCAAAGGGGTGGAGTCAGTGCCTACTGGTAGCTTCTGACACCAATCCTCTTTCTGCCCCTTGGAGCCATTGTCCTCCGCCTGTTCGGATGGAGGCAAGGGTCCCACTGCCTTTATTGCGTTGTTACTGACAGTGAACAGCTTAGCAAGGGTGGCATACCGGGGTAAATGGACCTCTTTCTCCCCACAATTCAGGATGCGTATCGGTACTCTCCCCTTGTGGACATCGACCACCCCCCTGGCCGTCAAGATGGTGGACTTACTATCAGAGTACACGGGTTCTACCAGGGCCTGATAATCTTGACCCCTGAGACCTATTGCTGATAATCTTGACCCCCGAGACCTGGGCTCTGATCTCCTTCTGCAGAACTTGCTGCTGACAGGTACTGGCAGTCTCTGCGACCTGTTGCAACAAAACAATAATTTCCCCAAGACAATTCTCTATCACATTGGTGCCTATAGTGATCATAGGATGGCTTTCTCGGCGATCAATATCAACAATAATCATCCCTTGTGATAGCAATTATACTCGGCCAACCTTTATGGTCACCTCTTTATACCCCACCTGAGGCAAGGGCTGACCATTGCTGGCAAAGATGTTAATATGTTCATCTGGACTGTGGGTAATGTCTGAATTAGTCCAGTATTGTTTATAAAGGATATATGGCATCGTTGTCACCTGGGAACCAGTGTCCAGCAATGCGTTCATCGGGATGCCATCAAGCTCAACAGGTAGAACCGGTCGTCCTCCCACGTACTTGTCTCGCCAGCTTTGTGGGCCTGGTCATCTTACTCCTGGAGGTTGGCCCTCTGCCCCAGGGGTTGCTCATTTTAAATCACAGAATCTTGTAAGGTGCCCCGCCTTTTGACAGCGGCGGCAGATGGGTTGTCCGTTCTGGTCATAGTGATCGCTGTTTTTCCCTGTGGTCGGTGGAATTCTTCTCTGTCGTCGCCACGGAATGTCATCTGGACTGGAAGCCAGCTGGATTCTTTCCTTTGGAGACACTTGCATGGCCTGCACGGTTTTGGTTAGTGTAGCCACACTTTTGGTCAGCTACTGGACCTGAAGGCGTAGGTCTGCAGAGGGGTCATTATCTAGGGTCTGCGCGTCAGCCTCCATAGGTGTCGGGGAAAAGGACGCCACCTCCTGTGGTATGTGATAGCTGGGCGCCGGAGGGGTGCAGTGCCACTTGGGGTTGGTTCTCGCAGCACCCGGATGGCTCGATCTTTATATTGCGCAAAGTCCACATCAGGGTTTTGCAGAGCCATAATGCGCAGCTGTGTCTGGTGAGCGTTTAGACAGGAGCCCTCAATAAACTGTTCAGTTAGCAATCTGTCCTCGTCTCACACACTGTCTGGGTCTACCTGTTTAATGGCCCGCTCGCCTCCTGCAGGTTTAAAGCATAGTCCTGTACACTGTCCTGCATCCTTTGTTTGCACCCGTAGAACTTCATTTTAATCTCTGCTGCTGTGCGTGTGTCAAAGGTATCCTTCTACCTGGCCAGAATTTCCTTAACAGTGCTTTTGTCCCTGCCCGGCCAGGACTTCACCTCTCTCTGGGCCGCACCGATTGGCTGGGCTATGAGGATGCTGACTTTTTGCTCCTCAGACAGGGGGTACACTTGAAACAAACTGCGCAGTCTCTCCTCAAATTCGCTCAGGGTGTGCGACTCCCCTGAGTACTGGGGCAACCACGCCGCCCCCGGTATATACGGCATGGATAAAGGCATTACTGTGGCCGCGGTTGGGCATCTTCCTCCCCCCTAGTGAACCTCAGCCAGGTCCTGTGTTTCTGCTGGTGTACCAGTATGCTGCTCTGCAGGCGAGAGTGATCGCTTACCCGGCGGTTCCGGATCGGGGCCTCCTGCTTCCACTCCGCTCACGGCAAATGACGTGATGATACAGTTCAGCAAAGTCTATGGCACACAGCATCCGGTTATACCGGGCTTAGGATCCTGTTCGTGACGCCAAGTTGCCGCGCCCCCTGGGGCTGTGGGGTACTCTGTGCCGGGCCAGTCGGTGCTGGGGATGTCACGGTGGCATTGACCCGGTTCGTGACCCAGGGCAGTCAATTAAAGGAAAAGTAAAAGGGAAATTAGTTTTTGGAGATAATGTTCGTGACGCTACCTGTGGTATGCGGCTATATGGGGCCGCCGCTGCGCTGCAGATCCACTGGAGCTGATGGTGACGCAGCAGAGTTGGTTCAGCTCTCCACAGGCAGAGCTAAGCTCCAGGGCAGTATATGATGAATTGTGGAGGTAGATGTTGTTGGTGCGGTGTAATGCAGGGCTGAGGGCGCAGATAATGACCAGACAACAAATTAATGGCGGTTTCCTCTATCTTTACTTGTGGTTTGTCAGAGCAGACCGGGGCACGGGTACTAGCTGGTGGTGGAGGTCTGGATGGCCTGGAAGCAAGTTGGGGATCCACCTCAACAGGTGGAGTTGTAGGCCTTCCCTCTGCGCTATCCTCTTTGGCCCTGCTGCTTGAAGCTATGCTGCGGAACTCGTCCCTGAGGCAGCTCGGGCCTTTTTCAAGTGTCGCTCCCTCGTGGCGACGCTGGGCTCTAGGATGCTGCCGAGCCACTGGGCGTCTGGTGGGGCCAGGAGACCTGCAGTCTCCTGCCCTCCGGATTTAGCTGCCGGGCCTTCAGTGCCCGCACAACCACGGACTCCGGTGTCCGGTTTCCTTGCGCTTCTCTCTGAGGCGAGCTTGTACACAGCTTCCTTCCCCAGGTCCTTCCTCGTCGCTCTCCTGTCTCCAACTCCTCTCAACTCACTCTTACTAATCCCGCCTCCAGATTCCAGTTTGAAGGGGAGGAGCTCCCCTTTCTGGTCTGGAGCCAGGAAAGTGTTACATGCAGGTAAACCTGATTAGGGGACCCCTCCCTGCTTCCAGGCATGGCATCACCCCCTGTGAGGGAGGCTATGCCACTGTGGCAACCGGACCCCTGGTGTGCCACATTTACAACATAAAAAGGTTACAAAAGAACAAATAGTGTTTCTCATTGCTCATCAATGCTGTCTGGCAAAGTTAACTGCAAGTCTGTGACTTGGCAACAAGGAGTGTGAGTATTGCTCTGGTGTCTCCAGGAACCCCCGTGGACTCTGAAGACTCAAACAGTGCACAAGGTGGTGTTCAGAATTTTAGGAAAATGATTATCTGCTGTAAAGTGTTGTAGAAAGCAAAGTAGGCCAGCTAAACAGTATAAGAAGAAATCCGGGAGGGCTCCACCTGCCTTATCCCTGAGCCTCTGAAAAGTGGTCAGTTTCAGTTTGTGTCTGTTTCAGCCCCATACGAAGGATGTTAAATGTGAGTTGATCATGGCAATGACTTTTTGTGGGACTATAGAGGCTAAGGCTATGTGCACACTGTGCGTTTTTGATGCGTTTTTTCCGCGCAGAAATGCTGAAAAAACGTTAGGTAATCCGTCGGCCAGCTAATGCAATGACAATCCTGATGTGCTGTGCACATGATCTGGAATTTTCCGCTCAGGATTGTCATTGCTTTTAAATCCGCAGCATGTCCATTCTTTGTAGCGTTTCTGCAGCGCAAAAATTCACAAAGAATGGTACCCGGGCCGGGAAGAAGACTACTTCTCCCATCATCCGACTGCCGTTCCCACTGAAAACAGCGAGAGCAGCGCAGCTGAGGGAAGATGTAGTCTCCTCAGCCAAGCCGGCGTCTGTGTGCACTATGTAAAAAAAAAAACATCTATTTAAAAAAAAAAAAAACACCTTATTCTCACCTGTCCGGCATCCTCCAGATGTCTCCCGGCGCCCTGATCACCCGGCGGTACACTGACTGGAGCACACTCTCTCCTGGCAGTGTACATCGCTACGCTGCTGGTTGATTTCACCAGAGTTCATCAGCTGGAGATCAGCTGACGAGCTCTGGGACCTCACTTTAGGGCACCGGTGCTGTATGGGAATATTCCCACGCAACAGTGATGCAGTAAATGAGGTCACCGGGCTTATCAGCTGATCTTCAGCTGATGAACTCAGGTGAACTCAGCAGGCAGCACAGCAATGTACATTGACAGGACTGATAGCACTATACACTGACAGGAGTGTAGTCTTCTACAGCAGTGATTGATGTGACTGCTGTAGAAGTGACCTGGATCGCCATGGGACACTCGGATTACGTCATGACGGCGGACAGGTGAGGGATATAGTTGTTTTTTAGTTTTGTTTTTTTTACAGGAGACGAGGGATTCGGGGATTAGGTGAATAATAAATAAATTATTAAAACCGTGTGTCATTTTATTTCAGTAAAATACTTTATTCTGGCTGTGTCTTTATTGAAAAACCATCAAAACCCTTTACTACGGGGTTAGTAATGGGGGCGTCTTATAGACGCCTCTCCATTACATATCTGGGCTTCATGTCAGCCGCCAATACAAGGCTGACATGAACCCCAACCTTATTACCCCACTCGCCACCGCTACACCGCAGTGGGAAGAGCGAGGCTATGCCGGATTTGGCACATCTTATGGATGCACCATTTCTGGGACTGCTGAGAGCTGATATTGGTAGCCTCGGAGGGGGCCAGAATCCATGGTCCCTTCCCGAGCTTTTAATATCAGCCCGCAGCTGTCTGTTTAGCCTTTGCTGGTTAGATTTTATAGGGGGACCCTACGTAAAAAAAATTCTGGGTCCTGTAATCTAGCCAGTAAAGGCTAAGCAAACAGCTGTTGGCTGTTATTAATAGCCAGTGAACATATTTGGCTCATGACCCCTTCACCGGCTACTAATATCAGCTGGTTATGAAAATGACGCTGGTGCCCACGCCATTTTTTTAAATTTTAGACTATGTGCCCTCAATCCGGATGTAGCTGCGCTTTGAACGCAGCATATTTTTGCTGAGTCCAAAACGCTGCTTTCTACTGAACGTAGGTAAATCCACATGTGTTAACTGGACCATGTGGATTTACCGCACTCAATACATTCTAGTGGTCAAATTTCAGTTGCGGAGACTAGCGACTCCACAAGAGAAATTGATATGCTGCGGTCCTGAAAGACACGCCGCATGTCAGTGTCCATGGGTGATCCGCAGCCTCAGATACACACATAGTGGACATGGGATTTCTAGAAATCCCATCCACTATGCTGTAACATCTGGATGCTGCGGGTTTGACGCTGCATAAACATACAGCTTCAAACCTGCAGCAGCTCCTGATCGGGGCCACGTACCTAAACTCACCAGCAGCATGTCAATTTCTGTAGCTGACCCGATAGTGTCCGCTGCAGATTTTGACCGATTGAAGTGTCGTTATATACAGTGGATCCGCATGTATTGACAACAAAAGTGCGGCATTAGAACACAGCGTTTTGGACGCAGCAAAAATACGCTGCGTCCAAAGCGCTGCTGGTTTCTGATCGTGGGGACATAGCGGCTAAACAAACAGCTGTGAGCTGTTATTAATAGCCAGGGAACATGTTTGCCTAATGACACATTCTTTGGCTAAAAATAGCAGTTCTCAGCTGCCCCAGAAATTACATGAATGGGAATGCTAATGAAATTGGGTTTAGCTGACACCTAGCCCTTTTGTTTAGTGATGACAAGGTGTCAATCAGACCCTTTCATTACTAAACCTAATTAAAGTAAAGTAAAGAGTTAAATAAACACACACACTTTATTTGAAATACAACAGCCATTCTTTAATCATTTAAATTAACCAATATATTCACTCCAGGTCTGACAGTAATCCAAGGGTTAAAGCGATGTCACACGTTTCTTTTTTCAAATATCTTTATTTAGCTCTAAAAAGCATTTATTGATGTACAAAAACACATTAAAGAACGCATCAAAAACGTGTCAGAATAGCGGCAAAATGCTTTTTTTTTCTGCAGCATTTTTCCTGCCGAAAGATGCAGAAACACTGCAGAAATTTCTGCAATCAAATCCTGAACGTGCACACATAGCCTAAATGTTCCAGAACATATAGGAATTTTGGGAGGGCTATCATTTTAATGACATTGATTCTCCCAGCTATTGACAGATGGAGGGCTCTCCATATTCTAATTTTCTCATGCGTGTATGACAAAAGAGGGGATATATTTAAATTATGGAGTTGCGTGTGATTTCTTGCTATGTGTATACCTAGTTATTTAAAGTGGATACTATTCGTAACCTGCAGCATTCATCCCCTACTTTCCATCCCATGGTGCTTAGAGGTAACAACATGGATTTCTGGCAGTTTATTTTAAGACCGGAAAACCGGCCAAATTCATCAATCAGATCCATTACCAAAGGCAATGTAACTTTTAGACTAGGCATAAACAGGATTAAATCATCCGCATATAACCCCAAGCAGTCCTCACAGAAACCCACTTTAATTCCTTGATACCCTGCAGTCTGATGGATCCTGACAGCTAGTGGTTCAGTGACAATGGCAAACAAAAGGGGGTACAGAGGGCACCCCTGTCTGGTCCTCCTCCCCAAGGGAATTGTGGCGCCCCTGCGGGTTCAGTCGCCACAGAGGTACTGCATCTCACCCAGAGGTGTGGTGCCCCACTCTCAGGTAAGGATGGGGTACTGCCCGGGACCCACCCACCTGCATCCAATACTACACCATTCCAGACCAGCAGGTGGGGCAAGATGTATGCGTACAGTGCTGAGCCCTGTTCCTGGTTGGAAGGGGGGGAACCAAAAGAGGGGGAACCATGTAGTGGGTGTGGGTGGAGGAAGTAGTACAGGGGAGCACAGGCAGAAGGAGTATAAGAAGGGAACCATCTTAAAAGGAGTTCAGTCAGTCTGAGGAGAGAGTTCAGAGGAGAGAGAGTTGGGAGCATGAGCTCTGGAGGAGCTCTGTTCAGGAGGAGTGGAGAAAGGAGCAGGGCCCAGTCTGAGAGAGTGAGGAGGGCTCCAGGAGGAACAGAGGGGATCCCAGGGGCACGGCGAGTGTGGAAGCCACCCGTGCGCCCGAATCTACACGGACGTGGAGGGATCATGCTGGAGAGAGGACCGACCCCTAAACTAGTGGAGAAGAATCAGGCTCAGCTAGATAACCGGAGGCTACTGTACTTTCAAGGTGCAGCTGCCAACTACCACAATTATATCGCCGAAAAGGTGGCCGCATAGGGTCCAGGGGACTGCATGTCGCCCGACAAGACCCGAGGCTGCTAGCTTGGGACACTGATTGTGAGGCACAGGGCAGGATGTAGAGAGCCAGCGCAGGAAGACAACCGAGGAAAGAACATAGAACGGGGTCCCGTTTAAGTACTCCTGAAATACCTGAGAGCTGCTGAACCCCTTCCTTGGTGAACGCAGAACGACGTGGGTGGTTATAAGCTGGCAGTTGTAACCAGGAGCAGCGTGGTAACTGTGAGTAAAACCTTGAAGACTGCACCCCACTGTGTCCTAGAATTATTGCTGCACCATCACCAGCCCTGCACTACACAGCACCAGCAACATCTACCTCATAGCATCACTATATCCTACCCTGGGGCTAAGCTCTGCCTGTGGAGAGCTGAACCAACTCTGCTGCGTCACAACCAGCTCCAGAGGATCTGCACCGCAGCGGCGGCCCCATATAGCCGCATACCTGAGGTGGCGTCACGAACATTATCTTTAAAAACTTAATTTCCCCTATTACTTTTCCCCTTTTATTGACCGCCCTGGGTAACGGACCGGGTCACTGCCACCGTGACATCCCCCAGCATCGACCAGCCCAGCTACCGAGCTTCCCAGAATCAACGAGGACATAAAACCAATAATCAGTATTTTGGCTTTCGTAGATTGATGCAAGATTGCAATCCACCTTCTGAAGCCTGATCCGAAGCCAAATTGTCTAAGAGCCTTCTCAAGGTAGGCCCACTCAACCGAATCAAATGCCTTAGCAGCATCCAGAGATGCCAAGACCCAATCTTCCTGTCATTTCCAACTCAACTGTGCAATTACCTGCGCTCTTCTTATATTATCGGAAGTAGACCGACCCAGAATAAATCAGCACTGGTCTGGGTGAATAATTTTGTGAATTACTTTATGTAACGGGTCTGGGAGGTGGAACCACAGAGCAACTATACAAAGGGGCAGTCCTTGTAAGGAAGCGGGTGACACCCAGGGAAGGCAGGCAGGCAGTCACGGCTAGTGACGGGAACAGTCTCTGGGTAAGAAGGCAGGAGGTCACGGCAAGTGACGGGGACAGTCTCTGGGTAAGAGGGCAGGAGGTCACGGCAAGTGATGGCTAAGCCTCCAGGTAGGCCAGCAGGCAGGTAGCAGGTGGACGCTCCCAGGTGAGCGGGCGAGAGTCTCTGGACAAGCGGGTGGTCACAGCAAGTGACGGCTGAGCCTCCAGGTAGGCAAGCAGGTAGGTAGCAGGTGGAAGCTCCCAGGTGAGCGGGCGAGAGTCTCTGGACAAGCGGGTGGTCACAGCAAGTGATGGCAGAGCCTCCAGGTAGGCTAACAGGCAGGTAACAGGTGGACGCTGCCAGGTGAGCGGGTAAGAGTCTCTGGACGGGCAGGTGGTCACAGCACGTGACGGCAGAGCCTCCAGGTAGGCTAGCAGGCAGGTGGCAGGTGGACGCTCCCAGGTGAGCGGGCAAGATTCTCTGGACGGGCAGGTGGTCACAGCACGTGATGGCAGAGCCTCCAGGTAGGCTAGCAGGCAGGTAGCAGGTGAGCGCTCCCAGGTGAGCGGGCAAGAGACACTGGACGGGCAGGTGGTCACAGCACGTGACGGCAGAGCCTCCAGGTAGGCTAGCAGGCAGGTAGCAGGTGAGCGCTCCCAGGTGAGCAGGCAGACGGATCCATAGACAGACTGGCAGGGCTGGTAGGCAGACTGTCGGACCGCAGGAATAACAGCAGATAGACACGAGTCAGGCAGGTATCAGACAGGAAACTGGCAGGTAGCTGGCAGGTAACTGGAAACGGGACCTGAGGGCTGAAGCAGAGTGATGAACTATGCTACAACATTGCTCGGGCACCTCCAATTTGGAGGAGGTGCCTTATATATGGAGAGGTCCTCCGGCCATTGGCCGGGGACTCCTTAGGACGGCGCGCGCGGCCCCTTTAAGAGAGGGGGAGCGCGCGCGCGCCCTAAGCACAGTGACCGGGGAGGAGCGCGCGCTGCCAGCAGAGCGTAAGGAAGACGCCGGGCACGGAGCAGAGAGGTGAGGGGAACAGCGTCCCTGCCTAGCAGGAGGCAGGGACGCCGACGCTACAGTACCCCCCCCTTTAGGCCCCCCCTTTTTTAGGCCAGACAGAAATTTACCAAGGATGAGAGGGGCATGGATGTTCTCCCGGGGCTCCCACGTTCTCTCCTCAGGACCAAACCCCTTCCAATCTACTAGAAAAAAGGTCTTTCCTCTTACCCTTTTGGTGGCCAGAATGTTCTCTACCTCAAGCTCGTTTTCAGCAGAAACCGGAGCAGGAGGCGTACCTGTAGACTTGGAAAAAGAGTTAAGTACCACGGGTTTGAGGAGAGATACATGGAAGGAATTAGGGATCCACAAGTTGGCTGGGAGTTTCAATTTATAGGCCACCGGGTTGATCTGTTTGATAACCTCCAGTGGACCGATGAACCGAGGCCCTAACTTGTAGGAAGGAACCTTGAGCCGGACATACTTGGACGAGAGCCAGACTTTATCTCCAGGACGGAATTGAGGAGGATCCAGGCGTTTTTTGTCAGCGTGTTTTTTCATCCGCTCGGACGGCTGAAGGAGTGCGGATCGGGTAATCTCCCATATGGAGGAAAATTTGCTAACGAGAGATTCCGCAGCCGGATTGTCCACCGAGGTGGAGACAGGAAATGGGATCCGAGGATGCTGACCGAAGACTACAAAAAATGGGGATTTGGAGGAAGATTCGCTCTCGTGATTATTGTAAGAGAATTCGGCCCATGGCAGGAGATGCACCCAGTCTGAATGGTGGGCATTAACGAAGTGCCGGAGGTAACTGGTCAGGATCTGATTGATCCGCTCCACTTGACCATTGGACTGTGGGTGGTAAGCGGAGGAGAAGTTCAGGGTGACGTCCAGCAGCTTACATGTGACTCTCCAGAAGCGTGAGGTGAACTGAACCCCACGATCCGACACGATGTGGAGGGGCAGGCCATGAAGACGGAAGATGTGGCGGACAAAGTCTTTAGCCAGCTCGGGTGCAGACGGGAGGCCTGGCAGGGGAATGAAATGAGCCATTTTGGAAAAGCGGTCAGCGACCACCCAAATGACCGTACAACCGGCAGAGACAGGGAGATCTGTTATGAAGTCCATAGCTATATGCTGCCAGGGGGCAGCAGGTACTGGAAGAGGAAGGAGGCGACCGGCTGGCAGGTGTCTCGGAACCTTGTTGCGGGCGCAGGACACACAGGCAGAAACAAAGTCTATTACGTCCTTGTGCAGGGTAGGCCACCAGTAGTGCCGGGTGATAAGCTGGAGGGTCTTTTTCTGACCGGCGTGGCCAGCTAGCTTAGACGAGTGACCCCAGTGTAGGATCTTCTCCCGATCAGGTACCGTTACGAACGTCTTACCGGGAGGGAGACGATTTAGACTCACGGGGGCCACCTGCATTACTCTGGCGGGATCGATGATGTGTTTAGGTTCCTCCTCAAGATCAGACACCAGGAAGGATCGGGACAAGGCGTCAGGTTTGATGTTTTTGTCAGCCGGGCGAAAATGAAGAACAAAATCAAAGCGAGCAAAAAACAAGGACCACCGGGCTTGGCGCGGATTAAGTCTCTGGGCACTCTGGAGGTAAGCCAAGTTCTTGTGGTCCGTATAAATTATTACCGGGTGAAGAGCCCCCTCGAGCAGGTAATGCCACTCCTCCAATGCCAGCTTAATGGCCAATAACTCTCGGTCTCCTATAGAATAGTTGTGCTCAGAAGAGGAGAAGAGTTTGGAGAAGAAGCCGCAAGTTACCATTCTCCCGGAAGACGATTTTTGGGTAAGTACTGCTCCGGCTCCAGAGGAGGAGGCGTCAACTTCCAGGAAGAATTGCTTGTTGCCGTCCGGGCGATGCAGCACCGGGGTGGAAGAGAAAGCCTGTTTTAAGGAAAGAAAGGCTTCCTCTGCTTCGGGCGGCCATTCTCTGGGATTAGTGCCCTTACGGGTGAGCGCAGAGATTGGAGCAGTCCGGGAAGAGAAGTGCGGTATGAAGAGGCGGTAGTAGTTGGCGAAGCCCAGGAACCGCTGAATAGCCTTCAACCCCTCTGGTCGAGGCCACTTCTCGATGGCAGACAGTTTCTCAGGATCCATTCGTAGGCCGGTCTGAGAAATTATGTAGCCCAAAAACGGAAGCGAGGTCTGCTCAAAGAGGCACTTCTCATATTTAGCGTAGAGGTGGTTCTGCCTGAGCCTGAGCAGGACCTGACGAACGTCCCTCCGGTGAGTCTGGAGATCCGGAGAGAAGACCAAGATGTCGTCCAGGTACACCACTACGCAGGAGTAGAGAAGGTCCCGGAAGATGTCATTGACCAACTCTTGAAAGACGGCGGGAGCGTTACATAGACCAAAGGGCATTACCAGATATTCATAGTGGCCGTCCCGGGTGTTGAATGCCGTCTTCCACTCATCCCCCTGACGGATACGGACCAGGTTATAGGCCCCACGGAGGTCCAGTTTGGTGAAGATTCTAGCCCCCCTCAGACGATCAAATAATTCCGGAATGAGCAGAAGGGGGTATTTATTCTTCACCGTGATCTGGTTAAGGCCTCTATAGTCTATGCAGGGACGGAGAGAGCCGTCCTTCTTTTTAACGAAGAAGAAGCCTGCTCCCGCCGGGGAGGTAGATTTCCGGATAAATCCCCGGGCCAGATTCTCCTCAATATATTCAGACATAGACCGGGTCTCAGCAGCGGACAACGGGTAAATACGCCCACGGGGAGGAGTAGTGCCGGGTAACAGGTCGATTGGGCAGTCGTATGGTCTATGAGGGGGTAATGTCTCTGCCTCCTTTTTATTAAAGACGTCCGCATAAGACCAATAAGGAATCGGAAGTCCAGGTAGATTAGCTGGGGTAGGAGAAGGACGGACAGGATGGACAGGAACTAAACAAGTCTTATGGCAGTCCTGTCCCCAGCGAAGGACTTCTCCGGTCTGCCAATCAAGCACGGGTGCATGTCTCTGAAGCCAAGGTAGGCCTAGCAAGAGGGCGTGAGAGAGTCCAGGCAGAACATGAAAGAAGATGATCTCAGAGTGCAGCATTCCCACCTGCAGAGTAATGGATTCGGTGATGAGTTGGATGGGACGTGGTAAGAGGCCCCCATCCACCGCAGCGACAGATAAGGGTACAGCCAGAGGTTTGGTGGGAATGCGGTATTTTTCTACCAGGGACTGAGAAATGAGATTCCCGGCAGCTCCAGAGTCAAGTTGGGCTAGTTCAAAATAACGGTTCTCCCCGCAGATGATAGAGACCGACAGCAGCAGAGATGGAGAGGGTTTATTCTTGTCTAGGACGACCTCTCTGAGCGATCCTAGACACAGGCGTTTCCCGACCTCTCCGGGCAGGTACGGATCCGGTGCTCCTTACTGCCACAGTAGAAGCAGCTCCCCTCAGCTCGGCGTAACTCTTGACGGGTTTTGACCATCTTGGTCTGGTCGACCTGCATAGGTTCGGGTGAGTGCGCCTGGGGAGTAGCGGGAGAAGAGACGGGTTTCTGAAAGGTAGGGGCTAGACGTGGAAACCTCCTCTCACGGGTGACCTCTTTGGCGCGCTCCTGGAACCGGATGTCAATCCGGGTGGCAAGAGTTATTAAGTCGTCGAGAGTGGTAGGAATGTCCCGACCGGCGAGTTCATCTTTAATACGGCCGGACAGACCCTCCCAAAAGACAGACACCAGGGCGTCGTTATCCCAGGCCAGCTCCGAAGCAAGGGTACGGAACCGTATGGCATATTGGCCCACAGTGAGATTTCCTTGATGGAGGCGTAGCAGAGATGATGCGGATGAGGTCTTCCGTCCGGGTTCGTCGAAGACTTTCCGGAAAGCCGTGAGAAAGGCTGGCAGGTCGGACACCAGGGGGTCTCCTCTCTCCCATAGAGGATTTAGCCAAGCCAGGGCCTCCCCCGTGAGATGGGACATAATGAAGGCTACTTTGGCCCGGTCGGAGATAAACTGGTGGGACAGGAGTTCAAAGTGCAGGGTGCACTGGTTTATGAAGCCCCGGGCTTGAGCGGGATCGCCTCCGAAGCGAGGAGGTGCAGAAAGCCGGGGTCCGGGGCCGGATACCATGGTATTGGTGGGCAGCGGCGCTGCCGGGTTGCGAGTCATGACACTAGCGGTGGTTGCTGGTGGAGCAGTCAGAGTGTCCAGGCGAGAGTTGACATTCTGCAGGTGACTCAGGATGGACTCCTGTTGGGACCTCTGCCGGGACAGTTCATGACATAGGTCCGAGAGCGAGGGAGCTTGGGTGCCACCGGGTTCCATGGCCCGAGCAAACTGTAACGGGTCTGGGAGGTGGAACCACAGAGCAACTATACAAAGGGGCAGTCCTTGTAAGGAACCGGGTGACACCCAGGGAAGGCAGGCAGGCAGTCACGGCTAGTGACGGGGACAGTCTCTGGGTAAGAGGGCAGGAGGTCACGGCAAGTGACGGGTACAGTCTCTGGGTAAGAGGGCAGGAGGTCACGGCAAGTGACAGGGACAGTCTCTGGGTAAGAGGGCAGGAGGTCACGGCAAGTGATGGCTAAGCCTCCAGGTAGGCCAGCAGGCAGGTAGCAGGTGGACGCTCCCAGGTGAGCGGGCGAGAGGCTCTGGACAAGCGGGTGGTCACAGCAAGTGACGGCTGAGCCTCCAGGTAGGCTAACAGGCAGGTAACAGGTGGACGCTCCCAGGTGAGCGGGTAAGAGTCTCTGGACGGGCAGGTGGTCACAGCACGTGACGGCAGAGTCTCCAGGTAGGCTAGCAGGCAGGTGGCAGGTGGACGCTCCCAGGTGAGCGGGCAAGATTCTCTGGACGGGCAGGTGGTCACAGCACATGACGGCAGAGCCTCCAGGTAGGCTAGCAGGCAGGTAGCAGGTGAGCGCTCCCAGGTGAGCGGGCAAGAGACACTGGACGGGCAGGTGGTCACAGCACGTGACGGCAGAGCCTCCAGGTAGGCTAGCAGGCAGGCAGCAGGTGAGCGCTCCCAGGTGAGCAGGCAGACGGATCCATAGACAGACTGGCAGGGCTGGTAGGCAGACTGTCGGACCGCAGGAATAACAGCAGATAGACACGAGTCAGGCAGGTATCAGACAGGAAACTGGCAGGTAGCTGGCAGGTAACTGGCAGGTAACTGGAAACGGGACCTGAGGGCTGAAGCAGAGTGATGAACTATGCTACAACATTGCTCGGGCACCTCCAATTTGGAGGAGGTGCCTTATACATGGAGAGGTCCTCCGGCCATTGGCCGGGGACTCCTTAGGACGGCGCGCGCGGCCCCTTTAAGAGAGGGGGAGCGCGCGCGCCCTAAGCACAGTGACCGGGGAGGAGCGCGCGCTGCCAGCAGAGCGGAAGGAAGACGCCGGGAACGGAGCGGAGAGGTGAGGGGAACAGCGTTCCTGCCTAGCAGGAGGCAGGGACGCCGACGCTACACATGATAATGCGTCAGCCGTCATATTCTTGGACCCTGGCCTGAATGTGATAGAGAGCAGCCATGGAACCCCAGTACCAACCCAGCAGGTAAATTTTCCAAAACAAAACAAGAGATGGATTCATAGTGAAGTGCTCCCACTTGGAGCATGAAATCCACCGATACCCTTTTGACTCAATTCTGAAATAACGGTGTCTTGTCAATGGTGAAAAATTGAATGGGTCTTTCCAAAGATGTCCCTAATCCTAATTTTTTTAAGCAGTCCCGCATCAATAAAATTAGCTGCAGACTCGCAGTCAATGCACGCCAATGCTGATAACACCTGATTCTTGAAGGATAGCACCGTATTCAGCAGTACCTTATCAGAGGAGAAAAATGGTACCTGGAAGTCTGGGTGACCTCCTTGATAATCACCCATACCTAGGCTTTTCCCATAGATTTGCTTGCTTGAGGACGAATTGGGCAGTTCTTGAGAAACTGTCCAGCGAGACCACAGTAGAGATATAGACCTAGATGGTGCCGACGTTTCCTTTCCACAGCACAAGAACTGGCAGCCTCAACCTCCACTGATTTCACTTATGGTAGATGGACATGCTTAGGGGAAATATCAAAGGCACCCTGCTGCTCACCATGTTTCTCACAAATTCTGCGGTCCATACGTACAGCCTGCACCAAAGAACATGGGGGAGCATAAAGAGCCTGAGCATCTTTATGAGCTTCAGAAAGGCTCCTATGGAATTGCCACCTGAGGGTCACTTCCTCCTGAGGTTACACTGAACTTTGTTAATCCATTGATGGAATTTGATACTATAGACTTCTGCAGTGCAGCTCCCCTATGTCAGTCTCATGATCTTAGCCTCCGCTACCTGGATTCTGTCAGGTTAGTCATAAATCACACCTAAGGCGTCAAAGAAAGTGTTGACAGAAATCCATTCAGGGGCTTGTGGGGCCAAGGAAAATGCCCATGTCTGAGGCCCCCTCCTGAAGACTGAGGTTGCAGGGTAAAAAAATTAACTTACAGCTTTCCCTGACTACCCTAAACTAATTTTCTCTTCCAAAAATTTCTCAGGAAGGGCCACTACAGGTTCCGTAGAGACCAACTGTAAGTCTGGATGTACAGACATCGCAGCCACTGCCGGCAGTAGAGAGCTATAGGAAGTTTTCATCAAACTAGATACCTGACCCTGCAACTGATATTGCAGCGATTCAAGACACGCCGGTATTCCTTAGCCAGATACTGAATCGTTTTCATCAGATTTGCCACCTGATCACAGAGAGTGTGAATAGGATTCATACTATCGAAATAGACAAATATAATCACCAGTCATAATGTGACGCTGAGTCTCTTCTCACGGACAAGCCGTGAGCCAGGGATGTCAAGGAGTCTGAGGTGAAATGCCAGGACAGTATGTCAGAAAAAAAGGGATAAGACCAACGAATAGTCAAAGGCAAAGTCTGGGGTCAGACAAAGAAGGTTAGAGTATGTCAAAGACAAAAGGGGTAATACCAGCAAATAGTCAGAGGCAAAATCTGAGGTCAGGCAACGAAGATCAAAATCACAAAACACAGAGCTCAAAGCACACACACCACCGAGCAAGTCTATGACTGGCAATGGTCTAACCATTGTCAACCAGCTACATAGCCAGGCAATCACCCTGAAAGAGTGACTTTTGGAGGAAACCCAGCATGCCCGGCCTGATTGAGCTGCTGGGCAATCCTATAAAAAAAACTGACAGCCTGGCACACCCCTGTATACTATAGGGCAGTTGAGCAGTCACTCCCAATAGTGACAGCCTGTCATGCCCCTGCTATCCATAGGGCAGCTGAGCTGTCACTCAAAATACTGACAGCCTGGCTCGTCCCTGCTCATCCCTGCTATCCATGGGGCAGCTGAGCTGTCACTCCATGCGTCCCTAGGACACAGTGAGTGGCGGGATCATGATATCATCCCATTAAAAAAGGAACATTTTTGGACATTTTTTTTAAAAGCCATTGCTTCTTTATAGACACAGTAGGCAAGAAATGTTAATTTTTTTTACAGAAATATTATTGCTGCAAAAAAAAAAGTTCACGTTTGTTGTCACACATCTGCCCCAAAAAGGGACAATTTTTCAGTCTAATGGATGGTCCTACTTGGAGATCGACATCTATCTCTGTATGCACATAAAAATAAGGTTGTCAATCTGTAAATAGGGCCACCCACTTGCCTGAAAAAAAAAAGATATTAAAATTAATAAAACACAGGATACTGCTGAATCTATTCCAGCAAAACTATATATCAGTCTTTTCAGCTCCTTGTGCTCTTTTTCAAGCTTTGTGCAGATAAGACTGTATTTTCAAAGTGACAGGTTCTCTTTAAGGCTATGTGCCCATGATGCAGAAATGCTCTGGATTTTTTCCTGAGCGTTTCTGCATCTCCCTGGCAGAAAAAACGCATGTGGATTGTACATGCAGATTGCACATGCGTTTTTCCTGCCAGGGACAAGCGGATGTGAAGTGTTCTTCACATGCATTTCCGCATGCGGGTTGTCAAGCGCTTTCCAAGCGATTCTAGCATCACTTGGAAAGTGCTTGTCAACTTGGTCACACTATATAAATCCATGCAAACGGGATGGATTTATATAGTGTGACCTTAAAGAATGGTAAAAAATAAAAAAATAAATCTATACTTACCTTCCGATGGCCCCCGGAGTCTGGCTTCGCTCCGTCCTGGCTTGCCGGCAGCTCGCGGTACACTACACTGAAGGACCACCGCGAGTTGCTGGCAAGTGAAGACAAGCGCACCGCGGGCCATCAGAAGGTAAATATAATATTTATTTTTTATTTTAGTCTTTTTTTACAGGTACTATGGTACCCGGGTCCGGAGGAGAGTCTCCTGTCCTCCACACCCGGGTACCATCCGCACATTGAAACGCATGTACAGATCCAGTGATGCGGAATCCAAGCGTTCCAATGAAAGTCAAAGGCGGCGAAAACCCAGCGCTTCCGCAAAATAATTGGTAGTGCTGCGTTTTTTCCGCAATGATAATCCGCAGCGGAAATTTCCGCAGCATGTGCACAGCACATGCGGATTATCATTGGGGAACATGACAGACCTTCTACCAAGCGTTTTTTAAGCGTTTCTGCAGCGTTTTAGCCACTGCGGAAATGCTTAAAAAACGCATAGTGGGCACACAACCTAAAGCTTCAGCAGTCCAGAACTGTGACCTCCATTTCCAAAGGCTTCAAGAGCTTTATTTTACTTTTCTATTTGTATAGAGGAAAGATTTGCCATAAATATGTCAGAGTCAATGGCGGAATTGTCTGTGTGGAGGTAGACCCCTACCATAAGACTGCTTTTACTAATTCTTGGAATAAAAGGGAATGCGAGGAGATTTACGGATGTATATTAGTACACATACAAAATATTCAGTGAAAATTTTTTTTCTTAAAAGGACACTTCTGTTAGAAAGGGGTATTTTTAAAAGTGAAGATGTAAGGAAAAAAATTTTCTTGAGTTTTTGGCTTTTTTCTTTTTCTTTTTGGCTGTACTATACATTTAAAAACTAGATGCAAAATATAGTTCTTTTCTAGCAGATATCACAGAGAGACAAAAAGACCTGAAATGGAAAGCAGGGCAATCTCAGTTTAATGTTGTTGTAATCTCATTATAATAGTAGGTAGATGATTGGAACCACACTTTATTTTCCTCTTGATAAGACTAAATAAACATGAGATAGACAGACAGCGAAAATTATGAAGATAAAGGCAACAGCATTCTCAGAAAGTGTCATCAATGAACTGCAATCAATCCTTCCCATTGGCAGCAGTCTCATAAAGTATTATCACTAAACTGAAACCCAGCTTTCCCAGCATCAGCAACAGTCTCAGGATATCTAATATATATATAATTGTCTTATCCCGTCTGTCTGTCTGTCCTTCTGTCCAGGAAATCCCACGTCGCTGATTGGTCCGGCCATGGCCAATCAGCGACGCAGGATTTCACAAAAAGATGGTGGCCGTTAGCGGCTCATCTGCCGAATGGAGGTCAGCGGCGATGCAGCCGGGAGATGACCGGCGCTAGCCGGTCATCTCCCGGCTACTCGCAGCAGAAGTACACCGACCGGCGGCGCCGCTGACCTCCATGCGGCTACCGTCGGGAGATCAGCGGCTAGGGACGCTGATCTCCTGATGGCAAGTGTGAAGGGAGGACCGGGGAGCGGCGCCGCCGGTCGGGATACTTCTGCTGCGAGCAGCCGGTCATCTCCCGGCTGCTCGCAACGGAAGTACCCGCACAGGCAGCGCTGCTCCCCGGTCCTCACTAATACGATTCGCTGATTGTTCGCAGCCGCCAACCGCGACCAATCAGCGATTTTGGCGCCAAATTTAAACACGCTCTCCAGTCCTCACTAACACGGTTCGCTGATTGGTCGCGGCCGCAGCCCGCGACCAATCAGCGATATTGGCGCCAAATTTAAACACTGCTCTGCTGATTGCGCCCGGTCGGCCGCATACATATTCTAGAATACCCGATGAGTTAGAATCGGGCCACCATCTAGTACTATCAATAAGCTACAACTCAACTTTCCCAGCATTGGCAGAACATATAATCACTGTGCTGCAAACTAGCTTTCCTATTGTCAGCAGCAATCTTAGTACATACTGTATCATCACTGAGTTGCAACACAACTCATCCAGTTATTTTAGTAGGTGGAAGTAATTTTAGTAAGTATCATCACAGAACTTTGAGCTAGAATTCCTTGCATCAGCAGTATTTTCTTATCATAACCTTAAATGGGTTATTCACTAGTAGGACAACACTTTTCATTCCTCATGTTTGGCTGGGTTAAAATAAAAACACCTATACTCACCTCCTGTCCTGCGCCGTTTCAGCGGTGTCGGCACTTGCGTTCCCTTGACTCACGTGAGGTTGTTACGTTGCACGAGCCCTGAGCCCAATCAGTGCCAGATTCACTATTCCCGCCTTTACACATATTGAACATCAACAAGAAGCCAGGGTGGCGACTGCTCTGACTTCTTCTTGATGTTCAGTTTGTCCAAAGGCAGGGACAGTGACATCAGCGCTGATTGGACGCAGGACTCATGTGACATAACAAGCTCATGTGAGCCCCAGGAAAACGAGTGCCGACACCGCTGGAACGGGCGCTGGTACGGGAGGTGAGTATAAGTGGTTCTATTTTAAGGGGGCCAAACATGAGGAATGAGAAGGGGTTGTCCAAGTACTGGACAACCTCTTTAATATGCTTTCCCACGATCAACAGCAGCCTTACAGCATATCATCACTGAATGGAATTCCATCTTCCCCTGCATTGATGGCAGTCTCAGAACATATCACTGCGCCATAGCTCAGCTTTCCCAGCATCAGCAGAAGTCTCAGAACTTGTCATCACTGAGCTGAGCCCAATTCTCCCATTATTATTTGTGTAAATTCTGTAAACCGCACTGGACCGAGCAGTCCCAAAGCTGTATTACAGCTAAGTAGTATCGTGAGCTTCTTGTGATCATCTGAGCAGTGGAAATGTGGCGCCCCTGAGGGTTCGACCGCCACAGGGATGCTGCACTTCTCTAATGGAGTGTAGTGTTCCTCCTCTGAGGTAAGGCCAGTGTGATAGTCGTGACCTAACCTTTGCATCCAACACCATATTTCTCCACCAGAGGGAGCTAGTATGCACTAGGTGCTGCTTCCCTGGTTATAGGGAGACTGGGGAACCAAGAGTTAGGGGAACCAGTTAGTGGGTGATGGTGGAGGACTTACAACTTAGTTACACTTTAGATTTCATATTTAATAGAAAGCCATCTTTGGTCTTGGTCTTTCGTTGGTCCTTTTGCTAATATTCGGCTGTTCTCTGTGCTGTCAAATACTGTGTGTAATGTGACCTCCCTCCCGAAGCGCAGATCCTGTGTGGGCCTGCTCCGGCAAGGGACAGAGCCCTCGTACCCTGACCTTGGGACGAGTGGTAGGTTGTAGACCAGGAATGTCTCAACCCGGCCAAAGACCAGGATCAAGAAGGCCCGGAGCTTAAGAGTGTGGCTCCACAGCAAATGGATCCCAGGCAGGATGCAGACGGAGCGGAGTACGCCACCTGTCCTCGCCAACCTGATATATTCGGAGGGACTCCGGCTGCAAGAGGGGTACCGGCCCCTGACACCCGACCTTGCTACTCTACTTCCTGGTCGGGAAAGCCCGGTAGGCCCAGAGGATCCCACCGGGCATCGGACAGAGCGGAGCTGCCAACCGTGCCCTTGTTCTGAGAGGAGCTCAGAGGGAGACCCGGCCTAGTTGCACACACACGGACAGGAAAAGAATCGGTCTGTAGTTCAGGAACACTCTGGTGTAGGATCCCGACTGAATGCTGGACTTACTCGGAGGTTGTCGGACCCCCGTCTCTGGTGAGCGCAGGACTCCGCGGGGAGCAGGGAGTCGCCTTCCTTTGCCAGCTAAGTGAGTAAAGCCTTGGAAGTTCACCCCTATGGCCTCCGGACAGTTATTTCTGCGCCACACCGCGGGACGCGGCTTCCTTTCCCCTCTACTACTACCCCTATCCTCCTGTCCCTCTGCCCTGAGGCCTTGTTCTGCCTGTGGGGAGTAGTAAGAACCCTGGCTGCCATAACACCATGCCTCAGCGGACGGCAGCGGCGCTGGTGACCCTTCACCAGGCACCACAGGTGGCATAGTCGTTAATTAGCCACTCAACCCGGATAAGCCCACACCATCTCCTTTTAATGTGACGGCCCTGAGCACAGGTCGGGTCCGGGCCACGGCTGCCTCCCATCTCTCCATCACAGGGCCCGACACAGAGTCCCCCCAACACCCAGGGTGAATAAACTAAAAGGGCTTACACCGGACGTACGAGGCGTCACAGAAAAGCTATTACCAGTTCATTTGTTTTGTGTGGACTAATACTTATAAAGCTCCTATGTTTTGAAAAAATAGGTACAAAACATCTTTCATATCATCACCAGCAGCAGTTTCAAAACACATAATTGAGCTGCAACTTAGCTTTTCCATTGTCAGCAGCAGTCTCAGAACGTATTATCACTGAATTGCAAGCGAGATTTCCGAGTATAGGCAGTAGTCTTAGCACATATCATCACTGAGCTGTAACCCAGGTTTTTCACTGTTTGCATGAATGTAGTATCAGCACTAACCCAAACAGTGGAAAAGTAGTGTCATGTGAGTTGACGGATCATCTGAGCAGTGGAAAAGCTGGGTTACAACTAAATTGTCTGAACTTAGTGGCCTGCTGTGATTATAGGGCTCTGTGGTTTGCAAAAAAGGCTTCAAATCAAATGCAGCTTTCTTTCAATAAAGGAAGGACTCCAAGGTTGAATAGAGTGCATTGGATTAGTACTGTGAGAAAGATTCTTATAAGCTCTAATCGAGTCACTACTTTTTAACAGAGTTGTCAACTACTCGGACAACCCCTTTTGAATTCCTATGTTTTCTCCCAGTAAAATAATAACACTTATACTCGCCTCCAGTGACATCCCAGCGGTGTCGGTGTTGGCTCTCTTCGAGTTCGTGTGATATTGTTATGTTACACAATCCCTGTGGCCAATCAGCGCTGGCTTCACTCTCCTCTCCTGTGGATGAAATTGACATCCAGAGTAAGTGAAAGGGCAGCAGCAGCTATGACTTCCTTTGGATGTCTTGATTTGTCTGAATGAGAAGTGGATGAAGCCGGCGCTGACTGGCCGCAGGGATCGCATGACATAACAATGTCAAGTGATCCCCGGGAGAGTCAGTACCAACACCGCTGGAATGGCTCTGGCACTGGAGGTGAGTAGAAGTGTTTTCATATTATTGGGGGGAAACATAGGGATTCAGAAAGGGTTGTCCGAGAAGTGGGCAACCCCTTTAACTCTTTCAAAATCAGACTCAAGCTGGCCATACACACTATCTCTGCCAACTCCTGAGCGTTCTTGTATTTTCTATGAGAGGGCTCCTGAGAGACTCGTCTGGCAGCAGCCAATTTCTATACCAAATAAAAAGAATGACAGTTGAAAGTCAACAGGCTGAATCATTCTCTCCCCTGACATCATCTTACTGGGGAGAGTCGAGAGGCAACCATTCCATTCAAAATTGGCGGATTCAGACAACTTTTATCTAATATGTATGCAGACCTTTTAGATCAGACAGGGAACTATAAATTGATTCCTTAACTGCTGTTATTATAGTGCACATGAAGTAAGTTGAAAACACTGGAAAAGAAATACCATATTTTGTGGACTATAAGACGCACCCCAAATTTTGGGGAGGAAAATAAATAATACATTTTTTAAAAATAAAATGGTGGTGTGTCTTGTAGTCCGATTTTACTATAGCTTACTGGGGGGGTGATTGAGATCTCAGGAGTCGAGATCTTGCCTCCCGAGATCTTGGCTCTCGAGATCTCAATCTGCGCATCCACCAAAGCCCACTGCAGGGAAATCAATGGGAAGGGGACTCTGCTCACCATCAACATTTTATGAAAGCCCAGAACCCACAGCCTCACACCGCTGGGACATCACCTTCTCCCAGCTCGGGGCCTGCAGCATCGCCCCACTCCTGCAGCTACCGGCCTCCTGCAGCAGTGACCCTGCCTCCTGTGACCCCAGTCCACCACAGCCAGTAAGCTACATTCAGATTGTAAGATGGACCCCCATTTTCCTTCCAAATTTGGTGGGGAAAAAATTAGTCTTATAATCTGAAAAATACGGTATTTTATGACGGGTGACTAAAAATTATATCACAAAAACAAAACATCCATTTTCCTTAAAATAATTATATATGATAGTCTCATACGACTTTTAATAGGGGCACAAACAGTTTTATGTAAATGTCACTTTAATAAAGGGCCCTAATTAGTAAATCACTACATAAATCTGGAGTATTGGAAGTTGAAAGCAATCTTTTTAAACTATCTTAACAAAAATGATGAAAAGTCACATAAATAAGATCCGGTTTGACAATGCCATAGATTCTATCTTCCCGGACTTTTCCACTGTACAGTGTCCATTTTAGGACATGATCAGATATCAAAGTCAAACATCAGAATGATATCAGTTTGAGGCTAAATACTCTGTCTGAGAACTGATTTTGATAAGTGACTTTGATATATGACTTTGATAAGTGACTTTGACATCTGACTTTTATAACTGATAATAATAATAAAAAAAGTCACTGCTCACTGATGGAACTTGAACCCAAAACCCTATGTCTAGAAGCTAGTGCACTTACCATTGAGCTATAAACTCAGTTGAAGAAATCTAGGCTTTCTATTTGGTTGTGATTTTCAGTGCAAACCTGTCTGAAACTCATTGGGGCTTTCACAAATACCTCCTCCAAACCAAGAAAAACTATCAGCTGGCATAATTTGTGTTTATGGCAGAATGGTAAATCTCTGGCCTCATGGAGTGGAGGTTCTGAGTTCAATTCTCAAGTGCAAAAAAAATAAACTTTTGTTTTTTAAATTATGCTGGCTAGCACACAAACTTCAGTGATGCTTGGCTTTGATATCTGACTTTCTCACACATCAGAATAAGAATCACAATTACTTTTAGACACCTTGAGTATTTTCATGGTTAATGTCATGACTCATAAGCCAAGAAAAAACAACAGCCAGCATCACTAGAAGCTATAACACAGATGCCTTACCATTAAACTATAGGTTTATTATTTGATTATTTAGGTAGTAATATATAATAAGCAAACAATAAGTTAGGTGTCAGAGTAAGTTGTCAAAGTCACATATCAATGTCACATATCAAAGTCACATATCTTTGACATCTGACTTTGATAAGTGACTTTGATAAGTAACTTTGATAAAAAAAAAGTTCTTCTGCTCCTGGCATTTGAACCCAAAAGCTCCACTCTGTGAGCCTGAAACTTTACCATTCAGCCATAGGGTCAAGTGATAGTGACTGGTAGCTTTTCTTGTTTTATGGGATCAGCCATGAAAATACTCAGCTTGACTAAAAGGCATTGTGATTCTGATTCTGATGTTTGAAGAAAGTCACATATAAGACTCACACATCAAAGTCACACATATTTGTGAAAGTCCCAATGAGTTTCAGACAGGTTTGCACAGAAAATCACATAACCAAATAGAATGCCCAGATTTCTTCAACTGAGTTTATAGCTCAATAGTAAGTGCACTAGTTTCTAGACATAGAGGTTTGGGTTCAAGTCCCATCAGAGAACAGTGGCCATTTTTTTAATTATTATTGTCAAAGTCACTTATCAAAGTCACTTGTCAAAGTCAGATGTTAAAGTCACTTATCAAAATCAGTTCTCAGATGGGTATTTAGCCTCAAACTGACATCATTCTGATGTTTGACTTTGATATCTGATCATATCCTAATATAGACACTGTACCACTGGATTACAGAAGCAAACAGCCTCATTCATCAACATCAAACGTTGCCTGCGAGATCTCCAGCTACAATATTCTATGGCATACCCGGCTCGATTACGAGTGGTTGATGGAGACCGGGCCCATTTCTTTATCACACATACCTAGGCTGATGACTGGCTGACCAAGAGACGGAAGGTTAAGCCCTAGAATCTTTTGTTTTTCCGTGATTTTTTAAAGCAACTTGAATTTGAGTCCTCCGCAACCCATTTACTTTGACTAGGAAGGACAGACTGTACTCCCAATCTTTTCTGGTAGGATATACAATCAGAACGGTTATGGCTTTGATGCAACCATATGAAATCCTCTAATGTTTTGTTGCACAAGCACGGGACCTTTGTAACCTGATGGCTTCCAATTCGCGAGCTTCGGTTCAACTACTTTGTTTTATGGCTCCAGTTTAGCCTGACCTGTTTCATGTTATATATGTCTCTTGCATTGATGATTGCTCTGCATACACTATGTTTGAATTATTTTCTATTACTACAGTGAAATGGTGTAATGTCATGTACATGGCCGGTGTGGGTCACTGGCCTGAAATCCCCACCTCCTTCAAAAGGAGATGCATTGAGCTGTACTCCCTTCAGTTGCTTTATAATGACTAAGACATGTTTCGTTTTGTGGAATGTAAGGTTTGGGTACACCCAGGAAAGGGGATCAAGTCATTTCTTTCCTCTGTAAATATAACCCCCAGGTAGTGTGTCTTCAGGAGACCCACCTCATACCAAGCACAAGTAGTTTCTTTCTTAAGCCCTTGGTCCAGGGGTCTCTACATTCCTATCACACATCATACTCTACGGGAGTTCCATTGCTTGTGCATAAATGCCTCAGGTTGGAGGTAATATCTCCACGGTCTTACATCGAGTCTCTATATATTCATTTATGCACTCCTTGAAGGTTCAACCATTGTAATCCTAGGCTGTTATATTCATAGCCACATATCCTTCTGCTTCAATATTGTTTAGGGGACTTTAACTTGTTAATGGACCCTCAAAAAGATAAACTGTTAGTTAACATTATGCGAGATGGTGCTCGGGGCCTTCGACTTTACAGGCTTTTGTGGGTCAGTTGGGGTGGTTGAAAATCTGGAGGGTGTAAATGGTGATTCTAGAGTGTTCTCTTCAATTGAGTATGTGTTCAGTAGTGTGGAGATGTGGCGCCCCTGAGGGTTCAGTCACCACAGAGGTACTGCATCTCACCCAGAGGTGTGGTATCTCACTCTCAGGTAAGGAAGGAGTACAGCTCAGGACCCTAACACCAGCATTCACTACACCACATTTCCGGGGGACAGGGCGAGATTTCTCCTACGGGAGAGCACAGTCCCTGGTCCCTGGCTGGAGTGGTCGGAACCACCTAGAGAAGGGGAACCATGTAGTGGATGGGGTGGGGGACGTAGATCCTGGGAGCACTGAAAGGAAGAGTATAAAACAGGACACCATCTTAGATCAGTGTTCAGACAGTCTGAGGAGAAGTGACAGGAGCAGAGGCTCTGCATGAGCTCTGCTCCAGAGGCGGGCCAAGCCAGGAGACCTGAGCCTGAGAGGAGAGGGAGCAGGAAAGGCTCCAGGAACAAGAAGAGAAGGGACCCTAGGGGTACGGGCCGTGCAGCAAGCCACCCGTACGCCCGCTGCTACCAGGAGGAAGAGGGGTCAGGCCAGATAAGGGGAACCGGTCCCTCAACTAGCGGAGAAACAGCAAGGCTCAACTAGAAACCGGAGGCTGCAGCATTTCATGTACTGTAAGCCAAAGTCCACACCAGTCTCACTAAGAAGGTAGCCACATAGGACCCAGGGGACGGAACACACGTCACCCGCCAAGGCCCGAGGGTACCAGATAGAAGTGTTGCTGGGTGTGAGGTGCAGGGAGAAGGCCAGAGAAAGGACACACAGAAGGAGGTCCTGCTAAGTACTCCGGAGCTATCTGGGGGTGGACTGAGCCCCTCACTGAGTACGCACAGGGAGATTGCTTTGGCCCCTGTAATCTGGACAACAACTGTGAGTAAAGATCTTGGGACTGCATCACACGGACTCTGTGTTCATTACTGACTCCCTGCACTGCAACCACCATCATCCACCTACACTGCCCTGAAGCTACACTCTTCCTGTGGGGAGTAATAATACCCTTGCTGCAATACCACCGGCTTCAGAGGACTGTTCCGCAGCGGCGGCCTCATTAGCCGCACTCCACAGGTGGCGTAGTCGGACATTATAAAACCCATATATACATCTACTACCCTTTGATTGACCACCTGGGTCACGGACCGGGTCACCGATACTGTGACTACTACCCCCAGCGTCTACCGGCCCGGCTCCGGGTACCCCACGGCCCAAGGGGCGCATCAGAGACACTTCAGTTGATGTCACACCTGGAATTTCTATCTAGGGGCATTTCAGATAATAATAATAATAATAATAATCTTTATTTTTATATAGCGCTAACATATTCCACAGTGCTTTACATACATTATCGTCACTGTCCCCATCGAGGCTCACAAACTAGATTCCTTATCAGTATGTCTTTGGAGTGTGGGAGGAAACCAGAGAACCTGGAGGAAACCCATGCAAACATGGGGAGAACATACAAACTCCTTGCAGATGTTGTCCTTGGTGGGATTTGAACCCAGGACCCCAGCACTGCAATGCTATCCACTGCGCCACCGTGCTGCCCTATTCAGACCATTGCCCAATATTACTGGAGCTGACATCTCCTCCACCTGAAATGTGTAGTAAATATAGGATACATCTCTTCTGGTTGTCTCTAATTGGAGAAAATGATAGACTAATTGACAAAATTCAAGTGTTCTGGGAAACCCACAATGGTGAGGAAGACGTGACAGTGACCTGGGAGGCCATCAATGCTTCTTTGAGGGGAAGTTTGAGACCTACCATGTCCTATCTTAAAAAATCCTCCTTTTGGGAGGAGGAAGAGGAGGAGTTAGACTGGTCACTAAGGCTGCTTTTGTGGCTGACACCTCCACCCATATAAACACCGATGACTTCAGACTGGTAGACAATACCTGCAACTTATAAAAGACAAAGCTTATAGATATGTATTCTTTACCAGACAATCGTATTTTGAGCTTGGCAATCAGACTGGGCGTCTGCTAGCCCATATAGTTAACTGTAATACAGCCTCTTCTCCAGTATTTCAGGTTAGTGATGTTGGGGGGAGGGTGATGTCAGATTCTCATGAGATTCTGTCTGTGTTTTCTGACTTCTACCAGTATCTGTGCTCCACTCGGGTTGATTATCCAGAGGAGACTGTAGAGGAATATCTAGATGGTATAAATCTCTCAATCCTCAGAGAGAAAAGTGCGTGATTTTAGAGAATCCTATTACTGAAGAAGAGATAATGGAAGTGGTCAAAGGTATGACGCAAGGAAAGTCTCTGGGCCCAGATGGACTCCCTCTGGAAGTCTGTCTAAGATATTTAGACCAACTGGCCACTCGGCTTCTTAAAGTATATAATTCCTCACTGAAACAAGGTTTTCTACCCAAATCTTTCTACAATGCCAATATTGTGCTAAAACTAAATCCAGATAGGCCTCTCGAATATTCTGCATCATATACTGTAGACCCATATCCTTATTAAATTTAGATTATAAAATTTTGACCAAAATTCTAGCAAATACACTCTATAAAGTGTAGCGTCGGCGTCCCTGCCTCCTGCTAGGCAGGAACGCTGTTCCCCTCACCTCTCCGCTCCGTGCCCGGCGTCTTCCTTCCGCTCTGCTGGCAGCGCGCGCTCCTCCCCGGTAACTGTGCTTAGGGCGCGCGCGCGCGCTCCCTCTCGCCTAAAGGGGCCGCGCGCGCCGTCCTAAGGAGTCCCTGGCCAATGGCCGGAGGACCTCTCCATATATAAGGCACCTCCTCCAAATTGGAGGTGCCCGAGCAATGTTGTAGCATAGTTCATCACTCTGCTTCAGACCTCAGGTCCCGTTTCCAGTTACCTGCCAGTTACCTGCCAGCTACCTGCCAGTTTCCTGTCTGATACCTGCCTGACTCGTGTCTATCAGCTGTTATTCCTGCGGTCCGACAGTCTGCCTACCAGCCCTGCCAGTCTGTCTATGGATCCGTCTGCCTGCTCACCTGGGAGCGCTCACCTGCTACCTGCCTGCTAGCCTACCTGGAGGCTCTGCCGTCACGTGCTGTGACCACCTGCCCGTCCAGTGTCTCTTGCCCGCTCACCTGGGAGCGCTCACCTGCTACCTGCCTGCTAGCCTACCTGGAGGCTCTGCCGTCACGTGCTGTGACCACCTGCCCGTCCAGAGAATCTTGCCCGCTCACCTGGGAGCGTCCACCTGCCACCTGCCTGTTAGCCTACCTGGAGGCTCTGCCGTCACTTGCTGTGACCACCCGCTTGTCCAAAGACTCTCGCCCGCTCACCTGGGAGCGTCCACCTGCTACCTACCTGCTTGCCTACCTGGAGGCTCAGCCGTCACTTGCTGTGACCACCCGCTTGTCCAGAGACTCTCGCCCGCTCACCTGGGAGCGTCCACCTGCTACCTGCCTGCTGGCCTACCTGGAGGCTTAGCCATCACTTGCCGTGACCTCCTGCCCTCTTACCCAGAGACTGTCCCCGTCACTTGCCGTGACCTCCTGCCCTCTTACCCAGAGACTGTCCCCGTCACTTGCCGTGACCTCCTGCCCTCTTACCCAGAGACTGTCCCCGTCACTAGCCGTGACTGCCTGCCTGCCTTCCCTGGGTGTCACCCGCTTCCATACAAGGACTGCCCCTTTGTATAGTTGCTCTGTGGTTCCACCTCCCAGACCCGTTACAGTTTGCTCGGGCCATGGAACCCGGTGGCACCCAAGCTCCCTCGCTCTCGGACCTATGTCATGAACTGTCCCGGCAGAGGTCCCAACAGGAGTCCATCCTGAGTCACCTGCGGAATGTCAACTCTCGCCTGGACACTCTGACTGCTCCACCAGCAACCACCGCTAGTGTCGTGACTCGCAACCCGACAGCGCCGCTGCCCACCAATACCATGGTATCCGGCCCCGGACCCCGGCTTTCTGCACCTCCTCGCTTCGGAGGCGATCCCGCTCAAGCCCGGGGCTTCATAAACCAGTGCACCCTGCACTTTGAACTCCTGTCCCACCAGTTTATCTCCGACCGGGCCAAAGTAGCCTTCATTATGTCCCATCTCACGGGGGAGGCACTGGCTTGGCTAAATCCTCTATGGGAGAGAGGAGACCCCCTGGTGTCCGACCTGCCAGCCTTTCTCACGGCTTTCCTGAAAGTCTTCGACGAACCCGGACGGAAGACCTCATCCGCATCATCTCTGCTACGCCTCCATCAAGGAAATCTCACCGTGGGCCAATATGCCATACGGTTCCGTACCCTTGCTTCGGAGACGCCCTGGTGTCTGTCTTTTGGGAGGGTCTGTCCGGCCGTATTAAAGATGAACTCGCCGGTCAGGACATTCCTACCACTCTCGACGACTTAATAACTCTTGCCACCCGGATTGACATCCGGTTCCAGGAGCGCGCCAAAGAGGTCACCCGTGAGAGGAGGTTTCCACGTCTAGCCCCTACCTTTCAGAAACCCGTCTCTTCTCCCGCTACTCCCCAGGCGCACTCACCCGAACCTATGCAGGTCGACCAGACCAAGATGGTCAAAACCCGTCAAGAGTTACGCCGAGCTGAGGGGAGCTGCTTCTACTGTGGCAGTAAGGAGCACCGGATCCGTACCTGCCCGGAGAGGTCGGGAAACGCCTGTGTCTAGGATCGCTCAGAGAGGTCGTCCTAGACAAGAATAAACCCTCTCCATCTCTGCTGCTGTCGGTCTCTATCATCTGCGGGGAGAACCGTTATTTTGAACTAGCCCAACTTGACTCTGGAGCTGCCGGGAATCTCATTTCTCAGTCCCTGGTAGAAAAATACCGCATTCCCACCAAATCTCTGGCTGTACCCTTATCTGTCGCTGCGGTGGATGGGGGCCTCTTACCACGTCCCATCCAACTCATCACCGAATCCATTACTCTGCAGGTGGAAATGCTGCACTCTGAGAGCATCTTCTTTCATGTTCTGCCTGGACTCTCTCACGCCCTCTTGCTAGGCCTACCTTGGCTTCAGAGACATGCACCCGTGCTTGATTGGCAGACCGGAGAAGTCCTTCGCTGGGGACAGGACTGCCATAAGACTTGTTTAGTTCCCGTCCATCCTGTCCGTCCTTCTCCTCCCCCAGCTAATCTACCTGGACTTCCGATTCCTTATTGGTTCTATGCGGACGTCTTTAATAAAAAGGAGGCAGAGACATTACCCCCTCATAGACCATACGACTGCCCAATCGACCTGTTACCCGGCACTACTCCTCCCCGTGGGCGTATTTACCCGTTGTCCGCTGCTGAGACTCGGTCTATGTCTGAATATATTGAGGAGAATCTGGCCCGGGGATTTATCCGGAAATCTACCTCCCCGGCGGGAGCAGGCTTCTTCTTCGTTAAAAAGAAGGACGGCTCTCTCCGTCCCTGCATAGACTATAGAGGCCTTAACCAGATCACGGTGAAGAATAAATACCCCCTTCCGCTCATTCCGGAATTATTTGATCGTCTGAGGGGGGCTAGAATCTTCACCAAGCTGGACCTCCGTGGGGCCTATAACCTGGTCCGTATCCGTCAGGGGGATGAGTGGAAGACGGCATTCAACACCCGGGACGGCCACTATGAATATCTGGTAATGCCCTTTGGTCTCTGTAACGCTCCCGCCGTCTTTCAAGAGTTGGTCAATGACATCTTCCGGGACCTTGTCTACTCCTGCGTAGTGGTGTACCTGGACGACATCTTGGTCTTCTCTCCGGATCTCCAGACTCACCGGAGGGACGTTCGTCAGGTCCTGCTCAGGCTCAGGCAGAACCACCTCTACGCCAAATATGAGAAGTGCCTCTTTGAGCAGACCTCGCTTTCGTTTTTGGGCTACATAATTTCTCAGACCGGCCTACAAATGGATCCTGAGAAACTGTCTGCCATTGAGAAGTGGCCTCGACCAGAGGGGTTGAAGGCTATTCAGCGGTTCCTGGGCTTCGCCAACTACTACCGCCTCTTCATACCGCACTTCTCTTCCCGGACTGCCCCAATCTCTGCGCTCACCCGTAAGGGCACTAATCCCAGAGAATGGCCGCCCGAAGCAGAGGAAGCCTTTCTTTCCTTAAAACAGGCTTTCTCTTCCGCCCCTGGACGGCAACAAGCAATTCTTCCTGGAAGTTGACGCCTCCTCCTCTGGAGCCGGAGCAGTACTTACCCAAAAATCGTCTTCCGGGAGAATGGTAACTTGCGGCTTCTTCTCCAAACTCTTCTCCTCTTCTGAGCGCAACTATTCTATAGGAGACCGAGAGTTATTGGCCATTAAGCTGGCATTGGAGGAGTGGCATTACCTGCTCGAGGGGGCTCTTCACCCGGTAATAATTTACACGGACCACAAGAACTTGGCTTACCTCCAGAGTGCCCAGAGACTTAATCCGCGCCAAGCCCGGTGGTCCTTGTTTTTTGCTCGCTTTGATTTTGTTCTTCATTTTCGCCCGGCTGACAAAAACATCAAAGCTGACGCCTTGTCCCGATCCTTCCTGGTGTCTGATCTTGAGGAGGAACCTAAACACATCATCGATCCCGCCAGAGTAATGCAGGTGGCCCCCGTGAGTCTAAATCGTCTCCCTCCCGGTAAGACGTTCGTAACGGTACCTGATCGGGAGAAGATCCTACACTGGGGTCACTCGTCTAAGCTAGCTGGCCACGCCGGTCAGAAAAAGACCCTCCAGCTTATCACCCGGCACTACTGGTGGCCTACCCTGCACAAGGACGTAATAGACTTTGTTTCTGCCTGTGTGTCCTGCGCCCGCAACAAGGTTCCGAGACACCTGCCAGCCGGTCGCCTCCTTCCTCTTCCAGTACCTGCTGCCACCTGGCAGCATATAGCTATGGACTTCATAACAGATCTCCCTGTCTCTGCCGGTTGTACGGTCATTTGGGTGGTCGCTGACCGCTTTTCCAAAATGGCTCATTTCATTCCCCTGCCAGGCCTCCCATCTGCACCCGAGCTGGCTAAAGACTTTATCCGCCACATCTTCCGTCTTCATGGCCTGCCCCTCCACATCGTGTCGGATCGTGGGGTTCAGTTCACCTCACGCTTCTGGAGAGCCACATGTAAGCTGCTGGACGTCACCCTGGACTTCTCCTCCGCTTACCACCCACAGTCCAATGGTCAAGTGGAGCGGATCAATCAGATCCTGACCAGTTACCTCCGGCACTTCGTTAATGCCCACCATTCAGACTGGGTGGATCTCCTGCCATGGGCCGAATTCTCTTACAATAATCACGAGAGCGAATCTTCCTCCAAATCCCCATTTTTTGTAGTCTTCGGTCAGCATCCTCGGATCCCATTTCCCATCTCCACCTCGGTGGACAATCCGGCTGCGGAATCTCTCGTTAGCAAATTTTCCTCCATTTGGGAGAGTACCCGATCCGCACTCCTTCAGTCGTCCGAGCGGATGAAAAAACACGCTGACAAAAAAACGCCTGGATCCTCCTCAATTCCGTCCTGGAGATAAAGTCTGGCTCTCGTCCAAGTATGTCCGGCTCAAGGTTCCTTCCTACAAGTTAGGGCCTCGGTTCATCGGTCCACTGGAGGTTATCAAACAGATCAACCCGATGGCCTATAAATTGAAACTCCCAGCCAACTTGCGGATCCCTAATTCCTTCCATGTATCTCTCCTCAAACCCGTGGTACTTAACTCTTTTTCCAAGTTTACAGGTACGCCTCCTGCTCCGGTTTCCGCTGAAAACGAGTTTGAGGTAGAGAACATTCTGGCCACCAAAAGGGTAAGAGGAAAGACCTTTTTTCTAGTAGATTGGAAGGGGTTTGGTCCTGAGGAGAGAACGTGGGAGCCCCGGGAGAACATCCATGCCCCTCTCATCCTTGGTAAATTTCTGTCTGCCTAAAAAAGGGGGGGCCTAAAGGGGGGGTACTGTAGCGTCGGCGTCCCTGCCTCCTGCTAGGCAGGGACGCTGTTCCCCTCACCTCTCCGCTCCGTGCCCGGCGTCTTCCTTCCGCTCTGCTGGCAGCGCACGCTCCTCCCCAGTCACTGTGCTTAGGGCGCGCGCGCGCTCCCCCTCTCTTAAAGGGGCCGCGCGCGCCGTCCTAAGGAGTCCCCGGCCAATGGCCGGAGGACCTCTCCATATATAAGGCACCTCCTCCAAATTGGAGGTGCCCGAGCAATGTTGTAGCATAGTTCATCACTCTGCTTCAGCCCTCAGGTCCCGTTTCCAGTTACCTGCCAGCTACCTGCCAGTTTCCTGTCTGATACCTGCCTGACTCGTGTCTATCTGCTGTTATTCCTGCAGTCCGACAGTCTGCCTACCAGCCCTGCCAGTCTGTCTATGGATCCGTCTGCCTGCTCACCTGGGAGCGCTCACCTGCTACCTGCCTGCTAGCCTACCTGGAGGCTCTGCCATCACGTGCTGTGACCACCTGCCCGTCCAGTGTCTCTTGCCCGCTCACCTGGGAGCGCTCACCGGCTACCTGCCTGCTAGCCTACCTGGAGGCTCTGCCGTCACGTGCTGTGACCACCTGCCCGTCCAGAGAATCTTGCCCGCTCACCTGGGAGCGTCCACCTGCCACCTGCCTGCTAGCCTACCTGGAGGCTCTGCCGTCACGTGCTGTGACCACCTGCCCGTCCAGAGACTCTTACCCACTCACCTGGGAGCGTCCACCTGTTACCTGCCTGTTAGCCTACCTGGAGGCTCTGCCGTCACTTGCTGTGACCACCCGCTTGTCCAGAGACTCTCGCCCGCTCACCTGGGAGCGTCCACCTGCTACCTACCTGCTTGCCTACCTGGAGGCTCAGCCGTCACTTGCTGTGACCACCCGCTTGTCCAGAGACTCTCGCCCGATCGCCTGGGAGCGTCCACCTGCTACTTACCTGCTTGCCTACCTGGAGGCTCAGCCGTCACTTGCTGTGACCACCCGCTTGTCCAGAGACTCTCGCCCGCTCACCTGGGAGCGTCCACCTGCTACCTGCCTGCTGGCCTACCTGGAGGCTTAGCCATCCCTTGCCGTGACCTCCTGCCCTCTTACCCAGAGACTGTCCCCGTCACTTGCCGTGACCTCCTGCCCTCTTACCCAGAGACTGTCCCCGTCACTTGCCGTGACCTCCTGCCCTCTTACCCAGAGACTGTCCCCGTCACTAGCCGTGACTGCCTGCCTGCCTTCCCTGGGTGTCACCCGCTTCCTTACAAGGACAGCCCCTTTGTATAGTTGCTCTGTGGTTCCACCTCCCAGACCCGTTACATCATGCATCTCAATTCAGTTTCTCCTCCAGAACCCTCATCCTCCATTCTTCCTCAGGGTATTGTGGTTTCTACGGTATCCTCGAAGTTGGAAGCGGATATCCGTAAAGTCCAGTCGTTGGCTCCTTCTGCTACTCTATGGTCCAAATTTGTGCCTGTGTACCTAAGATTGAGTCTGTTGCAGGAGTTTCATGATTCTATCTTGAGTTGTCATCCTGGGGTCATAGCTAGACTCTTTTGGTGGCCTTCCATGCATAATGATATTAAAGATTTTGTATCCGCTTTGAAGTTTGTGCACGTGCTAAAGTTTATCATAACCGGCCATCTGAGAATTGACTCCACTGCCAATTCCTAAAAGACCATGGACTCTTCTGTCCAGGAATTGATCACGAATTTGCCTCTGTCTCGTGGGAAAACTGTTATTTGGGTGGTGGTAGACCGATTCAGCAAACAAGATCATTTTGTTCCTTTGTCAAAGTTGTCTAATGCAGAGACACTCTCCAGGTTGTTTATTTTTCATGTTGTGAGATTGCATGGAATTTTAACATTGTGTCAGAAAAGGGAGTACAATTTGTCTCCAAATTGTGGAGAGCTTTTTGTAGTAAACTGAGGATTGACTTGTCATTTTCCTCTGCCTACCACTCTGAAATAAGTGATCAGACAGAAAAGATAAATCAACCTTTGGAACAAATTTTATGGTGTTTTGTTGCGGATCAGCAGGAGGACTGGTCTTCATTCTAACCTCTTGCTGAGTTCGCCTTTAACAGTCAGGTTAATTACTCCACTGGAACGTCACAGTTTTTTTGCAATTATGGTTTTCATTTCCATTATGGGGAACTTTCTAGGATATGTTCTGCTTGTCCTGGGCTGAAGGTAGCCATACAGAAACTTGGTTGTCATCTAAAAATATTAAACTTAAAGTACCGTCGGTGAAGTTGGGTCCGAAGTTCTTTCGACTGTATGGCTTTTAGATTGAAGCTTTCTCCATCTCTTCGGATCCCTAACATCTTCCATAGATCCTTATTGAAGAAGTTTGTCCCTTTTGATATTATCTCCCTCATCCCCACCTCCTCCGGTTTCTGTCGATGGAAAATCAGAGTATGAAGTACAGACGATTGCGGATTCTTGGAGGGTCCAAAATTACCTCCAATATCTCATCCATTGGAGGGATAAGGACCCAAGGAGAGATCCTGGGTTCCAGCTCGAACTGTGAAGGCGGATTGTTAAGTCAGGGCCTTCCATTTAAAATTTCCTAAAAAACCTGGGGGTCCAGTGCCCCCCCTAGAAGACAGGATACTGTCATGATCCTGCCACTCACTGTGTCCTCAATGAGCAACAGGTTTAATGCTTGGAGAGTGAAAAAACAATGGCTTTTTAACAAGCCTTTCAAAAAATGAACCCTTTTTTGAAAGTAGCAACAGGTTTGCTGTTTGGAAAGTGAAGGAGCGCTAGCTTTTCAAAAGGCCGTGCAAAAATGTAGAGTGTACAGTTTCCAGCAACTGTATAGTATGGATATGGAACAAAATGGATTGACAAGTGTCTGTTGGCAGCAACAGCACAGTATAGAATATGATGGACGAGCAGAAAATGTCTGCATGCGTAGGGCTATCCCTGACTGTAGCACAGTATAGATATAGAACACAATGCACAGGCACTAGATGTGTGGTCTTCTGACAGTAGCAGCAACTGCACAGTATACAACTCCGGTATGTATATTAGTAGGGAGGAAGCGAAGGGTGTTATGGAATATATGGCACATAACTTGTCTCAGCTGGATGATGTTACCTCTGACAATGACACCATCAGCTTGAATCAGTGTTCTGCACAGAATTGTCTGCCTGATCACATGATCACATATGACTAAGAAGAATACTTTTTGGACCTTTTTTTATTATATTTAAAAAAAAACATGAAAAGTCTGTCAATGTACTGTGTTATTAAATGGGCTGTTAATTACTACTGGGTTACTATCTGTTTTTATGATGAGGTCATTTGGACATTACTAGGGATTGGATACCATCCTAGGAGACTTCAGGGAAACTATAGTACCTGCAATTCCTACGCTAATCAACTTTTGGAAAATTTTGCTCAGCATATGCAAATTTCAAAAGATTATATCATCTTTACTGCTCACTTGATATTACTTGCACTCTTATATCTGTGAAACTGTTAGCACTTCCTTATTCTGTCTGAAAGTGTATACCATATTAATTATTTTATGAGATTAGTAGTTTTCTGAATTTCACATTATTGTCCTCATTATTGTTATTTAAAAAAAACAACAACTTTGAATTTGAAAAATTGTACTTGAATCTGGCCTTAGGTGCAATTTTTTTTGTTTGCCTGGTGTCCAGGTATAAATGTTAATATAAACAAATCACTAATTTTCATCACAAGAATGTGAACAGGGGGTCTTAGTAAGTTGTAGCTCCACTCTTGCTTAAAAATGAATATGAGCTCAGAAATGTTGGCAGATATTTTTAAAACTTTTAATAGATGCAAAGTCATAGAGTCATAGGTCATTGTCTTTTGGAGGACTCTTGGAATCTATTGTTTAATTTGAGCCTTCCCCCCACTATCTGCAAGTGTACTCTGGTATTCTGGTTCAACCTTGCAAAAAGTGGTCTGCTGACCTAATTTTTCCATCATACATTGATTGTGTGCAGAACCGCCTACTGCTGCTGCCTGTATGGACTGAGCCTTGGCTGTCAGTAAGTTTTTGGCCAAGAAACTACAATGACCACATTTTCTTGCACACACTGGGGCACAATGACTGAGCATGTATTCCCCACATGTGTAAGAAAGCACTTATGAGATCATGGCTGTCTGTCATCATGCAGCTCATACACTGAGAAACCTGTTGGGAGCTATAGTTGGAGAAATGTTCTTCTTTCCTTTGAATGTTGCTACACACTTATGATTGGTCAGCATCATACAGGGAGAAGAAGTACACACCCCTAGGGATCACACCCACTTGGACTTTAAAAAGTTAACTTTTTAGGTTCCAAATAGTTTTGATGGGCAATATCTCCGCAACAGAGAGGCAAAGTAAAAATAACAAATGTTTTATTCCGCTTTGCAGAAACTATTAGGCCACGGCCCCACTATCAGTATTTGGTCAGTATTTTTTCTCAGGAGTTGGAGCCAAAACTAGGTGAGGAGCCATCAGAGAAAAGGGATAATAGAAACACATTCACCAATTCTGCATTTATCACCCAATCCTGGTTTGGATTCCACTTCTGAGAAAAAATACTGACCGAATACTGACTGAATACTGATAGTGGAGCCGTGGCCTTACACTGAGTGTATAGTTCAACATGAAAAATTTGTTGAAAGGTCCTATCTAAATTCATTCCTTTTTTTTGACAATGTAAATCTTGCAATTTTCACACTGGCCACATAACACACAATTAATCCATCTTTCCCCTTAATTCTACCCCACCTCTCCCCTCTGCCAATCCCTTTGCTGACTTCCAATTTCCCAGAGAATCCAGTTGAGACTACCAGCATTGACATACAAGGCCCTCCATAATCTATCTCCTCCATACATCTCCAAACTGATCACTCGATACCTCCCTGTATGTAATCTCATAAGACCTCCTTCTCTCCTCCGCTCTTGCACATTGCTCACCCAAACGCTTTCAAGGCTTTTCCCTTGCATCCTCTATGGAATTTTTTGTCTCAGCATGTCCGATTGTCAGTCACATTTAGAGCCTTCAGAAGCAACCTGAAAACTCATCTCTACAGCGTGCAATCACCCCGCTGCAACTTCACTATCACCACAGCTGCTGCAACCCACCGACCACTGTCTCCTTCTCCTTTACCCTGTAGATCGTAAGGCCATAAGGGCAGGGTTCTCTCCCCTCCGCACCTGTCTGTCAGTTTATTTTATATATGCAATATGTATGTAACCATTTTCACATGTACAGCACCAGGTAATTATTGGCGCTTTAAAAAAAATAATAAAAAAAATAATGAAAAAATAATAATTAGCCACAATGGTTAAACACCGATCCTATCTTTTGTATTGATGCATCTAATTGGCATGTGCAAAGGTAATTGCTAAGGGAGGGAGGGTACGGTCGCCTATTGTGATTGGTAGATAAAATGTCATTGTAATCCTGCCTCTGATGATAAAAAGCCTACTGAAAATCCTTCATGAAATGACAGTAAGTACGAATCTAAAAAGGCCTGAATGGCCATTGTGAAGTTGTAAGATTACTAATTTAGGTTTGTTTTTTTTAATAAAGATCTTGATATGAAAAAAATATTATCATATTTTTTTAATTCATGTAACAGAAAAATCTTGTTTAAACAATGTCATTTTGTGATGATAGCATCCCCTTAAAACTAGCTGAAACAGCCCCTCTCATCTCATTTTTGCAGTTTCTACCCTTTTATTGTTGTCCTCATGAGCCGTTTCTGAGCTGCTGGCAAAGCAAACACAATGGTTTGGGCTTCTACCCAGGGACAACATCCAGGGCCAGCATTCATCCACTTAGGGCCCGGAATTAGGCTCTCCAGCAGAGTGACAGACAACATCTCCCAGGGATCTAGAGCATGACCATTTCAATGCTGTGCACTAGGCCAGACGATCATTTCACTTCTACAGTTTGGTCTTATGATTGCATTTTAACAGGGGTGCGGAAACCTTTTATATTGACCCTGTTCTAAAGCTGACCGGATCGATGGATGTGTCTGGCTTCAGTGCCCTTGTGCTCTTCCGAAGATGCAGAGGCAAAACTGCCTGTGTTTACAGCACCTTTAAGAGCTTAGTTAAGACAACAATGCTGCTGGCCTGAACTGTCAATAAATCAGGAGTGCACCACCCCCCAGCATGCAGGGAGCCGGGAGGATGAGAGAAATAAAATGATTTTAACCCTAAAACGCTATCTATTTAATGTATTAATCTAATCAATTTTCTAATATGCTTTAATTAAAAAGTCCCTATAGTTCCCTTTCTACTCTCTCTAAGGCTGTGTGCCCACTATGCGTTTCTTAGGCGTTTCCGCAGCGGCAATTCCGCCGCAGAACCGCTTAAAAAGCGCATGGTAGAAGGTCTGCAATGTTCCCCAATGATAATCCGCATGTGCTGTGCACATGCTGCGGAAATTTCCCTTGCGGATTATCATTGCGGAAAAATCCGCAGCACTACCAATTATTTTGCGTAATCGCAGCGTTTTTGCCGCCATTGACTTGCATTGAATCGCTTAATATCCGCATGACTACATGTACACATGCGGATATTAAGCGATTCAATGTGCGGATGGTACCCGGGTCTGGAGAAGAGGAGACTCTCATCCGGACCCGGGTACCATAGTGCCTGTTAAAAAAAAAGAATTTAAAATAAAAAAATACATTATACTCACCTTCTGATGGCCCCCGGTCTCCTCTGGTGGGTCCTGGCTTCGCGGCGGCTCGCGATGATCTAAAAGGACCTTCCGTGACATAATTTAGTCATGTGACAGGTCACGCGACCTGTCACATGACTAAATGACGTCATGGAAGGTCCTTTTAGACCACCACGAGCCGCCCAACACACAGGACGCACCAGAGGAGACCGGGGGCCATCGGAAGGTGAGTATAAGGTTTATTTTTTATTTTTTACCATTCTTTTACTATAACTTGGTCACACTATATAAATCCATGCCGGTTACATGGATTTATATAGCGTGATCAAGTTGTCAAGCACTTTCCAAGTGATGCTAAAATCGTTTGGAAAGCGCTTGACAACCCACATGCGAAATCGCATGTGAAAAACGCTTCACATCCGCTTGTCCCTGGCAGGAAAAATGCATGTAAAATCCGAATGCATTTTTTCTGCCAGGGAGATGCAGAAACGCTCAGGAAAAATCCGGAGCATTTCTGCATCGTGGGCACATAGCCGAACTACTTAATTTTTTTTTACCTACTTCCTGTTTGATCACATTTAGTTTGAAAATCCCCAGTGCATGCTGGAATACTCAAACGAGACGCAGCGTCTGTCTTCACCCTGAAACAAAGCGTCAGTTTTGGGGGTTGGACTAATCCTTACTCTACTGAGCCTGAGTCATTTGTCATTTCACCTGTCACTGTGCAATATTACATTCAAGGGATCCAATTGGGAATGTTTCTCCTTGTGGAGAGTGACATGTCAAGCCTGACATGCCAAGGTGAGGAGACTTTTAAGCCTTGCAATGCTCCTCTGGGAAATATGCAAATTGTCTCTTCAGGGAGGAAGATGACTAGAACTCTAGTGCCACCTACAGGAAGTAGCAATCTTAAAAGTCAATATCGACTCTCTAATGAGCCTTGCCACCTAAATCTCAATTTACACACACAGACACTGTGTTTCGGGGTACTGCCCCTCGTTAGTGCAAAGTGTGAGATCTGGTTTGGCTAGGTGAGAGGCGCCTGACTGGAATCCAAGGGGTAACGTATTATATTCAATGCACAGTGACAGTGCGCTCCCTCGTCGGCTCTGATGAGAAGTGAGAGCGCACTGTCAGTGCACATTGTAAAGAAAAGCCTGATGAGAAAGACAAGCAGAGATCAGCCCCGCCCCTGAAAGTGTTTATGTAGCACCCCGAGGGCTCGGCTGCTACAGGGGTATTGCACCTCAGTCCAGAGGTGTGATATTCCACTCCCGGGTAAGGATAGAGTGTGGACCAGGACTCAGTAAGCTGCATGCACCACACACACCCCATTTCCGAGGAACAGACCAACGGTGCTCCCACTAGACAGAGTGCAGGCACGACAGCTTCTGTTCCTGGCTGGAGTGGGGAGGGGGTGGAAAACCCAGTGGTGTAGGAGCAGATAGGGGTGGGTTTCTGGGCATAGATAGGAGCCCATTGGTTGCTAGTCACCTGGGCTCACACATAGAGGGAGGTATAAAAGGTGGGCACCATCTTAGATCAGAGTTCAGTCCGGTTCAGTTCAGAGAGGAGGAGAAGAAGACAGGAGCTCAGCCAGAGAGGGCTGACAGGGAGCTGTGGCTCAGTCTGGGCCCAGCTCCAGAGGCAGGCCTGGAGTGGAGGCCAGAAGCAGCCGAGAGAGAGAGAGGAGGAGGAACAGAAAGGAAAGTAAGAAAGGAACTGGAACAGAGGAGAAAGGAAGCAAGGAACACAGAGAAAGGCCCAGAGACACGAGGACAGAAGGAACCCCATATGCCCAGGAGATACAGGGTGAAGGGTTGGCAGAGCAGGGTACCGGGACCCAAATTGGTGGAGGCGACTAATCCTCAGCCAAAACCGGAGGTTGTGACCACATCTTGTTGCGACCCCTCACTACATCCACCAGAAAGGCATACCGCATAGGGTCAGGGAAACCGGGAGAGGTTTCGCCAACAGAAGGCCCGAGGAAGCTGGACAAAGGTGGGTCACTGGTGGGGACGGCCAGTAGAAAGGAAGAGAGGGGAGCTCTGAACCACGCTCTGGAATTGCCTGGGAGTTGACCGAGTCCCTCACCTGGTGGACGCAGCACGGCTTGGGCAGTCATCGCCTGCAGCATTGACCTGAATAACAACCGTGAGTAAAGCTTTGGAAACTGCAATTACAAGTCTCTGTGTTTCATCGCCGCACCAGCACCATCAGTACTGGGACACTCACACCATCACTACCACCATCATCCACATTAGCTGCCCTGAGGCAATACTCCTCCCGTGGGGAGTTATCCCATACTCAGCTGCGCAACCAACATCAGACTCAGCGGTCGGCAGCGCAGCGGCGGTCCCCACTGACCGCAATCCACGGGTGGCGTAGTCGGACACTTATTACAATACAAATAGACTGCCACTGGTTTGACCACCCTGGGCACGGACCGGGTCACCGCCACACGGAGACTACAACCCCCAGCATCTCAGCGATCCGGTTCCGGGTTCCCCTGCACAACACAGGCCCAGGGGGTGCGTCATTTATACGTTTGTTTATATGTGATGAGCTGTTGATGATGATGACGATTATTATTATACTAAAATAGAAATCAAATCACCCAACGGATGAGAATTTTGCATGTTTGTCAGGTGATAGCTTTCCTATTTACCTAGACCAATAATCAGGAGCAAGAGCTCCTACAAACGCTGATTATCAGCTCATCTGAAAGGGCCTTAACACCGGATGTGGCCATTAAATGCCCCAGAGGATATCCAGACTACATGGGTTATACAGATATGAAACAATACAGCATACATCACATTGTGCACATGTTGCAGATTTGTTGCGTTTATTTCTGCGCAGATTTGTCACAAAACTTGAAGGGTTTTCTGACGCAAGCAAAGCAAATGAGATTCCTGAATTCTCATGCACACATTGCTTATTTTTAACTTGCAGATTTGGTGCAGATTTCAGTCTTCAGCATGTCAATTCTTTCAGCCTTTTTTGCTGTACATTTCACTAAAACAAGGGAAAAAGTAAAAAACGCATAAAATACTGCAAAAATATGACAAAAAAGTGCCTATTTTCTGCAACATTTTTCTTGCCAAGAGATGCAGAAATAGTGCAGAATATTCTGCACGAAATACTTAACGTGTGCACATACCCTTATGTATTAACATTAGTGCATAACATGATCTACTCTGTGAAGGGCTAGTGCTTGCAGTTCACACCCCTGACAACCATGTACTATTGGAATTGCAAAATATAGGCAATGTGACACCCCAGGCAGCTACATTCACACATCCATTTCCATTCTTTACATCCATCTTAAAAACTGAAGCAGGTAGACTGCACTTTTTATGTCCATTAACTCTTAACAATGGATCAATTAAAAACAGAGGAAACTCGAATGGAAAACTGAAGAAGAATGGCTTCCATTTTTAATCCATTTTCAATAGTCAAGCCTGATCCACAAAACAGATGAGAACAGGACCTGCTCTGAGTCTCCTGGATCGGGGACAGGACTCCTTTTTAAAACTGATGTGTGTATGGATCAATGAAATGCTAATGGTTTGTGTGCTGTTTTTTTATTTTTATTTTTTAAATGGACATTACACCGACGTGTGACATAGATGTGTGAATATAGCCTTATCCTGCTGATTAGCAGGGTTTATATGTAGATCATTTCCGGTATCTCCTGCATGTGTATTACCAATCAGCTCCTTTCACACTAATAAAATAAGTGATTGTCCTTTGTTTCCTTTCGTCCTCTCCAGGTCTGCCATTGGAACAGGATCTGGATGTTCCCCAACCTAACACTGAACCTTTTCATTAGGTGCCTGGCTCTTCTTACTATTCCTCACCAGTCCCTGCAGAAGTCCAGGAAGTGTCTTTGTACTAGACGCTTCAGTAACGGCCATGAGCCTAGTGATGTCCCATCAATCACAGAGTGTTCTTCACCAGCGCTGCTCTGATTCACTTATCACAGATCACCCAACCTGGGCCCAGGAACACTGCGCCTATTATAATCAGCTTCCTACCATGGCTGACCTGCCACTTCTGTACTCTGAAACATTGTGATCACAGAACACAATTTTATCTCATGAAATAGTGGAATATACCTATCACCAAACTTCTCCGAGCCCCTAGTTCTCTCATTGACAGCAGGTTATAATGAGGAACCCAGTGTAATAATTGTATATCATTTATCACTAATGCATATTGATTCTGCTTACTCATTCATTGGTTTGGAATTAATAAAATTTTTTTTACCTAAACTACCTTCCCGAATTTCTGCCATTTCTATCTAAATCATGAGAGAAAAATCTGCAACTTAATGGAATCTGCAACCAGGTTTTTGCTATTTAATCTGAGCAGCATGATGTAGAGACAAAGATCCTGATTCCAGTGATGTGTCACTTACTGTCACGCAAGGTGTGGGAAAGACTTAGTGCAACACTAAGGGAAGAGGGGAAAGGGGGTCCAGACTCTAGGGAAAGGGGGGAGTGGAGACCTACTAGGCTGATCTAGTATCACCCTGTGTCCACTAAGGTCCATATATTGGCTCTTCACCAATCGCCACACACGAACCTCGCCATGTCTTTTCCTGGCGTTTGGCCCTGGCTAGGGAAGGGAGGGGGATGAGTGATAGTCGATCCCCACTGACCACTAAAGACAACAAGGGGGAACAAACAAGGGAAGATAGATTAGCTTTTAGTCGACTTCAGAGAGATGAACACCCGTCCTCATAGCTCCAGAGAGGATGAAGTAATGCACTTGCTCCGATCCTTCACAAAGGGTAATGAGTATCGCCAGCACCTCCTTCTAGCAGACAGCAGATATTTATACACCCAGGCCATGGTGTTAATTATCCAGAGGAAGGTAGCCACTGGGTCCTAGAGAGACAGCCTCTAAGAAGATGTCAGTAATGCCAAACGTAGAGATCTCCTGCAATCAACGGTAGGGCAACTGTCTGTCACTTCTGACACACCGGTGACACTTACTTGGCTGTTTAGTATAGTATGTAAAATTAGTGTTTTATCAACAGGAGATTATCATTAGATGACTAGTAAACCAGCTGCCATGTAGTTCTCCATATTCATAACCTGTGCATATCCCCGCCTCACCACTGATTGGCAGATTTCTGCCTATGCACAGTGTACACAGAAATCTGCCAATCAGTGGTGTGGGCGGGGTTATACAGAGCTCAGCATTCAGAGAACTGCTAGATCTGCAGCAGATAAAACAGGGATTTTAGCAAAACTGCAGAAAGCAGCCAAATAAGTGACACATTGCTGGGATCAGGATTTATGTCCCTAGATAATGCTGCTCTCAGATGGGTTAGCAAAAACCTGGTGACAGATTCCCTTTAAAAAGTTATTCTTATATCAGCCTTTCATCTCTTTCCAGGCACAGTATATACAACTGTGGAAACAGCTCTCACCTATTTCTGTTGCCCAACTTCTTGGGGTCAGCAGCGTGGTAAGTAACGTTACTGCTATTCACAGTCGCTGGGTACCTACGTCACTGCTAATCAGAGTTGCCGGCTCCTGCTGCGCTCCGCCAGACCCGGCGGCTCTGAACAGTGGTGACGTCAGTAATTATACTGCTCATCAGAGGTGCCGAGTCACGCTGCCCTCTATGAGGCTCAGCGACTCTGATGAGTGGTATAGTTTTTGACATCACCACGGTTCAGAGCTGCCGAGTCTTGGGGAGTGCAGTGGGAGTCGGCAACTCTGATTAGCAGTGACGTAGGTACCCAGCGACTGTGAATAGCAGTAACGTTACTTACTGCTATTCACAGTCACCGAGTCCAGATTCGTGGAATGCTGGACTACGTCGGAGCTGCTTGGGAACATTTGATGGAATAAATTGGAGAATGAGGGGACATTGTCTTGTTTTTTTTTCTCTCTTTTTATGTTTTTCAGGTATCCATATGTGGACTACGTTGTGTTCGGTGGACTATGGCGGATTCCCAGAACTACGGTGGACATGCATGGCTTTTTTTAATAAATTGGAGAACCAGTGAAAGTGTCGGGGAGTGTTTTTTCAAATAAACTATTTTTGTGTGTGTGTGTTTTTCATTTTGATTACTGCGTTAGTAATAGGGGTGTCTGATAGACACCTATCCATTACTAACACCAGGGCTTGATGGCAGCTGTGATTTTTGACAAATCGCAGCTGACATCAACCCCAAGCCGCATTACCCCAATTGCCAATGCACCAGGGAAATCAGGAAGAGCGAGAAAAAGTGCCAGAATTGGAGCATCTCATGTGATGCACCAATTCTGGGGCGGCTGTGGGCTGGTATTTTTAGACTGGGAATAACCAGGGACCTTCCCAGCCTGATAATAACAGCTGTCTGCTTTACTTTTGCTGGTTATCAAAAATAGGGGGGACTTCACATCATTTTTTTTAATTATTTATTTAATAGGTTAAATAAGGCTAAACACCCTGTAGTGCCACATGAAAAGCACTAAAGGGTGCGAGTTTATTATAAGTAGGGGACTTTTGAAATTACATATCTACAGGACATCTACCTATTCTATATATCTATTATATCTATCTACCTTTTCTATATATCTATCTAGTCTATCATCTACAGTATCTATCTATATATCTATTCTATCTATTCTGAGGCTTCTGGCTGTGAATTTATTGTACTTGGCTGATGAAATTTCTTGATTCCTTTGAGAAGTGTGCTTAAATTTTGGCAGCATACGCATGGTCCATGTGCTGTTCGATTTTTTTATTGCACCCATTGATTTGCATTGGCAAGTGTCGTCCGATATACGCCGTCACTCACAGCATGCGGCGATGTTTTCCTCAATCCGGTTAGAGCTGAGGAAAAATTCGCAGATGAGCACTGAGGGTTTTTTTTGTTGTTGTTTTTTTTGGGGGGGGGGTTTGTGCACTATTCCAGGCTTGATTTTAATATAAATATAATTTTAATTTAAAAACATTTTAATATAAAAATTTGCAGTTGACAACTTCTTTAAAAATTATATAATGAATTGGATAATAATAATAAAAAAATTATCTTAATTTCTATCCTTTCAACTATAAATTTGTATCTCAAGTACTTGATTTAGAAATAGTTATTCTATCTGGTGTCCATCAGTGCATTGACATGAAAGACCTTTAATATTAATGTCCCTGTGTTGTTTTTTGTATTATATGATCTGAGCTAAATTTTGCATGGACCTTCTTCATAGCAATTTTAACTTAGAATTGATTTATAAAAATAATAAGAAAAAATAAATAAAATGTTTGGGTAGCTATAATAGCAGTAACATGATGGTTTGAATTGTGAACTTAGGTGCACAGAATTACCCATACATCCCAACAAAAGCCGAAAAGACCATAAAAGTATCCTAAATCAGGTACTGACACTTTGTAGTTCACAATTAATAGCTAATAATATATTTTATTTCATTAAAAAAATAAAAATATGCAACCCAAAAAGTACATGAAAAATACATGTTTTAACTTTTATCCTATGCAATGTGCAAATGAAAGTATAGGCATAAACTGTAAAATTATCATGTCCAGGTAATAAAAATGAATTAATCATAGCATTAATTCTGCTAATATATGTCATACAGTACAAATACCCCATTATTTGACGTTATTATGTTCATCATCATTTTTTTGAAGACTTTTAGTGATTTTTTTTAAAGTTTCCATTAGATTTTCAGTATTAACATTAATATATTAAAAAGTCTTGCAATTTACCATAATAGACGCTATTTGTAGAGATCACTTTTCAGCAGTCATCACCTTATTATCATGGACAGAACTACAATGAAGGGTAACATTTATACATAGCAGAAAAGACCCCATTCACAATAGGAGATGGTCATAGCTCACCTTCTCCCCTTCCTACACAGTGCCCTCTGCACAGGTCACAGAGCATGTAAAGTACAGTGCATTGTGAAAGTATTTGGCCCCCTTGAACTTTTCTACTTTCTGCCACATTTCTGGCTTCAAACATAAAGATATAAAATTCTAATTTTTGGGGGAAGATTTAACAACAAGTGGGATACAATCATGAAGTGGAACAAAATTTATTAGATATTTTAAACTTTTAAAAAAAAATAAAAACTGAAAAGTGGGGCGTGCAATATTATTCGGCCCCTTTACTTTCAGTGTTGCAAACTCACTCCAGAAGTTCAGTGAGGATCTCTGAATGATTCAATGTTGTCCTAAATGACTGGTAATAATAAATAGAATCCACTTGTGTGTAATCAAGTCTACGTATAAATGCACCTGCTCTGTGATAGTCTCAGGGTTCTGTTTCAAGTGCAGAGAGCATCATGAAGACCAAGGAACACACCAGGCAGGTCCGAGATACTGTTGTGGCGAAGTATAAAGCCGGATTTGGATCCAAAAAGATTTCCCAAGTTTTAAACATCTCAAGGAGCAGTGTGCAAGCGATCATATTGAAATGGAAGGAGTACCAGACCACTGCAAATCTACCAAGACCCGGCCGTCCCTCTAAACTTTCATCTCGAACAAGGAGAAGACTGATCAGAGATGCAGCCAAAAGGCCCATGATCACTCTGGATGAACTGCAGAGATCTACAGCTGAGGTGGGAGAGTCTGTCCATAGGACAACAATCAGTCGTACACTGCACAAATCTGGCCTTTATGGAGGAGTGGTAAGAAGAAAGCTATTTCTCAAAGATATCCATAAAAAGTCTCGTTTGAAGTTGCCACAAGCCACCTGGGAGACACACCAAACATGTGGAATTAGGTGCTCTGGTCAGATGAAACCAAAATCGAACTTTTTGGCCACAATGCAAAATGATATGTTTGGCGTAAAAGCAACACAGCTCATCACCCTCAAAACACCATCCCCACTGTCAAGTATGGTGGTGGCAGCATCATAGTTTGGGCCTGCTTTTCTTAAGCAGGGACAGGGAAGATGGTTAAAATTGATGGGAAGATGGACGGAGCTAAATACACGACCATTCTGGAAGAAAACCTGTTGGAGTCTGCAAAAGACCTGAGACTGGGACGGAGATTTATCTTCCAACAAGACAATGATCCCAAACATAAAGCAAAATCTACAATGGAATGGTTCAAAAATAAACGTATCCAGGTGTTAGAATGGCCAAGTCAAAGTCCAGACCTGAATCCAATCGAGAATCTGTGGAAGGAGCTGAAAACTGCTGTTCACAAACGCCCTCCATCCAACCTCAATGAGCTCGAGCTGTTTTGCAAGGAAGAATGGGCAAGAATTTTAGCCTCTCGATGTGCAAAACTGATAGAGACATACCCCAAGCGACTTGCAGCTGTTATTGCAGCAAAAGGTGACACTACAAAGTATTAACTCAAGGGGGCCGAATAATATTGCACGCCCCACTTTTCAGTTTTTAATTTGTTAAAAAAGTTTAAAATATCCAATAAATTTCGTTCCACTTCACGATTGTGTCCCACTTGTTGTTGATTCTTCCCCAAAAAATTAGAATTTTATATCTTTATGTTTGAAGCCAGAAATGTGGCTAAAGGTAGAAAAGTTCAAGGGGGCTTTCACAATGGGGGCTTTCACAATGCACTGTATATCTCCGAATGCTGTTAATAATAATATCTTAGGCAAAAAGGCCTCCCCATAATCATGTACATAAAATAGAATAAAATAAATCTACAATTAGAAAAAAAACATATTAAAAAAAATGAATATGTATCAGTATCTGGTTTTAATTGGTAAATGTACATTCATAAAAAATAAATTAGAAACATTTTTTCTTTAGCTCATATCATTTTTTGGCAGATAGTGTAAAATTTTCTCTTAATGACTGAAAGATGTTACTTTGCCTCCTTCCTCGATGGCAATACTGAAATTCTTCAAATTATATGCCCAGAGGTTCACAAGTAGGTTCATGACCTTTAAGAAGCACTAACCTTAGAAAGGAAATTCGGAGCCCCACAAGGAATTGGTCTGAGAAGCCTGAGAAGGTCAAAACATCACTTGGTTTCTCAAACCAAGTGATGATGTAGCAACAAAGCAGTCATCAGGTGACTCCCAGCTACAAGCTTCGGTAGGATTATATTGTGAAGCACATCTTTGAATAACCAGGTCTATTGACAATATTTGGTCCCATTTATATGTATACTATATATATTTAATACATAGCTGGCAACCTCAGCCATTTGGTGTTCCCAATGCCTGCAACATCATGAAGTCTAGTAACTAGGACTCATGCGAAGTCATGATATTGCCAACTGCAAAAGTCGTGACTTCCAAGATCTGGCTGCCATGGAAGAGCCTAAAGCTTATATGTTTGTGCTTTGTGAAGATAAAACTAATACCCTAATAAGATGGAGAGAAAAAATAGTAAAAGAGAGTTGACTGAGGACAGTTTGTGTGTGGTGCCTGTGCATGGATAAGCTTGCGAACTGTAAGGCAACGCAACTTGTTCATCATGAAACATTGGTGGGGTGGAGAATGGAGCAGACTCCTCACAGGAGAATTTCGTCAGGTTGGAGGCCAGAGTAATTTGTTCATTAGGGGGTCATCATTAGACTGGAGGCCAGAGATACTTGTTCATCAAGGGGGCATCATCAGGCTGGAGGCCAGAGTGGCTTCTTCATTAGGAAGTGTTGGCAAGCTCTAGGCCAGAGTGGCTTATTCATTCGGAAATGTCGCCAGGCTGAAGGCCAGAGTGGCTTGTTAATTAGGGGGTCATCATCAGGCTGGAGGCCAGAGTGGTTTCTTCATCAGAAAGTGTTGGCAAGCTGGAGGCCAGAGTGACTTGTTCATTATGAAGTGTTGCCAGGCTAGAGGCCAGAGTGGCTTGTTCATTAGGTGGACATCATCAGGTTGAAGGCCAGAGTGGCTTGTTTATTATGGGGGCATTGTCAGGCTGGAGGCCAGAGTGGTTTGTTCATTAGGAAGTGTTGCAAAGCTGGAGGCCAAAGTGGCTTGTTCATTAGGAAGTGTCGCCAGGCTGGAGGCCAGAGTCTCTTGTTCATTAAGGGGCACTGTCAGGCTGGTGGCCACAATGGCTTGTTCATACTGAGAAAAAGATGATTGACTGGAGGCCAGATTAATTGACATGAGTTCCTGTGGACACACTGCATAGTGGGATATAGTGCACTTTCAGGAGCCCCACAGATGAGAGGTGCTGGTTTAGTATAACATGTCAGGGCTTAGAGAATGTCACTAGGAAGCCAACGAGTAATCCTCAATCATGATCTTACAATCTGAACATACAATATGGTGGCAGTTTTATGAATACCGTTTTAAAGAAAATCTAACTTTGTTGCTGATATCTAGTGATAGTACAGCTTTCACTTTACAAGAACCGTACACAACATAAACTATAGTGTTATTAAATGTTATGGATACAAACACATTTTCAATTAGACCGTATCATAAATTTCCCCCACTACGTATATGCTTTATATAATGGTATGATTACTCAAACAATATTTAAATACTTAAAGGGGTTGTCCATTTTATCCATATTTTAACAAATGTATTTGAGACATAATTTTGTGACACCTACTAATATATAAGTATTACATGTTTACTAGAAAAAAAACAAAAGGAGCATGTACCCTGTAGTATGTAAATAGTAATAGTACATGTAAATAACTTAGGGTACATAGTTAACACTATTTTGATAAAAAAAAGCGTAAAAGCCATGCTACATTGACAAGGGGTACCCAATCGGGAAGGTCCTATCCTGTCTCTAGTATTAAAATCTTATTTTGTCTCAGCTGACCTCAATGTAGTTAAGGGCAGAGCAGGAGACAGGTCTGACTGTTCAGACACCTGCCCATGGAAAGCTATATAGATGAAATGCCTAGCTCAAAAGGGGGGACCATGCCCCTGTTAGTATAAAGTACAAGAAACTACAGCAAAACCAAAGAAATGAGCCGGAGCATAAGTTGGCATACAATCAATGTATAAGAGCATGTTCACACTGTGGCCATTTCACAGAAAAAACACAAGAAAAAAAATGACCATATACCCTGTAGCAAGTAAATAAGTAATTATATATGTAAACAATATAGGGTACTTAGTTAACAATATTTTAATCAAAAAAGCATAAAAGCAATCCAGCCGTGACAAGGTGCACCCAATTGGGACCATCCTATTCTGTCTCCAGTATTAAAACCTTACCTTGTGTCAGCCGACCTCGTTTGGGTACACCTTGTCGCAGTGGGATGACTTATATGCTTTTTTGATCAAAATAGTGTTAACTAAATATCGTATGTTATTTAGATGTACTATTATGATTTACTTATTTACTCACTACAAAGTATATGCTCATTTTGTTTTGTTTTCTTGGGTTTTGTCTGTGAAATGGCCACAGTGTGAACGTGTTCTTACACATTGCATGTATACCAACTTATGCTTCGGCTCATTTCTTTGGTTTCACCTTCATCACCGTCTACACAGCTCTTCTGTTCTCAAAATGGCCGCAGATGGAGGGACAAGTGACCAGACCTGTCCATCAGCTTCCTCCACTTAAAAACAGCTTTCTCATGCACACTATGGCAAAGGAGATTAATAATTGTCAAAAAATGATGTCCCCAACACATTTTTTAAAATATAGATATAGTGGACAAACCCTATAAATTTAATTGATAAAACAACATTTTATTACACTTCAGAATGTAAGATGAGCCCATTCTGAGGACCACAGTATGTTCCTTTCTGGGAAACAATCTAGTAGAAACTTTGTATGATTTATTTTTGACAAGACAAATAATACACGACAGTCAGAAATCAATATCACATTATACATAATGTACTTAGACAATAAAAGCAATAAAAACACCACAAATACCCTTTGTCCTGAAGCTTCCTTCTTTTAATTAAAAAAAGACAAACAAACTTTTGTGAAGAGTTTATAAATGTGGGGACTGTTGTGTAACAAGTCACAATGAAGCAACACACTGAGACTTAAGAGATCTTTTGGAAAAGATTGCCACAACATACAGAGTCAAGATGATGGTTGATCTTGAAGCTACCTGTGTCAAATGAGCTCATATTTTGTCCAATTTTGAGGGCTTGGATGAAATGTACAGTGGGTTGTTTTAAGCATCAAATGCTCAGTTGTAGGAACCTGCTTAGAGAATATGTCCCATTTTCCTACTAATATACAGTGAGGGCCAACTAGATTAGAGTGCATACTCCTGACTTTCCCTCGCTGCCACTTATGTATCTCCCAGAGCTTTCCCTGTTGGGGTCATTAAGCTCATCAAATAGTCCAGTGTCAATTATCTCCTGCTGCCAGCTAATTGGTATTGCGCCAGTAGAAAATCTCTTGAAGAATTTGGCATCTTTCTCATCAAATTCAATCCCTCTGATCTCAGAGAAATCAGCTATATCTGCAATATCCTTGGCATAGACCACAGATGGGTCTGGTACAAATGGCGGGTCCACCATTCCTGCCTCCAGCCTCTGGAAGTTTATCGATTTAAAGAAGGTATGCTTTCTTGGGTCGTCATCTTTGCTTCTGCAAGAGATTACATAACACATCAGTGTAAAAGAGAGGTTTCAATGGCAGGAAAGCTTGGGAAAAAAATTAGGTCTATGGCATAATCACCCTGTTTGTACAGTATACTCATTCTCCATGAATGTGAATGTTAACCTCGATGTAGGTTAGATTGATATAGATGGTGCTACAGTACAGTTCTCGGAGTTTCCAAATTTCCTTCTATATTACACATATGATACAATGCTATGTTATAGGGGTCTTATGGCTTTTTGAGTATTGACCACAGGTTCTCATTGGGATTGACATCTAGAGAATTTCCTGGCCATTGACCCAAAATTCCAATGTTTCGATCGCTGAGCCACTTAGTTTTCACTTTTTCCTTGTTAATGTTCCTCCATTATGCTGGAAAAGTATTGTTCATCACCAAACTTCTCCCAGATCGTTGGGACAATTTGTTCTTGGAGGATATCTAGATCCCATTCTTTATTCATGACAATGTTCTTAGGCAAAATTGTGAGTGAGCCCACTTCCTAGGATGAAAAGCATGGGAGCCCTCGTCTTTTCTTTCCCAGACAATCATTCTTCTAGAAGGGCAGGCTTACAAGCAAGAAGTACAGGTATTGGACTATGAAGAACTGCAGTAAAGTTATTATCTCTAATGAAGCCGTCTTCATACAGTTTGGGACATCCAGAAGAATGATTGTCCAGAGAAGAAAAGGTCAACGCTATCATATGTTCTGTGTCATGTCAACAGTAAAGTATCTTGAGACTATTCATGAGTGAGGTTGCTATTCATACAAGGTAGTGGACTCACTATTTTTTCTAAAAACAATATTATGACTAAAGATGGTATCTAAACATCCTCCGAAGCAACTTCTGCCAACGATCCAGGAGCAATTTAGTGATGAACGATGCTCTTTTCAGCATTATGGAGACCATGTCACAAAAGGCAAAAGTGATAACTAAGTGGCTTGGTGAACAAAAAATTGATATTTTGGGCTCATGGCTAGGAAAATTCTGAAATCTCCATCATTGAGAACCTGTGGTTAATCTTTAAAAAGTGGTGGGCAAACAAAAACACAGAAATAGTGATAAACTCTAAGCCCTTATTATCAATCAGTACTTGGCCCAGAAGCTGATATCCAGATGCCAGGGCAACTTGCAGAAGTCTTGAAAAACAAGGTTCAACACATGAAATATTGAGTCTTTCCATAAACTTGATGTATTTCTCAGTAAAAGTATAAAAAACATGTGAAATGCTAATAATTGTACTTCAGTAATCATAGAAGCATTGGAGTGAAAGGTGTAAAAACACTGAAGCAACAAACCAAAATTTGTGTCAGTTTCAAAACTTTTGGCCATGACTGTAGCATTGCAGCTTAGACCCATTCAGTACAATTGAGCAGTGCTGCCATACTAGACATAATCTATTTTTTCCAATTCAGAACAAACTCTTTAAAAAAAAAAAAAGCGAACTGACCTTACTTTAGCGTAAATTCTCAAGCTAGCGTTGACATCTCGAATGTTAGCTACAAATTTATTTTCATTTTTCCTGAAAATGTAATATTTTGAATATAACCAAAAACTATACTCACAGCTTTTCCAGCATAAAGGAGAGGCTGCCGGAAGACATTTTACCACTTAAATAGGATCCTATAAATTATGTCTAAAGACTTGTTCACATGGATGCATTCTGGGCATTAGTCCACATTTTGGACTATTGAGCTGCGTCCAGGTGGGTTTGAAATGCTTATTCTCATTACAGCAGCATATACGGATGTTTGGAAAGATTACACTGTTAACTAGACTCATGGTAAGGAGATAAGACTGAAGCAATAAGTCCATTCTGAGCGGAACTTTACTTACAAAGCCATTCAACTAAGACTCTGTTCACACTTGCATTGTGGCATCTCCTTATAATGTAGAACCTGTCTTCTGACAGACGCAAACAACACCAGACAGACCCCGTTGACTTTAAATGGAACCTGTGAGCAGATGTTTAGACCTCAGATTAACCTCATCTATATAAATTCCCTGTAATATTTATTACATCCATACCTTTATTTTATAAGGCCATGCCTCCGTTTACTAGAAGCCCATCATCAAATTCTTATGCAAAGGAGCCGCAAGTGCAGGTTCTTGGCCGTACACTTGCAGCTCTCCGGCCTCTCTCCCTCTTTCTCCACCTATTGCCGGCCTCCTGCCAGTGATTGACAGGTCTCTCTTTTCTGTGACCTACAGCCCCGCCTGAGATCTCAGGTAAGCGCCAACGTTCCTGGTGGCAAGTACAGTAAGGTCCTGATGACATTTGAGAGTTAGAATGTCGATCTGTGTATGCGGCGTCTGGTAATGACAGCGCTTGCGCAAGATCTTGTGCCAGGGAGCAAGTCACCGATAGGAGGAGTCACTGAAAAGAGATTACAGCTGGTGGAAAAAGACGGAGCAAGGCCGGAGAGCTGTAAGTGTAGGAAAAAGCCCCCTATATGTGTGCCTCATTTGCATAAAAATTTGATGATGGATTTCTATTAAACAGAGATTGGATTTATAAAGCAAAGGTATGGATGTTATCAACATTACAGGGAATTTACATAGATGATGTTTGTTTACTGTCTAAAAACCTGCTGACAGGTTCCCTTTAAGGGGTGGTCAAAAACAATCAGTTTCGCAATTTACCTCTTATTAAGATTTCTGACCGTTTTCAAGAAGAGAATGGTTAGGATTATTAATTTCATTCTTTACTGCTTCATTGCCTAGATTACCAGCCACCTCTGCAGTCTATCTGAGGTCCTCTGTCTCCTAGGAAAGGAGTGCAGCACTTGCAAGCTCTTTGCTATACGGCTTGTCAGTGCTGCTCTGAAGCTGGGCTGATTGCTGAATCTGACCATCCTCAGTGCCGCTGTGCTCCAGTAATGTTGCAGAGGAAGAGCTGCCTCTGCTTGCAGCATAGGAGAGCGCACAGGTCCGAATTATCAATCATCCGGAACACACTGCCCACTGGAAAGCCGAAGGTTAGGAGGCTGGGGAGCGGTGCGCTCCCGAAGATAGAACATTCAACAACCTCTTTAAAAGTGTAACCCGGGGTGTCTATCATTTTGATGGGATAAATTGTGCAGCATCGCAGATGTGAAGGTAGATGCAGATAGATTTGATTGGAAGCTGGAGAGTCTGATGGCATTGTCAGCTATGACAGTCCTGCACAGAATATTATTCTCTCAATGAAAAAATATATTTGATGTAAGGCTCTAGTTGAAACAGGATTGATGCATTTTGGGTATAAATAAGTTTGCAGATAAAGTAACTATAAATCAATATTAAAAAGAGCCCATCACTTCTTCAGACTTGTCTGTATTAAATACTTCCATTCCCGGTAAAATAACAATTCTGGATCTTCTTTTCTCAGAACTCTGCATTTAGCTGTTCCTCTGTTATTCCTGGTAGAGATGTAGGAATTAAATCAACATAAGAAAATTATAATTTCTTTTGTTAATGAAATGTGTCCCTAAAGGTAAGGGCTGACAGTGGGGCATCATGTATAATTACAGACTACCAACCCAGTTGTCAATTTATTCATACGTTTCCAGGAGAAATAATATACCAGCCCCACAACGCAGTGTTCTGACAAAAGATGCCCCAGTATTGTTAATTTATAGAGCACAGAGATGTCACTAAAGGTTATGGGTCCGCCTTAAAATTTATTGCTTTGGAGTCCTTGCAGTACTTTAACAAAGATAATACCCAAGACAGCCATAGGAAATATGCCATTTTAGACACTTTTTGGCAAACGCGATCCACCTGAGGGTGTTAACTAGTTAATGCCACTGTCAATCTCTGACAGCAGCATTTAACTCGCGCTTCTGGGAAGCGCGTCACTGGTCACACCCATCGGCGACCCCGTCACATGATCGCGGGTCGCTGATGGGTTGGCATGATAACCTGGGGTCTGCGGCGGCACCCAGCAGTCGGTGCTCATAGCAAGTGAGCAAATCTGCTACACACAGGCGATCTGATCATTGCCTGTGTGTAGTACAGGAGATCAGACAAGTGCTGCATCCAGTCTCCCATGGAGACTATTGAAGCATGCAAAAAGTAAAAAAAATGTTTTTAAAAATATTAAAAAAAATATAAAAGTTTAAATCACCCCCCTTTCGCCCCATTCAAAATAGAACATTAAAAAAAAAACATACATACACATATTTGGTATCGCCGCGTTCAGAATCGCCCGATCTATCAATATAAAAAAATAATTAATCCGATCGGTAAACGGCGTAACGAGAAAAAATTCTAAACGCCAGAATTACGTTTTTTTGGTCGCCGCAACATTGCAATAAAATGCAATAACGGGCGATCAAAACATCGGATCTACCCCAAAATGGTATCAATAAAAACGTCTGCTCGGCACGCAAAAAATAATCCCTCACCCCTCCCTGAACGCGGCGATACCAAATATGTGTATGTGGGTTTTTTTTTTATAGATTTTATTTTGAATGGGGCGAAAGGGGGGTGATTTAAACTTTTATATATATTTTTTTTTTTTTTTATATTTTTAAAAACTTTTTTTTTTTACTTTTTGCATGCTTCTATAATCTCCATAGGAGACTAGAAGCAGCAACTATCCGATCGCCTCTGCTACATACAGGGGACGAGCAGGTCCCCTGCATGCAGCAGAAATGGTCCTGTGCTATGAGCGCCGACCACTAGGTGGCGCTCATAGCGACAAGATCATGACAACCACAGGCGTCTGCTGCAGACCCTGGGTTGTCATGCACGCCCATCGACGACCCGCGATCACGTGACGGGGTCGCCGGTGGGCGGGGCTTATGACGCGCTACCCGGAAGCGCGCGTTAAATGCTGCTGTCGGAGATTGACAGCGGCATTTAACATGTTAACAGCCGCGGGTGGATCGCGATTCCACCCGCGGCTGTTGCGGGCACATGTCAGCTGTAAGAATCAGCTGACATGTGCTCCGTTCAGTGAGGGCTCAGCGCAGCAGCCCTCACTGAACCCGGGGCACGCAAATATGCGTACTAATACGTCCCCGGTAAGTAAGGAGTTAAATAGCATATTTTCCATCTCATTTAGGATCACATTCTTGGCTGCATGGTGCATGGACTTGAAAAGTAACAACCAAATTTTTGAGCCAGATATTCGATCAACCAGTTCTCACTAAACCCACTCTACGACCCACTTGACTGGTCATTATAAGTGTATTACATGAATTTCCACAAAACAAAGGAATTATGTAAAATTTGTAAAATATTTAGATTTGAGAGTCCTCAGTGGTTGATACCTTTTAACTGAAAAGATGGTAACAAACTGCAAGCTTTTGAGACTACTCAAGTCTCTTCATCAGGCATAGTATACCTGATGAAGAGACCTGAGTAGTCTCGAAAGCTTGCAATTTTTTACCATCTTTTCAGTTAAAAGGTATCAACCACTGAGGACTCTCAAATCTAAATATTTTTCTATCTACTGGCTAACACGGTACAAAGAATATATTTTTCCTGTAGTAAAATTTGTAGTGAATTATAATGGGAATAAAATTAATAATTTAAAAACGTATTTAACTTTTTAAAATTTCTAATCATTTCATTTAGAAATGTAGAATAAATTGTACATACAATCCAATTAAGGCTGCGTATTTGAGTTCACAGATCCTCTCTGTCTGATACCTACAGCACCCTCTACTGGGGAAAAATGTAGATTTGGTATACAGGCTGAAAAACAAATTCAAGCAATTAACTTGTGCCATTGACAAATAAAACCTATTTGCCACCAGCTATCCTTCTTGATATGCTCTTCTTTGGGAAAATGTAGGTATGTGTCTAGCATATATACAGCACTGTTCCAAAGTTTTAGGCAGGTGTGGAAAAAATGCTCAAAGTAAGAATGCTTCAAAAATAGATGTGTTAATAGATTATTTTTTAGCAATTAGCAAAATGTGAAGTGAATAATCAAAAGAGAAATCTAAATGAAATCAGTATTTGGTGTCACCACCTTTTAAAACAGCATCAATTCTTCTAGGTACACTTACACACGGTTTTTGAAGGAATTCAGCAGTGAGATTGTTCCATATATCTTGAAGGACTAACCACAGATCTTCTGCGAATGTAGACTTGTGCAAATCCTTCTGTCTCTTCATGTAATCCCACACAGACCCGATGATGTTGAGATCAGGGCTCTGTGGGGACCATATTGTCACTTCCAGGACTCCTTGTTCTTCTTTCCTCTGAAGATAGATCTTAAGAACATTGGCTGTATATTTGGGGTCGTTGTCCTGTTGCAGAATAAATCTGGAGCCAATCAGATGCCTCCCTCATGATATTACATGATGAATGAGTATCTGCCTGTATTTCTCAACAATGAGGAATCCATTAATCCTGACCAAAATCTCAACTCTGCATCCCCAAACTTGCAAGGAACCTCCACCATGCTTCATTTTTGACTGCAGACACTCTCTATTACTGTACTGCTCTCCAGCCCTTGGCAAACAAACTGCTTTCTGTTAGCGAAATATTACACATTTTGACTCATCAGTCCAGAGCACCCGTTACCATTTTTCCTATGCTTCTATGTTTACATGCATAGTTGAGTCCCTTGTTTTCATGTCAAAGGTATGTTTTTTTGGCAGTCCCTCTTCCATGAAGAACACTTCTGGGCAGACGTTTATGAACAGTAGATAAGTGTATCCTGGTTCCATCATTTGATTTTGAAGAGAAGTAAACATAATATGTCTTTCATCTGCAGCACTAAGTTTCCTTAGCCGATTGCAGTATCTACAATCCTCAACATTGCCCATTTCTTGGTGCTTCATAAGAGCTTGGACAGCACATGATGAAACTTCAGTCTGCTTTGAAATCTTTGCCCTAGCTGATGAAATATTGTGTCTTGTTGCTTTGCTCAGTGTCACCATGGTGTATAACCTGTAACATGAAGCTATCTTCCACAACCTCACCTTTACCCAGTTTTAAACCTCACACACAGCTATTTCTGTTTCAGTTAATGATTGTGTTTCAACTTACAAATGAAAATGATGATCATTATCACCTGTTTGGTATAATTGGTTACTCATTCACTTTGACTATAATCCTACATTTTGCAAGTGTACAGTATCTAGAACTGATGCAGTTTTGAAGTCAAAGTGCGGTCACATCAAATATTGATTTGATTTAGATTTCTCTCTTGGTAATTTACTTTGCATTTTGTTAATTGATACAAATAAAATATTAACATTTATATTTTTGAGAGCATTTTTATTTGGCAGCATTTTTTCCCTGCCTGCCTGAAACATTTGCACAGTACTGTATGTGACACATAAGTGTGCAGATAAAAATCCATCCTGTCTGATCTGAGGTCAGTCTGTCCCCACAGACATGGGATTTTCAGCACCTTTTGTCAGAGTTGGAGAGATCCTCATGCTTACTGCCAGGGTCAGACAAGCGCATGAAAAAATTGTCCAATTTTCATCCAGAACACTTGGATGATTTTTATCCATTCTGTCACCCGTTTTCCATCCATGTGTCCGTATTTTGCATCCATGTGGCATTCGTATTTATACATCAACTTTTTAAGCTGTACAGTTTATTAGGTTAATAATGTCAATGTATCCGTAAAACTCGAATACAAAATCGATGTTCCTCATGGGATCTGATTATTTTTGTGCACCCATAGTCTTGTATAGTCGAGTCTCAACCTAGATACAGAAGAGAATAGTGGATGGTGCAATGTTTTTAACATGGACACTCTGTTAGTGTGCTGTCTAATTTTTACTGGAACATCAATTGTTCTTAGGATAAATTTGTTTGAACGAGCTCTAAATCTGATATCTACAAAAGTGAATCTGGCTATACTGTAGAAATCACACAGTACGGCTGAATTCTTACATCCAAAATTCTCGGTCTGAGTTCAGACTGAAACGTACAAACCGGTCTTTGAGGTTGTTGAGTTTGGGTCAGGAAACCTGCGGCCAGTCCATGTATCACGGTCCATACTTGGACCATGAATGTTGGATATGTGAAGCCAGTCTGAAAGTCTTTCTTATTACGATGTGTCATTTCAAAGCAATTTTCAAATATGAGATCTGTGTTTGTGGTGGAAGAATTAGGTTGAGTCTGTAAATGAATGGTCAAATATGGTGCTATCCGAGAACAATAACCACTTCATGATAAGGATTGGTGGGTATCATGGATGTGCGCCCCTCCATCACTGACCGCTTATACTAGCAATAAGCTATCAATATCTTTACTGAGATTCTTTTCGGAGTATACACAGATTTGGGAGCAATTCTAAATGGCACATAAGGGTTAGCTTTTCGGTTCTTTAGTTGGCCTTATCAGAATGCAACATCTCCATATTACAGGAACCTTTGTTGCTCCTGTACAGACCCAAAAGTAACATATTGTAACCTGTTTTATAACTCATATAGTGGTCGTGTATGGTGAATCTCACCTGCTTCCCAGCCGATGCTCAGGCTTCTTGGCGAGCAATAGTCTACATATATCCTTTGATTCATTGGTAAAATTTGCATGGGTGAATATAACATCTTCCTCCAATGTCCTGCGTTTCAGCTCATCCTTAGTTTTATCTTTCTCCTTTGGATCTCTAAATGGAGTGTGGCCTGCGACCATTTCAAATACAGTGCAGCCCACTGAAAACCAGTCAACTGGATATAGATAGCTCTCATCCTTTAGCATCTCAGGTGCCATGTAACCGTTAGTGCCAGCCTACAACACACACAGAGAAAGCACAAGTAAGAACGGATATGCAGCATATGTCATATTACAAAATACACAACTAGATCATACATACATACCATGACATGAATTATGTTATAAATATATTGAGCAAGCCTCAATTCTAGAACTACTTTAGCAGAGGTCAAATTCTCACTATGCCCATCTATTAGTCCAGAGAGGACAAAAAGCAGCAAAAAAAGACATCTCTCACATCAATGGGCACCATGCATTGCTTCATTTTCCACAAAGTAGTGTTGTGACGATGATCTCAGCAGTGGGAATTCTATAAATCAGTTAATTGTCTGGCATACTGTTCTAAAAAAAAGATGGTATCCAAAATGGACAACCTATTTAATAATAAATTGCTAAAAACAAGGGTGTACATTCTTTGAGTTACACCAGTGGTACTCTGTAAAGCCATACAGTCTGAAATTCAAGAAATATTGCTCAAATTGTTAAAACCATTTGATTCCCCCACAGTCTCCACACTGTACTGGAGATGATGAGAACTTCCTGTGCATCTTCTGGTCCTGCTCCCTACTGAAACATCTTCTTAATACTTTTAAGGTATGTTTGCAGGCACGTGGTAAATCCTCAACTCCACCAACTCACAATGACTTGCTAGAGCCATGTTACTCACCTGTCCCAGCTCCAGCACCAGGTCCTGCTCCATATGGCTGGTTCCCTTTGTGCTAGTCCACGCCGGGTTACTGTATTATCCCCGGCAAATACCATTGATGTCATTATCCAAGGCCGGCTCACGCACCCATGTGACCCAAGCATTTAGAAGGCATAGTTTTAACTTCCACTTGTTTGTTAGGAGTTTGTTTTTCCTTCTTTTTGACTATGTGCCAGCCATTATGTCTAATAATCTTTTCTGCTCCCTCAGTGTTTTTTTCAAGCTAAGTCCACACTTATCATTCTGCCATGAAAATTCCAGATTACCAACTTCTTACAAATGTTTACACTTCATTTTCTGCGATCATGGTAACAAATTTCTGTAAGCAAGTTACCAGTTCGCTAAAACATTTCTTTTATTTATGTGTGAACCGCATCTCTACAAGCAAGTTTGCCACTACTTGACTGCTATCATGTGGTTAACCATTTCCGTGTTACAAGTTCCTAAATGCATACATCCCCGCTAAAGGTTTGAGTATCCACACACCTGACCCTGCTGTCCTGCTCCTTGCTGATCCAGTGCCTTTCATCAATACCTGCTCTGCTGCCCCATCACCTCTTTTCTGTGCTGCTCACCCTGACCTGTGGCTTAGAGAATCTACCTCACCAGGTGAGTCCCATAGTAGGCCAATAATACTGTCATGGATATAATAATGGAATACTTGACCTCCTACAAAAAACCTTCCTCTATTGTTGGTAAAACTTAGCTTTACTTTCTACAGTTCACCTACTCAGCCAACCTGCCTTATTGTTGCCCAGGTCTGACCGCTCAGATGCTTCTATTGATAGGTATGCCTTATACCAGAGCCCCTGACTTTTTTCTATTCTCTTATTCCAATATTCTTTCTCTTTCTTTGGTCCTCCCAGCTATGAATGTAGGATTAGGTCCAATACCTTGTGAAGACATAATGAATGCAGTAAGGAAATAATTCAACAACACCTTTTTACACTCTAAGGCTATGTTCCCACGTGTTGTGTTTTTTTATGTCAGAAATCTGCAGCAAAACTGATCTCTGGCAGGAAATCAGCTGCGTCAAAAACGCAGGTTTTGCTGCATTTCTTTATGAGTTTTTTCAGCGTTTTTTTCACTGTCCTTCTGTCTCTATTTAGGCATGTACATAAAGTTCTGTGAAAAAAAAAAGAACCCCATTCTATTTTGCCATCAAAAACGCTGAAAAAACTCTGAAAAAATTTACCTGCATATTTTGGTGGGTTTTTTCAGCGTTTCAGCTGAAAAGAGTGACTTGCTCTATTTTACAAAAACCCAACCAGGGCACAAAATACGCAGCAAAAAAAACCCAGATGTGTGAACAGAGAATTCTGGTTTCTCATAGACTTTGCTGGTTCTGCAAAACGCAGCTGAAAATTTGCATAAAAATCTACAGCAAAATACGCTGAAAAACCCAACGTGTGTGAACATAGCCTAACAGTTGTGCACTACTGTTCTTTATGGACAGTGACAACTTCACTGTAGAGAAAAGGAATGCTTCAAATAGAATCTGATTCAGTCGACAGGGTAGGGGTACTTGGATACCAGGATGGATGGGCTACTTCGGTGGGGATCACGGTTGTTCGGTTCCCGATTCCGTGCCCTGGACCCTCAATGAAGTGATGGGGGTTAGGATGATGGGAGTACTGTGTCGTGACACCTCCTGTGGTAACTGGTAAAATCGGTTACCTGCGCTGTGAATGGTCGCTGAGGTGATCGGCATACGGCTTGTCCGAACGCTATAGGCAATAATCACAAAGTAGGCACACACATTAAGTCTTTGTTTCAGTACCTTTTTTTGTTTTACTGATGTAACAAGTACAGTTCAGGAGGGTAACCAGGTTTTCGGTGCAGGTAGAGTTATTCACCTTGGGGATTTGTGAGGCCTCCTCTAACAATGTGTGCGTTGTTTGGGATCAGTCCTGCCTTAAGCTGAACCTGCCACCTTTTACTTTCTTTGGGGTCCTTCTCCACAACTGACAATGAGGACCTTTCCTTGGGGCTACCAATTCTCTTTTTGAGCCCCTGGTTCTATATTTATTCAAGTTTGGCGACTCTTTCCCTTCTTCTTCAGGCGGAATAGATCCTCCTGATCTGTCCGGGTTTTCTATGCTATTCCTGAATTAATAGCAATCTCAGACTCCGGTGTCCGGGTGAGCTAAAGGGATAATCGTTTTATCTCTTTCTCCTTCTAGCCTCCGTCCCTCTCTCTAGGGTGCTTTCACAACACAGACCGGTTTCCTAGTTCAGGACTTAACTGGTCCCCGGCCAACAGCTCTCTGACTCTCCTCCTTCACCCGTCTCAAGACTAACTGCCCCTTTGCTGTCTCCCTGGAAACTGACTCCTCCCCTCAGACCTGGGGTGGAAGGTGTTGTGTGTGCCCAAGCGTACATCTCCCCCTGTACCTATGGATCCTGTGGTAATTCCCCGCAGGGGTGCCACAAATTTATTGACAGTATGTCATAATCATTGGTTACACCGTGGTAAGTACAATATTACACAACGTTTCAGGTGAAAAATCCTTGATCAGACATATAGGCTATGTTCACTGCATATGGCTCAAGGGGATCCAAGGTGCGAGGTGGGGTTCCCCCAAACAAGGACAACCAGGGTCCAACTATATCAAGGCATATGCCACATGCCTTGATATACAGGTGCTTCTCACAAAATTAGAATATAATCAAAAAGTTAATTTATTTCATTTCTTCAATACAAAAAGTGAAACTCATATATTATATAGAGTCATTACAAACAGAGTGATCTATTTCAAGTGTTTATTTCTGTTAATATTGATGATTATGGCTTACAGCAAATGAAAACACAAAAGTCATTATCTCAGTAAATTAGAATAACTAACAGAAAACACCTGCAAAGGATTCCTACGCGTTTAAAAAGGTCACTTAGTCTGTTTCAGTAGGCTCCACAATCATGGGGAAGACTGCTGACTTGACAGATGTCCAGAAGGCAGTCATTGACACACTCCACAAGGAGGGTAAGCCACAAAAGGTCATTGTTAAAGAAGCTGGCTGTTCATAGTGCTGTATCCAAACATATTAATGGGAAGTTGAGTGGAAGGAAAAAGTGTGGTAGAAAAAGGTGCACAAGCACCGGGATAACCGCAGCCTTAAAAGGATTGTTAAGAAAAGGCCATTCAAAAATTTGGGGGAGATTCACAAGGAGTGGTCTGCTGCTGGAGTTATTGCTTGAAGAGCCACCACACACAGACGTATCCAGGACATGGGCTACAAGTGTCGCATTCCTTGTGTCAAGCCACTCATGACCAATAGACAATGCCAGAAGCGTCTTACCTGGGCCAAGGAGAAAAAGACCTGGACTGTTGCTCAGTGATCCAAGGTGTTGTGTGAAGTTTCCACAATCAGTGATGGTTTGGGGAGCCATGTCATCTGCTGGTGTAGGTCCACTGTGTTTAATCAAAACCAAAGTCAGCGCAGCCGTCTACCAGGAAATTTTAGAACACTTCATGCTTCCCTCTGCCGACAAGCTTTTTGGACCATTCTCCAGCAGGACTTGGCACCTGTCTACACTGCCAACAGTACCAATACCTGGTTTAAAAACAACAGTATCACTGTGCTTGATTGGCCAGCAAACTCGCCTGACCTTAACCCCATAGAAAATCTATGGGGTATTGTCAAGAGGAAGATGAGAGACAAAAGACCCAACAATCCAGACGCGCTGAAGGCTGCTATCAAAGCAACCTGGGCTTCCATAACACCTCAGCAGTGCCATAGGCTGATCGCCTCCATGCCACACCACATTGATGCAGTAATTTATGCAAAAGGAGCCCCGACCAAGTATTGAGTGCATTTACTGAACATACATTTCAGTAGGCTAACATATCGGATTTTAAAATCATTTTTCAAGCTGGTGTTATAAAGTATTCTAATTTACTGAGATAATAACTTTTGTGTTTTCATAGGCTGTAAGCCATAATCATCAACATTAACAGAAATAAACACTTGAAATAGATCACTCTGTTTGTAATGACTCTATATAATATGAGTTTCACTTTTTGCATTGAAGAACTGAAATAAATTAACTTTTTGATGATATTCTAATTTTCTGAGAAGCACCTGTAGTTGGATCCTGGTTGTCCTACCCGTTTGATTACTGTAGAGAAAAGGAAGGGACAACTGTGCAAAAGGTTGTGACTGTTACCCAAAAAGGACTAGTACTGCAGTCTATAAACTGTCCATGTTTATCGTAGTTAGATGCATAGGCGGATTAGAATGAGGGCAATCTGAGCTAGCGCCCGGGGTCCAGCCCTCCAGGGGGCCCATGGCCAGAGTGCCCTCATTATAATATATGCGCCGGCGCCTATGTTATTTTATTTTTTGTCATGTCGTTTTTGTTTGTTTTTTTCTCAAGGAGGATGTATTTTTCGCAGTGTATTTTTTTAGTTCACATGTGTGCCTTGGCTTTTTTCTTTGTCACTGTTGTACCAATACTGCCCTATGGGAGCCCTCTCTTTATCTAGTGGTCATTACTATAACATTACTCTCTGTTCTGCTCTAGCGCATGCGCATTATCTATCTATTTGGCTTTGCCCTTTCACCAGCTACATCTAGTTGGTACAGCGCACGCACATTATCTAACTGTATGGCTTCATAGTATCCGCCTTGTCTCATATGTTTGGCTTCTGCCATGGTGCTTGCGCATTGCATTTTTATTTGGCATCAGCCTTTTGATTGTCTGGCCTTGTTGCGCCGGCGCACTAATACCTTTAGAGCTGCCGGACCTCACGTATAAACGCCGTTTTCATATTTCTGTGTTACGCCATACTTGATTGGTTCCTCTTTACTTAGCAAGCGCCGACCGCGCTCTTTAAGCGCTGTTTGATAGGCTGTTTTTGCGGCGTAGGTGTACTGACATTCTTTGTGATCATCTCCTGGCACGCCGTCCCTTAGCTTCATCTCAGCATGTGTGGTAAATCTTGCCTTAATTATCCTTACATATAAATGATGAACTGTGTAGCTCTTTCTTGTGCTTCCTTCCCCTGATGAAGCCACACTAGAGGTGGCGATACGCGTGGGGTTTCCAACTCCTCCATACGTATTGACCTCATTCATCTTCAGGTACTCTTCCTGGCCACATTTTGTCTATGTTTCCACCATGTTCATGTGACCTGGTTTATGGCTAGCTAAATGAATTTTTTCCTTTATTTATATTATGGGTAGTTTTTACTCTATTTAACTTGCCTTTATTATACCCTGAGGTTTATCATCTTCACTTTATGGTCTGTGGTATTTGGAGGAGGGGTGTTTTTTCCTATTATGGATTCACCTGTTGGATTGAAATCAAGATAGCATGTGTTGCTTTTTAAATGTTTTTAATTGTTTTTCTTCATCTTTCTCTGTTTAATAAAATTATTTGACTGTATTTTGTGGTGATCCCAGCTTCTTTTGCACACCGCTTTGTCTTCCATTGTTCAGTAAACTTTTTTGGTGTGCTTCTGGATGATCCCCATTTATATTTGGGTAGTGCCCTCGGTTTCATTCACATTCGGCGCCAATGTGGCACACACCCGAAGGCAGAGGCGGGAGGGGCCCCCGGACCGCTTCCCCAGCAGCTGCGCAGGGCTGCTTCTTCTTCTTCCCTGTTAACTTCCCTGTGTGCTGACCCGGCCGCGTCACACCTAGGAGACACGGCCCTGTGCACGGCAGTGTCTGCTAGTGTGACGTCATGCAGTGTGCGCCCGGCCTGCACTGCTGCACCGGAGAGGAGCTGGACGACTGGAGCCGAGCCGGGTGATGGTGAGTTAGTGTGTGTGTCACGGTGTGTCTGTGTGTGCAGATATCATTGTGTATGTATTTTTGTGTTTCAAATGTGTTTATGCGTGTATGTATATACAGGAACATGTCTGTATATGTTTGTGTGTGTGCGTGACTGCGTGCGGCCTCCTCCTGCTGTATCTGGGAGGCGCCGTGCGGTCTCCTCCTGCTGTATCTGGGGGGCGCTGTGCGGCCTCCTCCCACCATATCTGGGTGGCGCCGTGCTGCCTCCTCCCGCTGTGTATAGATGGCTATGTGCGGCCTCCCGCTGTGAATAGATGGCTACGTGCGGCCTCCTGCTGTGTATAGATGGCTACGTGCGGCCTCCTGCTGTGCATAGATGGCTACGTGCGGCCTCCTGCTGCGCATAGATGGCTACGTGCAGCCTCCTGCTGTGTATAGGAGGATTATGTGGCAGGTCATATTTTATGTAGGGTCTCATACTGTATCTAGGGGATGTCAGCATACTTAATTGTGCTCAATATTAAGTCATACAATTAATGTAAAAAAATGATTATAATATATTAATATTGTGCCAAATTAATTTCACGTGAAATATCCCATGATCTATCACGTGATACATCAGGTGTGTGTGTGTGGGGGGGGCCCACACCTTTTAAACTGCCTGGGTCCCTTGCTACTCTTAATCCACCCCCGGTTAGATGTAACTGCTTTTGTTCTTATGTCACATTCTCATTACGAAACATAAGCCCTCAATATTGGATTCTCCCTTTTTTGTTAAGTCCTTAACCACTTGATTTTGAATTTGTACCATTTAACAAAATAAGCAGGAATTATATGTATGATGGATCAAAAATACTGTAATTATTGTTGTGCAGTCATTTGGAGCACTAAAACATTCTCATTTTTTACGGTTCCACTTATTTTTAAATTTGATTGATGACTGAATTGTATATTAATCTACCAAACTCTACATCTACAGCATATACAGTATATGGAAAAATATACTCTTAAGATGTGACCAATCCTTCCCCCTCTACAAATATGACAGTATTACTTGCATTGATTCATGTGACATCCATAACTAATTGTGTTGGCAACTGCAAATTAATCAAATCTATGTTGGTTGTGACTGAAGGACATGAATCACCATGCCAGTATGCCAGCTGTGTGTTTCCATGCATAAACCAGATTGTATTCATTTCTCTATGAATTCTTTATTGTGTGGATATGAGCAGGTGCTATGTACTGAGATATGACAGAAATGTACTAGAGCATGGTCAAAAGCATCGATAATAAAATTACATTAGGCGAAACCTATCTGCCTAAATAATGTGAACTATATGTTACAGGACAAATCTTCTCCAACTTCTAACATAGCTTGTCAGGGACTTTCCTTAGGATAGGTCATCAATATATGATTGGTGGAGGTGCGACACCCGGCGCCCCTGCCGATCAGCTCTGTCCTGTGCTGACTGCGCCGGCTGTGCTCAGTTGCGGAATGCAACTGCATACAGTGGTGGCCAAAAGTATTGGCACCCCTGCAATTCTGTCAGATAATACTCAGTTTCTTCCTGAAAATGATTGCAATCACAAATTCTTTGGTATTATTATCTTCATTTAATTTGTCTTCAATGAAAAAACACAAAAAGAATTGTCCTAAAGCCAAATTGGATACAATTCCACACCAAACCTAAAAAAGGGGGTGGACAAAAGTATTGGCACTGTTTGAAAAATCATGTGATGCTTCTCTAATTCGTGTAATTAACAGCACTTGTAACTTACCTGTGGCACCTAACAGGTGTTGGCAATAACTAAATCACACTTGCAGCCAGTTAACATGGATTAAAGTTGACTCAAACTCTGTCCTGTGTCCTTGTGTGTACCACATTGAGCATGGAGAAAAGAAAGAAGACCGAAGAACTGTCTGAGGACTTGAGAAACCAAATTGTGAGGAAGCATGAGCAATCTCAAGGCTACAAGTCCATCTCCAAAGACCTGAATGTTCCTGTGTCTTCCGTGCGCAGTGTCATCAAGACGTTTAAAGCCCATGGCACTGTGGCTAACCTCCCTAGATGTGGACGGAAAAGAAAAATTGACGAGAGATTTCAACGCAAGATTGTGCGGATGGTGGATAAAGAACCTCGACTAACATCCAAACAAGTTCAAGCTGCCCTGCAGTCCGAGGGTACAACAGTGTCAACCCGTACTATCCGTCTGTGTCTGAATGAAAAGGGACTGTATGGTAGGATACCCAGGAAGACCCCACTTCTTAACCCGAGACATAAAAAAGCCAGGCTGGAGTTTGCCAAAACTTACCTAAGAAAGCCTAAAATGTTTTGGAAGAATGTTCTCTGGTCAGATGAGCTAAAAGTAGAGCTTTTTGGGAAAAAGCATCAACATCGAGTGTACAGGAAAAAAAAAGAGGCATTCAAAGAAAAGAACACGGTCCCTACAGTCAAACATGGCGGAGGTTCCCTGATGTTTTGGGGTTGCTTTGCTGCCTCTGGCACTGGACTGCTTGACCGTGTGCATGGCATTATGAAGTCTGAAGACTACCAACAAAGTTTGCAGCATAATGTAGGGCCCAGTGTGAGAAAGCTGGGTCTCCCTCAGACGTCATGGGTCTTCCAGCAGGACAATGACCCAAAACACACTTCCAAAAGCACTATAAAATGGTTTGAGAGAAAGCACTGGAGACTTCTAAGGTGGCCAGCAATGAGTCCAGACCTGAATCCCATAGAACACCTGTGGAGAGATCTCAAAATGGCAGTTTGAAGAAGGCACCATTCAAATATCAGGGACCTGGAGCAGTTTGCCAAAGAAGAATGGTCTACAATTCCAGCAGAGCTTTGTAAGAAACTCATTGATGGTTACCGGAAGCGGTTGATCGCAGTTATTTTGGCTAAAGGTTGTGCAACCAAGTATTAGGCTGAGGGTGACAATACTTTTGTCTGGCCCATTTTTGGAGTTTTGTGTGAAATGATCAATGATTTGATTTTTGCTTCATTCTCTTTTGTGTTTTTTCCTTGCAAGCAAATTAAATGAAGATAATACCAAAGAATTTGTGATTGCAATCATTTTCAGGAAGAAACTGAGTATTATCTGACAGAATTGCAGGGGTGCCAATACTTTTGGCCACCACTGTAGCTCCTTCAACTGCATAGTGGCCGTGGATGGGTACTGCACATCCGTCCCCTATTGATTCAAATAGGGGGCAGATGTGAAGAACCCGGCCGTGGCTACTATACAGTTCAAGGAATTGTGAAGCTCCTCAACTGTGCACATCCGTTCTCCACCAGCACTGAGAGCAGCTGATCAATGGGGCAGCTGGGTGTCGCACCCTCACTAATCAGATGTCAATGACCTACCTTAAGGATAGTCCATCAGCATAAAAGTCCTGGACAACCCTTTTAGTACATGGATACAATCATCGCTCATATACAAACACAGTCTTCAGGTAGAGGATTCTTTTTTTTCCAGGATATGCCATAGATGAGAGTTCCACCTTTGGGTCCATTACCTACAAGGAGACTTGGGGTCCCCTGACATAATCTTGGCTGTAGCTTTCTCTGTTCGAGTGTATAGGATTTACAGCTGGGGGCGCTCTCACCTGGTGTCATGGGTGTGTCAGAGGTGACAGACAGTTGCCCTGCAGTGGGTTGCATGAGATCTCTACGTTTGGCATTGCAGACAGCTTCTTAGATAAGAGGCTGTCTTTAGGACCGAGCAGCTACCTCTCTCTTACTAATTAGCTCTCTGGCCTGGGTGTATATATACATGGTGTGTCTAAGAGGGAGTCGCTGGCTATATCCATTTCTACTTGTGAAGCTTAGCAGGAGCAGTACTTCATCCCCTCAGGAGCTTGATGCTGTGTGCTTATTTGGAGTTCATCTAAAGCTAAGCCATTTCCCCTGTTTTGTCCACCCCTGTTGTCTATAGAGTTTAGTGGAGGATGACTAGTGCTCATCTCCTTCCATCCCTAGCCGTAGCCATACGCCAGGGAGAGTAGGGCGAGGCATGTGTGCGGCGATTGCTCAGGAGGCAATATAGGGACAGTAGTTGAGACAGGGTGCAGCTAGACCAGACTAGGAGGTCTCTACTTTCCCCCTTTCCCTAGTGTCTGGGCTCCCTTTCCCTTTTCCCTCTGTGTTGCACTAAGTCTTTCCCACACCTGGCGTAACATTATGCACGTTTTGAAAAGGAAAAAAAAGGAACCTGACATTTTTTTTTTTTTCTTTCTGTGTTTTTGGGCGTGCACCTTTTTTTTTTTGCCTTTCTCCCTTGGGTATGGATTCAGTTGCAGAGCGGCTGCACAGGCTGTCTCTGGAGGTGAATGACCTCGGTGGGGAGGTACAGCAGCAGCATCAACGGTTACAGGTTGCCAAAATGGGGGACTCTGCACCTAGGCCTGTCCAGCCTGAAACCAACGTTGCCCTTCCGGACAGGTTTTCAGGAGGTAGGGACAAGTTTTTTGTATTTAAGGAGGCAATCAAATTGTATTTTAAACTTCGTCCTACTCCTCTTGTAATGAGGAGCAACGCGTTGCTATTGTGATCTCTCTACTGCAGGGTGATCCTCAGTCGTGGGCGTTTTCTTTACCGCAGGACTCAGTTTGTCTCCAGTCTGTTGAGGGGTTTTTCGGGGCTCTGGCCCTCATCTATGACCGAATCGCCTTGACTGAGTCTAGGCTACGTCGCCTTCAGCAGGGGAATCGGTCAGTGGAGATATACAGTTTGGAATTCCGTAGATGGGCAACAGATTCCAAATAGAATGACTCCGCCCTTAAAAGTCAATTTTGTGAGGGCCTTACTGAAAGGTTGAAGGATGCCTTGGCTGTATATGAAACTCCTCAGTCCTTGGAGGCTGCCATGTCTTTGGCCATACGTCTTGATAGACGCCTTCGGGGTAGACGTGTGCGACCACCTTCTCCGGGGCCTTCTTGCCGGGGTTGTGTACCTGTGCCAGGGGAGCGGTCTGGGGGTGAACCAGTACTGGGGGAGGTGGAGGAACCCATGCAGTTAGGGGGTGTCTCTACATCATACATCTCCCCGGAGATTCGCAAGAAAAAAGGCGTATGTTTTTTTTTGTGGGAAAAAGGGACACTTTGTTGGAACCTGTCCTTCAATTAACTCTCGGTAGTCTAGAGTTGGATAAACAAGAGGTGCATTTGTGGCCAAACTGCAGTTCCCGCTTTGTCCTGACAGCAGAGGTGGTGCAAGAGAGCAAAACCAAAAAAAATAAATCCTGTGTTTATTAACAGTGGAGCCGGAGTCAGCATGGTTCATGCTGAGTTTGTGAAAACTCATGGTCTTGCTTGCTGTGCTTTAGCTGAACTTATTCCCATCTTTGCCATTGACTCGGCGCCACTTGCACAGAAAGAATTTACTCAGATTGTACATATTATAAAACTGAGGGTGGGGTCAGTTCATTGTGAAATCATCCCTTGCTATGTTCTGGACAATCTTCCTACTCCGATTGTCTTGGGTATACCTTGGCTTGTTAAACATAATCCATTGGTGGATTGGCAAGCGGGGGAGATTATTGAATGGGGAGATTACTGCCATGAGAACGGTTTAGATATTTCCATTGCTACTGTCTCTACGGAAATATTACCTGCTATTCTGTTTGGTTTTGAGAACGTTTTTTCTGAGAAGGGGTGTCAGGATTTGCCTCCTCATCGTGCTTATTACTGTCCTATTAACCTGACCCCCGGAGCTAAACTACCGAAGTCCAGACTGTATAATCTTTCTGGCCCTGAGAGACAAGCTATGAAGGATTTCATTGTGGAAAGTCTGGAGAAGGGATATGTAGCGCCCCGAGGGTTCGGTTGCTACAGGGGTATTGCACCTCAACCAGAGGTGTGATATTCCACTCCCAGGTAAGGATGGAGTGTGGACCAGGGCTCAGAAAGCTGCACATACACATACACTCCTCATTTCCGGGGGACAGCTCGACGGTGCTCCCATTTTATTGCAGGCACAACTGACCATGTCCCTGGCTGGAGTGGGGAGGGGGGAGAGAACCCAGTGGTGTAGGAGCAGAAGGGGACGGTTTCTGGAGCATAGGAAGGAGCTCATTGGGTGCAGGTCACCTGAGCTCAGGGACAGAGAAGTAGATAAAAGGTGGGAGCCATCTTAAGTTAGAGAGTAGAGAGAGAGAAGTGGTTCAGCCAGAGAGAGCTGACAGGGAGCTGCGGCTCAGCCTTAGCTCAGCTCCACGAGGCAGGCCAAGAGAGAAGGCCGGGGCCAGAGAGGAGAAGAGGAGAAGGAGAAGGAAAGAAGGAGAAGAGACAGAGGAGTGGAAGGGCTCCAGAAACAAGAAGGCAGAAGGGACCCTAAGAGAGCAGAACGGACAGCAACCGTTGCAAACCCGCGTCATATCGGGTGAAGGGTCAGGCCGTGGCAGGGTACCGGATTCCCAAGTTGGTGGAGGTAAATCATCCCTCAGCCAAGAACCGGAGGTCGTGATCATTTATTGGTGCGACCCCCCACCAAACCTGCTAGGAAGGCTCCATATAGGATAGCAGGAAGCGGAGGCCAACGCTTGCCCGACACGGTCCGCGGTAGCTGGACAGAAGTTTGGTCACTGGTGGGGCACGAGAGGCCAGAGAAAGGACAGAAGGGGTCCTGTGCCATACTCCTGAATTGCCTGGGGGTTGCCCGAGCCCCTCACCTGGTGGACGCAGCACGGCTTGGGCAGTCATTATTGACAAAAGTGACTTGGATATCAACTGTGAGTAAAAGACCCTGGACTGCACCATTGGACTCTGTGTGATTTATGCTGCGCCTGCACCATCACCCCCAGCATCCACTTACATTGCCCTGAGGCTACACTCTTCCCGTGCGGAGTTATCCTACCCCTGTGCTGCACACTAACACCAGCCTCAGCGGTCTGCCTTGCAGCGGCGGTTATCTCTGACCGCAATTCACGGGTGGCGTAGTCGGACATTCAAAACACTGATAAATAGACTGCCACAATTTGGTCTGACCACCCTGAGCCACGGGATCGGGTTGCCACTACTACCCCCATCAGCTCTGTACACAAGAAGGCCCGGTTCCGGGTACCCCATGGCCCAGGGGGCGAGTCAGCTTCTTGGCGTAGTCGGCAGGATTGTGACCAACCCGACACAAATGGGTATTGCGTGCCTGAAAAGAGACTGTTTCACAGTATTGAAAATAGCGCCCGCCCAAGAAGAACAGGCGCCATAATGTGCGCGCCAAAAGATAACAGGAAGCCACCTCCCATCGTGGGCCAGGTCCCAGAATGGCGCCAAAGAAGGAGCCCACCACCAACAGCCATGAGTGCGGCTGTGGAGATGTCCATCAACGTGGGGGGGCTGCCCCTGAGAGTGATTGTCAGCAGGTTGCCCCGGGACCACCCCCAACAGGGGCGGAAAGAGAAGAAAACCGAGGGGCAGGGTGTGGTTTGGATCAGTCTCACCAGACCACACCCGGAGATGGAGAGGAGCGTCAACTCCAGCACCCTGGCAAGCGGCCTGCTGCAGGCCGAGGCGTCCCCGTACAGCCTCACGGAGCTGATGGCTCAGCTCCCCGCAGAAGACCCTGAATTCCTGCGGACAGCGCTGGAGGAGCGCAGAGGGAAGTTATCGATGGATGGAGGGAGGAGATGGCCCGGCGGGGCGCGACCCGGCAGCAAGAGACGCTGCCAGCACCCGGCAGAGCGCCTGCCCCCGAAGACAGAGAGAGGAGACCGGAGGCCGAGAACAGCGCTGCCGCGGAGGCAGGTAAGGCGGGCACCCCTGCCCCGGGTCCTGACGCCGTAGCCTTACCCCTGGATCCTGCCGCGGAGCCAGAAGTCCCGAGAGCCGCTGCAGCTTCCACGCTCCCGCCGCATACACCTGGGCCTCAAACCGCGAGCACCGCCGCTGAACCACGCCACCCGTCGTGCCCCCTGACCTCGGGTGCGGTAGGAAGCGGCCCGCTCCAGGCCCGGTCGCAAGGCCTGACTACCCCAGGCGCCTCCCAACCGCGTGCGCCCCCGGTCCCGAAACTACCACCCCTTGGGACTGACCTGTACAGCCAGCTCGCCGGACTCGATGGAGAGCCGGTCCCCGTACCAGAGGGATGGGTTCACCCCAGTCAGCGGAAAAACCTGTCCGCGGAGGCCGAGGCCCCGCTCGCTCCGCTCTTGCCCCTACCACAGCCAGTCACCATTTCTCAGCTCCCGGAGGAAGAGGTCCAGGTAGCATGGGACCAAACCGGGGAGGATGTGATGGAGTTTGCACAGGAGACGCGGACGGCCGCAGTCCGCAGGCGAGAGATCTGTGAGCAGCTTGCGAAGAAGGAGCGGGCACAGCGCCGGAAGAGGGAGCAGCTGCAGGCCCGGAGCGCGGAGGAGAAGACACGAACCCGCCGAAACCCCCATGCAGCACGCGGTCTTAAAACAGCTGGGACCGTGGTGAAGTTCCACCAGGAGAAAGGGTGAGGGTTTATTCGGGACTCTGCCACCGCCACAGACCTCTATGTCGACAGGAGGGATGTGGAGGGCCACCCGCCAGCGGGTCACCCGAAGCGTTAGTTGTTCCCGGGAGATCGGGTAATATATACCCGACATCGAGGCCTAAAAGAGTGGTCCGCCCTTAACATCCAGAGGGTGGAGGAGGAACAGTACAAGGAGTATTGTTGCCCAGATGACCCGGACGGGTCTGGAGAGTATGATGAGGAGGAAGAAGGTGCGCAAGGAGGACACCGCTACTGAGGAGCGGCAGCGTACCAATGTGTATAGTTACCCGTCAGGGTGAAGAAACTGTTGCATAGAGTTACCCGGTATCGGGTCAGTTAAAACCGGCTGAGGACTGGGAGCAGCCAACTTATTGAACTATCCGGCCGAGGACTGGGAGCGGTCAATCTTGTACATAATTGCACTTTTTAAAGTGCCCCCTACTGGTTTTATAAGAGACTACCACAACAACTGACCTCAGAACAAAAACCCGTTAGAGGTGGCAGAAGACGAGGTCCAGCAGCTGGATCAGCTACGCCCTGCAGCCACCCCAGGGCCTTCATTGAGGGTTTACGAACGGGTCCCTCGTGTTCGTGTTCGTGCGTTTGCACTTAATAGAAAGATGGACACCTGGTTGCAAAGTGCACTGTAACCAGTTAACCAAAGTTTTACATGAAGAATGTTTACAAGAAAAATGTTTTATATGTGACAGATGTGGTTATAAAAGTGAAAAGAGTTTTATAATGTTTTATATATGTGAAGAAAGTCTTATAATAATTGCTGAAAGAGAAAATGTGCCAGTAACGTTAAAAGAGAAAAATTGCCTCCCATAAAGGGATGAGTTATAATGGTTTATAATCTTATATGTGAATGCAGTCTAAAAACTTGCATGTTTTTGAATAGTCTTTTGCTTTGTTCCAGCCCGAGGACGTGCTGTGGTTTACCAGGGGGGAATGTAGCGCCCCGAGGGTTCGGTTGCTACAGGGGTATTGCACCTCAACCAGAGGTGTGATATTCCACTCCCAGGTAAGGATGGAGTGTGGACCAGAGCTCAGTTAGCTGCACATTACACATACACTCCTCATTTCCGGGGGACAGCTCGATGGTGCTCCCATTTTATTGCAGGCACAACTGACCATGTCCCTGGCTGGAGTGGGGAAGGGGGAGAGAACCCAGTGGTGTAGGAGCAGAAGGGGACGGTTCCTGGAGCATAGGAAGGAGCTCATTGGGTGCAGGTCACCTGAGCTCAGGGACAGAGAAGTAGATAAAAGGTGGGAGCCATCTTAAGTTAGAGAGTAGAGCGAGAGAAGTAGTTCAGCCAGAGAGAGCTGACAGGGAGCTGCGGCTCAGCCTGAGCTCAGCTCCACGAGGCAGGCCTAGAGAGAAGGCCGGGGCCAGAGAAGAGGAGAAGGAGAAGGAAAGAAGGATAAGAGACAGAGGAGTGGAAGGGCTCCAGAAACAAGAAGGCAGAAGGGACCCTAAGAGAGCAGAACGGACAGCAACCGTTGCAAACCCGCGTCATATTGGGTGAAGGGTCAGGCCGTGGAAGGGTACCGGATTCCCAAGTTGGTGGAGGTAAATCATCCCTCAGCCAAGAACCGGAGGTTGTGATCATTTATTGGTGCGACCCCCCGCCAAACCTGCTAGGAAGGCTCCATATAGGATAGCAGGAAGCGGAGGTCAACGCTTGCCTGACACGGTCCGCGGTAGCTGGACAGAAGTTTGGTCACTGGTGGGGCACGAGAGGCCAGAGAAAGGACAGAAGGGGGTCCTGTGCCATACTCCTGAATTGCCTGGGGGTTGACCGAGCCCCTCACCTGGTGGACGCAGCACGGCTTGGGCAGTCATTCCTGACAAAAGTGACTTGGATATCAACTGTGAGTAAAAGACCCTGGACTGCACCATTGGACTCTGAGTGATTTATGCTGCGCCTGCAACATCACCCCTAGCATCCACTTACATTGCCCTGAGGCTACACTCTTCCCGTGGGGAGTTATCCTACCCCTGTGCTGCACACTAACACCAGCCTCAGCGGTCTGCCTTGCAGCGGCGGTTATCTCTGACCGCAATCCACGGGTGGCGTAGTCGGACATTCAAAACACTGATAAATAGACTGCCACAATTTGGTCTGACCACCCTGAGCCACGGGATCGGGTTGCCACTACTACCCCCATCAGCTCTGTACACAAGAAGGCCCGGTTCCGGGTACCCCACGGCCCAGGGGGCGAGTCAGATATATCAGACCCTCATCTTCGTCCGTGGCGGCAGGGTTCTTCTTTGTGAAGAAAAAAGATGGCGGTCTACGTCCCTGTTTAGATTTCCGGGAATTAAATCAAATTACCATCCGTGATCCATACCCTCTTCCTCTGATTCCTGATTTGTTCAGCCAGGTTGTGGGAGCTAAGGTATTCTCCAAGTTGGATGTAAGGGGAGCCTACAATCTGGTTAGAATCAGAGAAGGGGATGAATGGAAGACAGCGTTCAATACCCCGGAAGGACATTTCGAGAGTCTGGTTATGCCTTTTGGTTTGACCAATGCACCTGCGGTATTCCAGCATTTCCTAAATGATATTTTCCATCATTTGCTGGGGAGGTTTGTGGTGGTCTATCTGGACGATATTTTGGTTTATTCACTTGATTTTGAGACTCATGGGGGCATGTTAAGCAGGTGCTCCAGATATTAAGGGAAAACAAACTTTAGGCCAAACTAGAAAAATGTGTTTTCACTGTTCAGGAGGTACTGGTTGTCATCTTCAGGTTTTCGGATCCGTTCAGTTCTTGACTGGGAAAGTCCCGAGATCCTGAAGGCTCTACAACGTTTTCTGGGCATCCAGGTGGTAAGGCAACCATGGACCTCCTCTCTCGTCATTTTTGGTGGCCGGGGTTGCATCGGGATGTAATTGAACATGTAGCTGCTTGTAGTATTTGCATGCATTCTAAGGTTTCGCATACCTGTCCGTCTGGGACTCTTCCGCTACCTATCCCTAGTAGGCAGTAGTCCATGGACACATTTGTCCATGGATTTTATTACTGACCTACCAGTTTTTGCAGGCAAAACGGTGGTTTTGGTCTTAGTAGATAGGTTCAGTAAAATGGTTAACTCGTGCATTATCTGCACTTCCCAATGCCAAGACACTTGCTCAGGTGTTCATAAATGAGATTGTGAAGCTTCACGGGGTTCCCTCCGATGTGGTGTCTTATCGGGGGACCCAGTTTGTTTCCAAGTTCTGAAAGGCATTCTGTTCTTGACTGGGGGTGCAGTTGTCCTTTTCCTCTGCCTTCCACCCTCAGTCGAATGGTCAGACCGAGCGTGTCAATCACAACTAGGAGACATACCTCAGGTGTTTTGTCTCCGAAAATCAGGAGGATTGGGCATCCTACTTACCGCTGGCAGAATTTGCCATCAATAATCATCGTCAAGAATCCACTGGCAGGTCACCATTCTTCGGTGCATACGGTTATCATCCACAGTTTGGTACCTTCAGTGGGGGAGGAGCTTCAGGAGTTCCGGAGGAGGAACGGTTTGCTTCGTCTCTCTTCTCGGTACATCAGGGTGTTCTGTGTATTTTAAAGACCATGGGAGACAGGTGTAAACGTATGGCTGACAGAAAATGCTTGTCAGGTCCAGACCTGAATGTGAATAACTGTCTGGTTGACTACCAGGAATATAAGATTGAAAGTTCCTTCTTGAAAGCTGGGACCTAGGTTTATTGGTCCCTATAAAATAACCGCCGTCATTAACCCAGCAGCGTTTCGTCTTGAACTTCCTCTGGTCCTTAAGGTCCACAATGTGTTCCACAGGACCTTACTCAAAAGGTATGTGGAACCTCTTGAGCCCTCACCTCTACCACCGCCCCAAATAACGTTTGATGGTAATCTGGAGTTCCAGATTTTGAGAATTGTAGATTCTCGTCTCCAACGTCATTCTCTACAATACTTGGTGCACTGGAAAGGCTACGGTCCAGAGGAGAGGATATGGGTTGCAGCATCAGAGGTGAACACTCCCAGATCGGTTCGCTCATTCCACACCTCTTTCCTGAGAAACCCGGTCCTGAGTGTCCGGAGGCCACTCGTAGAGGGGGGCGGGGTACTGTCACGAATGTGTCACAGGTGACAGACAATTGCCCTGCAGTGGGTTGCAGGAGATCTCTACGTTTGGCATTGCTGACAGCTTCTTAGATAAGAGGCTGTCTTTAGGACCGAGCGGCTACCTCTCTCTTGCTAATTAGCTCTCTGGCCTGGGTGTATATATACCTAGTGTGTCTGAGAGGGAGTCGCCGGCTATATCCATTTTTACTTGTGAAGCTTAGCAGGAGTAGTACTTCGTCCCCTCTGGAGCTTGAGGCCGTGTGCTTTTTTGGAGTTCATCTAAAGCTAAGCCATTTCCCCTGTTTTGTCCACCCTTGTTGTCTATAGAGTCTAGTGGAGGTTGACTAGTGCTCATCTCCTTCCATCCCTAGCCGTAGCCAGGGAGAGTAGGGCGAGGCAAGCGTGCGGCGATTGTTGAGGAGGCAATATAGGGACGGTAGTTGAGACAGGGTGACGCTAGACCAGACTAGGAGGTCTCCACTTACCCCCTTTCCCTAGTGTCTGGGCTCCCTTTCCCTTTTCCCTCTGTGTTGCACGAAGTCTTTCCCACACCTGGTGTGACACCTGGTTGCCCTGGAAAATTCTATTCTTAGAATATTCCCCCCAAAAAAATATTTTTGTGGGGAAATCTTAGGCATGGTCTCCATAAATCCTTTTGTGTTGCCTTAAAATTTGGGACCAATATGCTTTACAGCAGGGAAGTGTACACAAACTCCCCCAACGTAAGACTCACAATGCATAACATGAATCACTTTACAGTTCGGATTGTGCATTGCGGCGTTCATCATAGGGTGGAACTGATCTTCATGGACGAGTGCCAGCTAACCAGTTGACCTATAACAATTCAATGAGGGCTGGGTAAGGAGTCAAAATTCCTTAAGGCCATTCATGACTTCTCTATAAGAGGCACGATGTTCCAGGCTACCCTTGGGGTTCTGCATAGTCAGTATGCAGAGCACATTAGGGTGATGATTGCAACTTTTCATTGCACTTGGTTTTAATACAAAGGAGCTGCATTGAGGGCACAGATATGAACCAACTCTGCAGCAAATAAGTGCCTTATAGACTTATTAATACTTGGCATTGTAAAACTTTGATGCTGCTCCGCACTAAGAGGATTGTATTTTTTTTTTTGCCAAGAATAATAGAGTCAGACCAATTAGCAAACATTTTGGAGAGAAGAAGAACTAGGCTGTTACTGGAAAAAGAACACTGGGGTATTGAGTACTCCGCATCGAGTTGAAATGAGGGTGAAATCAATTTATATCATTCACAGAAGCACACACCCCCTATAATATCTGTAGGGGACTCAAATATACCTATAAGATAAAAAATGCTGGCTTTATGAATCATAACTAAAAAAAAAAAATCTTGCCTTTCAAGGCATCTTACATAAGATCAATGGTGGATTGCAGCTTCAGGCACATGCTACTAACTATATCACCCATAGACTAAATTCACAATTTGTTGGCAATAAGGTTCTAAGGGGTAAAGTTTCTCATTAAGAGAGTGGTAAACTGGCATAAGGAGATTTATAGGCTATGCAATGTTCCCCTGGGAAGGAATATATGCAAATAAACTCTTTACCAAAGAAGAAAACAAGGTCTCTGGTGCCACCTATTGGAGTTCGCAATCCTACGAGTTAACATTGACCTTCGGAAGAACCTTGCCACATGACTTAGAATATAAAGCCAAATCAGAATATTTGCTAAAACGATCTCCAATTGCAGAGAAATTTGTCAGGGTTCTTGCTGCATTTAGCTCCTTGCAATGTAAGAGACTGGTTGGATGTGTAAGAGGTTTTTAAAGGAGAGTTTTGGGCATGTTCACACTTAGCGTTTTGTTTTGGGTTTTGTTTTCTGAGAAAATGCAGTGTTTTACAGTAACAGCAAAATGAATGAGATTTCCAACTCTCATTCACACGATGCAGTGTTTTTCCTTGAGTTTGTTTTAATATGTAGCAGTCAATTCTTTCAGTTTGTTCACTGCAGTTTTTCCCTAATTAATTAGATCAAAATGGCTTACTATCAAAAAGCATAAAAAATGCACCAAAAACACATATAATTTTTATTGTCATTTTCTTTTTAAAGAGAGCGCCAAACTGGTGAATGAAGAATAACTTTTTCAGGAGGGCATTGTATAGCTTTTAAGTCTCTCTACAGTTTGGTACTTTTCTAAAATTGACCCTTAGGGTGTGTTCACACTGAGTCTTCTTGCTAAGTTTTTGGAGCAAAAACTTAGCAGAATCTCTCCAAAATTCTTGTCAAAAACTCAAAACTCCTCATAAATTTGGATTTTTTCATATCCAAAAACTCAGCAAAAAGACTCAGTGTGAACACACCCTAAGGGGTAGTTTTTACATGAGAAAAGTACAAAACTGGAGTAGAGAGACTTATAGGCCACACAATGCTCTTCTGAAAAAGTTTTTCACCACCAGCCAACCATTCTCCTATATTTTACTGACAAAACACAAGAACCCCGAAACAGCTGTCTGAAACTAGAGTTCTTTTCTTGGAGAAAATTCTGGTTTAGTTTTAGATTCTAAGTTATGTAACAAGGCTCTTTAACCCCTTTACAGCCTGTGCGGAATTTGTACGCACAAGGTTGTAACCCCCGGTTCAGTGAGGGCTCCGGCGCTGAGCCCGCACTGAACCAGGCACATGTCAGCTGATCTATATAGCTGACATGTGCCCGCAACAGCCGCGGGTGGAATCGCGATCCACCCGCGGCTGTTAACATGTTAAATGCTGCTGTCAATCTCTGACAGCGGCATTTAACAGCGCCGTGCCGGAAGCGCATCACTTACCCCGCCCATCGGTGACCCCGTCACGTGATCGCGGGTCACTGATGGGTGGGCATGACAACCCTGGGTCTGCAGCAGACTCCAGTGGTTGTCATGAGATGATCGCTATGAGCGCCACCTAGTGGCCGGCACTCATAGCACAGGACTATTTCTGCTCCACAGAGGTGATCTGCTGATCACCTCTATGTAGCAGAGGCGATCAGACAAGTGCTGCTTCTAGTCTCCTATGGAGACTATAGAAGCAAGCAAAAAGTGAAAAAAAAAAAACGTTTTTAAAAATATTAAAAAAATATAAAAGTTTAAATCACCCCCCTTTCGCCCCATTCAAAATAAAATAATAAAAATAAACCCCACATACACATATTTGGTATCGCCGTGTTCAGAATCGCCCGATCTATCAATATAAAAAAAGAATTAATCTGATTGGTAAACGGCGTAACGAGAAAAAAATTCTAAACGCCAGAATTACGTTTTTTTGGTCGCCGCAACATTGCAATAAAATGCAATAACGGGTGATCAAAACATCGGATCTACCCCAAAATGGTATCAATAAAAACTTCAGCTCGGTGTGCAAAAAATAAACCCTCACCCGGCCCCATGTAATGGAGACGCTACTGTTCTTGGAAAATGGCGCCATTTTTTTTTTTAGCAAACTTTGGAATTTTTTCTTTTCACCACTTAAATAAAAAATAACCTATACATGTTTGGTGTCCATGAACTCGTAATGATCTGGAGAATAAGAATGGCAGGTCAGTTTTAGCATTCAGTGAACGTGGTAAAAAAAAAAACAAAAACATCTGTGGTATTGCACTTTTTTGCAATTTCACCGCATTTGGAATTTTTTTCCCGTTTTCCTCTATGAAGAGGCTGTCTGATTTGAATGACATAAAACAGCAGACTATACAATAAGTCAAAACAACTATACTAACTCTAAACTCTAAAAGGGGCAAGTGAGAATACTGGCAATTACATGAAAGCTGTGTGCCATTTACCGCCACTGCTATCGGATCCTGCCATAGGTAAATATTAATTATGTATGCTCTCAATGCATTGCAAGTGCTTTAATTAAAAACATATACCATAGAAAAAGATATAAAAAATAGCATTATTATCTTACCCAAACAGGGAATTATAAGGTGTCTGTGTGCCTGCAGAGGTAATTAGGTGGCTAATATAGTCCTGTGATCACAGTAGCCTCTGCACTCATGCCAGCAGTTTTTCCAGTGCAAGAGAAAGGTGGAAGCATACAAATATAAAGTGAGCTAAATGACATAAAAATTGTGACTTTTGACCGTGCTGCAGCTTTACTGTATCTTTAACACGGCAGAATTAGGAAGAAAGAGAGGTCTGTATAACAAAACATACGCTTTGAAAGGAAAAACTCCACAAAAACACTGCACACAAAACAATTAAGAAGTCTGTGAAAGTTTAATCATATTCATTCAAGATATGTTTTAATTGTCCTGAAGAACTTCATCTTCAAGGGAATTCTATGCATTCTTCAACCCAACGGTATTTTATAAAATTTTGCCTTGAAAATCATTTAAAACTTTATTCCCAGAATTGCAAGGTTGTACCCTCTCCATATAGTAGGGGATAAGTTATTGGTTGCTAGAGGGCTGACTGCTGGGACCTCAAATGTCCCTAAGAACAAGGGATTGGGGTTCTGCAGAAAAGAATAAAAGAGCACATTCTTGACTTCTGCTCCATTCATCGTCTATGGAAATGCTAGAGAAAGCCAAGTACAGCTCTGGGTATTTTCCTATGGATAGGGGATAATTTGCAATTCTAGGAATAACCCTTTAAATTGAAAATACCTTGAAGTATTTCTTCTACTTGTCTACTTGTCGTTAATCCTCAAAAAAAACTTTAGTAATGTTTACAAATTAAATCAACACCCAAGTGCATCCATTTCAGGACTACTGTATATCAGTGATGTTCGGTCTGTTTAAAAAGAACCTGTCACATTGTATATGCATCGATCCATGGCCATAGAGGAGAGAAGCTGAGCACAATCATATATAGGCTTGTGGGAAAAGATTCAGCATACATTGCATTTTATTCATTGAAATCCCTGGCGTTTGCATGTGTATGAGTCCAGTGGGTTGTTTTCAATGATTGACAGCTATCTCTGCCTGCAGACATACTGGGAAGACTGTCAATCACTGAGTAGGACCGCCCACTGGACTCATATGCCTACAAGCACCAGGGATTTCAATGAACAGAATTAAAGTTTTATTGAAACTTTTCCCACAAAAATGCTCAGCAATCTGATCAGCTCCTCCTGCTCTATAACGTCCTGCCTACAGATCATATACCATTTTCAACATGATTGGTTCCCTTTAAAGTACCTGGTATACTTAATGAGTAATTATCACCTGCTTAGGACTGCTCATTTTATTTAAGAAAACAGTGGGCAGCGTAGACTGATGATTTTACTAACTAACATTAATTAGAAAAAAATGTCCAGGAGTGCCACTAAATCCAATCTAAAGGACACGGTACACGATTTTCTAGCAAAAGTTGGATACAAACTTCCGGGTTGTGAGCTCCCAGCATGCAGAGCTGTAACTGCTGAGCACAAAATGCAGCAGTGCTGATTTAGTTAAAAGCACAATAATTCACGATAACAAAAGAGAACTGGCGCTTTGCCATATAGGGGGCTGCGGAGGGGTTGTGGGATTCTGCTCTCCATGCTCGGATCTCACAACTTGGAAGTTCAGACCTGATATTGCTAGACAGTTCAGACATACATTTTGCTAGAAAGTTGGATACTTTTTGGTGGCATTAGAAACACCTCTGGACAATTTTTCTAATTAATGTTATTTAAAGTGAACCTGACATGTAAAATAACGCTATTAACCTGCAGATATGGGGCTAATCTGTAGCTTAATAGCATTCTGATACCTTGTGACCGCTGCACTGAGAGCCCCGCTGCCGAGAGGAAATGAACTTTATACCCCCTGTAGCCTCGCTGTTTCAATCACGGGGGTGGCGCCGGCATGGTTTCAGTCTGTACATAGTGAGCGGCGGCTGTATCTGCGCCTCCAGCACTGACTGACAGCCAGCTCAGAGCGGTGACTGAAATCAGGCTGACATCACCCCTATAACTGGAAGAGCGAAGCTGCCGAGGGTACAAAGTTAATTTCCTCCTGGCAGCAGGGCTCTCAGTGCAGCAGCCGCACGGTGTCAGAACACTATTAACCCCATATCTGCAGCTTAATAATATTATTTTACATGACAGGTTCCCTTTAAATAACATTAATTAGAAAAATTGTCCAGAAGTGTTTCTGATGCCACCAAAAAGTACCCAACTTTCTAGCAAATTCCATGTCCGAACTTTCAAGCAATATCAGGTCGGAACATCCGAATTGTGAGATCCTTGCATGTAGAATTGGATCCCAGAAACCTCAACAGCGCCTCTCACCTGCCTGCGGCTGCCTACTGTTTTTGTTAATTAAAAGGGACAATCCCAGACAGGTGATGTGGTTTACTTTCAAATGGTTTGCGTCTAAAAACCCTAAGGCTATGTTCCCATGGTGAGCTTTCGGTACGTTTTTTTTTATGCTTCGTATTTTCAAAAAAATGCAAATATCCTATTTTGCTTAATGGGTGCAGAAACGGTGCCGAAAATCTGCAACATTAAAAACTCACAGAAAGTTTACTGTGGGAACATAGCCTAAAACGATCTGGGCTCTGACATTCCCTTACTTCCTTCTCATAATTGACAAAATCCTCCTGATTGACAGATTATTAATTTATCCAATTCACTGGTAAACACACGGAAATTGTCTCAGGGAATATTATAATACTGCACAATGGTGCAAGTAAAGGAAAAAAGGAATTTCTCCTCCATTTGACTCATAGCAAATGAGATGGAGATATAGGAAGCACTTTTATGGTATTTTTCAGGAAATCGCATTAACAAGCGGCAGGGAAAATCCGCAGCATAAATTGACTAAAACTGCAAATTTTTAATCTTTATTTTGTCAATTTATGCCACGAATGCCATCTGCAGAAGAGCAACTGCTTATCCTCAATGAAATGTGCAGTGGTTTTTGCCACTGAGGATTTTCCACTGCAAGGAGGTCCGCAGCAGGTACGTACCCTGAAAGCAGGAATCACGTGAATGTAGTCTATTAGAAATGTATATTGTATTAACAAGTCTATGGCTGAGTGACGGCCCTTCACATCAAACAAGTCTTAAAAAATTGTTCCAGAGAATCTGATGATCATTTCCATCTAAAAAATCCTTGTAGCAATGCTTTTCTAAACTCTGATGGGACACATATGCCTAAATAAGTACTAGTATGGATTTTAGGGTTATATACTGTAAGTATGTGTAATGAGATCTTTAATAGTAGAAATCAGCAAAATCTTCAAAAATCTAGAAACCAATTTTACAAAAAGGAAACTGGATTTAAAGAACTAAACTGGTTAGTCTCCCTTAGATGAAATGATTTAAAGGGACCCAAATTCAATTAGCCTGCAGATTTAAGGTTTATCTTCAAGTTAATGGCGTTCCAATGCTGTTTGGCTGACTTACTAAAAGTGCGGCCATCAGGAGAAAATTAACTTTATTCCTTCTGCCGGCTTTCAGTCAATACAGTCCTCATCAGTCTTCACTCAGTAGACAGTGATCGGCGGCTGTAAGCACTCCCCCAATACTTTGATTGACAGCTCACGGAGTTCATCTGTGCAGAGTATGCTGTCAATCAAAGTGCTGGGGTGTGCTTACAGCCGCCACTCACAATGCTGTGAGCAGTGACTGTAGCCGCGTCGGCTGCACTTCTATGACTGAAAGCCAGCAGCTCCCAGGAGGAATAAAGTTCATTTTCTCCTGTTGGACGCACTTTCAGCATGGTGGCCGGACAACACTGTAATGTTATTAACCTGCAGATTAATCCTATATGTGCAGGTTAATAGTGTATGGGGACATGACAGGTTCCCTTTAAAAAGTTACTAGCAAATAAATCCTTGCCATACACAAATCATATTGATATCTGCCTGTTCTGAAATGAGGGAAATGTTGGAAGCCAAACAGATGAGATGATTGATGATAGGTATAAGTGGAGGCCTAATGGACTTCAGTAATGACCAGCGAGCTAATGAATAATGACAAAGCATATGCACCCTCAGAAGGATACATATTCATGGAAATATCTTCTAGAAATGTATTGTAAAGCACATTTCAGTGGAAATACTCTGTAAAAACTGATATTTAAAACTGAATTGAAGCAAGACAAAGATTTGTCATATTTGTGGACACATCCAGTTCATTAACAATCTTGATAATAAAATACAGGATGACGAGATACAACAAACAGTATTTTCTGATCCCTTTCTTCCCTTTTTTGTGATTTTGGTGGTGGTTTTGGGAGGAGTATTCTCTGTGTACACATAACCTGGTTTAAAGCAGATCCAAATTTCTCAATATAAAATGTATATTGTAGATAATGGTCGCGTAGTCGATGGGAGGTATGTGTCACAAAGATGGCTGGTTTCTGTGATGTAACCCGGAGTGTTTTCTCTAGTGCACATAAGCACTAAGAGGATTGTTTGTTGCACCTAAACTATGCCCCAAGCTATCCTGAAGCGATTCCACTGAGAAACTCCTCTGCAAAGAGTATAGCTCGCGAGTTGGTCCATGTTTTTTCCCAAACAGGCTTACCAAAGGAGATCCTGACCGACCAGGGAACTCCCTTTATGAGTAAGGTGATGAGGGAGATATGCAAAGTCCTGCAAATCTCCCAACTGAGGACTTCAGTATACCATCCACAGACAGATGGCCTTGTCGAAAGGTTTAATAAAACTCTGAAGAGTACGCTGAGGAAGGCCATAGAAAAGGATGGTAGAGACTGGGACTGTCTCATACCGTATCTGTTGTTCTCCATCCGAGAACACCACAGGCCTCTACAGGGTTTTTGCCATTCGAACTCCTGTATGGCTGACATCCGCGGGGTCTCCTGGATGTCGCAAAGGAAACCTGGGAAGCCGAGGTCACGCCCCACAGGAGCATCATCGAGCACGTTGGTCTTATGCAGGAGAGGATTGCAAAGGTGATGCCCATTGTAAGAACATCTCCTCCAAGCACAAGAAGCTCAGGCCAGGGTCTACAACCGGTCAGCCAGAGTGAGGCAATTCAATCCGGGAGACCAAGTTCTCGTGCTAATTCCTACGGTGGAGAGTAAGTTCTTGGCCAAATGGCAAGAGCCGTATGAGGTGGTAGAAAAAGTGGGTGACGTGAACTACAAGGTTCATCAACCGGGACGACGTAAACTGTACCAGATATACCATGTCAACCTCATCAAGCTGTGGCAAGACAGAGAGGCTGTGGAAGCTCCATGCTTGCTGGGCAAGCCAGAAGGTAATGTTGGAGGAGTTGCAATAGCGGAAACACTAACGAAGGCCCAGAAGCAGTAGTGCCGGGAGTTGCTGCAGAAGAAACGGGATCTTTTCTCGGAATTGCCGGGCTGCACAAGGCTCTGACGGAGCCACATGTGCGGGTGAACTTGAAGCCCTATCGGATACCTGAGGCCCAACAAGAGTTGATCTCCAAAGAGGTGGCTCGTATGCTGAAACTCGGTGTCATTGAAGAATCCTAGAGCAGTTGGTCGAGCCCGATCGTCTTGGTCCCAAAAGCCCGATGGTGAGTGGAGATTCAGCAATGACTATCGGAAGTTGAATGAGTTCAATGAGGTCTCCAAATTTGACGCATACCCCATGCCACGCATCAAGAGCCTTGGGCCAGCAAGGTACATAACCACCTTTGACAAAGGGATATTCGCAGATACCCATGGCACAGGGAGTCAAAGAGCCGTGAAACGGATGCTTCCAGTATTTCCAGATGCCGTTTGGACTGCAGGGGGCTCCTGCAACCTTCCAGAAAGCCATGGATCGCATCTTTGCATCCCATAAGAAATATGCCACAGCATACCTGGACGATAATGTTATCTTCAGACCAGACTGGGAGAGTCATCTGGAAAAGGTCCAAGCAGTGTTTGATGCTCTGAGGAAGGCGGGGTTTTCAATAAACTCAAAGAAATGGGGAAAGAAGAAGCCAAATACATCGGATATGTAGGGGAAGAGGCAAGAACAAACCCCAAATTACTAAAGTGAAAGCAATCCAACCTTGGCCGAGACAGTTGTCGAAAAAGCAAGTTAGAGTCTTCCTGGGAATCGTGGGATACCACAGGAGCTTCATCCCAAACTTTGACATGATGGTTGCACCCCTGACTGACCTCCTTAGGGGGACACAATCAGCCAATCAGTGGACTGCAGAGGCTGAGAAAGCCTTTCAAGAGATGAAAGTGGCTCTGTGTAGGCAACTGGTCCTGGTTGCCCCTGACTTCAAGAAAAAGTTTATACTCCAGACAGATGCCTCAGATGTTGGTTTAGGAGCAGTCCTTTCCCAGGACATACACGGGGAGGAGCACCCTGCTCTCTACCTGAATAGAAAGCTGTCCTCCTGCGAGAAAAATGATTAGGTCATAGAGAAGGAGTGCTTGGCCATAAAGTGGGTGGCGGACACATTATGGTACCATCTGTTAGGTCGAAAATTTAGATTAGTATCCGACCATGCCCCACTCAGATGGATGAGGGAAACAAAGGGAAAAAATGCCAGGGTCACCTGCTGGTTTTTATCACTACAGGACTTCAACTTCCATGTAGAACATAGAGCAGGGAAACTACAAGGTAATGCCGATGCCCTCTCGGGAATCCCCTGTCTGGTAGTAGAAGGTGCCAAGCCCCACGGCTTTAGGCAGAGGGGGGAGGTATGTAAGGTGGCTAATGGTCGCATAGTCGATGGGAGATATGTATCACAGAGATGGCTGGTCTCTGTGATCTAACCCAGAGTGTTTTCTCTAGTGCACATAAGCACTAAGAGGATCGTTTGTTGCACCTGGGACCGGGTTAAGGGTAGCTGTGAAGAGTTGGGCAGGTATAGCTACCCACATACCTCACCTCTGGGTGTGGTTAACAGCCTATTTAATGGAGGCTGTTGTTTGGCACATGGTCTCTGTGTCTCAAGGGAGAAGGCCTCCTGCGTGTGGTTGTCTCCAGACTCGGCCATGTACTGGATGCCTACCACTCTGTGTGACCACAGCGCTGGCTAACCAGAGACATTGCTAAAAGGACTGTTTTCTTTGTTTTTGCTTGCACCTAAGGCTGTTTGTTTGCATTTTGCTTTTGACCGGTTTATGAAGAAAAAAAAAACGTTCTGGACATTTAAAGGAACATGCCTCCTGTTTGCCTCCCACCGCACCTAAGTGAGTACAATCCCTACTATATATTAGTAAATTGATCTATTTGACCTGATGAGGATGGTGTACTTACTTTGATAATCAATATCATAATATAATCCTTTGTTAAAAATTTGAACTCAATCTCCTCCCACCCAGCTGGATTGACAGCTCCTCAGTATTCCCCCTCTCTGCTTCCACTAAATCTCCACCCATCTAGCCTGATCGACAGCTCCTCAGCGTCCCTCCTCCCTGCTGCTGCTGAGATCTCACACTGCTCAGAACAAGCTGAAGTTGTCAATCAGGCTCGGTGTTAGAGACAGTATTGCTTGCTCTTTGCCTAGACTCAGTATCATCAGTATCAGTATTATAAAATTATTCTGACATCAATCTTGAAAGTAAGTACATCAACCTCATCAGGTCTACGACACCTATTTAATAATGTATGCAGCTTGTTTTGTGAAACTTGATGAAATAGCCGCTTTAAGACTATGATCCCGATTCATCAGAGTTGCGTATTTTGTTTCTGGCGAATGTAGCATAACAAACCTCCTGCATTGTCATCAGATGACAAAAAAAGTCAGCAGCACTCCAGATTTATGTCTGATAGTAGGAATTAAAGGGGTATTCCCATTTCCAAGAACCTATCCCAAAATGTAGTAGGTGTAATAATAATAATAATCTAAGCAAATAGCTCCAATTAGAAAACTAGTATAGTTCTTCTGATTTACTATGTCTCTTTACACATGTGCAGGCATTGCAGGACCTTAGGTATTTATGGTTACGACCACTAGCAACTAGCTGTCACTTTATTAGTGGTCGTTACCATGGATGCCTAAGGTCCTGCAATGCCTGCACATGAGGAAAGAGACATAGCGAATCAGAAAAACTATACTACATTTCTAAATGGAAGTATTTGCTAATATTATTATTACTATTACACCTACTACATATTGGGATAAGATCTTGAAGATTGGGAATACCCCTTTAACTCCTACTATCAGACATAAATCTGGAGTGCTGCTGACTTTTTTTGTCATCCGATGACAATGCAGGAGGTTTGTGTGTGAGACTTATTTTTCAGGTGTCATGCTAGTTGCTTCCATTTTTTTAACTCACCAGTTTTTTTTTTCACCGAAGCAGGTAGACTCACTGAACTTTTTTATCCATTGACTCTTTTAATTTATCAGTTAAAAAAGGATGAAACTCGAATGGACCTCTGAAGTTTAGATTCAGTCTTCAGTGTGTCATCCGTTTTACCCAAATTCCAGTAGACTTTAATGACCAAGTCTGATCAGCAAAACGAGTGAGAATAGAACCATCTCAGAGTCTTATGAAACGGAGACATGGATCAGTTTTTTAAAACTGATATGTTTATGGCTCAATGAAACTGTGAGACGGTGTGATGTCTGAGAAAAAAATGGACAGTACTAGAACGTGTCACACATATGTGTGGGTGCAGTCCGTCTATTACGAGGGATTTTTTGCATTTCTTCGTTATCGGTTCACTAGAGCGTTGGTCAAAGCTTGACAAATATATTACTCACAGGGATACTGACCACACTGGGAATCCCATTTTTCCTATACAAAAGGAGTAATATGTAGTCCTCACACAATTTCTTTTTGACATGTTGGACAAAATCCCCGTGTCACACTATAATCACCCTATTATCTCCCTATGGAATCACACTGATAAACTTACGCAAGTATCAACAGCTAGGCCATCGGAGGCCAAACTTCTCATGGAAGCTGATTAAGGAAGCTAATTATGGAGATTGACAAGGCTACCATTCCCCGCCATCACCGATATACCAATGATCCTGGATCTCAAGCGTGTCACATGGCACAAAAGCATGTGAAGCTCAAAGTACTACCACCGGGGACATGTAGACCTCAGTACCTCATATATTATGTAAACTGTCAGCTAAGTAGTTCTCAAATAGTTAATTGGCAAAATCTGCTTACCATCTGCCTTTAAAATTAAATAGCCACATAAGGTCCTTAGCGGAGGCCAAATCCCAAGGAATTAAGACTTGCTCTTATAATACAAGGTAAAATAGCTCAGTCACCTCTTCTCCCTTGCCATGGGATGTCAGTAGTCTTTTAACAATGTGCTACTTACCCTGTTTGTGATGGATTTTCCTTCCTTTACTTTGACCGCAAGTCCCAAATCAGAGAGCCGGCAGTTGCCATTGTCGTCCAGAAGAACGTTTTCTGGCTTCATGTCCCTGTAGATGATCTGAAGAGAATGAAGGTGCAAAAGCCCACAGCAGATCTGAGCTGAGTAAAATATTACTCTTTTCATCTCCAGACCTTTTTCTCCAATGTTATAGATGTGAAACTTGAGGTCTCCTCCATTCATAATGGTCATCACTAGGCACAGGTGGCTTTTAGTTTCATAAGCATAGGCCAGAGAGACAATGAAGGGGCTGTGAACTTTTTCTAAGATCTCTTTTTCCAACAAAGCCATCTTCTCTCCATTTTTTTTCTTAAGACGCTTCTTGTCCAGTTTTTTGCATGCATACATCTGTCCGGTGTTCTTTACTTGGATGGCACATACCTGCAGCCAATAACAATGTGTTATAATACTTGCAGCCATATATATATATATTTTTACTTTGTCAGAGATTTATGTATATGTTATGTACCCCTAAATGACGTCTGTGAGGCTTACTATTGTAGAGAAGGACATGAACCTGTAAGTCTTACCCCGTTGGTACTCAATGAGGTGACAAACTCAGCATTAAGGTAGCACAAAAGCCACGTTAAAGTGACCATATGAGTAGCATATCCCCAATATAGTGAGAAGCAGAAGTGGAAAAGAGGTCAGCCAGTGTCTACATGGTAGATAAATGGGTAACACGAAGACCTACATAAAATTCAAAATGGCTGTCTATGGCTGCAACTTCCTGTCCCCAGGTAAAGTGGTAAGACTAACTGTGGAAAATAAACCTCTGCTGTAACAAGTAGAATACTATATGGACTACCAAAAACGTGTAATATATAAAACAGTATTATTTGGGAGGATCAGTCCTTTTATATTAGAATTAATATATATTAGTATTCTTTGTGGGTAAAGTTTCAGGACATTTTTTTTTTTCACGCTTTGTACAATGTCACATTTTGATTGCATTCCAGATCTATAAATTAAGTCTAAGTATTGAATACTTCTTGGGTTAGCAGTCCACTTAGGGGCAAATTTATTAAAACTGTCTTACACTAAAATTCTCTTTGTTGCCCATAGCAATCAATCACAGTGAAGCTTTCATTTTTCCACAGCAGCTTAAGAAAAGGAAGCTGCACTGTGATTGGTTGTTCTAGGCAACAAAGACATATTTAGTTAGTCAGTTTTGATAAATAGAACTCAACAGTAATAGTTGTGTTCCTAAAAAATAGGATCAGAAAATTCTTGATCATGTCAAAAAGTATTAGTATTCCTACAAACATGTCCTATAATTGAGATTCTTCGATTGCAGTCGACGATTGATGTTCTGTGTTCAAAACTTTGGAAACAAATCACAAAGGATAACATGAGATTAATATAATTACATTTCAATTAAATTGGCCCAGGAATATAATGTGTTTAGGGTGAGCATGATGGATTTCAATATGTCCAATCCTTTGTTTCACCAGAAGATAAGCCAGAGATGTCTATTCACCTCCATTCGTTGAGATAAACATACAAGTTCTCCCAGTTCCATCATATATATTTATCATGGAAGCATCTCAGCAACTTTAAAGCCCGCCATACACATTAGATAGTTGTCGGCCAGATGATGGTTTGGTCGATCCTCTGGCTGTCTCCACCATATGCATGAGCGCTTGCTTGATTGAGCGATCTTGTATTCTCTATGAGAGAGTTGCTACCAGCTATGTTTGGCGGCTGCTTATTTCGGGGAGAAAAGGATCAGCAGCCCAAAATTGAACATGTCGAAGCCTTATTTTCCGACAATCAATTGTCTGGAGCCCCATACACATTAGACTGTCGGCCAAACTCATCGGTATTGGCAGGTTTGGCTGACATTAGTCAAATGTGTCAGGGGGCTTAACACATGTACACATTTTCCTCAGAACATTCAATATCCATTCATAAATGAAGCATTGGAGAAGGCTTCTCATGGTCCTAACCAAAGGCGTAACTTGAAGCTCATGGGCCCCAATGCAAAAACTCCAACGAGGTCCCCATTTATTTCAAGTCTTTAATAGTATTGGTCTTTTCATAAAGACCAAAAGAAACTTTATAGACCCCCTAGACTCCAGGGCCCAAGTGTGACCCTATTTAGTTGCGGCCATGGTCCTAACATACCTGCATTCGACCCTTACAACCAAAAAACTGTTTCCAGTCACTGCCATAGTGGGGCGAATACTGACAAGTAGCCTTTATTGGCCACAAAAATAACTAGAGCAAAACATCTATGTACTGTATATGTAGAGATTTAGGAAAAAGGTTCTCTTATTAGACGAGTCCACATATCACTCTTACACCTTTGTGTCTACAACCAACTTAAGAATGACCTCACAAATTTATTTGTGTCCTCAAATCTTGTTTTTGTCAGGCACCCCATCTATAACTGTGGCTGAATTTGGACATGGTCACCTCTTCACCCCGGTAATTACCAGAAGAAATGCTTCTTTTCACAGTAGGAAGTCTTCACGGTATGCAGCGGATTACAGGGAATTACTGAGGGTAGAGGGGATGTCAGGTTTCCAGTCTCTCCTAATTGCATTGATGTATTGTAGAGTAATTCCAAGGAGAAATCATTCACCTTGGGCCGTGACACTTGTCCATCAAACCGATAGTTTTACAGCAGGACCATAAACAGGGTCATTATTACTACAGGTTTCCTCCTGAATGGAGCTGTCATTAAACTAATGATCAAATAAATCGGAGAAGCCTAAAACCTTAGGGCTTCTTACTACAAAATACTAAAATAAAGATGAAGAGCAATGTGGACAACTAGGTCTCTCACTGGTTTGCATTGGTTACATACCTTCATGGGGTTTATATCTACTCCTCTTATTTGCTTAGGTTTCTTCTATTGTGTCCATTGTCCTACCACAATCCAAAACCAGACTATTAGATTACTAAACTTGGAAGGGAAACTTGCCCTGGTGTGTGACTGAAATTAGACAGTAAGCCCCATTGGGAAAAGGAATGCCATGGTTATATTTCTGCTGAATATCATGGTCCTATAAAAGCATAATAGAAAAGAAATATGGCTCCCAATATAAATGACTAAGCTTTATATATGAGACTATATAGGCTCGTATTTCGAAGGAACCATACAATCATCTCCTGCTGAGACAGACTGAAGTGGATCATTAACTGAGGAAGATTTATCCCGACATCCTTGGGAATGAGTAGCCGAAGCTAGTCACATATCAACTAGACATCAAAGTCTTAAGAGGCATATACACAACCTTCATCATCCAGCAAATAAAAAAATAACTCAATTTCTACATCTTTTGAGTATATTAAAGCTCATGTAATACATTGGTGCAACGTATTTACCATGGCTTCCTCCAGAACTTGTAGCTGTCATTGTTTCAGCTTTAAATTAACGTGTTGGAGCCCAGGTTATACAGGGGCATATGGGACTTACTTGTGGGATGAGACCTGAGTATGATTATTATCGTTTACAATATTGCATGGTTATCAAGCAGCCACAATTCCATTAGTGCCAATAGCTCATATTGTCCAGATATTGATTAAGTCAAAGCTCAGTGCTTCACCCAGGGATTCATCAGGCTATGGCGCTTGATTTCTATGATGCTGAAGTGTTATTAACAGAGAATGGTGGAAGCAGAACTATCTCTGCTGTACTGATGAGCATCTCATAGGCATAAGTGCCGAGAAAGCAAGCTATAACGACTTACCCAATCAATATATTTCACAATCTAGACTAAGATGAAGCATCTGTCCAAGCTCCATGCCTGGCATTATCAGGAATGACCTGATAGAGGTAATGCCTTGTATATATTCATAGGCAATATTTGTCATTTGTGTGAAGTTTTCTTATAAATAGATTATATTTTTTTTAGTATTGTACATATGTTGCATCAATAATTGTTCAAATAGTTTACTCACATCAGCCCCTGTTGCCAATGAGGCTTAAAATCTAATTTAATTATCCAAGTAAATACCTTCAATAATTGTTGGCAAAATGCACATTATCCAACACCATACACATGCACACTCAGTTTGACTGAGCATATGTTTTTAATAAAGAGAGAGGAATAAGTTACTGATAGACACCTATGGTGACAGCTTATCCCCCTGAAAGTTTAACCTGCTGATCCGTACATCATCTGTCTGGGGAGAGTCAGGAGGTCCTCATACATGAGATAGTCATCTGGTCCTGCCAAAAATGATTAGGTTGTGTAACATTTCTCTACTTTATCTCCCAGAGAAAATCATGCAAAGACAGAACATACAAACCTGATGCTGATTTTTTTCTGGTCATTATAGGGGAACAGTAGCACTCACTAAGCGCACAAACTGCCTGGAACACAGCATTGTTAGGGATATATAAAAAGAAGGAGCAAATGGGTTGTTCTGCGCTGCCATGAAAGAATGGAGAATGCCAATCCAGTATTAAGTGGTTTATTCATCAACGCGTTTCAAAGCATACAGCTTTGTCATCAGGACAACCACAAACTGGTCATACAGCATCTTCATCAGGACAACCACAAACTGGTCATATAGCTTCTTCATCAGGACAACCACGAACTGGTCATACAGCTTCTTCATCAGGACAACCACGAACTGGTCATACAGCTTCTTCATCAGGACAACCACAAACTGGTCGTACAGCTTCTTCATCAGGACAACCACGAACTGGTCATACAGCTTCTTCTCAGGACAACCACAAACTGGTCATACAGCTTCTTCATCAGGACAACCACGAACTGGTCATACAGCTTCTTCATCAGGACAACCATGAACTGGTTGTTATAATGAAGACGCTGTATGCTTTGAAACGCGTTGACAAATAAACCACTTAATACTGGATTGGCATCCTCCATTCTTTCACGCTACCCAGATAAGACCTTATTTGCGCTTTTTCTCCTTCCAGCTTTCTTCCTTCTCACATCTTTGTTAGGAATATGTCATTCATACTACTTGTATTTAAATGGAAAGTTCACCTTTAAACATCTTCTGGCATGTCACAGAGACAAATGTAATTAGAAAGGATCTGTGCTCTGTAACACTCATCAATCATTCTGAGCCCAATGCCCCTTCATTTTCTGGATCTCCAATTTACTGCAATGGGAGATCTTTCTAATCAAGAAATAAAGGGAGCACTATGCTTGCAGTGTCAACGACATATCAGAAAATGGTTCACCTTCCCTTTAAAGAAATTAGTTTTAGTATCTTCATAATAATTGCTTGGCCCATACTGTATAGTAATATTCCCTACTTTCTTTCTTTCATCCAGATAGATCTATTTTTCCACCCGCCATACATACGGACATACACTGTGATACAATGGCGGACTTCTCTCTTTTGAAGGTGTTTGATGAATATTAAAGGACTGGACCATGAAAATGATATGAAGCCTCTTATTAGCTTATTGTAACATTTCACTTACAATAGCTAGTCAATATCCGTTGCCATCTCAATCTTTGGTGATGGACATCCTAACCTCAAGTTATTAAGTAAAAGAAAAAAGCCTGATAGAACATATATTGTAAACTTGTTATTATTGGAACATTTACCATTTAAAGGACCTGATGGGATTTAATAACTATGGGTAAAAGTCACCCTTCAATAAGTGCATTGTAAATCAGATCTGAGTGCTAATCTTGAGAACGATTGACGCAGAAAGTGTCAAGGTTAACATGTAGATATGATAAGTATGTCCTATCGACAAATTCGACATGTAATATTCATTGTAGGGATGACGAAAGGGCAACTCAACAACACTTGTCCATACTACCATTGCTCCCAAAATCACATACAGATCTGAACTTTTAATCAGAGGAAGTTAGAGCACTATGCAAAAAAAAAAAGACCTATTAACCCATAAAAAAATTGACATTTTGATTACCATGAACACCATCAGTCACCTGAACCGGAGTATTTCTGCAATTATGGCCAGATATAGTATTTCTAATACAATGGTGCTTGAAAGTGCAATACTTCTGTAAAGTGCTCATACCTCTCCAAAGCCACCTTTTCCCAGAACTCTAAATTCATAAAAGTATTTGTGAGTGATCGGTTGCTTCTCAAAGGCTTTCCACTGGAGGAATCGATCATAGAAGACGCTGTTCTGGTAGTCCTGGAAAGGGGCCTCCTTCAGGAAATTATTTACCTCCTCCTTGGCAAGCTGAATCAATGGTGGCTGATCACTGGCCTGTGCCTGCTGGACTTTTTTACAAAGATCCGCACTCATGAAAGGCAATTTACCCTCAGCGTCATCTTTGAACCTTTTGCTAACTAAGTTCTGTAATAATTTATCCTTGGCCAAGTCCTCCTCCAGTTCCCAGTCAGTAATTTCGTCCAGAAACGTTTGCGCCTCCAAATACTCAGGCACTGTGGCTAGATAGTCTCTGAATAGTTTCCGGCCAATTGGTTGGTCTACACAGATACTTTGAAAGTCCAGAGGGATAGAGTCTTTTACTTCATTGCGACTTGTGTCTTTAGAAGGTAGCGACAAACTTTTACGCCTCTTTTGCATTTCTTTCAAATCTCCCTCGCTGGATTTTCTAGCCTGCAAGTAGGCTGTGTTAGCGATCAGATTATCGAGGCCTCCCATGTCACACATGGCTGCTTCGGAGAGTTAGCTATACGCCACCCGCAGGGAAAGGGGTCACAGGACCAATGACTTCTCCTCTCTGCGCTCTTGTGGTCCCTTTCCTCTCTCCACAGGAAATGTGACAGAGGGTCCAGCTGACGGAGTTAGCATTAAATACCACTAAGGGATTTTCATTAAGACCCTTTGCTTGTACCATTTGTGGAAAGTGACTGGTAAGAGGTTTCTCTGCCGTAAGGAGCTTTCGGTATGCTATGTATAGCTGCTGATTACATACAGCAAGGAGTGTCACAATAGGCAGAGGGACATTAGCACATGGACGAGGAAAGAGGAAAGAAGTTGTGAAATGAAGCAGAAGAAATTACATAATCTTTTACACCTTATACACTCATCACTTCTTGTAATTTTTTCCATTACTTTTTTATATCTAATTACTACTGATGAGCGAGTATGTTCTGTTAACCCTTTCGGCGACCATGCTTGGGTGTTATGTTTCAGTCACTTCGTGCTCATGATTTGCAACTGTTTGACAGCTTTAATACATGTGAGGAATGCCTAAGAAACATGCATTCCTCACATGTATTAAAACTGTCTTTTGCCGGCTCCTCCTCCTCTCTCCTTCCCCTTACTGTCGGGGTTCCTCAAGGATCAGTCCTAGGCCCCCTTCTTTTCTCCTTATACACCGCTCCTATTGGACAAACAATCAGCAGATTCAGTTTTCAGTACCATCTCTATGCTGATGACACCCAATTATACACCTCAGCTCCGGACATCACCCCTGCATTACTACAAAAGACCAGTGATTGTCTTTCTGCTGTGTCTAACATTATGTCCTCCCTCTGCCTAAAACTGAATCTGTCAAAAACTGAACTACTCGTATTTCCTCCCTCCACTAACCTACCTGTGCCCGATATTGCCATTTCCGTTTGTGGCTCAACCATTACTCCCCAGCAACAAGCCCGCTGTCTTGGGGTCGTTTTTGATTCAGATCTTTACTTCACTCCTCACATCAAATCACTTGCTCATTCATGTCATCTACACCTCAAAAACATCTCAAGAATCAGGACATTTCTCACCTTTGACTCGGCAAAAACTCTTACCGTAGCTCTTGTTCATTCTCGTCTCGACTATTGCAACTCTCTACTAATCGGTCTCCCTCTTACTAAACTCTCCCCTCTCCAATTCGTCCTTAACGCAGCAGCATATTCCTCGCCAAACGCTACACCGATGCCTCTTCCCTGTGCCAGTCATTGCATTGGTTACCCATCCAGTATAGAGTTCAATTTAAACTTATCACGCTTACCCACAGTGCGCTCCATGCTTCAGTACCCCCTTACATCTCCTCCCTTGTCTCAGTCTACAACCCTACACGTGCTCTCCGTTTTGCCAATGACTTAAAACTAAAATCCTCCATAATCCGAACTTCCCACTCCCGTCTCCAAGATTTCTCGCGTGCTGCGCCAATTCTTCGGAATGCACTACCTAGGACAGTTCGATTAATTCCCAATACCCACAGTTTCAAGCGGACGCTAAAAACCCATTTCTTTAGACTGGCGTATCGCCTAAACACACTATCTGTCCGTCCCAGTTTTCCCCCATATTAAAATTTTCTTCAATTTCAGGTTCATACCATCCATGTACTTAATAGCCTCTGTCAGGACTGTACACATACTGGCTGACGACCAGTCCATGTATTATTATTTATCCTATTCAGTATATCAAGGCTGCATTATACAATATATGTACATTCTACCTTTTGTGTCTCCCCCATTTCCTCATAGACTGTAAGCTTGCCAGCAGGGCCCTCACTCCTTTTGATATGAGATATGCTTATCCTGTATTGTCTGTATAAGTCCCCCCTAAAATTGTAAAGTGCTGCGGAATATGTTGGTGCTATAAAAATAAAAAATATTATTATTATAAGCTGTCAAACAGTCGCAAATCATGAGCACAGAGTGACTGAAACATAACACCCGAGCACGCTGAAGATACTCGGAAAACCCCGAGCATGCTCATAAATCTCGAGTAACGAGCATGCTCGCTCATCACTACGAATTACATAATTGGATCAAAATTATAAAAGCAGTAGGAGGAATGACAGATTTTTTTCATATTTATAGCAACAAAGCAAAATTAGAGAAAGCAGAAAATCCAAGATCGTTCCTTAATTTTAGATGATTTGCGAATTAAACACAGACCATAAAATGTCTAATAACTTTTTCATATAGAAACAAACTTAAAGGGGTTGTCCCACAAACAAGGTATATTTTAATTAATAGGTCTTAAAATTAAATATTGGAATAATATAATATGTTATATAAGAGCAGTAAAAAGCATACAGCCCAATGGCCTAATTTAAATATGTAATATTAAATATGTAATAACAAAGGACAAAAATGTTATGATCTGCAACATGTACTAAGGAAAGATAGGGGAAATCTGTCCCTACAGTAAGACTAAGCTGAATCCCTACGATGTAGCGGGCTGCCTGTTCCTAGCGAACAGACCCGCCTTAGTCCTCTGCTAGTCTGAACGAAGACCTATAGCATTAAGGAAGGGGTCCCTAAAAGAACTAAAGACTGGGACAAAAATGGGACACCTCCTAAACAGAGAGGTTGTTGCAGAACACAAAAAGACAAACTGACAAAAAGGTACTAGAGGTCCCAGAAGAACCAAGCGAACTGACAGAGAAAGGCACCGAAGCACCAGGCTAGAGAAACAGTCAAACACTGAAGTCCAGCACAGCCAGAAGGGCGGAGCTGGAATATAAAGGCAGATGGTCATGTGACCGCAAAACACAAGATGGAAAACACAAACAGGAGGGTTCTAACAGTACCCCCTCTTTTATGAGGATCCTCCGGATCCTCCAGGCCCAGGCCTATCCGGAAACCTCTTGTGGAAAGCTTTAATAAGCCTAGGAGCAAAGACATCATCCATCCTTACCCAGGAGTTGTCTTAGGGACCGAAACCCTTCCAGGAGACAAGATACTGTAATCTCCCTCTATGCCATCTAGAATTCAAGATACGAGAAATTTCATATTCGCTGTCTTCCACCACAGGAGGAACTGTGACAGCGGCGTCCCTATCAGATACATCAGCCTTTTTCAACAAGGAAACATGAAACACAGGATTAATCTTCCAGGAAGTAGGAACATCCAACCTAACCGCAGACGGGTTAACGACCTGAAGCACGTTAAATGGACCCACAAACTTAGAACCCAGTTTTTTAGAGGGAATCCTCAACCACAGGTTCTCTCCAAACCACCGGAAAAATTCTCCTCCTCCGGCACCGCCGACCCCAATTTGGAGAACGAACCAAAAGATGGATGTCTCCCAGTACAACAAAAAAAAGGAGAACATCCAGCAGAGGAGGATGTATGATTGTTAAGAGCAAATTCTACGAGAGGCAGAAACTCAGACCACACCTCTTGATTGTCCCCCACAAAACAATGCAAAAACTGTTCAACATCCTGGTTCTTTCTTTCAGTCTGTCTATTAGACTCAGGATGATAACCAGACGAAAATGACAAATGGACTCCCAACCTGTCACAAAAAGCACGCCAAAAATGAGCCACAAACTGAGGTCCTCTATCAGAAACAATATCCGTGGGAACGCCATAGAGCTTGACAATCTCCTTAACAAACGCCTTAGCGAGTGTCTTGGCGCAGGGCAACTTAATGAATGGAACCAAATGACACATCTTACTAAAATGGTCCACGACCACCCAGATGACAGTAAAACCCTCGGACACAGGAAGATCAGTAATAAAATCCATTGTGAGATGCGTCCAAGGCGCACTAGGAACCTCCAGAGGGCAAAGCAACCCGCAGCAGGAGTATGTGAAGCCTTTGACCTGGCACACAGAGTACATTGACGCACCCACTTGATGACTTCCTTCTGCCATCCAGGCCACCAAAAACTGCGACTGATAAGTCTCTTAGTCTCCGAAATTCCTGGATGACCTGCCAACCGAGACTCATGACACTCCACAAACAAATCTCTCCTAAATGCTCTATGCACGAACAACCTCCCATGGGGAGTGTTAGATGGAGCATCATCTTGAGCTTTCAGAATCCCATTCTCCAAAACGGAGTCCAATGCCGCCACCACAACTCCTTTCTGTAAAATGCTCTCCTCCTCCTCGGCACCGACCGTAGGAGAGAAGCTGCGAGATAAAGCATCGGCTTTAACATTCTTAGTACCAGGGATATAGGTAACAGAAAAATGAAAGCGATAAAAAATAAGTGCCCACCTAGCTTGACGGGCATTCAAGCGCTTGGCAGCATCCAGATAGATCAAATTCTTATGATCTGTGAACACCTGAATAGGAAATCTAGTGCCTTCCAAAAAATGACACCAATGTTCAAAAGCGAGTTTAATAGCCAGCAACTCCCAATTTCCAACATCATAATTCAGTTCGGTTTCCGAAAAATTTTTCGAAAAGAAGGCACAAGGATGTACTCCATCCTTGTTCTCCTGAGACAAAACTGCTCCGACCCCCACCGATGAAGCATCGACCTCGACCAAAAAAGGCTTGGTCTCATCAGGCTGCATAAGGATAGGAGCAGAACTGAACCTCTCTTTGAGATACTCAAACGCTTCAATGACCTCAGTAGTCCACTGGGCCGTATTCGCACCTTTCCTGGTAAGATCGGTCAGCGGCTTAACAATTATAGAAAAATTCTTAATGAATTTCCTGTAATAATTGGCAAAATCCAAAAATCTCTGTATAGATTTCAAACCAATAAGCCTAAGCCATTCCTGCACAGCCTGAACCTTCACCGGGTCCATCTCAAAGCCCTCGCTGGAGACAATGTAGCCCAAAAAACTGATTTTCTGCACAGCAAACTCACATTTCTCCAGCTTAGCAAAGAGTGAATTATCACTCAATAACTGCAAAACTTCAAGTACACTCTGCCAATGGGACTCTATAAATCAAAATGTCATCCAAATACACAACCACATTCTTACCAATCAAAGGTCTCAGAATGTCATTAATAAGGTTCTGAAAAAATGCAGGTGCATTGGTAAGATCAAAAGGCATCACCAGATTTTCAAAATTTTAGAGAACCACTTGGCCCCCACCAACTGGTTAAACAAATCAGGAATTAACAGCAATGGGTAGGAATTGCGTATGGTAATCTTATTCATTTCATGAAAATCCAGACATGGACGTAAACCCCCGTCCTTTTTTTTAACAAAGAAAAATCCAACTGCCACAGGCGACTTAGAAGGTCTAATGTTACCAACAGCCAAGAAAGTCTGTATGTACTCCTCCAAGGCCTTTCTTTCAGGAATAGTCAGATTAAACAAGCGACTCTTGGGAAGAGTAGCTCCAGTAACAAACTCAATAGCGCAATCATAATCCCTATGAGAAGGTAAAACTTGCGACTCCTCCTCTGAAAAAAACCTCCAAAAATCTTGAATAGGTACAGGTAATTCCCTTTTTTCCACAGCCGCAATGCGACCATTACAAGATTGATCATAGCACTTCGGACTCCAAGACTTAATCACATTAGTAGACCAGTCCAGTAAAGGATTGTGCAGTTTTAACCAAGGCAAACCTAATAGTGAGGGGAAATGCAGCAACCTTGTGAGTAATACATTTCAAGGGAGTGTTATCAGTTGCAATCACAGAAATAGGTGATGACAAAGGTTTGGATTTCAATTTAAGGTTTTCCAAAAACCTTTTATCAATCACATTAAGTGTTGAACCACAATCCACAAATGCCTGAAATTCAATCAAATTTTCCTGCAAAGTAGTACTCCCTGAAAGAAATACTCCTGCAGAGCGTAAACAAGCTATACGGGCGTACCTGACCTTTTTTTTTTTCTTTACTTAAACGAAGCTCAAAATACTTAATCAAATGGTCAGCTTTACCACAATAAAGACACAATTCCTCGGCGAACCTCCGGTCTCTTTCCTGAGAGGAGAGCGACTTCGCCCCCACCTCCATCGGTTCTCCGCCGTCAGAGCAGATTTTCTGGGGACTAGGACCTGACATTACAGAAGTCTTTACCTCATTCACCCTGTACCTCAGTCTCCTGTCCACACGAACAGCTAACTGCATGGCATCCTGCAGAGTCTCAGGTGCGGGGAATGCAATTAGCAAATCCTTAACCCTTTCACTCAGACCAGCAAGAAATAAACATTTCAGCGCAGGATCATTCCATAAGACTTCAGAAGCCCATCTCCTGAAGTGTGTGCAATAATTTTCAACATCACCTGACCCCTGATTCAAACGCCTGAGTTCTGCCTCAGCAGATGAGATTCTATCAGGATCGTTCAATAATAGCCCCATAGCAGAAAAAAAAAATTCTACAGACCTTAAACACGGATCATTAGGTTGGAGAGAAAAGGCCCACCCCTGTGGTTCATTGCGCAAAAGTCACATAATAAAACCAATGCGCTGTGATTCATTCCCAGAGGACCTTGGTCTCAAACGAAAATATAACAAACAAGCATTTTTAACGGAAAAAAACATCAGGCAGTCCTACCTTGGCTTCAACAAAATGCGCTCCAGAACAGCTACTCACGTGTTGCTGAAGCTCGGCCACCTCCAGAGACAATCCCTGCAGGTGTTGAGCCAAATCCTGGACGGAAACCATACTGATCCCCGAATTTCTTTCCTTTTAGTTTTTTGGGCTGGACTTACTGTTATGATCTGCAACATGAACTAAGGAAAGAAAGGGGAAAGCTGTCCCTACAGTAAGACTAAGCTGAATCCCTACGATGTAGCGGGCTGCCTGTTCCTAGCGAACAGACCCGCCTTAGTCCTCGGCTAGTCTGAACGAAGACCTATAGCATAAGGGGAGGGGTCCCTAAGGCTGCGTGCCCACTATGCGTTTTTCAAGCGTTTTTGCCGCGGAATTTCCGCAGCGAAAACGCTTAAAAGACGCTTGGTAATACGTGCCCCATGGTCCCCAATGATAATCCGCATGTGCTGTGCACATGCTGCGGAAATTTCCACTGCGGATTATAATTGCGGAAAAATACACAGCATGTCCATTAATTTTGCGGACATGCAGCGTAATTGCCGCCATTGACTTGCATTGAAATGCTTCATATCCGCATCACTACATGTGCACACGTGGATATTAAACGATTCAATGTGCGGATGGTACCCAGGCCTGGAGAAGAGGAGACTCTCATCCAGACCTGGGTACCATAGAAACTGTAAAAAAAAGAATTTAAAATAAAAAATAAAGATTATACTTACCTTCTGATGGCTCCCGGCCTCCTCAACGATGCGTGCGGTGTGTTTGGCGGCGCGCGGTGGTGTGAGGACCTGACATGATGTCATTGAGTCATGTGACAGGTCACGCGACCGCTGACGTCATGTCAGGTCCTTCACACCACCGCGAGACACCGGGGAGACCGAACGGAGCAGAGAAGGAGACCGGAAGGTAAGAATAATCTTTATTTTTTACCATTCTTATTCTTTTTTTTTAACTATTACTTGGTCACACTATATAAATCCATGCCGGTTGCATGGATTTATATAGTGTGACCAAGTTGTCAAGCACTTTTCCACATGATGCTAAAATCGCTTGGAAAAGCGCTTAATAACCCGCATGCAGAAATGCATGCAAAAATGCTTCACAAACGCTTCTACCTGGCGGCAAAAACGCATGTAAAATCCGCATGCGTTTTTCCTGCCAGGGAGAAGCGTAAAAAATATGCAGCATTTCTGCATCGTGGGCACATAGCCTAAAAGAACTAAGGACTGGGACAAAAATGGGACACCTCCTAAACAGAGAAGTTGTTGCAGAACACAAAAAGACAAACTGACTAGAGGTCCCAGACGGACCAAGCGAACTGACAGAGAAAGGCACCGAAGCACCAGGCTAGAGAAACAGTCAAACACTGAAGTCCAGCACAGCCAGAAGGGTGGAGCTGGAATATAAAGGCAGATGGTCACATGACCGCAAAACACAAGAAGGAAAAAACAAACAGGAGGGTTCTAACAAAAAAGCCTTGAATAATACAGATAATAAAGTATGATGCCAACAAAAGTGCCCCCCAAACACAGTACGATTCCTCCACAGTGAATTCCTGCACAGTAGCCTCCACACGCACAGTATGATGACCCTACTGTAACCCCCCTACCTCAATCCCCCTGACAAAGAATGGTGACCCCATCACAGTATGATTCTCCAACTGTAATCTTTACACAGCCCTCCACACAGTATGATGGCCACAAAAAGTGCTCCATACAGTAAAATGGGCTCCACATAGTCCTCCATACAGTATAATGGGCCCCACACAATCCTCCATACAGTATAATGAGGCCGTGCATTGCCTTCCATTCAGTATAATGGCCCCACATAGTCCTCCATACAATATAATGGCCACAAAAAGTGCTCCATACAATATAATGGCCCCACATAGTGCTCCATACAGTATAATGACCCACATAATACTCCATACAGTATAATAGGCCCCATATAGTTCTCCATACAGTATAATGACCCCACATGGTGCTCCATACAGTATAATGGGCCCACATAGTGCTCCATACAGTATAATGGGCCCCACATAATCCTCCATACAGTATAATGGCCACAAAATGTGCTCCATACAATATAAAGGCCCCACATAGTGCTCCATATAGTATAATGACCCACATAATACTCCATACAGTATACTGCCAACATGGTGCTCCATACGGTATAATATGCCCCACATTAAAAAAATAAATACTCACCTCTGCCTGTTCCCCCGCTGCTCGGTCTCTTCATGGTGTCTTTAGATCCTATGTACAATTGTAAAAAAACAAAAAAGTATATATATGTTTTTATTTTTGCAGCTATTGTTTTAGGGTTTCCATTATACAGTACAAATGACCTGGCAATATGATTCTCTAGGTCAGAATGATTACAGCGATACCGAATTTGAATAACTTTTTACATTTTAGTTAAAGCACCACTCCAGTGTTTTTTTCATCTAAGGACCCTCCCCCTACTCTCATACTTTCCCGCCGCCGTCTTCATCAGCTATCTGCGCCGTTCCGCACGGTCTTCAGCAGGTTGTCACCTGATGGACTGCTCCGGTGTTTGCTGGATGGGCCGGAGGTCACTTTTCAATTCCAGACTATGAGAGACTCGTTCTGGCTCTCATAGACTTACACTTAGACCTTGTGACAGTTACCTCTGACTTCCGGTCAGTCTGAAGTTGTGATTGCAATATGGCGCTGCAGGACCTAAGCGGCGCAGATAAAAGATGAAGACGGTGGCAGGTAAGTATAAGACTAGGGGACGGGACCATAGATTTGTAGCACCACTCCAGTGCTGAAATAAAAAAAACCCGCTGGAGTGGTGCTTTAAATAAGTTCAGAATTTTGAAAAAAAACTACAACATTCTAGAGACCCATATTTTTTTTTTCTGTCGATGGAGCTGTGTGAGGGCTTTTTTTGCGATCTGATATTTAGTTTTTTTATTTCTGCAATTCTTAAGAAAATGCAGTGACTGAAATCCTAAATTATGGTCCTTTGATATTTTGGTTTTCTTTTCCACCTCTTCGGTTGAAATAATTTTATATTTTGAAATACTAAAATACATTATTTTCTAGTCCCTTTAGTGGTTTCGAACCAATGCTCATTTGATCGCCTAGACTAGATGCTGCAATACAAAATTAAATTAACAAACAGCAGTGATCAGAGCTAGCTATAGTTACTGTGTAACACAGCCGGCATCTGTCCTCATGAAGGAGCTCAGCTCTTGAGCCCGTTCCATATGTGCACCTTGTCACACACAGGGTGCACAAAGTCTCAAACCTATTCAATATTTGGCGCCATTTAAAATGCAGTTTCGCATCAGTATTTCTCATTCCTTTTTTTTAACCCCTTCATGCCACAGTCTGTTTTCACCTTCCTGATCAGGCCAAATTTTACAATTCTGACCAGTCAGCAGGTAATAACTCTGGAATGTTTCAACACATCCCAGTGATTCTGAGACTGTTTTATCGTGACACATTGTACTTCATGATAATAGTGAATTTAGGTTGATGTGATTAGCGGATTTTTATGAAAATATAGAAAATTTGACAAAAATGTCGAAGAATTCGCAATTTTTGTACTATGAATTTTTTATGCCCTCAAAAACAAAGTCATAGCGCACAAAATAATTAATAAATAACATTTACCACATCTACTTCATGTCAGCCCCATTTTTGAAACATATTTTTTTTCTATTACAAAGTTAGGTAAAAAGAGAAAGTTAGGGAAATTAGGGAAATAGGTAATAAAGGCCCCATCATTTATTACACAATTTCTCCTGAATGTGGCAATACCCCATATGTGGCTGTACAATACTGTTTGGCCAGCACAGCAGGGCTCGGGAGGGAAGGAGTACTATTTGACTTTTGTGACAGATTTTTCTAGAATAGTCTACAGACTCCATTTGCAGAGCCTCTAAGTGCCAGGACAGCAGAAACACCCTCAAGTGACCCCTTTTTGGAATTTACACCCCTCTGGGAATTCAGCTTTGGGTGTAGTGACGATTTTGACTTTATGGGTGTTTTCCAGACACGAACATGCAGTGGAAGTTGCAGATTGAAAATGCAAATATGGTATTGTAGTGCCCCGTACATTGTAATGCCCAGTACATTGTGCCCAGCTTGTACTTCTGGAGTAACGTACCTGTAAATTAGGTGGCCACCCTCATTACATTATTGCAAACATGTGGACACTAACTGGGGTTTAGGCACATTGTGGGCTCAGAGGGGAGGGGAGCATTTGGAAGCGCAGATATCATAGGATTTTCTTCTGGTGGGAGCCATGTTGCTTTTCCAGAGCCTTTGTGTTACCAGTAACGTAGACAACCCCTATATTTCTGTTAACAGATGACGAACCTGGGTGGGGGCTTGTTTTTGTGGGTTGAGTTGCAGCTTTTATTGATGGCATTTTGGGGTACATAATACTTTGGATGAGTTCTCATTTATCCTCTGCTGTATGTTGAGCACTTACATTGAGGTTTCCATCTAAATCTCTGAAGTACATGATTCAGATTAAACCCCTGACGGATCAATTCATTACTCTGGACTCCGTCTGGCCTCTGTTCAGCGGTGTCCGTCTTTTCAGAGGTGCACAAAACTGTGACCGACTGCGCTTTTGTGCATGCCTAAAAATACAGCCACCCCCTGATCATAGGCCAGAAGGAGTCCAAAATGACTCCCGTCTGCCTCATTATCGAGAATTATAGGGATTTTGTGTGAATAACGTACAGTACAGACCAAAAGTTTGGACACACTTTCTCATTTAAAGATTTTTCTGGATTTTCATGACTATGAAAATTGTACATTCACACTGAAGGCATCAAAACTATGAATTGACATGTGGAATTATATACTTAACAAAAAAGTGTGAAACAACAGAAAATATGTCTTATATTCTAGGTTCTTCAAAGTAGCCACCTTTTGCTTTGATGACTGCTTTGCACACTCTTGGCACTCTCTTGATGAGCTTCAAGAGGTAGTCACCGGAAATGGTCTTCCAACAATCTTGAAGGAGTTCCCAGAGATGCTTAGCACTTGTTGGCCCTTTTGCCTTCACTCTGCGGTCCAGCTCACCCTAAACCATCTCGATTGGCTTCAGGTCTGGTGACTGTGGAGGCCAGGTCATCTGGCATAGCACCCCATCACTCTCTATCTTGGTCAAATAGCCCTTACACAGTCTGGAAGTGTGTTTGGGGTCATTGTCCTGTTGAAAAACAAATGATGGTCCAACTAAACGCAAACCGGATGGAATAGCATGCCGCTGCAAGATGCTGTGGTAGCCATGCTGGTTCAGTATGCCTTCAATTTTGAATAAATCCCCAACAGTGTCACCAGCAAAGCACCCCCACACCATCACACCTCCTCTTCTATGCTTCACGGTGGGAACCAGGCATGTAGAGTCCATCCGTTCACCTTTTCTGCATCGCACAAAGACACGGTGGTTGTAACCAAAGATATCAAATTTGGACTCATCAGACCAAAGCACAGATTTCCACTGGTCTAATGTCCATTCCTTGTGTTCTTTAGCCCAAACGAGTCTCTTCTGCTTGTTGCCTGTCCTTAGCAGTGGATTCCTAGCAGCTATTTTACCATGAATTCCTGCCGCACAAAGTCTCCTCTTAACAATTGTTGTAGAGATGTGTCTGCTGCTAGAACTCTGTGTAGCATTGACCTGGTCTCTAATCTGAGCTGCTGTTAACCTGAGATTTCTGAGGTTGGTGACTCGGATAAACTTATCCTCAGAAGCAGAGGTGACTCTTGGTCTTCCTTTCCTGGGGCGGTCCTCATGTGAGCCAGTTTCTTTGTAGCGCTTGATGGTTTTTGCAACTGCACTTTGGGACACTTTCAAAGTTTTCCCAATTTTTCTCACTGACTGACCTTCATTTCTTAAAGTAATGATGGCCACTCGTTTTTCTTTACTTAGCTGCTTTTTTCTTGCCATAATACAAATTCTAACAGTCTATTCAGTAGGACTATCAGCTGTGTATCCACCAGACTTCTGCACAACACAACTGATGGTCCCAATCCCATTTATAAGGCAAGAAATCCCACTTATTAAACCTGACAGGGCACACCTGTGAAGTGAAAACCATTTCCGGTGACTACCTCTTGAAGCTCATCAAGAGAATGCCAAGAGTGTGCAAAGCAGTCATCAAAGCAAAGGTGGCTACTTTGAAGAACCTAGAATATAAGACATATTTTCAGTTGTTTCACACTTTTTTGCTCCCCTTCTTCCCAGAGCCATAACTTTTTTATTTTTTGGTCAATATGGCCATGTGAGGGCTTAATTTTTGCAGGACAAGTTGTACTTTTGAAGGACATCATTGGTTTTACCATATCGTTTACTAGAAAACGGGGCAAAAAAATTCCAAGTGTGATGAAATTGCAAAAAAAGTGCAATTCCAGTTGTTTTTTGGTGCGTTTTTCTTTACAATGTTCACTAAATGCTAAACCTGACCTGCTATTATGATTCCCCAAGTCATTACGAGTTCTTGGATACAAAACATGTATAGGTTCATTTTTATTTAACTGGTGAAAAAAAATTCTAAAATTCTAAAATTCTGAGCTGACGTTTTTATTGACACCACTTTGGGGTAGATACAATATTTTGATTGCCCGTTATTGCATTTTATTGCAATATTGCAGCGACCAAAAAAACTTAATTCTGACGTTTTGATTATTTTTCTCATTACGCCATTTACCAATCGGATTAATCCTTTTTATATATTAATAGATCAGGCGATTCTGAACATGGCGATACCAAATATGTATATATTTGATTTTTTTTTGTTTTATTTTGAATGGTGCGAAAGGGGGGTGATTTAAACTTTTATATATTTTTTTAAATTTTGAAAAACATTTCTTTTTTTTTTACTTTACACTTGTTTCAATAGTCTGCGATTATCAGATCGCCTGTGTGTAGCAGAAATGCTCACTGGCTATGAGTGCCGACCGCTGGGCGGCGCTCATAGCCTCTCGGCAATGACAACCGCAGGGGTCTCCTGCAGACCTCGGGTTGTCATGCCAACCCACCAGTGATCCGCAGTCATATGTCACAGGCGCGAGACTAGTGACGTCCTTCCGGCGCGGCCATGTTAACCCCATTTTGACGTGGGGCGTAATAATACGTACCTGCGCCCTGGGCCTTATTGACCAGGTACGTATTATTACGCTCCGGCGATCGCCGCTGGGTGTCACCCGGTACTATGTGCCGGGAGCGGTCCCGCACCGCTCCCGGCACATTAACCCCGATATGCTGCGATCAGAGTTATAGCTCTTAATTTATTTTGCATCGCTTTATTCTATTTTTTTCTATAATATAGTTTTTACTGTGTAAAAGCGCCAAAACATAAAAAAAACGCTATAAATGTGGTACCACTGTAAACATACTGACCCGAAGAATAATGCTGCCTTATCAATTTTACCACACGTGAAACGGCATAAAAAAAAAATAATTCCCGAATTGTTGGTTTTTGTTTATTCTGTCTCCCAAAAATCAGAATAGAAAGCAATCAAAAAATGTCAAAAATGTCATGTGCCCGAAAATGGTACCAATAAAAACGTCAACTGGTCCTGCAAAAAACAAGCCGTCACATGATTCTGTTGGCTGAAATATAGAAAAATGATTGCAAAAACTAGTCTTTGCAACAAAAAAAAAGTATCTTTTAGTGTGTGACAGCTGCCAAACATAAAAACCTGATATGAATCTGGTATCGCTGTAATCGCACTGATCCGAAGAATAAAGTCGTCTAATCACTTAAACCACACAAGGAACGGCGTAAAAAATAAACTGTAGGGTTGGGGTCGGGATAGGGTTGTGTTGGGGTTGGGATTTTTTCAAAAGTAAAAAAAAAAAAAAAAAAAGACGATATGGTGACTAGAGTAGAGCGCAAGTGCTCGTTACTTGAGTTTGCATCAGGTACTCAGGTATGCACTGAGGATCGTGGGTGCTCGAGTGACATGCTCAAGTCCCCGCCCTGCATGTGTTGCGGCTGTTATACAGACCAAAAAAAACTTGCGGGGATTACCTGCCATGCACGAGCGATCCCCGCATTTTTTTTTTTTGGATGTCTAACAACTGTGAAACATGCGGGGTGGGGACTCGAGCATGTCACTCGAGCACCAGCGATACTTGGTGCATACCCAAGTACCCGATGCAAACTCAAGAAGCGAGCACTTGTGCTCAAGACTAATGACAACTTATTCAATATGGTGACGTAATGTTATCAAATTCTGTGTGATACCTCTGGGTTCAAAATGTTCACTATACCACTAGATAAAATCCTTGAGGGGGCTAGTTTCCAAAATGGGGTCACTGGGGTGGATTTCCACTGCTTAGGCACATCAGGGGCTCTCCAAACGCGACATGGCGTCCGCTCTGGATTCCAGCCAATTTTGCGTTCAAAAAGTCACAGAGTGCTCCTTCCCTTGTGAACCCTGCCGTGCGCCCAAACAGTGTATTTTCCCCACATATGGGGTATCAGCGTACTCAGGAGATATTGTACAACAATTTTTGGGATCTATTTTCTCCTCTTACTCTTGCGAAAATAAAAAATTTGGGGCTAAAACACTTTTGCGGAAAAAGTTTTATTTTCACGACTCTACGTTATAAACTACTGTGAAGCACCTGGGGGTTCACGGTGCTCAACACACATCTAGAGAAGTTCCTTGAGGGGTCTAGTTTCCATAATGGGGTCATTTGTGGGGGGTTTCCACTGTTTAGGTACATCAGGGGCTCTCCAAATGCAACATGGCGTCCGCTAATTATTCAAGCAAATTTTAAATGTAAAAAGTCAAATGGCGCTCCTTCCCATCCGAACCTTGCCGTGTGCCCAAACAGTGGTTTTCCCCCCACATATTGAGTATCAGCGTGCTCAGGAGAAATTGCACAACAAATTTTGTGGCCCATGTTTTCCTGTTACCCTTGCGAAAATAAAAAAAAATTTGGGTCTAAAGTAACATTTTTGTGAGAAAAATGTTAAATGTTAGTTGTTTTCTTCCACATTCCAAAAATTCCTATGAAGCACGTGAAGGGTTAATAAACTTCTTGAATATTGTTCTGAGCACCTTGAGGGGTGCAGTTTTTAGAATGGTGTCACTTTTGGGCATTTTCTGTCACAAATTTTCAAACTTTGAATTTTCATGCCCTTAAATCAGAGAGATATGTCACACAAAATAGTTGACAAATAACATTTCCCACATGTCTACTTTACATCAGCACAATTTTGGAACCATTTTTTTTTTAGTTAGGGAGCTATAAGGGTTAAAAGTTGACCAGCGATTTCTCATTTTTCCGACAAAATTTTCAAAACCATTTTTTTTAAGGACCACATCACATCTGAAGTCACTTTGAGGGGTCTTTATGAAAGAAAATACTCAAAAGTGACACCATTCTAAAAACTGCTGCTGCCTAGCTGTGCCCGCTACTAAAGGAAATGAATACTCCCTGCTCCCCACGCCCATGGGCGTGGAGAGCAATGAATATTCATTTCTCTTAAAAGCCGGCACAAGCGCGGCTCCTGCTGCCGCTCTGCGGTCAGTGTGTCCGCTATTAAAGCTCATGAATATTCGCTACAACCCACTCCCATGGGTTGTAGTTAATATCCATGGTCTTTAATAGCAGGCACACTGACCGCAGAGAGGCAGTAGGAGCCGCGCTGCGGTACAGTGTGCCGGCTATTGAACAGACTGAATGGTCACTGCTCCCCACGCACAGAGTCCCAGCGTGGGGAGCAGTGACTATTCCAGCACAGCGTCTCACACTATGTGAGGGCGCATGGCAGGGACGCCATGCGCCGCTCACACAGTGAGTGTGTCAGCAGCAGAGTGGGACAGCGCTGGAGGAGAGAGGAGGTGAGTATGATTGTTCATTTTTTTTTGTAGGCAGCGTGATGGGGGCTCAGAAGGTGCCATACGTACCATGATGAGGGCTCAGAGGGGTGCCATGCGTACCAGGATGGGGGCTCAGAGGGTGCCATGCGTACCAGGATGGGGGCTCAGAGGGTGCCATGCATACCAGGATGGGGGCTCAGAGGGGTGCCATGAATAGCAGGATGGGGGATAAAGTGGTGCCATGCATACCAGGATGGGGAATAAAGGGGTGCCATGCATACCAAGATGTGGTATAAAGGGGTGCCATGCATACCGGGATGGGATGGGATGGGGGCCACTTATACTAGGAAGGAGGATATTAACAGAATTGGAGGACATTACCCCAATACCAGTGTCAGCAGCAGACCCCCTCGCCCATAACAGGGCATCATGACCACATTTTTTGCTTAAATTTTTTTTCCTATTTTCCTCCTTTAACCACTTCGCACCAGAACTTGTTTTTGCCTTCGTGACCGGGCCAATTTTTTCAATTCTGACCACTGTCACTTTATGAAGTAATTACTCTGGAACGCTTCAACGGATCCCCCCGATTCTGAGATTGTTTTTTCGTGACATATTGTACTTCATGATAGTGGTAAAATTTCTTCGATATCACTTGCGTTTATTTGTGAAAAAATCGGAAATCTGGCGAAAATTTTTAACGTTTTGCAATTTTCAAACTTTGAATTTTCATGCCCTTAAATCAGAGAGATATGTCACACAAAATAGTTAATAAATAACATTTCCCACATGTCTACTTTACATCAGCACAATTTTGGAACCAAAATTTTTTTTTGTTAGGGAGCTATAAGAGTTAAAAGTTGACCAGCGATTTCTCATTTTTCCAACAAAATTTACAAAAACATTTTTTTAGGGACCACATCATATTTGAAGTCACTTTGAGGGGTCTTAATGACAGAAAATACCCAAAAGTGACACCATTCTAAAAACGGCACTCCTCAAGGTGCTCAAAACCACATTCAAGAACTTTATTAACCCTTCAGGTGCTTCACAGGAATTTTTGGAATGTGGAAGAAAAAAATTAACATTTAACTTTTTTCACAAAAATGTTACTTTAGACCCAATTTTTTTTATTTTCGCAGGGGTAACAGGAAAAAATGGACCCCAAAATTTTTTGTGCAATTTCTCTTGAGCACGCTGATACCCCATATGTGAGGGAAAACCACTGTTTGGGCGCACTGCAGGGTTCGGAAGGGAAGGAGCGCCATTAGACTTTTTGAATGTAAAATTTGAATAATTAGCAGTCGCCATGTTGCGTTTGGAGAGCTCCTGATGTTCCTAAACAGTGGAAACCCCCCACAAGTGACACCATTTTGGAAACTAGACCCCTTAGGGAACTTATCTAGATGTGTGGTGAGCACCTTGAACCCCAAGGTGCTTCACAGAAGTTTATAATATTGAGCTGTAAAAATACAATTTTCACATTTTTCCCACAAAAACGTTTTTCATCCCTTAATTTTGCATTATCATAAGGGTAATAGGATAAATTGCACCATGAAATTTGTTGTGCAATTTCTCCTGAACACGCTGATACCCCATATGTGGAGGCAAATTACTGTTTGGGCGCATGGCAAGGTTTGAAAGGGAAGGAGCGCCATTTGACTTTTTGAATGTAAAATTTGTTTGAAAAATTAGCAGATGCCATGTCGCATTTGGGGAGCCCCTAATGTGCCTAAACAGTGGAAACCCCCCACAAGTGCCACCATTTTGGAAACTAGACCCCTTAGGGAACTTATCTAGATGTGTGATGAGCACCTTGCACCCCCAGCTGCTTCACAGAAGTTTATAATATTGAGCCATAAAAATAAAATTTTCACATTTTTCCCACAAAAAATGTTTTTCATTCCCTAATTTTGCATTATCATAAGGGTAACAGGAGAAATTGCACCATGAAATTTGTTGTGCAATTTCTCCTGAGTACGCCGATACCCCATATGTGGGGGAAAACCACTGCTTTGGTGTACGGCAGGGTTCGGAAGAGAAAGGAGCGCTATGTTGGCTGGGATAGGTTGCAGACACCATGTCACATTTGAAGAGTCGCTGACATGCCGAAACAGCAGAAACCCCCACAAGTGACCCCATTTTGTAAACTACATCTCACAAGGAATTCATCTAGGGAAGTAGTGAGTATTTTTTTATTTATATCATTGGGCAGTGAAAAAAGCATAATTATATTTTTACCACAAAAAAATGTTTTACCCTCAGATTTTACATTTTCACACAGGGCAATGGGTAAAAATGGTGCCGAAATGTGTCACACAATTTCTTCTAAAAGTGGCAATACCCCATATGTGGCTGTATCGTACCGCTCAGCCATACGGCGAGATCTGGGAGGGACGGAGCGCTATTTGACAATTGGAAAACAAATTATTGTAGAATAGGCATTTGGATTTGGGAGCACAAAATTTTCTGAATTTCTTTTGGGGGGCAAGGGCCATTTCGCTTTTCCAGAGCCTTTCTGCTACCAGTAACTTGGAAGTCCCTTATATTTTTAACAGATGACGGACCTGAGTGGGGACTAGCTTTTTTTGAGGACTGAGTTGAAGCTTTTATTGGGAACATTTTACGTAACATTTATCCGGCGCTCTAGGCTGAGCACTTACATCGGGGTTTCCATCTAAATTTCCAAGTGATGTAATTCAGATGAAACCCCTGCGGGATCCATTCACTGTAATGAGGCAACAGAGTTACTCTGGACTCCGTCTGGCCTCTGTTTAGCGGTGTCCTTTTTTTCAGAAGTGCACAAAACTGTGGCCAACCGCACTTTTATGCACGCCTAAAACAAATGACACCGTGGGATCACAGGCCAGACGGCATCCACAGTGGCCTATATCTGCCTCATTACAGGGAATCTTCCGTCATGGGTTCCGTCTGAATCAAGTATTTCAGAGATTTACACGGAAACTCTGGTGTAAGTGCTCAGCGCAGAGCGCAGGATAAATGTGAGCAGAGCCTTACTGCGATCTTTGGGAGACATAAAAAAACAAATCAGTAGCAGGTGAAGAATTGATTTTATTTATTTTTTACGCCGTTCCCCATGCGGTATAAGTGATGAGATTACTTTATTCTTCGGGTCGGTGCGATTACAGAGATACCAGATTTATATGGGGTTTTTATGACTGACAGCTGTCACACACTAAGAGACGCTTTTTTTTGCAAAATCTAGTTTTGGCATCACCATATTTTGAGAGCTATAATTTTTCCATATTTCGGCCGACAGAGTCATGTGATGGCTTGTTTTTTGCGGGACGAGTTGACATTTTTATTGGTACCATTTTTGGGTACGTGACATTTTTTGATCGCTTTCTATTCCGTTTTTTGGGAGGTAAAATTAACAAAAACCAACAATTCAGGAATTGTTTTTTGAGTTTTTTTTTTATGCCGTTCTGTGTGTGGTAAAAGTGATCAGGCAGCGTTATTCTTCGGGTCAGTACGTTTACAGCGATACTACACTTACTGTATATTTTTTTTATGTTTTGGCGCTTTTACACAATAAAACCATTTTATAGAAAAAATATTTTTTTTGCATTGCTTTATTCTGAGCGCTATAACTTTTTTATTTTTTGGCTGATGGAGCTGTATGGCGGCTTTTTTTTTTGCGGAACAAGATGACGTTTTCAGCGGTACCATTTTTATTTCCATTTTGCTTTTTGATCAAATTTTTTTCCACTTTTTGTTTGGCGATATGATGAAAAAGCATATTTTTTTGCTCCTCTTTTTTTTATTATGGTGTGCACAGAAGGAGTTAATTAGTGTGAGAGTTTTATAGATCGGGTTGTTTCGGACGCGGCGATACCAAATATGTGTACTTTTTTTGGTTTTGCATAAATATACGGATTTATTGGTTTAATATTTTATTTATTTATTTTGTGATTTATTTATTTTTTAACAGTTTAAAAACATTTTTTTTTACATTTTTACTTAGTCCCTGTATGGGACATTAATTTTTATTTTTCTGATCACTTATCTCATGTAATGTAATAGACATGTATTACATTACTTGAGATCTTTCCTGACTTTCACAGTCAGTGTGTCCTGCCAGGCTTCAGCTGCAGGCTGAGCCAGGCAGGACACCATATATGGCAGATCTGGAGGCGGTCATGTGACCTCCAGCTGCCATAGCAACGCCAGGTCCTGGAAGGTATAAGGGGACCGTCGGAGGTAAGTGGACGACCCCCTCTCCTCCTGCTGTCTTCTATATGCCGCGATCACTATAGATCGCGGCATATAGAAGACAGCAAAGGGTTAACATCACTGGGACCTGATCCAATCAGGTCCCGATGATGTTCCCTGTCAGAGCTAACGCTCTGCACCGGAATCGCAGCGCTTGCAGGACCCCTGGGGGTCCTGAGCGCTGCGAGACCACCCACCGTTTTTAAACGTCGGCGCTGCACAGAGCCCAGCAAGTGCCGACGTTTATCTACAGTGGGCCGTCGCGAAGCGGTTAAAACCTAGGTGCGTCTTATAGTCCGAAAAATACGGTACCTAAACAGTGGAAACCCCCCACAAGTGACTGCATTTTGGAAACTACACCCCTCATGGATTTTATCAAGGGGTATAGTGAACATTTTGAACCCAGAGGTACGACACAGAATTTGATAACATTAGGTCTTCATATTGAATAAGTTGTCATTAGTCTTGAGCGCAAGTGCTCGCTACTTGAGTTTGCATCGTGTACGCACCATGTACACTGTGAGCCGAATTATTAGGCAAGTTGTATTTTAGAGGATTATTTTTATTATTGATCAACAACTATGTTCTCAATCAACCCAAAAGACTCATAAATATCCAAGCTTGATATTTTTGGAAGTTGGAGAGGGTTTTTTTTTTAGATTTGGCTATCTTAGGAGGATATCTGTTTGTGCAGGTAACTATTACTGTGCAGAATTATTAGGCAACTTAATAAAAAACAAATATAATCCCACCTCACTTGTTTATTTTCACCAGGAAAACCAATATCAGTGCACAAAATTTAGAAATAAACATTTCTGACATGCAAAACCAAAAAATTAGTGATCAATATAGCCACCTTTCTTTATGATGACACTCAAAAGCCTTCCATCCATAGATTCTGTCAGTTGCTTGATCTGTTTTCGATCAACATTGCGTGCAGCAGCCACCACAGCCTCCCAGACACTGTTCCCAGAGGTGTACTGTTTTCCCTCCCTGTAGATCTCACATTTTATGAGGGACCACAGGTTCTCTATGGGGTTCAGATCAGGTGAACAAGGGGGCCATGTCATTATTTTTTCTTCTTTTAGACCTTTACTGGCCAGCCACGCCATGGACTAGTTGGATGCATGTGATGGAGCATTGTCCCGCATGAAAATCATGTTTTTCCTTGAACGATACCGACTTCTTCCTGTACCACTGCTTGAAGAAGTTGCCTTCCAGAAACTGGCAGTAGGTCTGGGAGTTGAGCTTCACTCCATCCTCAACCCGAAAAGGTCCCACAAGTTCATCTTTGATGATACCAGCCCATACCAGTACCCCACCTCCACCTTGCTGGCGTCTGAGTCGGAGTGGAGCTCTCTGCCCTTTACTGATCCAGCCTCTAGCCCATCCATCTGGCCCATGAAGAGTCACTCTCATTTCATCAGTCCATAAAACCTTTGAAAAATCAGTCTTAAGATATTTCTTGGCCCATTCTTGACGTTTTATCTTATGTTTCTTGTTCAAAAGTGGTCGTTTTTCAGCCTTCCTTACCGTGGCCATGTCCCTGAGTATCGCACACCTTGTTGCAGCTCTGAAATATGGCAAAACTGGTGGCGAATGGCATCTTGGCCGCTTCACGCTTGATTTTCCTCAATTCATGGACAGTTATTTTGCGCCTTTTTTGGCCAACACGCTTCTTGCGACCCTGTTGGCTATTTGCCAATGAAATGCTTGATTGTTCGGTGATCACACTTCAAAAGTTTGGAAATTTCAAGACTGCTGCATCCCTCTGCAAGACATCTCACAATTTTGGACTTTTCAGAGCCCGTCAAATCTCTCTTCTGACCCATTTTGCCAAAGGAAAGGAAACTGCCTAATAATTAAGCACACCTTATATAGGGTGTTGTCATTAGTCAACACTCCTCCTCATTACAGAGATGCACATCACCAGATTTACTTAATTGGTAGTTGGCTCTCAAGCCTATGCAGCTTGGAGTAGGACAACATGTATAAAAAATATCATGTGATCAAAATACTCATTTGCCTAATAATTCCACACACAGTGTATAGCGCGTGCTCATGTGACATGCTCAAGTCCCTGCCCCGAGCACACGATGCAAACTCAAGTAGCAAGCACTTGCGCTCAACACTAGTTGCCATATCGTCGTAATTTTTTTTTCTTTACTTCTGAAAAAATCCTAAAGTTTATTTTTTACGTCGTTCATCGTGCAGTATAAGTGATTAGACGACTTTATTCCTCGGGGCGGTGCAATTACAGCGATACCAGATTCATATTGGGTTTTTATGATTGACAGCTGTCACACACTAAAAAAAAAAAAAAAAACACAACCTTTTTTTTTGCACAGACTAGTTTTTGCAACCCCATATTTTGAGAGCTATAATTTTTCCATATTTTGACAGACAGTCATGTGACTGCTTGTTTTTTGCAGGACAAGTTGACGTTTTTATTGATACCAGTTTTGGGCACGTGACATTTCTATTCCAACTTTTGGGGGGCAGAATAAAGAAAAACCAACAATTCAGGAATTGTTTTTTATGCCGTTCTGCGTGTGGTAAAATTGATAAGGCAGCTTTATTTTTCAGGGCAGTACGTTTACAGCGGTACCACATTTATATATTATATTTTTTTGTTGCTTTGCAGCATTAACACAATAAAAACTATTTTATAGAAAAAAAAATTGTTTTTGCATAGCTTTACTCTGAGAGCTGTAACTTATTTTTCAGATGATGGAGCTGTATGGCAGCTTGTGTTTTGCAGGACAAGATGACGCTTTCAGCGGTACCATTTTTTATTTACATTTGTCATTTTGATCGCGTTTTATTCCATTTTTTGTTTGGGGGTACGATAAAGCATTTCTTTTTTACCGTGTTCACTAAAGGGGTTAACTAGTGGGACAGTTTTATGGGTCAGGTCGTTCCGGACGTGGTGATACCAAATGTGTGTACTTCTATTGATTTATTTTTTTTCATAAGATTTATTGATGGGTACAATATAATGAATTTTTATTTTTATTTTTTTTACTTTTTTTTTTCCCTTTGACATTTTTCTTCCTTTTACACATTGTCCCACTATAGGACCTTCACTTTTTACATTTTGATCGGCTGTATAGCACATGAAAGAAGCACCATCCCTGTGCTATACAGGCTGTCACAGCTGCACAGGGAGAAGTTACTTTGGTCACGCGCAGTGCATGACTAAAGTAACTTCTTGCCTCCTGGTGACCCGGATGTTGTCATTATGACATTGGGTCACCATGACAACATCTGGAACCAGACTCAGATGCTGCAGGATGCCAGAGGGGAGGTAAATATCAGTACTTACCTCCCCCCTTGCAGCCGCAATGCTGTGATAGATTTCGATCACAGCATTTTGGGGGTTAATGTGCAGGGAGTCTTGCAGGACCACTCCCTGCACATGGCCAACTCCCGGCGGCGATCTCGCCGGCACAGCCTGTGTGCGCGCGAAATCACCGAGGCGTACTAATACATATCTGGCTCTTAAGTCCCAGGGCACAGATAAACATTAGTACGCCTCGGTCCGGAAAGGGGTTAATGCGAACTACATTAAGGCTATGTGTCCACGATGCAGAAATGCTCAGGATTTTTTCCTGAGCGTTTCTGCATCTCCCTGGCAGAAAAAAAACACATGCAGATTTTACATGCGTTTTTCCTGCCAGGGACAAGCGGATGTGAAGCGTTCCTCACATGCATTTCCGCATGCGGGTTGACAAGTGCTTTTCCAAGCGATTTTAGCATCACCTGGAAAGTGCTTGTCAACTTGGTCACACTATATAAATCCATTCAAACAGCATGGATTTATATAGTGTGACCAAAAGAATGTCAAAAAAAATAAAAAAAGAAATCTATACTTACCTTCTGATGGCCCCCGGTGTATTGTTTCCCTCTGTCCAGGCAGCCGGTAGCAGAACACTGAAGGACCTGCTGATGTCAGCGTCGCGTGACCCGTCACATGACTATGATGTCAGCGCAGGTCTTTCAGTACATCGCGAACTGTCGGCATGCGAGGAGGAGCATTTATATTATATTATATTTATATATGGTACCCAGGTCCGGAGGAGAGTCTCTTCTTCTCTAGACCTGGGTACCATCCGCACATTAGAACACATGGAATGCACATCTACATATACAGTGATGCGTAATCCATGCGTTTCAATCCAAGTCAATGGCGGCGAAAACGCAGCACTTCCGCAAAATAATTGGTAGTGCTGCGTTTTTTCCGCAATAATAAGCAGCGGAAATTTCTGCAGCATGTACACAGCTCATGCAGATTATCATTGGGGAACATGGCAGGCCTTCTACCAAGCGTTTTAGAGTTTCTGCAGCGTTTTTGCCGCTGCGGAAACGCTTAAAGAAAACGCATCGTGGGCACACAGCCTAATTGTACATCTCAGTTATGGTGGCACACAGTAGATGTGGAGGACCAGCTATAGTGTGTAGCCCATCACCAGGGAGAGGGACAGGGGAGCATGTTCTGATCCATGGGGAGATCTGGGAGTCTCAGCAGGTCCTAGTCTGATCCATCATTACAGATCGGAGTCAGCCATTCTAGACAATGGAGATTTGAGAAATACAGATGCAAAGCGGAAGGTGTATGATTTATCACTAAACAGATATGGATGTAAATTTGAATAAAAACATATGTTTTTCTAGGAATCTTTTTATTGGCTTGAGCACCAATTGCAAAAAAATTTATCAGGAGGGGGGGGGGGGGTAAAAAAAAAAAAAAAAGTCATAAAGAAGCAGCGCAGAAGATGCATGTGAAAAAAAACAAAACGTTTCATTACCCATGGATTGTAAAATGCAGCCATAATCTGCTTTATTTTTTGCATTGCTCTGATTAGCCAGAGGGCACAATATTTATGCCATTTTGTCTAATAGGAAAACAGATATGTCCTTGTCATTTGTTAGCCTCATATGACAGCATATTTAGGTGGCAGTTGTATTAATCTGAATAAAAACAGTGAAAACTGGTTTAAAAAAAAAAAAAAAAAAAAAAAGGAAAGCATAAAAGAATGAACATCATACACTTCTTAATTCCAAAAAAGGCAGCACAGCAGGTAAGGTAACTTTATTTAAGGAGGGGTACACAGCATCCTCTGCAGACACTCAGACATGCCACTTGCTTCCATCAGTTCGTGTCTTGTTGGATATCACCAGTCCTCCGCGTGGAGCTCCGAGATCCGCGCATCAGCAGTGTATACGAGAAGATGGCCACGTCCGGCAGACAGACCTATTTTCCTATTCTTTGCACCACCCAGTCCTGTTGGCACAATGGGCAGCGGTTGTTCTGCTTCACCCACAGGGACATGCAGCAGTTGTGGAAGGAGTGATTACATTCCCCCCATACCACTGGAAGAGAACAGAGCAGTGTTTGGGTTAGCACATCATTCCCAATCCCACACCGTGTGTGGCCTGGACATGCACTACCACTTTATGGATTTGGGGGGGGCGGGACGGTGGATTTTATTGCTCATTTACAATGGCAGCAGTAATACCATAGAGGAGAAGCAGAGCGACACAGTGGCGGATCTGTAAGGAACAATAATAATCCCCAACTCCAAGGAAAAAGGATCAAGAAACTAAGGCATTCCTATACATTTTACTGCATTATTAGATCTGCTCAGTGTAAATCTGATTTCTGACCTGGAGATGTGCGCGCCATTTCTTCCTACAAGTGTGGGATCTATCCATGTACACAGCATGCTCTTTTAAGAGACTTACCCACCAATGATAATACCTTCTTAAGAGACCAGCGAGATTAAAAGTAAAGACCCTGCTAATCCTGCCAATGCCTGACCCCGCTAACCTGACCGCACTTCTCACAGTGAAATGGCCACAGCTAAAACAAAAAGGCAGAGAAAAATGGCAGAATTTATGGCAGGTGGCGCAAGGATCCAGAGCTAGTGGTTGGAGTTGAGGAAAGATTTGAGGTGCCCTGGTCTGGGGTCCAGTCTTGTTCTCCGTAGTATCCAGACCAGTTCAGTCTTCAGTACTGTGGCCGGTGTTCTCGACCTGAGATTATTGGCGCCTCTTGAGCTTACTAGGCTGCCGGGCCAAGGAGGCAATGTAAGATCAGCCTGGGCGTCAGACCAGGGAGGTCTACACATCTGTAGATTGCATCCTTGGCCCAGCAGCGCAATAAGAGCAAGAGGCACCAATGATCCCAGATCGAGAACTGAAGACTGCTCTCGCCCAGATGCCACAAAGGACAAGACCCCAGATCAGGGCACCCAAAATCTATTTGCTCAATTCTAACCACTAGATCAGTGAGCCCCTTCCCATAAATTCTGTGCCACTTTTCTCTGTCTTGTTCTAGCTATGGCCACATGGCAGCGCAAACCTTATTGAGCAACTCTGCAAGCTATTTTTTTGGTTATTTAAAGAAGTTCTCTTGGACTTTTACATTGAAAGCTTCTCTTTAGGATAGATCATGCATATCTGATCAAGGAGATGAGGTGAGACATCTGGCATCCATGCCGATCACGGTGCCAGTCGGAAACCGCAGAGGTGCCGCAATCACCACCTCGCTCCCCTCACACCTGATATGACATATCCTAAAGGATAAGCCATCAATACAGAGGTGCAGGACAACCCCTTTAAGCTTGATTTTAGCTATTTGACACTTTTCTGTATCTCACAAACAACCCCTTCTTAGGGCATGTTCACATTGATTTTTTCCACTTTTTTGAAACACATACTTTAGGTTTCCAAAACTCCAGGGAAAAGGAGTGATTACTGAAGAGTCTTCTGCTTGGAAAATGGATGTTTTTGACCTCTGGAAAAAGATGCAGTGTGCACATAATCTTACAATGAAAAAGGCTTGGTCAATCACTGAGGGTCCGGCTTTTTTAGCCCACAGCAAACAGTTGCCATTATAGGGAAAAGCTCCATGTACCTTCCCATTTGTCTTGCAAGAGAGGAAATCATCATTAAATAGCACCTATAGAAATTAAATGGATGGCCACGTAATACACGTCAGCTCTGAGTCAGCCAATCCTGGGGTTACTCTTTCCAGCAGCCTTTTCAGGGGTCATGCAATGTACAGACGGCTCCTACAGAGCGGTTCTGCATTCTGGATGTAGATTCAGATCTCTATGGGGAGGTCCAGACTGATCCACCCCACTCCCTGAAGCCGTATACTGGCTCGTCACAGCCTGTATTGGGTGTGCTCTACTCCGTATACAGGTGCTAGAAAGCACAGCCTGAACTCTGTCCACTGTCTCACAGAGCAGCAGACCCCCTCGCCCAAGTCTGATCTCTAATAATGGATTCATCTGACAATTCAAGTATATTGATAACATCTATACACACCACCCCCTAAAATAATTACCGCTTCATGTTTACACATTTAACTCACTTAATTTTGGTCTAATACAATAAATTGACAAAAGGGATCCATTATTAAAAGATTAGAAATACAGTGTAACATACCCACACAGTCCTCCTGCTTGTTCTCTGCTTGGCATCGCAGGCAGGCATCTAGAAAGAATACAGATAAATAGCACTTAATTCAGGAAAATAAGGGAGTGGCGCAGTGGCACCCTAAAAATCACATTATTAAAGGATTACATTTTGCATTAATAAAAAGTACAAGTGAATACAAGAAACATTGTAACATCTCTTATCAGAGAAATATGATTCTTTCACCACTTATGAGCCACATTGCTCAATCTGTGCCTTCTGAGCTCTTGAGCCGCTCTGAAAAACCAGCTCAACTCCATCTTGATCGAAGGCAGATAGACAGGGAATGTCATGCTGCAGCTTCAAGCAATGGTTTTATCTCAAACCAGTGCTGGATTTACAGCTACACAGCTCAGTAATGCTATATAATATATCTATACTGTCCTCCATGCAGCTGCTGCTCCTTCAGGCTTTGTGCTACAGAGAAAGCAGGAATCCCTCAAGTCTGTGCGTTGTGTATAGGAGATATAGCAGCTTGTCTACACGCACTAGCTCAGAGAGAACTGAAAAGTAGAAAAAGGGTCTGCAGAGTGAAAAACTGGTGGAAAATACAGGATACATGTCACGCAATGGCCAGATATCATGTTACTCTTCATTTACACACAGGACAGCTTTTTCTGAAAACTCATCTGAAACTAAAGGTACGCCTTAACGCTGATGTGCAAGAAAGTAAAGCTTTGTTCACACCATCTTCATTGCAAGATCACTTTTAAACTGATACCAGCAAACCTGGGTCAATCAATTGATTTTACTACTTTCCTGTTAGTGCCCAGGCTACATGGGATATGTGACAAAATATATTAGGCATTGACATTGTGACTTTCATGACAAATCAAGTAGAAATGAGCAAATCAATTCGTAGGTGCCCAGTATTCCATGGTTACCAGATGGGGGCCCTGCGAACTGCCTATGAGTTGAGAGGCCTACAAAATCAGTTGAGGTGCTGGAAGATCGCAGGTAACACTTTCTGGCCATTAAATGATTTATACTCTGCATTTAACACGTATTCCTATCTGCAGGCTCTCTAAATTTTCAGTCATCTCTGAGCTAATGGGTGGAGACTGCCATGATGTCTCCTATGCACAGCACACCGAAACTTAAGGGATTCCTGCAGCACATAAGCAGGAGAAGTTGCATGGAGGACATTGTACAGAAGTACTGAGAAAGATTTGCCTGGTGTGCAAAAAACAGTCCAGTTTTAATCAGGGTTCAAATCCAATTTACATCAGTGCATTTGGTTTTTACATCGGGACGTGTTTCCAGGTTGTTTTTTTTTTGCAGACAAAAAACATGGACACATGAACCCTCACAGCCTATGAGTATGTGTGCTATCCATGAAAAATAAAAAAAAAAGTGAAAAAAAGGACATTTGAATGATATCAAAATGCAAGTGTGAACGTAGCCTTGTTGTCTCATTTTTTTTGGAACAGAAAGAAGGAATTCGTTTTGAAAACAGATCTGTTACAATCGGAAGCAGAGGGACAGCACTGATTACTTTGGGGTCTATCTGGGTTCTGTTATGTGTCCATCTTTATAACAAAAGAAACAGTTCTGCATAAAGCTTGTTTGTATTTCTGTTCCAAACACATAATGGAACCAAGAAGGATCACACAATACCTACTGAGCCCCTGTGATTCCATATCAGTCGTACAAGTGATCTGTTAACTGACATTTATTCCATTTCTCTATTCCTAAAACAAACAAGTGTCAAAAGAGTGAACATTGCGTTACTAGAAAGCTGCAAGAGCAGAGAATAGAGCTGGAGTGACACAGGCTTCAGATCTACCATAACTCTTCAGCACCATTTTCATATCAATTCAAACATTGATTTCTCAGTAATAGAGGAACTTAGATGTAAAGGTATTGCTGGACTTGTCCATGAAAAAAATCTACATCTACCTCTATCTATCTATCTATCTATCTATCTATAGTTTGGGGTGTGAATTCCTGCAGACAGATTCCCTTTAACTGGTACAAACACATCAATGGTACATATAAAAAGTACGGTCAAATGCAGTTTTAGGTGGAACCCCCTCAAAATACAAATGAGCTGTCCCCCTGGAGAAAAAAAAAAAAAAAAAAAAAAAGTTTAAAGGGAATCTGTCACCAGGATTCCAAGCCCCCCCATCCCCAACGTTTATATGCACATGTAGCACTTTCAAAGACAAGTCCAGCAATACCTTTACATGGCCGGTTTGTTACTCCATTACTGAGAAATCAGTGTTTGAATTGATATGTAATGGAGGTTGAAGAGCTATGGTGGATCTGATGCCTCTGTCACTCCAGCTCTATTCCTCGCCCAGTGCCACCTCCTCCTGATTGACACTTCCTTTGACTGAAGTCACAAAGCATAGAGGCAGAACAGTAGTTGGTCTAAAAAAATGGCTTAAATGCCTGTTAGAAGAAAAAGACAAACATATGTATATGTATACAATCCGTGTTCAGAATGTTTGGCCCAGGAGGGAAAAATCTGCTCTTTAGGACACACTGGATCATGCACCATGGAAGTACCTACACCCATTCCCTTTATCCTTACCCATCTTTTGTATGTACTTTGACACATCTTTCTGTTCATATTATGCAAGAGCTTGTTCACACAAAGCGTTTTTACTTGCCGTTTTGTGCAGAAAAATGCAGTGGTTTACAGTAACAGCACAATTAATGAATTTTCTAAAATCTCATTCACAATGTGCATTTTTTGTGTTTTTTGACTTAATACATTTTTAAGGAAATGCAGAAAACAATTACTAGTGATAAAAAAAAAAATAAAAAAAACACTGAACATGCCCCATTACAAAGTTTCTTATATTCACTTGCACTAATCTCTTCATCTATGCAAACTTTGTTGGAAGGACAGTGACCATTTATAGGAGTGTTCTAGAATCCTCTGATCAGGAGCACAGTGCTCCTCTGCCTCCCGGCCTGCTGCACCTCTAATGACTGACAGGTTGGCGCAGCGACATTGCTGCACTACAGTTTCAAACAAAGCTCTCTCCAACGCCACAAGAAGAGTCCGCTTTATCTCTGCAGCATGGGAACTGAAGCTAGTCAGGTCCAGCCAGCTCCAAAGCAGCATAACAGAGCTTGCTCCCTAGATATGGAACCTGCTACTCAAAACAGCAGTGGTGGTCACTACATTGGCGTGTAAAAGTTTGGGCACCCCTGGTCAAAATTACTGTTATTGTGAACAGTTAAGCAAGTTGAAGATGAAATGATCTCTAAAAGAACTAAAGTTAAAGATGACACATTTCCTTTTTTTTTGCCTAAAATACAAAATATATAATTTTAATCTTACATTTTAAGACAAAGTAGTATCAGCCAATGCAAAAGTTTGGGCACCCTGCATGGTTAGTACCTAGTAGCACGCCCTTTTGATAGTATCACAGCTTGTAAAAGCTTTTTGTAGCCAGACAATGGTCTTTGAATTCTCGTTTGAGAGATTTTCATCCATTCTTCCTTGGAAAATGCTTTCAGTTCTGTGAGATTCCTTGGTCGTCTTGCATGCACTGCTATTTTGAGGTTTAGTCACAGATTTTCAATGATGTTCAGATCAGAGGACTGTGAGGGCCATTGTAAAACCTTTAGCTTGCACCTTTTGAGGTAATCGATTATGGATTTTGACATGTGTTTAGGATCATTATCCATTTGCAGAAGCTATCCTCTTTTCAACTGCAGCTTTTTTACAGATGGTATTATGTTTGCATCAAGAATTTGTTGAATTAATCCATTCTTCCCTCTACCCATCATTCTTAATGGTTGGCGAGATGTTCTTTTGCTGCACACATACCTTTGATCATTGTGGCCAAAGTTCTATTTTAACCTCATCGGTCCACAGGACATCTTTCCAAAATGCATCAGGCTTGTTTTGATGTTCTTTTGCTTACTTCTGAAGCTGAATTTTATTGTGAGGACCCAGGAGAGGTTTTCTTCTGATGACTCTTCCATGAAGGCCATATTTGTGCAGGTGTCTCTGAACAGTAGAACAATGTACCACAACTCCAGAGTCTGCTAAATCTTTCTGAAGGTCTTTTGCAGGCAAGCAGAGGTTTTGATTTCCCCTCTAGCAATCCTACAAGCAGCTCTCACTGAAATTTTGCTTGGTCTTCCAGACCTTATCTTGACCTCCACTGTTCCTGGTGACTGCCATTTCTTAATTACATTTCAAACTGAGGAAAGGGCAACTTGAAAACACTTTGCCATCTTCTTATAGCCTTCTCCTGCTTTGTGGGCCTCCACCATTTTCATTTTAAGAGTGCTAGGCAGCTGCTTAGAAGAACCCATGGCTGCTGGGGGTTTTTTTGGCACAAAGTTAGAGGAGGCTGGGTTTTTACAAAGCTGGGAAATTTCCATCACCTGGTCCTTTCCTAACAATGATCATGATCAAGCCATAACCCCAACAGGCTAATTAAGGTCAGAAACCTTGGTCAAAGTTATCGGAGCACACAAATCTCCAAGGGTGCCCAAAGTTTTGCATCGGCCCAGCAGTTACAGGGTTAATTGGCAGGTTAACAGCATTCTGAAGCTGCCCAGCTGCCACCCTGAAAGAACGGCTACCGGGAGGAAATGACCTTTATTCCTCCCGGCAGCCGCCGACTTTCAGTCACCGTATACAGTGAGTGGCAGCTGTAACCTCGCCCTGGCACTGACTGACAGCCAGCACTGCACTGATGAGCCGGCTGTCAGTCAGGCGAGGTTACAGCCCCCATCCTCTACGTACCATACTGAACAGTGACTGGAGCCGCACCTATGACTGAAAGCCAGAGGAATAAAGGTCATTTCCTCTGGGCAGCGGGGCTCTCAGTGCAGGTTCAGTATGCCAATAACCTGCAGATTAACCCTATATCTCCAGGTTAATAGCATTTTTTTTCACAGGACAGGATCCCTCTAAAAAGCTGTTGTCCATTACTCGGACAGCCCCTTTTCAATTGCTGCATCCCAGACCCCCCACTCCCCCATGTAAAATTAAAGCAGCCTGTACTCGCCCTTGTTACAGCTACGTCAGGCCTCACATGACATTATTCTGCCACGTGAGCCCTGCAGCCAATCACTTGCTCTTAGTTGGACAAAACTGACCCCTGGAAGAGGTGATGGCCACTGCTGTAAGAGACTGACAGGGCCCCAGGAGACCAGGTACACAGCAGGCAGGAGCGGCATACAGGCTGTTACTTTACACTGAGGAATGCAGAAGTTGAGAAGCAGCTGTGACTAGTGGACAACCCCTTTAAAGGTCCCCAGTAGCACTTCAGAAGTGCTCCAGTTATACAGCCACAGTTGTCAGCGCCGGTCACACGTCCTCGGTCACTCCGTTTATTTTAGGAATAAGTGATCTGTGGCAACAGGAGCAGGAGAGAAGGAGACTGATTATTGGGGGGTCCGGCATTTAGAAAGAAAAAAAAAACTGCATGAAAGACTTTTTTTTTATAAAAAAAGTAATAGATCACTGGTTCAGTGTGTTCCTAAACAGACGGCGTGATGACCGGAGAACAGGGGTGATGGAGCTGAATGCTCCTGATCAGTGGGGGGCGATGTGATCAGGGCATGTGCCCCCATACTATGGATCGGTAACATGATGCTGGCACATAAGGTGCTGTGAGGTGCGGGTATGGGGCATAGACCTGCATTACCAGGAGATGACAGGGCAGATCTGCACCAGTGTGACCTGTGCCCACAATAGAGAATCGCACATGTGCAGCAGCACCCGGTCACACCACACAGCAGCACTGCGGTATAGTGCAGTCACGTGCCCTATGCCAGGCAGCACTGGCGCGCATCTGCCGCATCATACACAATACGCCCACCAGCGCGTTACCGCAGGGCCGGATCCCCGCTCCCCTCGTCCTCACCCATGACTTGCACCCGGCAGATGGCGCACGTGTCGCACTCCACGTCCCAGCTCCACATCGCCACCGCGTTCCATTTCTTTAGAGAAAACATCTTGACACTCGGCCGGGTGAGCTCCGCCCGCCGATCGGCCATACCGGTAAGAGGCGTGGAAGGATCTGCCCTATGGAAAGGCGATGTCACAGATGATGACCAACCAGCGATGAGGACCGGCAAGAACCGGAACCCTTAATAGAGAGGGCGACCAATCAGGTAACAGGAGCGTGCGGCATTGCCTTAAAGGTCCAATGACGGCGGGAGCTGCTGACGTCAGTGTCAGGGGGAGAGCGAAGGGATGTAATTACAGGAGATGACCAGCAGGGGGAGCGCGGATAAGAAATTGAAGAATCAGAAAAAAAGTTTTACTTCATTGTCCTGTGTGTCCTGGAGGGGCAGATGGGGGAGGGGCAGGGTTGTTGTTGAGTTGTTTTAGGCTATGTGCCCACGTTGCAAGTCCTCTCCCGGAAAAACGCATGCGGAATTCCGCACGCGTTTATCGCGCATTTTTCGCGCGTTTATCACGCGTTTTCCACATGCGGAATTGCCTTGCATTTTTTATGCATTGGACAAAGGCAATTCTGCTTGCGGAAACGCAAAATTAAATGACATGCTGCGGATTTTTGAACGCGGCATAAACGCTGCGGAAAAATCCGCAGCATGTGCATAGAACTTGCGGAATCCCCTTGGGGATTACCGAGCGTTTAACAAGCGTTTACGCTGCGGAAATTCCGCAGCGTAAATGCTTGAAAAACGCTACGTGGGCACACAGCCTTAGGCTAAGTGCCCACGATGCAGAAATGCTGCAGATTTTTTCCGCATCTCCCTGGCAGGAAAAACGCATACAGATTTTACATGCGTTTTTCCTGCCAGGTAGAAGCGTTTGTCAAGCGTTTTTGCATGCGGGCTATGGCTATGTGCCCACGATGCAGAAATGAAGCAGAAAATTTCTGCAGCATTTCTGCATCTCCCTGGCAGAAAAAACGCATGCAGATTGTACATGCGTTTTTCCTGCAGAATACATGCGGATTCACATGCGGGTTCACATGCGTTTCCGCGTGCAGATTGACAAGCGCTTTCCAGGCGATAGCATCACTTGGAAAGTGCTTGACAACTAGGTCACACTATATAAATCCATGCAAACAGCATGGATTTATACAGTGTGAACCGTAAAAATTAAAACAAATAAAGCTATACTCACCCCCGAGGCCCCGGCGTGGCTGCAGCGCTCGTTCCTGGCTGGTTCCTGGCTGCCGGCATATCGCGAGACAGAGCGGTGAAGGGCCTGCGGTCACATGACTGTGACATCACCGCAGGTCCTCAAGCGATGCCGGCATTCAGAGAGAAGACACCGGACAGGTGATTATAACTTTATTTGTTATTTTATTCTTTTTTTACAGGTACAATGGTACCCAGGTCTGGATGAGAGTCTCCTCTCCTCCAGAACTGGGTACCATCCGCACATAGAGACGCATAGAAGCCGCTTGTAGAAATGTACAGTCGCGGTTTCTATGCGTTTCAATGCAAGTCAATGGCGGGAGTTCCGCTGCGCTACCGCAAAATTAAATGACATGCTGCGGATTTTTGTATGCAGCATAAACGCTGCGGAAAAATCCGCAGCATGTGCATAGAACATGCGGAATCCCCTTGAGGACCATGGGGTGCGGGTTACCTAGCGTTTTACAAGCATTTACGCTGCGGAAATTCCGCAGCATAAACGCTTGAAAAACGCTACGTGGGCACCCAGCCTATCAAGCGCTTTTCCAAGCGATTTTAGCATCACTTGGAAGAGTGCTTGACAATTTGGTCACACTATATAAATCCATGCAACCGGCATGGATTTATAGTAGTGTGACCAAATTAGTTAAAAAAAAAGAATAAGAATGGTAAAAAATAAAGATTATACTCACCTTCCGATGGCCCCCGGTGTTTTCTCCGCTGCGTCTGGTGTCTTGGGCGGCTCGCGGTGGTGTGAAGGACCTGCGGTGACATCATTGTGTCATGTGTCAGGTCACATGACTCAATGACATCATGGCAGGTCCTTCACAACACTGCGACCCATACAGCAGACCAGACGCAGCGGAGAAAACACCGGGAGGACATCGGTAGGCGAGTATAATCTTTATTTTTTATTTTAAATTCTTTTTTTTACAGGTTCTATGGTACCCGGGTCCGGAGGAGAGTCTCCTCTCCTCCAGAATTGGGTACCATCTGCACATTGAACCGTGTGGTGTCTGCATGTGCAAATGCAGTGGTCCAATGCAAGTCAATGGCGGCGATTACGCTGCGTGTCTGCAAAATTAATGGACATGCTGCGTATTGTTCCGCAATGATAAACCGCAGCGGAAATTTCCGCAGCATGAGCACAGCACATGCAGATTATTGTTGGGGACCATGGGGCATGTATTACCAAGCGTTTTTAAGTGTTTTCGCTGTGGAAATTCCGCGGCAAAAACGCATAGTGGGCACACAGCCTTATACTAAATGGGATCTGTGTGACCTGATGTAATTTAATAGGCTCATTTCCTGGTGATGTATTAGATGTTTTATAAATTAGCAGATTTTGGGGGGCAGCAATGATCTTTTTTTCTTCCCTTTTTTCCAAGAGCCATAACTTTTCTTTCCAGTACGTCCCCATGACAGCACCATAGGAGGAGTAATCCCATATCCTGTGTAGGGACAGGAAGCACAAGAGTTTAAAAGCCCTCCCACCCCCAACCTCCTCAGTGTTTTTCCTGTCCCTACACAGGACAGGGAGTACAGGAGGAGCGCTGGTGCAGGAGCACTGGTATGACGATAGAGATACCTCAGGGGACTCCGGGGAGATCGGGGGGCCACGGCTCTCTCCTTCCCGCCGCCAAGCGGGTCCTGGGCCAACACTCCCTGTCGGGAGTCCCTCAGCTCTCCGATGTGCTGGAGCCTCCGGGTGCCGCTTCCCCATCGCCAGGGCTCTCGGCGTCCTGCTCTGGGCGGGTCCGGCTTCTCCTGGCTCTGGGACCCCCCGGCGTCGAAACCGGAAGTTTGGGATGACGACTTCCGGTGGCGGTCGCCCAGGAAATTCAAACCGCGGTTAAGACCAGACGCCAGGGATCAGGGAAAATGACTGGGCGACCAGGTAAGGTATAGGAAGGGGGGCTGGGGAGCACAAAGACAGGCTTACAGCTTGGGCACCCCTGACAGGTAAATCGCAGAGATGTCTCACCCTGATACCCTCCTTGGATCGCCCCACAGTCATGTGAGTGTACCATTACCTCCTTTATATGGTTAATGGAGCTTACTCTTACCAGGCCCTCCATATTTTTTTATAGGATCTATCTAGGCAGTTACCACCTCCTTCTGAGAAATAGAAGGATACAGGGAAAAAGGCCACTGTAAAATCCAAGAGGTGCCTGGATTGTAACATCAGACTTCCCGACTCATATACAAAGCGTCTATGTGCTGAGTGTAGAGCCTCCATGCTAAAGGAGGAGCACGGGGCTTTATTAAACGAGATGTGTAATATAATCAAAGAAGAGGTTCAGGCTCCTATTGCGTCTCTGCAGCCTCCAGGTTCAAGAGTCCAAGATGTCCAGGGACCCAAAAGACCCAGAGAAGATATAAAACCATCTTCTGAGGGTGAAATCGACCCATCTGGTGATTCTGACTGTGAGACCATTAGTCCACCTCAGGGCGGGGAACGGAAAAGATACGTGTTCCACTCAAATGGTATGGATATTCTTCTACGAGCCGTCCGAAACACAATGCAGGTAGAGGAAACGGAGAAGAGCAGTAACATTCAGGATGAGATGTTTGGTGGTCTTAGAACCCAGAGATCCATGGGTTTTCCTGTTAATGCCCATGTGAAGGACATGATACTAGAGGAATGGGAGGATGCAGAGAAGAGACTCTCTATACCACGAGACTACCGCGCCCGACTATCTTTTGACCCAGAGGACACCAATGTGTGGGACACTATTCCTAAAATTGACGTCCCGGTGGCTAAGGTGGTCAAGAAAACCTCTATCCCCTTTGAAGACTCGTCAGGACTTAAAGATCCTATGGATAGGAAGGCGGATGGACTTTTGAAAAAAGCCTGGGAAGCTTCAGTAGCAATTATTAAATCTAATATCGCTGCTACATCTATTGCCAGATCCATGAGAGTCTGGCTAGAAGAGTTAGAGAGTCACCTACGGGATGGCACCCCGAGGGAAAATCTCCTTCAATCATTACCCCTATTAAAAATGGCAACAAATTTTATGGCCAATGCTTCAGCAGAATTGGTCAGATTTGCGGCCAGAAATAATGCGCTTTCCAACTCAGCCCGTATAGCTGTTTGGTTAAAAACATGGTCTGGAGATACAGCTTCTAAGAACAAACTGTGCTCCATTCCATTTTCAGGGCTCAGAGTATTCGGACCTGTACTAGATGACATTCTAGAAAAAGCGTCCGATAAAACGAAGGGCTTCCCTGAGGAGAAAAAGAAGGAGCAGCCCTTTCGTAAACCGTTCCCCTCCCGTAAATAAAGTTTTTCAGAAACAGTTGGCATCGGGTAACTCAAAATCCCTAGACACTAACAACTATAGCGCAGGGTTACAGGATAGAATTTTCTCAAAATCCCCCCCAAAATTCCGCCTGACGAGAGGTTCCCCTACCTCTCTTTCCCATCTGCAGGCAGACATAGAGAAGCTGCTGCATCAGAGGGTTATTGTACCAGTTCCAGAACACGAACAACATCAGGGCCATTACTCCTCCCTGTTTTCAATAAAGAAACCGTCAGGGGAGTTCCGTACGATTATCAACCTGAAACCCCTAAACCGGTGGGTCCGCTACAAGAAATTCCGCATGGAATTAGTAAGATCAGCCATCCCTCTAATAAACATGGATGCGGTAATGTGCACCCTGGACATTAGGGATGCATACTACCACCTGCTAATACATTCCTCAAGTCAGCAATATCTGAGGTTTGCACTATCATCAGGCAGTCAGATTCTACACTACCAGTTCCGATGTCTTCCCTTTGGCCTGTCATCTGCTGTCAGAATCTTTACAAAGGTCATGGCAGAGGTGGTGGCCTGTATCCGACTCAGAGATATTACCATCATTCCGTACTTGGACGACTTCCTGTTGGTAGCAGGATCTCCTCTAGATATGACGCAACATCTGGAATTTGTCCTACGGACATTAACCAGCCTGGGTTTGATTGTGAACAAAGAAAAATCCAGTTTTGTCCCAAGTACATCACACATCTTTCTGGGAGTCCATCTCGACTCCCGAATACAAATGTCTTGTCTCCCTTAAGACAAGATGCTCTCAATTCCACAAAGGATTCGTTCTTTTGCAAGAGAGAAGAAACCTTCAATTCGGAAGGCAATGAGTATTTTGGGAATCATGACGTCATGCATCTCCTGCGTCAGATGGAGCCAGTTCCATTCTAGTCCTCTACAGAAATGCATCCTGGAAGTGACAGACGGACATCAGAATTGCCTAGACAGGAAGATGTCTTTGTCCAGAGACGCCCAGGACTCTCTACACTGGTGGCTCGACCAGAAGAATCTACAGAAGGGAGTGCAGTGGATTCTGGAACCTTGTCTGTTAGTGACCACGGACACAAGTCTCTCAGGATGGGGAGCTCGAGTGGGAGATTCTTATCTCCAAGGAACATGGTCCACGGAGATTCAGACCCGATCATCGAATTTTCGGGAACTATAGGCAATCTGGGAAGCCCTACAGAGAAGCCGGGCGGTCTTAAAAGAGAAACATGTAAAAATTTTGTCGGAGAACATCACGGCAGTCTCTTTCATCAGACATCAGGGCGGACCAAGACATCCACTTCTCCAGTCCCTGGCCAACAGGATATTCTTAGGTATAGAGATGATAGTGAGCTCCATTTCAGCAGTTCACCTTCGGGGATCCAACAATCAGAAGGCAGATTACCTCAGCAGGCGTCAGATGAAGGCTTCAGAATGGGAACTGAAGGAAGAGGTGTTCCAGCAATTAACCCGCAGATGGGGTCAGCCGCACCTAGACCTTTTTGCATCCAGAACAAATGCAAAGACAACATCTTTCTTTTCTCTCGACCCAGGAGATCATCCTCTGGCAGTGGACACACTCTCACAATATTGGGAGAGGGCCTAACATATGCCTTCCCACCTGCTCCTCTAATTCCGAGAATGCTGCGGAAAATTCAGGAAGATCGGGCGACAGTCATAGCAATTGTCCCGTTCCGGCCAAGGAGAAGTTGGTTCCCCCTTCTACGTCATCTAGCGTTGGAAGATCCAATCATTTTCCCTTTTCAGGAAGATCTTCTGATGCAAGATCCACTGTTTCATCAGAATCTTCAATAGCTCCAGCTCTCAGCTTGGCTTCTGAAGGGGAGATCCTGAAGAACAAGGGCTTATCCGCCAGAGTGATTCAGACTATTCAGGCTAGTATATATAAAAAAGTCTGGAGGACCTTTTGTCATTTCCCCAGGACGGTAGACATCTCTCAGCCAGACATCCCTGCGATCTTTGATTTCTTGCAGGCAGGATTTGACGCAAGTCTTAGACCAAGTACCTTGAAGGTGCAGATTGCGGCACTAGGTGCTTTCTTCGACACATCATTGTCCTCGCATCCCTGGATAATCAGGTTTGTCAAGGCAATCGAGAGACTTAGGCCTACACAGAGAATTTCTTCCCCTCCATGGGGTCTGAATCTTGTAATCCTTTGCAAACCTGCCTTCGGCCCAGTTAATGATTTGGGAATAAAGAACTTGACTCTGACAACAGTCTTCTTGGTGGCAATCACCACAGCTAAACAGTTAGGTGAAATCCAGTCTCTATCTGTCGTCGAGCCTTGTATGCAGATTCGGGATGATTGCATCATTCTGAAACTGGATCCAAGTTTCTCCCCGAAGGTGGTGTCATCGATGACCTTAAACCAAGAAGTGGTTCTTCCATCATTCTGCAAAATCCCTAGGAATCAGAGGGAGGAACTTGGTCCCAACCCCATTTATAAGGCAGGAAATCCCACTTATTAAACCTGACAGGGTACACCTGTGAAGTGAAAACCATTTCCGGTGACTACCTCTTGAAGCTCATCAAGAGAATGCCAAGAGTGTGCAAAGCAGTCATCAAAGCAAAAGGTGGCTACTTTGAAGAACCTAGAATATAAGACATATTTTCAGTTGTTTCACACTTTTTTGTTAAGTATATAATTCCACATGTGTTAATTCATAGTTTTGATGCCTTCAGTGTGAATGTACAATTTTCATAGTCATGAAAATACAGAAAAATCTTTAAATGAGAAGGTGTGTCCAAACTTTTGGTCTGTACTGTATATATACAACATGTTGTTCCCCGGTGCTGTGTATTTGTCTATTTTGCCTCCACGTGCCCTAGCAATACTGATATATTAGCTATTGATCCTGTGTTATCAATATATCGGTGTTACACGTCATTGTTGTCACACGTCATTGTTGTCTTCCTGATATAATAATGACCCCACTACTGAGATCTTTACCGAACAGGAAGTGTGAGGTCTGTTTGAGAGGTCAGTGATCAGAGAAAAACTGCAATATTTCAAGATTTTCTTTAATATGTAAAATGACACACACAAAAACAACAGAACATCCAAAACTTAAAATATATATTTATCATTTAACTTCATTTAAAGAATGGGACATGTTCTGATAAAAGATTCCCAGTGGGCTCCACTTCAGCTTACAAATTAAGATCCAGCTTCATAAAATTCTAAATTCAGTCAAAAAATTAATTATGCTGTGAAAATTGATCTATGATGTTACAGAAACAGCAACGCGTTTCGAATGCACATACTGCGTTCTTTGTCACAGCTTACACCAAACTTCTCACCAGACTGCAAGAATAAGCTTCACAATAAAAAAGATTGGGTGGAACTACAACGTCTTCATCACTCCATGCCGGCTATGTGAGCCATGATGTTAAAGTAGGCCAGAGGGGCTTCGACAATACGGGGGATCTATACATTTAACTTCTTATAGCAAAGTAAAAATAGTAAATAATGAATAAATGGATGCTTGGGTAACCCCACATTCTGCAGCTAAAACCTCCTACCACCCGTGAGGATTATCAATGAGTGGAACAAGTGGCCACGAGAGATGGTGAGTTCTTCAATGGAAGTCTTCATACAGAGGCTGGACAGACATCTGTCTGAGATGGTTTAGTGAATCATGCAGGGGGTTGGACCAGATGACCCTGGAGGTCCTTTCCAACTTTTCCTTTCTAGAATTCTTTGATTAACACACAGTGACCAATGGTCACATGACTTTCTCTCAAAACCAGTTGGTCATTGGCCACCTTGATGGATGGATTTTCAGCCACGTGTGTCCAGCCTTGGTCTCACAAATGCTTCTAGAAAGGAGCCTGTTTCCTCCAGTGTTACAGGACTGTACAGCCGGGGTTCATGTGTCTGGTGCTGGTCCTTTTGCTTGTCTCATGGTGATAGTTGTGTCACAATCATTTCTATACCTGTAGTTTAGCTCCATGTTTTTTTATTTCACGCTGGGTAATGATGTTCTTGACATTTAATTCCCTCAGTTTTTCTGTCGGAATGATAAAATGTGATAGGAAACAAGATAAATGATTATTGCCGGATGTTTATCAGTTGGAGAGAAGAAAAACAGCTACATTTGTAAGCGCCAAAACACGTAGAATGTGATTGGCGTTGCTGGGGTGTCCCCCTTTGCCCCCGGTTGGGTCATCCAGATGTCTTGCTGGTCCCAATAGAGTTTTTGCTCACATATTATGGTCCCTTGTTGGGCACAAACTGTTCTCCACTTTATTACTCAGTGGAGACTAAATGATGACACAGGATCTCTGCGTTACCTTAGAAATATGCAATTGGCAAAGTTGGGAGAAACAGTTCTCTTAATAATTGCTGGAAGTTAGTTTGTTTACAGTTAACTCATTGGAGAGATTTTCAGGACTAACCTATATTTTTGCAGCACCTCTAACTATCTGATGAATCCTATACAATATCCTGTGCAATGTGCACACTGTCAGGATTCCGCTCGAGCAAGTAATGAGCGGCCATCATGCGATGACGTTTGTTATTTCATTCTCATTCATAGTACATTGAGAGAAGCAGGAAAAGTTGCTAGTTGGCTTATGATTGCCAGTCTGTAAATCACACACATGCTGTCACGTGAAAACCGCTTGTTGCCTTCTCGAGCGGAATCCTGACCATGTGCACATTGCATAGGATTTTGCATAGGATTCGGCTACCTCCAATACTGAGGCACTTCAGAAATTTAGTATAGCTCGGAAAACCCCTTTAACAGTCCTGTTATTGCAACCTGTGCTGAAAAAAAGATTGCTAAGAAGTCGGGTCTACTTTAGGGTATGTTCACACAGGTCCAATACGCAGTGGATTTTCACTTCAGAAATCCATTGTGTTTTGCAGTTACCAGCATTGTGGAAGGGATTTGTTAAAGTCTGATCCAAATGTTACGGAGAAAACCCACAGTGTAATCTGCTAAAACATGCAGGAAGTTGCCTATGTACAGGTATACCGACAGAATAATTGTGGTGTATGTTTTTCTCTGATAGAGATAAAATCATAGAAGAAATTAAAGTGACGCTGAATTCTGATCAGATACAGTAACAATCTGAGGTTTAGATCTTGTGATGTGAGATACGTAAAATATGTGAACTCTCTGTTATCAATTATTTCAGCTTTATTATCAGAAAATTATACATTTACCTTTCTTCTTCTCTTCTTTTTTGAGGTTTTCAGTTTCCCGCTCTGTTTTAGGATGGCTTTAAATGTAACTGGTGAAATCTGGGCTGTTACTTTAATTTTCAAGCGTGGTAGTTTCCCTGTTGAGATGGTGGAACAGAAAGCTTTATGTACTACTGCTGGTTTAAAATATTAAACTGTATTTTATAGGAGACATTACAGGGATTATCCGCCTTTTTTCTTTCTTAAAAACGGGCCCAACATGGTCTAAAAAAATATATACAGTGGTGTGAAATAGCGTTTGCCCCTTTCCTCATTTCTTATTCTTTTGCATGTTTTTCACACTTAAATGTTTCAGATCACAAAACAAATTTAAATATTAGAAAAAGATAACACAAGTAATCACAAAATGCAGTTTTCAAATGAAGATCTTTATTATTAAGGGAAAAAGAAATCCAAACCTACAGGGCCCTGTGTGAAAAATTGATTGCCCCCAAACCTAATAACTGGTTGGGCCGCCCTTAGCAGCAACAACTGCAATCAAGTATTTGTGATGACTGGCAATGAATCTTTTACAATGCTCTGGAGGAATTTTGGCCCACTCATCTTTGTAAAATTGTTGTAATTCGGCCACATTGGAGGGTTTCCGAGCATGAACCGCCTTTTTAAGGTCATGTCACAGCATCTCAATCAGATTAAGGTCAGGACTTTGACTAGGCCACTCCAAAGTCTTAATTTTGTTTTACTTATGCCATTCACAGGTAGACTTGCTGGTGTTTTGGATCACTGAATCCAATATACAAAGAACTGGCCTACAAAATGCAGTACTTCAGTATTAGCATAAACCAATCAAAGAAGAAGTAGAACTGCTTAATTATTAAAATATTGAGACAAATGGATTCTGGAGGCGCTCCCGTGGAAGAAAGAGTAACCAAAAAATTGTTAAATCTTCCAATTGTGGTGCAATCACATGGAGGATATTCCACCAGGGATTAATATTTGTAGGTTTATTAAAAAATCATAAAACCGTGAATACACATAAGGGACATGGATGTACAAAAAGGGAAGGGAGAGGGGAGTCTTTAAAAAGGATCACACAACTAGTTTCTGCTCATAGAGCCTTCATCAGGTGTGTATGAGACCTTAGGTTTGACTGAACTCTTATACCCAGCATCTTTACTTGTGGGTGGGGTCACCCTCAGAGGTAACACCCAATTCAAATCTACTCTTCCTCTCTGTTGTGGAGTCTGGAGTCTAACTGATGAATATAGGTGGACTCTTGTATACATATATTTCTTACCAATAGTGTCACTGCTCAAATTTTAAAAATCATCACCCAAATGTGAGCTGGAAGCCTATGTTAACCAAATGACTATTTTGTCAAAATCTATAATTATCTACCGTGTGGAGTTCCTACAAGAAATCTAAAAATTGATTTAGGGAGGCATTGGGCTGATAAGATGGGTAGCAAAAAAAAAAACATCCCAGACCAGACACATAGATGCATGCTCACTCCTGGAGTCTCACCCCTCCGCCGCAGTCCACAGAGCGGCCCCGAACTGGAGCGGGGAGTGTTATTGTGATACAAATTGTTGTTTGATGTGTCGGATTGCTTATATTTTTTCTTTGGGTTGTTCCCCACACATATATATACATTCACACATACATATACATATACAGTGCCTACAAGTAGTATTCAACCCCCTGCAGATTTAGCTGGTTTGATAAGATGCAAATAAGTTAGAGCCTTCAAATTGCAAACGAGAGTAGGTTTTATGAACAGAAGCATAAATCTTACAAACCAAAAAGTTATGTTGCTCAGTTGAATTTTATTAAATTTTAAACATAAAAGTGTGGGTCAATTATTATTCAACCCCTATGTTTAATATTTTGTGGAATAACCCTTGTTTGCAATTACAGCTAATAATCGTCTTTTATAAGACCTGATCAGGCCGGCACAGGTCTGTGGAGTTATCTTGGCCCACTCCTCCATGCAGATCTTCTCCAAGTTATCTAGGTTCTTTGGGTGTCTCATGTGGACTTTATTCTTGAGCTCCTTCCACAAGTTTTCAATTGGGTTAAGGTTAGGAGACTGACTAGGCCACTCCAACACCTTGACTTTTTCCCTCTTGAACCAGGCCTTGGTTTTCTTGGCTGTGTGCTTTGGGTCGTTGTCTTGTTGGAAGATGAAATTACGACCCATCTTAAGATCCTTGATGGAGGAGCGGAGGTTCTTGGCCAAAATCTCCAGGTAGGCCGTGCTATCCATCTTCCCATGGATGCGGACCAGATGGCCAGGCCCCTTGGCTGAGAAACAGCCCCACAGCATGATGCTGCCACCACCAAGCTTGACTGTAGGGATGGTATTCTTGGGGTCGTATGCAGTGCCATCCAGTCTCCAAACGTCACGTGTGTGGTTGGCACCAAAGATCTCGATCTTGGTCTCATCAGACCATAGAACCTTGAACCAGTCTGTCTCAGAGTCCTCCAAGTGATCATGAGCAAACTGTAGAGGAGCCTTGACATGACGCTTTGAAAGTAAAGGTACCTTACGGGCTCGTCTGGAACGGAGACCATTGCGGTGGAGTACGTTACTTATGGTAATGACTGAAACCAATGTCCCCACTGCCATGAGATCTTCCCGGAGCTCCTTCCTTGTTGTCCTTGGGTTAGCCTTGACTCTTCGGACAAGCCTGGCCTCGGCACGGGAGGACACTTTCAAAGGCTGTCCAGGCCGTGGAAGGCTAACAGTAGTTCCATAAGCCTTCCACTTACGGATGATGCTCCCAACAGTGGAGACAGGTAGGCCCAACTCCTTGGAAAGGGTTTTGTACCACTTGCCAGCCGTGTGACCCTCCACGATCTTGTCTCTGATGGCCTTGGAATGCTCCTTTGTCTTTCCCATGTTGACCATGTCTGAGTGCTGTTCACAAGTTTGGGGAGGGTCTTAAATAGTCAGAAAAGGCTGGCAAAAGAGATCTTTAATCCACACATGTGAAGCTCATTATTCTTGGTGCCTGAACTACTTCTTAATACTTTAGGGGGACCAAACAGAATTCTTGTGGTTTGAGGGGTTGAATAATAAATGACACTCTGAATTAACTTTTAACGTTTTTTAAAAAAAAAAAAAAAAAAATTGCTGCAGTGCATTTCCCACTTCCAGGCTGATCTACAGTACAAATGTCACAATGCCAAGTTAATTCCGCATGTGTCAACCAGCTAAATCTGCAGGGGGTTGAATACTACTTGTAGGCACTGTATATATATATGGATTGGATCTCGAATATAACATGATAGTATGATGCTTTAGCATCTGCTGGATAATAATTGGGGCATGTGTTGATAAAAATAAAGAAAAGTGATTTGATGGTATATTTTCGATTGTCTCATGAATTTTGGATCTATAATGATTAAAATATATGTATGTTCTGGTGGTGAATTGAATGTGAATGGGTGAATTATAGGGGGGGGGATAAAAACCAATGACGCGTATATTGATGTTACTTGCCACTCCAACGATAATGTTAATTCTCAGATGCAATGATTTGCACATATGAACAGGTTATATGAGAAGGAGGTCAAATGAGACCAACTGGTCAAAGACATATGATGTATTGGAGAGATATCAGGGATTGCCAGATAGATGCCCCAGGTCCTTAGTTCTGATACAGGACTTTACTGTAAGTGTCATGATGTTAATTGCCATGGAAAAAGTGGTGTTATTCAGCTAGCTACATATCTCTTATACTGTCTCAACTGTCTCGTTTTAAACATATTTTTAAAATAAGTTAAAAGTCTCCATATTTAATTATTTTGGTGTTTTGCATTTTTCTTGATTATTTATACCTTGCCTACAACATTTTAATTATTTATACCATATGATACCTGTTCTGTGGGATTCCTTGCTTCACCTGGTTTTTAACTTATTTTAAAGATATGTTTGAAATAAAGATATTATATTTTAATAATTAAGCAGTTATACTTCTTCTTTGATTGGTTTATGTTTTGGATTATTGTCCTGCTTCATAACCCAAGTGCGCTTCAGCTTGAGGTCACTAACATATGACCAGACATTGTCCTTCAGGATTTTTTAGCAGACAGCAGAATTCATGGTTACATTTACCACAGCAAGTTTTCCAGGTCTTGAGGCAGCAAAACTGCCCCAGACCATCATACTACCATCACCATATTTTACTGTTGGTATGATGTTCCTTTTCTGAAATGCTGTGTTACTTCTACGCCAGATGTAATGGGACATACACCTTCCAAAAAGTTCAACTTTTGTCTCGTCAGTCCACAGAGTATTCTCCCAAACGACGAGGCTTTATGTTCTTTTTGTTCAGCAGGGGTTTTCGTCTTGGAACGTTACCATGTATACCATTTTTGCCCAGTCTCTTTCTTATGGTGGAGTCATGAACACTGACCTTAACGGAGGCAAGTGAGGCCTGCAGTTGTATGGATGTGTGTCACCCCAGGCCTGGATGCCACAAATATTAAAGGCTGTGTCTGAGAGCAGGAGGGAGGTTCCCTGGTCAGGGACAATTAGCTTACAGCACCTCCTGTCCCAGGCCAGTAGGGGGAGCTGGCTGCCTCTATAAAAGCTGGAACTGAGGGCAGGGTTAGAGAGAACTGGACGACCTAGCTCAGGACTGAGACTAGTCCCAGAGAAGGAGGGACAGTTGGGCTGTAGCCAAGGAGTCTGTGAAGCAGAGGAGAAGCTGCGAGCCAGGGACAGAGGCTACGAGAGCCGATCCTGGCTGAGAGAATCACCACCGGACATTGGGGTCCGAGGCTGTCGGGGTTGCAAGCCCTGCAGCAGATAACCAACCCGCAAGGGATTTCAGGTCCCTCGGACTAAGAAGCCTGGAGGCTCCGCCACACAGAGGGACCGGTACAGCACGGAAAAGCAAAAGGTACCTAAGGCCCGAGTCGCAAGCCATACAGGCGAAGTACACGGCCAGCTCAGGGACGTGGGCTATTACACCACGAAAAGGGGGATAGTTAGCAAGGGCAGAGAGAGAACGGTAGGCCTTCACACTCACCCTGACCAGTGGGGCTCGCCCGAATGCTCTCAGACACCCAGGCCCATTCCTACCCAGTACTCCTGTTGGGTCAGTAGTAATACCTACAATAAAGACCCTGGACTGTTTGAAGCGGACTCTGAACTCTTATTACTGCGGCCTACACCATCACCCCCAGCATCCACCTACATTGCCCTGAGGCTACACTCTTCCTGTGGGGAGTTATCCTATCCCTGTGCTGCACACCAACACCAGCCTCAGCGGTCTGCCTTGCAGCGGCGGTCATCCCTGACCACAATCCACGGGTGGCGTAGTCGGACATTCATAGCTCTACAAATAGACTGCCACAGCATTTGGTCTGACCACCCTGAGCCACGGGATCGGGTTGACACTACTACTCCCAGCATCGCACTGAAGCCCGGTTCCGGGTGCCGCACGGCCCAGGGGGCAAGTCAGCTTTGGCGTAGGCGGCAGGATAGTGACCAACCCGCCACAAACGGGTATTGCGTGCCTGAAAAAGACTTTGTACTTACCTGAGTGAAGTTTCCCGCCATCTTCAGCCATTTTCCCGCCATCTTCAGCCGTTTTCCCGCCAACAGGCGCCATCTTCGGGACGCCGCGCGGGAAGAAGAGGGGCGTGGACGTCCAAACCGCACGAGACCTGAAGCCCCGCCCTACGCACCAACGCTGCGCAAGGTCCTGGAAGGAGAGAGAGCGACCCTGACGTCACCAGGACGCGACGCAAGGTCCTCGCCCGGAGCAGCACCAGCGGAGCCGCAGCCTACGGAAGAGGATCAACGGAAGGTAGGGTACGGTTAACTAGGGGGGAGGAAGATGACGGACGCGGAGGGACCTTCTACCACCAGCGTGGCTGCAGCAGCGGTGATGCCGTTCTCCATGCCCTACATCCCCGGAGCATCTGGCTGCCCCAATACTCAGGGGAATCCCATACATTAACTGACTTTAAGGAAAGACTGCACGGTTTATTTAAAGTTTATCCCCTGACAGAAGAACAGAAAGTGAGCATTCTGACGGGGCAGCTAAACGGTGCAGCCCAGCGGGAAGTGAAATCATGGTCAGATGAGGAGAAAAGGACTGTAAAGGACATTCTGACCCGGCTGCGGAGTACCTGTGATACCCGTACCTCAGCAGAAATCGAAATGCGGTTCTATGGCTGTAAGCAGCGAGCCCAAGATAGTATCAGAGACTATGCCGTGAACCTGCAAGAAGCTCTGGGAGCAATTAAACAAGCTGACCCTGGCAGCGTGCAGGACACCGATAAACTGTTGACTGACCAGTTCATAGAAGGTCTGCTGTCCAGCGCCCACAGAATCCAGCTGCGCCTCATGGCCCTACAGAACCCCGATTTGACTTTTGCGCAGTTCAAAGATAGGGCCATCCGGGTGCTCCGAGAACCCGCACCAGGTGGCGCTGTAGTTTCCCGGTGCCCTGCCATCACTTACCACCAGGAGATGGCGCCCTACCCCGCAGACCTTGTGGGGGCTGATGCGCAGGCCCTAAATCCATCCCAGCCTGCCAACCAGCACCATCAGGTCCAAGAATTAACCAAGAGTGAGGCTGCATTGACCAGGACCGTACAGTCGTTGCAGATGGAACCATCAAGACCAATCAAGCTGACTTCCAGTCCGGAGGATGTCCCGTGGCGTCGACAGAGGAGGATCCCGTCGTTCAGAGGGAGGCCCGCCGACCGTTACACCGAGGATGGACAACCGATTTGCCGCCGTTGCAGCCAGCCAGGACACATAACCAGGTTCTGTACTTTAAATGGGTCCGACCTGGGGCAGAGGGCCAACCCCCAGGCATAAGGTCATTAGGCCCGTCTAATTGGCGCGATAAGTACGTGGGGGGACGCCCGGTCTTACCCGTAGTGCTGGACGGTATCCCCATGAGTGCACTGCTGGACACCGGGTCTCAAGTGACTACCATCCCCTACGTACTTTTCAAGCGGTACTGGAGTGACGCTGACATAACCCGCTATCCAGACGATGACTTAAGCATCATCGCCAGCAATGGCCAACCCGTGCCGCAGGTGGGGTTCAGAGAGATGACCATCAAGATTGGTAAGGTTGGACTGCCGGCACAGGGAGTGATCATTGTGGACATTGACCGTCGTGAAAGTCACCCTAAAATAACCTTGGGTACTAATGTGATTGAAAACTGTCTTTCAGAAGTAATTGTGATTTTGCAGCAGGTGGCGATGAATGCGAGCTCCAGCCAACAGAGGGTCCTCCAGAAAGAGATAAGAGCCCTGATGAGACGGCAACAGGTAGAACTGTCTGGTGGTGAGATCGGTAGCATGAGGATGAGCGACCCGTTCCCCATTGCCATGCCTCCCAAAAGCGAAATGATGATCTGGTGTCGGACTGCAATCGGGTTAAGAGGGAGAGACTACCAAGCCATGCTAGAACCCGTGTACTCAGACAACAGGCCACCATTTTGACAGCCCGGGGGGTGATTGTTGTCCGCCATGGAAGGGTGCCCTTCCGGATCTTAAACACCGGGGAAAGGGAAGTACACTTGCCCCGGTACGCTACACTAGCCAAATTGTTTGCCGTCGAGCACAATGCTATCAGGGTCGTGGAACCTTTGCCTCCATCTCCACCGGTGTAGGATAATGGCTCACAGAAACACAAGGAGGACTGGTGCCAGAAGCTCCACGTGGGTGCTGACTCCACTCCCTCGCACCAAAAACAAGGAGTCTACCGGGTGGTTCAGGAGTACGAGAGAATCTTTAGTAAGCACCCGCTAGACTTCGGCAGAGTGAAAGGGGTAGAACACCACATCCCCACGGGGAGCCACCCACCAATAAAAGAGAGACACAGACCTGTACCCCCTGCGCACTATCAGAACGCAAAGGGCATGCTGAGAGAAATGAAGGCAGCTGGGGTCATTAGAGATAGCTGTAGCCCCTGGGCAGCTCCCTTAGTTTTGGAAAAAAGATAGACTGTAGCATGAGAATGTGCGTGGACTATAGACAAATCAATCGTATCACCCATAAAGACGCGTACCCTTTACCTAGGATAGAGGAGTCTTTAGCCGCACTAAAATCAGCTAATTTCTTCTCTACTTTGGACCTTACTAGCGGGTACTGGCAGGTTCCTGTGGCAGAGGCTGACAAGGAGAAGACCGCCTTCACCACCCCGATGGGATTGAGCAAATTCAACTATATGCCATTCGGGCTCTGCAACGCACCCGGGACCTTCCAGAGGCTGATGGAATGCTGTCTAGGGCACAGAAACTTCGAGACGGTCCTACTTTACCTGGACTACGTGATCGTCTATTCGAAGACCTACGAGGACCATCTAAAACACCTGGCAGAGGTGTTCGAAGCCCTGGCAGGCTATGGCATGAAAGTGAAACCCTCTAAGTGCCATCTGTTAAAGCCGAAGGTACAGTACTTGGAACACGTGGTGAGTGCAGAAGGAGTAGCCCCCGACCCCGACAAGGTCACAGTAATTTAGAGCTGGCCAAGCCCCTCAAACATCAAAGAAGTGAGGCAGTTCCTCGGGTTGGTAGGCTACTACCGAAGGTTCATCCCCGTGTTCACAAAGATGGCAGCTCCAATGCAGGACCTCCTGATAGGTCAATCCAAGACCAGAAGTCAAAAGCCACCCTTCAAGTGGGACAAGCCGGAAGAGGAGTCCTTCCGCCAGTTGAAGATGGCCCTCACGGGGGATGAGATCCTGGCCTACCCCGATTATGGCCAGCCTTTCATCCTCCACGCAAACGCCAGCAATGTGGGGCTGGGAGCCGTACTGTCACAGAACCAGCAGGGCAGAGGAAGGGTGATCGCGTACGCCAGCCGGAAGCTGAGGCCCACTGAAAGAAACCCGGAGAATTACAGCTCCTTCAAGCTAGAATTCTTGGCAGTGGTGTGGGCCGTCACAGAACGGTTTAAGCATTACCTGGCCTCCGCAAAGTTCACTGTGTACACGGACAACAACCCGCTGACACACCTGGACAATGCAAGACTAGGTGCCCTAGAACAGCGGTGGATGGCCCGGCTATCCAATTATGACTTCACAATCAAATACCGGGCAGGCAGGACCAACACCAACGCAGACGCCCTATCAAGAATACCTCACCGACCCGAAGGAGAAGAAAACTCGGAAGAGCTGGAGGAAGTAGAGCTCCCTGCGTTCCACCGGTATGGGGCCACTCAGTATTCTCACCGGGTAAAAGACAAAGACCTAACCACCGTCATGTTCAACCCCTTACCCCACCACGGCTGGGCTGAAATGCAAGATAGTGACCCTGCAGTTCGCCTGGTGAAAGACCTGTTAACCCAGGCAGACGCTAGCCCTGGCCCGGACGCTCCAGAGGAAGCCAAGCAGTTATGGAAGGAGAAAAGCAGGCTATTCCTCTACGATGGTAAGCTGTGCAGAAGGCTTGTCAACCACCGGACGCACGAGCTGACCTGGCAGGTAGTGGTCCCAAGGCGAGATGCAGCAATGGTCCTGGAGGCCTACCATGACAGAGCGCGACACTTCGGGTGGAAGAAACTGGAGTTCCTACTGAGAGAGCGGTTCTACTGGGTCGGTATGAGAGGGGCCATAGAGAAGTGGAGCAGGGACTGCGGCTCATGCCACCTCAGAAGGAAGGACCGTACCAGCCAGAAGACACCCTTGAGGCCCATCGTCACCAGGCAGCCTCTTGAGCTAGTAGCTCTGGACCATGTGAAGTTGGCTCCAAGCCGGTCCGGCTACATCTATGCCCTCACGATTGTGGACCATTACTCCCGGTTCCTGGTGGTGGTTCCTGTTAAAGACCTGACAGCCCAAACAGCGGCCAGAGCCTTCCAGAAACACTTCTGCCGTCCACACGGGTATCCGGAACAGATCTTGACAGATCAAGGTCCAGCGTTTGAGGCTGAAGTATTCCAGGAGTTCTGCAACCTCTACGGTTGTAGGAAGATTCGGACAATGCCTTACCACCCGCAAGCCAACGGGCTGTGTGAGAAAATGAACAATATCGTCATTGATCTCCTCAAGACTTTGCCCCTGGAAGAACGCAGCCTGTGGCCCGAGAAGCTGCCAGACCTGATTGACTTGTACAACCATATCCCGGTGAATGCTACAAATTGCACCCCGGCTTACCTGATGCACGCAAGACCAGGTAAGCTGCCGATAGACCTGGAGATGGGAGTCCTGACACCCGAGGACACGTCCCCAGATGCGGACTGGGATACGGAACGGCGGCTACAGTGCAAGAAGGTACAGGAGACTGTGCAGAGGAGTCTGGCTCAAGCGAGAGAAAAGCAGGAGAAGCTCTTCAACCAACACGCCCCTGCTGGTCCCCTGGAACCTGGAGAGCAGGTCCTGAAGCGGAAGAGAAGGCTTCACAAGCTGAACGACCAGTGGGAGAGAGACCCGTACACAGTACTGCAGTCCGACCACAACAACCCGAAGGTATGTGTGATTACCAAGGATGGAGGAGAAACCACTAGCACCGTCTCCAGAGACCACCTAAAACGGTGCCCCGAGCAACTACAGAGTGCAGGGGAAGATCAAGATGACCTTGAACCCGCTGAGGACAAGGAAGAAATGGTCAGCACCGTTCTCAGAGGGTTCCCCTGGACCTGGACGCGAATAAACGATGCCATAGTGGTACCCGTCCTACACTTCCTTCAACCTACCCAGCAAGAGCCTACAGGAGAGCAGGAAGAACAAGAGGAACAAGCAGCCCCGGAGGCAGAAGAACCCTTGCCAGCAGCCCAGGAGAGTCAACCCTCTGCTGACAGTGAGCCTGCCATGCCTGCGGTAAGCCAAAGGACCCGCAGACAGCTGCCTGCCCTGCCTGTAAACCCAGCTAGTAGCTGTACCCTAAATGATAGTGGGGAAAGCCAGGGTAGACCACCACCAGACAGTGGGTTACGGAGGTCAACCCGGAGCACTAGGGGTCAAATACCAGCTCGCTGCAAGATCTAAATGCACAGTGTATATATTTAATGTTTTATGTTTGTACCCTGGTTATTAATAATGTTTTTCCAGTTTCCCTAGATACAATGGACTGACAAGTTATGGACAGTGAATAACCGGAACTACCATGTAGATAGTTGCACTTGGTGCCCTCTTTCGAAGATGACCACGGAAGAAAAACCTGTCCGGCGTGGCCCTCTTGTGGTCCAAAGTAGTTAGCTTTTACCTTGCCGCCACGCCCAAGGCCAGGAACTTGGGGTTTATAGGGACAGGTCCCCACATTGTGGAAAACTACACCTAGTTGGGTGATATGGACACCCGGTCACGGAAGCGCTGTGACCTTAAGGACAAAATGCACTTGTATATATGTTATGTTATTGTTTTTACCCTGTATTTGTGTTTCCTGTTAGTCCTGGAGTACTAAATTTTACTAGGGGGGAATGTGTCACCCCAGGCCTGGATGCCACAAATATTAAAGGCTGTGTCTGAGAGCAGGAGGGAGGTTCCCTGGTCAGGGACAATTAGCATACAGCACCTCCTGTCCCAGGCCAGTAGGGGGAGCTGGCTGCCCCTATAAAAGCTGGAACTGAGGGCAGGGTTAGAGAGAACTGGACGACCTAGCTCAGGACTGAGACTAGTCCCAGAGAAGGAGGGACAGTTGAGCTGTAGCCAAGGAGTCCGTGAAGCAGAGGAGAAGCTGCGAGCCAGGGACAGAGGCGATGAGAGCCGATCCTGGCTGAGAGAATCACCACCGGACATTGGGGTCCGAGGCTGTCAGGGTTGCAAGCCCTGCAGCAGATAACCAACCCGCAAGGGATTTCGGGTCCCTCGGCCTAAGAAGCCTGGAGGCTCCGCCACACAGAGGGACCGGTACAGCACGGAAAAGCAAAAGGTACCTAAGGCCAGAGTCGCAAGCCATACAGGCGAAGTAGACGGCCAGCTCAGGGACGTGGGCTATTACACCACGAAAAGGGGGATAGTTAGCAAGGGCAGAGAGAGAACGGTAGGCCTTCACACTCACCCTGACCAGTGGGGCTCGCCCGAATGCGCTCAGACACCCAGGCCCTTTCCTGCCCGGTACTCCTGTTGGGTCAGTAGTAATACCTACAATAAAGACCCTGGACTGTTTGAAGCGGACTCTGAACTCTTATTACTGCGGCCTACACCATCACCCCCAGCATCCACCTACATTGCCCTGAGGCTACACTTTTCCCGTGGGGAGTTATCCTATCCCTGTGCTGCACACCCACACCAGCCTCAGCGGTCTGCCTTGCAGTGGCGGTCATCCCTGACCGCAATCCACGGGTGGCGTAGTCGGACATTCATAGCTCTACAAATAGACTGCCACAGCATTTGGTCTGACCACCCTGAGCCACGGGATCGGGTTGCCACTACTACTCCCAGCATTGCACTGAAGCCCGGTTCCGGGTGCCCCACGGCCCAGGGGGCGAGTCAGATGTTGCTGTGGGGTCTTTTGTGACCTCTTGGATGAGTCATTGCTGCGCTCTTGGGGTAATTTTGTTGGCCGGCCACTACTGGGAAGGTTCACCACTGTTCCATGTTTTTGCCATTTGTGGATAATGGCTCTCACTGTGATTTCCTATCATCCCAAAGCTTTATAAATGTCTTTATAACCTTTTCCAGACTGATAGATCTCAGTTAATTTGTTTCTCATTTGTTCCTGAATTTCTTTGTATTGCAGAATGATGATTATCTTTTGAGCATCTTTTTGTCTACTTCACTTTGTCAGGCAGGTCTTATTTAAGTGATTTGTTGTTTGAGAACAGGCAGTAATCAGGCCTGTGTGTGGCTAGGGAAATTGAACTCAGCTTCCCAAAAAACTGATAAACCACATTTAATTTAAGTTTTAGGGGGATGGGGGGGGGCAATCACTTTTTCACACAGGGCCCTGTAGGTTTGCACTTCTGTTTCCCTTAATAATAAAAATCATGATTTAAAAAATGCATTTTGTGCTTACTTGTGTTATCTTTGTCTAATATTTAAATTTGTTTTATGATCTGAAACATTTAAGTGTGACAAACATGCAAAGGAGTAAGAAATCAGGAAAGGGGCAAAGAATTTTTCATACCACTGTATATATATATATATATATATATATATATACACATATATATACACACTCACCTACGGCTCCCCTGCCATTCCTCTCTCCTGCTGCTTGGACCTCTTCAAGCAGGTTGCATGTAACTGTTGTACAGGTCACCTACCATATCAGTGATATGATGTGGGAAGTGGTCACCGGTTGACCATTGCAGCCACTGATTGGCTGCAGTGACCAACCCATCAGCGCTGGGAGAGGAATAAAAGCCACTGGCAGAGACCCTGACAGCAGTACAGAGGAGCAGAAATGGATCAATAGGTAAGTTTTCTTTTTTAATTTTTAAATAATTACATGGTTGTCCAGTTTTTGTTTTTTTTTTCAAAAGAGTGGACAATCCCTTTAATTTTTATGAGCAGTGGGCCAGAAATAGCTTATAGAACATGACGTGAAACCAAGACAATACAAAAAAAAATATGTTTTTGCTTTTTTAAATAAAATGTAAACCTTGAGAGCGTTACTGGACTACGGCCATTTCGCTCTTGATTGCGCTTCTACTGGTCCACATGTGCTATCTGTGCTACCTTCCTTCTGTTCACTTACTGCATATACATGGATTCTTGGTATTAGCACCGCTGATCCAAGGCTGTTGATTCTGCAGTAAATCTCTCATGAGGACGTCTGCTCTGGATGTATGAGTCCTGGTGCCGGCTTAACTCTTTCATAGGCCACCATGCTAATAGCTGTTAATATCCCCAGAGGTTGTCCCCTCACTAATCATAATGCTAGGTCATATCCTAGCCATATATCTATTTAGTACCGTTCAGGAGGTCATCCCATGTGGGACATTTATGGCTTATCAACAGGATATGTCATACATGTCTGATAGTTGTTTGGACTTACATTTTCAGAATATGGCCCCTTCACAAGCTGTCAGAAATAGAGAAGTAGGACCTGCAGCCATTCAATATTTATGGCATATCCTTTTCTCGAGATTCAGAATCCTGTTCTTGAGTTGCTGGGGGTCCGACCATTGAATAGTGATATAATGAGTGGAGATAAGTGAATCATCACGTAATACTACCCCCCAATATTTGAGCTAGTGTGGAGCTGGGAGGTTGTAGGACTGTACCTTTATGCTTGGAACATCTAATGCTTACCAATGAAGGTTGGAAGCCTGACTTACCTTGATTTCTCTCTGTTAGAGCCTCCAGGATGTCCGTGGCTGGTAGTTCACCAAGGCAGTTATCATCAATGTCAAGTTCAGAAAGCTGCTCAGAATAGCGGATGAGACTGGAAAGTATAAATTAACTTTGTTCAGAGACTGTGATTACTGTAATTTATCTTAAGTCAGAGCCAATATTCATAGAATTCACTAATATGATCCCCTACATAAGGTTTCACATTTTAGTTGTGGGTGGACAATTTTGCCTCTGCAAAGTTTTCCGTGGGTACACTGATTTTGTGAACTAGTTGACTGACATTAGAGACTTTTCCTTTTTTATCATTTCTTTCAGATACTTAGATTCATTTATCTGTCCTTTTTTTTTACTAAATCTTGTAAATTTGGTTTGATTTTATCTCACTTCATCGGTAATATTTGTCTACTAGTAGAAAGAAAAAGATAGGCCTGTGCCATACAGATTTTATGTAATGTGATCCAAGAATTCAAGATTGGACTATTGTTCAAGAACATTCCTGATAAATTACAGTGGTAGTGAAGGAAAGTGTTAGAACACACCTGGAGGAGTGGAGTCGCCAAGCCGCAGGTCACATGGACCGAGGGTGAGGGCACAGCACTGACTGATTATTTAGAAACACCGGTATGTCCAAGTCGCCCATTAAAAGGCTTTGGATGATGATGCCAGCGTGGTTTGCCAGCCATGAAACCCAACACGACGCAGCCATAAGTCACAGCCATAGGGGAAGGGAGCAGAACCCGACCCTTGATTTGAGATAGGTGTGTAACACTACCATCCAAGATAGTATGAATAGTTCAAGAAAGAGCGTCTAAAACTAAAGAAAGTGTCTCATAGCTCATTGTGCAATATAACCTGAAAAGACCAACATGAAGATGTTTTTAATCAAAAGGGGAGGTTACAATGAAAGGCATTGGGGAATGTGACAACTTTCTTTCCAAGACTCAGAATGGGTTCAGGATGACAGTGAATTTCCTTTCTCTAAACAAGAAATAATGCTCCGAGTCTTGGTTAAAGGTCCACCAAGCATCTGAGGTTTAGTTCTTGGTGACCTGTCATAAAACATCATAATCCCAAATTAATGGACTAATTCATGTAGTATTAGGGCCTTTTAAACTGTGGTAATCTCACAATTTTTTGTATGAACGTGCGTTCCCAATCATTGGGCAATGTAAATAAATTGATTGAATGTCGAATGATCGATATTTTGCTTATTATTTATTAATAAAATCTTTTATGATGATATATAAATCAAAGTTTCTCAGCAGATCCCCTCATGCCTATAGGAGATGTGCTGCGGACGATAATGCAAACTGTCTAAGAGGAGGGGAGGAAACAGAATGATCATTGTATGGAAAAACTCACAATCATGGCCACATTGAAAAGAAAGTCAACGAGTGCTTGGCATATGGTTGATTGGCGCTTGTGACGAGCACACTGATACTGATCAGATGAATGGTATTTATCTAGAAGTGTTCAGTAAAAGGCTCCTCACTTACCTACTCAGTAACTGAGAAAACTCCAGCACCCCAGTCTCTCCTTCCTTGCCTCTTGCATCGATACCATTGTTAGTCAGGTACAGCTTACTCACCCAGGGCCCGGGAAGTGGTACTGATTTGTCCTTTTTCTTTCTTCCTGACAGTATAGAGATACTTTATGCATTCACTATATTGCTAATAAGTATAAAGGTGTATTCATGTGAAGGATGAAGAAAAAGAATTGAGGAACCTTTCCATGACCTCAATGGGGACCATTTTGCCATCTACATCAATCACGCTTGAGCTAAAGTTGGCCATAAGACTGACGACAATGGAGAAGGGAGATACATAGAACAGGAAAATACTCTGTACTGTGTGATAAGGCAGGCACTACCGCGATGGGCACTATGGGCACTACAGTGAGTCTAGCATAATGAGGATTGCTATGGCACTACCACTATGAGTGCCACTATAAGTATTTTTTTTTCCCCCTAAAAGTTTGATCAGAAGGGGTTTTAGAAGTGTAAGTATCCACTGCTGTATTTTACATGTGAAGACACTTGTCAGAGGGTATTAAAGGGACTTTCCGGTTTCGGAACACGTCTTTTTCCCAGCTGCAAGCTGCCCAAGTAGACTTCACAAGCCACTGAGCTCACGGATTGGCTGCAGGGCTGTCGATGTAACATTAGTGCTGCAGACAATAACAGACATCGGGACCGACAGCAGAGACTCAGCGCTGCAGACAGCAACAGACACTGGGACCGACAGCAGAGACTCAGCCCTGTAGATAGCAACAGACATGGGGACCGACAGCAGAGACTCAGCGCTGCAGACAGCAATAGACACCGGGACCAACAGCAGAGACTCAGCCCTGCAGACAGCAACAGACACTGGAACCGACAGCAGAGACTCAGCCCTGCAGACAGCAACAGACACGGGGACCGACAGCAGAGACTCAACGCTGCTTTTTTTTAAATCCAAACAGAAACTGGAAAACCCCTTTAATTAAAACACATGTAACCATCCCTCTTTCCTATCTCCAATGTGGGAACATGATTTTTCTTTTTACCTCAGGCAGCTGAAAAGCTGAAATTATCCTACGGCCTATACAAAAAAGATTTCTGAGAAACATTTTTATGAATGATGAAAAAAAACATGAACTTCATGAAAATGGAGCAGCTCCAGGCTCTCAGTTATTGCAGACGCAGATTACCGTTTTCTCCACATCCGAGAAAATCGATCCAATTATGTTAATCACGCTCTGGTCAGAGTTTAATCAGAGTGTGACCTGATTTTGTTAGATTTGGAGAGAAAAAAAAGTTTCTCGGTCCCCTCCTTTCTGTCAGTCCATAAACATCGGACCACACTCAAATGTCATCCGAGTGCTGTCAGATTTTTTCCACTGACCCATAGAGTTCCATCCAGTTCTCGAAGGCAAACCGTCCACACTGCAGTTTCCAATGAAAACTCGGACATATGCACGGCCCCATAAAATAACATGAGGACGAGTGCTATCTGTCAAAACTATGAATAGCACTTGTCCAATTATATGGTTGTCTGCATCTGCCCTTAGAGAAAAAAATGGAGGCTCAGTCATATCACAACTAGGAGGCCACGTCCATCTGGTCTAACATCTCCATGTGGCCTGTTCTCCATGTTCTGCCTGTGCTTATGTGGGTTTCATCCATAATCAGAGTTGTGGTGGTTGTAGACATATTTACCCCTTTTCTTGCGTTTTCCTTTCTCGGAACCTCTGTCAGGTGGTCTTACAAGGTTTTCCATAGCTGCTGGCTCTCCTGAGATCATTGTATGAATACCAGATTGGTCTTGTGCTGCTCATGAAGCCCAGAACAGAAATTGTATTACGTCAAATTGCACAATTCACTTTGTGGTTAGTTTTCAGCCTGTTCTAAATACTGATTACTAATGCTATAGATGACAGATGTTATCAATGTTTTATAGATGGGGGGAAACCCAATTTATTGTGAGAAAAGTTCTGCTAGGTGCGGTAGCCCCTTGCTCAGCTGTTTATTATAGGCTTGAATGGAAAGAACACACACATTAATTAAAAGAATGCCCAGAAGTGTTCTTAAGACCCAATTTTGTAGAAAAAAGTCCAAACTTCTGGATTGTAACATTCCGATATGCAGAGGGGGATCCCACAACCATCTGCAGCCCCCTCACTGGCAAAGCTCAAAATATCAGTTGTTATCACAAGATCTCATGCCTTTAACTAAACCAGCGCCGCCAAGCTAAGCAGCAGCACTCTTGTAGTTAACAGCACAAGATTTCACGATAATGCACAGAATATCGTGCTTTGGCAATTAGGGGTGCTGTGGAGGGTAATGGGAACCCTCTCTGCACGCTGGGACCCCACAACTTGCACGTTTAGATCTGACTTTTGCTAGAAAGTTGGGACTTTGAGGGTAGCATTAGGAGCACTTCTGGCCACTTTTTCAATTCAAAGTTACTTAGTAAAATCAACTTTCTGTGGCTGCCCGCCATTATCTTAAAGTAGTTGTCCCCTTTCAGAATATTCTCTACTATAAGCTACAGTAGTTATAAAAAAAAAAACTGAATATGACTTACTCCTCCTCCAACCCCACTCACTTGGTCCAGAATTAAAGCTCTGCCGTTGCGATGGTCCCTGTTTGCAGCGCAGACATCACGTAGACAGTGCAGCAGACAAACAACAGAGACTAGGGCATCGGTGGAGAGCCGGCACCGGCCCCATGGAGGTTAAGTAATACTTAGTTTATTTTTTATAACAATCACAGCTCATAGCAGAAAGTATTTTTGGGTGAGGACAACCCCTTGAAAAAAAGGGCAGCCATAGATAGGCTGTATGTACTCTTTAAATGTAATTTGTTCCAAAACTTTTGACTTACTAACCAGAGTGGCTGACACTGTGCTATATTTTTGGCACACATTAGACACTTTACGCACATGGCGTTAATAAATCTTGCTCATTTTAGTAGTCCTTTTAGCTGTGCCTATTTTTTGGCACTTTTCAAAACTTCAAAGTGAGGATCCAAAATATATAATAAATGTAGTGCATTAGGGGCCTCTATTTGTACTAAAATACTGGCACATTGTCATTCTTAACTTGCTTCAAAATCTTTACATCTGAAACTCTCCAATGTTAAAACTCAAGATGATGTGACTCGTAATAGATGAAGAAAACTTTCATTTTACCTTCTAGAATCTGATGCGCCAGACTGGATGCCTCTTCAGTCGGCTTTTCTATCGCTTTTTTCTGGACATATTCTGCAATTTCAGTAATTAAATCCACTGCCCCAGAGCACTGCAAGTAGTTTCCAGTAAGATACAGTTCACTGTATGACAAAACAACATAGAGTCAACATGGGAAAGATCCAACAGAATAATTTATAACTCCTGAGCCCCAATGCAAAATTCCCAACAGGGCTCCGAACTTCCATGGGTCTGTAATAATAGTAGTGTTTTCATATGGGCAAACCGACACAGACAGAAGAGGGCCCCTGGGTAAGAATAATATATGGGCCCTTTCAAGTTCAATGATTCATTATAATAGTCAATGCCACCTGCTTCGAAGGTGGTAGTTTCCCCCTTACCCCAAATTACCTGATGGCTGATTGTGCCAAAAGGTCTCCCAGTACTGCTCCGCTAGGAGGACCTAGGTTGCAGTAACAGAGGCTCAGAGACACCAGCTTCATGTTTCCTTCAAGACCTCGGACAAGACTCTGAATTCCTTCATCTCGAAATCTAAAGAAATAATAATATAATAGTAATAATATGTTGTTATGCAGAAATATGTTCATGGATCCTGTATGGACAGTGGGACATCATCATCTTACTCATTGTGATCCAGTGTTATGGATGTTAACTGGCTGAACTGAACCGCTTTTCCCAACCTCTCCATTGACCAAACGTCAATCCCACAATCTATAACTTCCAGTTTTATAAATGGATATGACGTTCTCCCTCTTAGTTCCAGTAGTATAGCCTGCATAAAGAAGAGAAAGCATATGTAACAGGTGGTTAAAAGATCAAAACTAGCCATCGTTCAGAAGAAAATATAAAAGAATCCCATTGACAATTCTACCCGTGTCTGGCATTTCCATGAAGTCATGACAATGGAAAATACAAAATATTAGTATATCGGAAATGTTTGATTTTCCCCAAATACATTTAACCTACAAACGCACAAGACTGGCAACGTCCTGGTTACTGAGAGGAACTCCCCATAAGCACAAGTCTGTGGCAAGCATATATCGCTCATCCCGTATAGTCATCAGTAGTGGTCTTAATAAAACTGGTGAGGAACCATCGGAGGAGGTCTCAGGACAGGACAAGATGATCTGCAGGTAAAATAGACCACAATATTCTATGTATAAGATTGGTGCAACTAAAAAAGCGCCATTACCAATGTCAAATATCAGTCATTCACAATTCAGAATTAATGTAGTCAATTTAATAACAAATATCTAAAAAGCAGACATTTGAAACTGTTTGACTGTACAGTCCAACAGGTGTTAGCAAACAGAATTTTACTATGTTAGCGAAAAAAGTTTTATTGTATCATTAAATACTATTATATCGCCATTTTAGGGTTTTTATGAAGAAATGTTCATTATTAATCCAAATGCATGATCGTTTGATTGATTTTCAGATGAAAATTTCATTAATGTAGATGGTTCTACAGAGACAAGGCTAATAGGCATGACTGGATGTTGACGATTACATCTGAAAATTATAAAATCAGATGTCCTATTCTTTTATTCTTCATAGTCAAAGTCTTAGTGTTCCAGGCTTACCTTGAGATATTTGGATCCATCTTGGATACATTTTTTGAGGGCACGAGTGATGGTGGGGCTGACAAGCGATTGATATTGCCCACAATGATGTTCGTATCTCTTCAGGAATTTCTTCAGAGCTGATGAATCTACTGCTTTAACTGCAGCTCCTTTCCCCCTCTTCTTGGTTTTCGACGTCATTGTGACAGCACCATGCCCTATAACTGACCAAAAGTGGAAATTTTATTGCATGGGTGTAGATTTTTTGATGGTTGGCATCTGGAAGAGCCGGAGCATAGTTACACCTCTTTTACATGTCACAACCATTGTCCTCTCTGTGTCCTACCTCCCGAGATTTCAGGGCAGAAGGCCCCTTCTAGATTCTCTGATGTCCGTGAGTTTTCAGACAGATTCAGCAGGGCCACGGAATTTGCAAACTCTTAAGAGAGTCTGGAAGATGTTCCTTTTTCTGGGGGGATGTTCCAAAAGAGTTAGCAAGTACAATTAGCAGATAAAACATGAACTACATTTCTGGGTTTGGGAGATGTGTCAACAGGCTTAGGTTTCACTTAAAGAGTAATTAGATTATAGTTGTATACACTTGTGACATAGAACCTATAATGTACAAAATGTCTATTAACTGCTTTTTACTTTATTTACGGAATTAGCCAATCACATCTAAATTCATGATAAATAGTACTAGATGGTGGCCCGATTCTAACGCATCAGGTATTCTAGAATAGGTATACGGCCGATCGGGCGCAATCAGCAGAGCGGTATTTATATTTGGCGCCAAAATCGCTGATTGGTCGAGGCCGGCAACCGCGACCAATTAGCAAAGCGGTGTTAAAATTTGGCACCTATATCGCAGATTGGTCACGGCCGGCGGTCGCGACAAATCAGCAGAGCGGGGTTTAAATTTGGCGCCAATAATGCTGATTGGTCGCGGCCAGCGAACGCGACCAATCAGCAGAGCGGGGTTTAAATTTGGCGGCAATAATGCTGATTGGTTGCGGCCGGCGGTCGTGACCAATCAGCAGAGCGTTATTTAAATTTGGCGCCAATAATGGTGATTGGTCACGGCTGCGACTAATCAGCAGAGCGGTGTTTAAATTTGTCGCCAATAATGCTGGTTATTCATGACCGGTAACCGCGACCAATGAGCAGAGCGGTGTTTAAATATGGCGCCAATATCGCTGATTGGTTGCGGTAGGCCACCGCGACCAATCAGCAAAGCGGTGTTTAAATTTGGCGCCAATATCGCTGATTGGTCGCGGCCGGTGACCGCGAGCAATCAGCAGAGCGTTGTTTAAATTTGTCACCAAAATTGCTGATTGGTCGCGGCCGGCCACCGCGACCAATCAGCAGAGCGGTGTTTAAATTTGGCACCAAAATCGCTGATCGGTCGCGGCCGGCGGTCGCGACCAATCAGCAGAGCGAGGTTTAAATTTGGCGCCAATACTGCTCATTGGTCGCGGCCGGCGACCGCAACAAATCAGCAGAGCGTTGTTTAAATTTGGCGCCAATCTCGCTGATTGGTCGCGGACAGCAGACGCGACCAATCAGCAGAGCGTTGTTTAAATTTGGCGCCAATCTCGCTGATTGGTCGCTGACGCCAGACGCGACCAATCAGCAGAGCGTTGTTTAAATTTGGCGCCAATATCGATGATTGGCCGCGGCTGGCAGCCAGGACCAATCAGCAGAGCGTTGTTTAAATTTGGCGCCAATCTCGCTGATTGGTCGCGTCTGGCGACCGCGACCAGTCAGCAGAGCGGTGTTTAAATTTGGCGCCAATTTCGCTGATTGGTAGCGGTCGCCGGCGGCCGCGACCAATGAGCAGAGCGGCGTTTAAATTTGCCGGCCATCTCGCTGATTGGTCGCGGCCGGCCACCGCGACCAATGAGCAGAGCGGCGTTTAAATTTGCAGCCTATATCGCTGATTGGTCGCGGCCGGCGACCGCGACCAATCAGCAGAGCGGCGTTTAAATTTTCCGCCGATATCGCTGATTGGTCGCGGTGGCCGGCCGCGATTAGTCAGCAGAGTGGCGTTTAAATTTGCCGGACATCTCGCTGATTGGTCGCGGCCGGCCACCGCGACCAATGAGCAGAGCGGCGTTTAAATTTGCTGCCCATCTCGCTGATTGGTCGCGGTTGGCCACCGCGACCAATCAGCAGAGCGGCGTTTAAATTTGCAGCCTATATCGCTGATTGGTCACGGCCGGCGACCGCGACCAATCAGCAGAGCGGCGTTTAAATTTGCCGCCCATCTCGCTGATTAGTCGCGATGGCCGGCCGCGATTAATCAGCAGAGCGGCGTTTAAATTTGCCGCCCATCTCGCTGATTGGTCACGGCCGTCCACCGCGACCAATCAGCACTGCAGCGTTTAAATTTGCCGCCCATCTCGCTGATTGGTCGCGGTCGGCCACCGCGACCAATCAGCAGAGCGGCGTTTAAATTTGCCGCCCATCTCGCTGATTGGTCACGGCCGTCCACCGCGACCAATCAGCACTGCAGCGTTTAAATTTGCCGCCCATCTCGCTGATTGGTCGCGGTCGGCCACCGCGACCAATCAGCAGAGCGGCGTTTAAATTTGCCGCCCATCTCGCTGATTGGTCACGGCCGGCCACCGCGACCAATCAGCACTGCGGCATTTAAATTTGCCGCCCATCTCACTGATTGGTCACGGCCGGCCACCGCGACCAATCAGCAGAGCGGCGTTTAAATTTGCCGCCCATCTCGCTGATTGGGCGCGGCCGGCCACCGCGACCAATCAGCAGAGCGGCGTTTAAATTTGCCGCCCATCTCGCTGATTGGGCGCGGCCGGCCACCGCGACCAATGAGCAGAGCGGCGTTTAAATTTGCAGCCTATATCGCTGATTGGTCGCGGTCGCCGGCCGCGATTAGTCAGCAGAGTGGCGTTTAAATTTGCCGGACATCTCGCTGATTGGTCGCGGCCGGCCACCGCGACCAATGAGCAGAGCGGCGTTTAAATTTGCCCACCAATCAGCGTCGTATTAGTGTGGGCCGGGGAGCGGCGCTGCTTGTGCGGCTCCGTATTAGCGAGGACCGGGGAGCGGCGCTTCCAGTGCGGCTCCTTCTGCTGCGAGAAGCCGGGAGATGAGCGGCTACTCGCAGCAGAAGCATCCCGACCGGCGGCGCCGCTCCCCGGTCCTCCGTTCACACTTGCTGTCGGGAGATCAGCGGGCCAAGCCGCTGATCTTCCGACGTTAGCCGCATGGAGGTCAAGCGGCGCCAGTCGGGGTAGTTGTGCTGCTAGCGCCGCTCATCTCCCCGCTGCATCGCCGCTGACCTCCGTCCGGCAGATGAGCCGCTAACGGCCGCCATCTTTTTCAGAAATCCCGCGGCGCTGATTGGCCGCTGCTGGACCAATGAGCGACGCGGGATTTCCTGGACAGACAGACAGACAGAAAGACAGACAGACGGGATAAGATGATTATATATATATAGATTTGTACTCAGCTGCCATCATTTACAGTTATTCTGATTAAAGTTTAGCTATTGTAGTAGGATTTTCCTGACATTTCCTAGTTGCCTTTTACAGCAAAAACCATGGTACATAAACAGCTTACAATACAGCAAAGGGATATCTTTGTTGAACGTTATCAGTCAGTAGAAGAGTACATTTTTTTTTCATGGAAAACTGTGAAGGCAGACATCAAGAAGTGGCTTAATGTTGGCACAACAATGACATTACCTAAAACTGGACATCCCTCAAAAATTGCTGATTTCTTCCTTCCTCTGCTCCTATATACACATGGTACTTTTTTCAACTAACAACCCCTACCCCCACTGTTATTTATGACTTTGTTTATTCTGCCCTGACTATCCAGCATCTGGCTCAGTCTTAATCAGCTGATCAAGATGAGTAGAGACCACTCCCCTCTGGTTCACACCTGAATGCATTCTGTTGAACATATATTGAGAGCTAGGAGTCTGCTATAGACTTTAGTCTGTGTCCATCACCTTAAGTGTCCCATTGCTTAAGTTTGAGAAATATGAATTATACCTGAATTGAACTTGAAGAGAACTGAAGGTAACTGGATATTTGGACACTGTAAACAATGTTTGTGGGGGGGGGGGGGGTTCACTCTCACCCCCTTAATCCTTCACTTTTTACAATCACCCCTAATCCCTACACCTAATAATGAACTCTTCATCTCTCCCTCCATCCTCCCCATTCATATCACCTCCTCAGAACTATTCCTAAACACTCAACCCTGTGTCTCCAAGCACAGACAGCACCTCATGCTCTCTCCTGCTACCACCTACTAACACTTTCTCTGCTCCTCCTCACTGCTGGCGATATCTCCCCAAATCCTGGCCCTCGTCACCACATCCCCACAGTCACTACCATCTCCTATCCACGATCTATCACAAACTCTCACAACCCTCCTAACCTCATCCACATTTGCCCAGCCCGCGCTTCCCCAGTCCCACTAACGCTCGCTCCGTCTGCAACAAACTTTCCTACATCCATGATATTTTCATCACTAACAAACTTTCCTTCCTCGGCTCACCCCCTCTGACACAGCCTCTCCAGCTGCACTTTCATATGGTGGATTCCACTTTTCCCAACCCCCCCGCCCCATTGCCATGTATGGTGGAAGAGTAGGTTTTCTCCTGCCAGATAACTGCTCCTTCACTCAAATCCCACTGCCACCCTCTGTTACTCTCCCCTCCTTTGAAGTGCACAATATGCGCATCTACTCCCCCTCCAACCTCCTTTACCTGCCTCTGTTTCCTGTCTAACCTCTCCAACTCACCCCTCCCTCTATCTGACCACAACCTACTTACATTCTCTACCCTCTCCTCTCCAGGGCAGTAATCCCCACTCCACAAACTTGCATACCCTCGCTGAAATCTTAAACACCTTGACCTACACTCACTCTCTAAATCCCTCCTCCCTCTTACAGTCATCAGTTCCTTATATGACGCAGATGTTGCTGCCGCTTTATATAACACCACAACAGCTGCAGCTCTCAATTCGGTCACCCCCCTCACACATACCAAAGCTCGCACAATCAACAGGCAACCCTGGCACACCAGCCTAACCAAAGAACTGGGCTGGGCCTCCAGGGTTGCTGAGCGTAGATGGAAAAGGTCCCACTCCAATGAGCACTTCATCGCATTCAAACAGTCCCTCACTACCTTCAAGTCCACACTCACTGCAGCAAAACAAACATACTTCTCATCCCTCATATCCTCCCTGTCTCACAAACAGCTATTCAACACCTTCAATTCTCTCCTCCGCCCCCCAGCGCCTCCTCCCTCACCTCTCAGCCGAAGACATTGCCTCATTTTTCAAGCAGAAGATTGACACTATCAGACAAGGCTTTTACCTAAAGTCCCCCCAGCCCTTCCTCACACCTACTCAATCCTCCTCCTCCAAAACCAGCTTCTCCACCATTACGGAAGACCAACTTTCCTCTTTACTCTCTCCAAATCACACCTCACCACCTGTGAACTTGACTCGATCCTGTCCCACCTCATCCCCAACCTTACCACTATCTTCATCCCAACCCTAACTCACCTTTTCAACCTGTCACTAACAACTGGTGTCTTCCCCTCATGCTTCAAACACAATCACACCCATCCTCAAAAAGCCCTCCCTTGACTCATCCTCTCTGACAAGCTACCGCCCCATATCACTTCTTCCCTATGCCTCTAAACTACTGGAACAACATGTCCACTTTGAACTGTCCTCCCACCTCTCCTCCTGCTCTCTCTTTGACTGCCTCCGATCTGGCTTCCGACTGCACCATTCTACTGGAACTGCCCTGACTAAAGTCACCAACGACCTACTAACCGCTAAATCCAAGCAACACTACTCTGTCCTCCTCCTTGACCTGTCATCTACCTTCGACACAGTGGACCATTTCCTCTTACTACAGACTCTCTCATCTCTCGGCATCACAGACTTGGCCCTATCTTGGATCTCTTCATACCTAACAGACAGGACATTCAGTGTCTCCCAAACACACCACCTCCTCATCTCGCCCCCTATCTGTTGGTGTCCCCCGAAGATCAGTTTTAGGACCCCTGCTCTTCTCCATCTACACCTTTGGCCTGGGACTGCTCATAGAGTCTCACAGCTTTCAGTATCACCTCTATGCTGAAGACACACAGATCTACCTCTCCAGACCCGATATCTCCTCCCTACTAGCCAAAATCCCACAATGTCTGTCTGCTATTTCATCCTTCTTCTCTGCTAGATTTCTAAAACTTAACATGAATAAAACAGAATTCATCATCTTTCCACCATCTCACTCATCCCCCCCACCTTACCTATCTATCAACATCAATGGCTGTTCACTCTCCCCAGTCCCGCAAGTTCGCGGCCTTGGGGTAACTCTGGACTCTGATCTCTCCTTCAAACCACATATCTAAGCCCTTTCCACTTCCTGCCAACTCCAACTCAAAAATATCTCCCGGTTCCTCACATTTCTCAACCACGAATCTGCAAAAACACTAGTGCACGCCCTCATCATCTCCTGTCTCGACTACTGCAACCGCCTGCTCTGTGGCCTTCCCTCTAACACTCTCGCACCCCTCCAATCTATCCTAAACTCTGCTGCCCGACTAATCCACCTGTCCCCCCCACTATTCCCCGGCCTCTCCTCTCTGTCAATCCCTTCACTGGCTCCCCATTGCCCAGAGACTTCAGTTCAAAACCCTAAAGATGGCATATAGAGCCATCCACAATCTGTCTCCTCCATATATCTGTGACCTAGTCTCCCGATACATACCTGCACGCAACCTCCGATCCTCACAAGATCTCCTTCTCTATTACCCTCATATCTCCTCTTCCCACAATCGCATACAAGATTTCTCCCGTGCATCCCCCCATTCTGGAACTCACTACCCCAACACATCAGACTCTCGCCTACTGTGGAAACCTTCAAAAGGAACCTGAAGACCCACCTCTTCTGGCAAGCCTGCAGTAACCCTCGCTCCGCCATACCGCTGCACGACCAGCTCTACCCTCACCCACTGTATCCTCACCCATCCCTTGTAGATTGTTTGTGCGCCCTCGCGGGCAGGGTCTTCTCTCCTCCTGTACCAGTCGCCGTCACATTTTGTTCAAGATTATTGTAACGGTCTTTGTATGTATACCCCTTTTTCACATGTAAAGCACCATGGAATAAATGGCGCTATAACAATAAGCAATAATAATAGTATAATTCTATGTACAGCTAAAAGTTGACAGGGAAACACATCACAAGCAGGAGGCAGAGGAGACAGGCTGAAACTGCATCACATAAGATGCACTGGAGATTTTGCAGTGTAGTGAGATAGCAGCTGTACGTCACTGAATTATCACTGTTTCTATTATATAGGAGAAAGAACATTGTGATGAGATTCCACACCTTTTGCAAAGCGATTTTATTTTATAGGCAATGTAATCTGCCCTAGCCCTCATTCACACGTTCGTGTTGCATGTATGTGTTCTCTCCCCTCTTTTCACGGATACAACATGTACCCACTATAATCTATGGTCCTAGTAACACGTCTGTGTTTTTTCACAGATCATGTGTCTGTGCAAAACTCTATGGGTCCATGAAAAACATGTACAGTACACGGATGGCATCTGTCCATCCATGTGCTGTCTCTGTTTAACATTGCAAAGTATAGGAGAAGCTTTGTCATTTATTTATTTATCCATCCGTGAAAATCACTGATGATACTGATGGTAAAAAACTGACATATGGACCAAACAGTGGTGACACCAGTACCATTTTTTTATGTAAGCTTTTAAACACGTACATGTGAATGAAGCTTTAATGGAACCATATTAGAGGTGACAAATTAATCAAGATGGCAGAATATCCTGAATTGTTACAGAAGAACGTCTACATGGGATTGGGAATGACAAACTGATTGCTAAATGTCCAACCTCTCTGACCCCTAGCGATCCTGAGAATGGGAATATGCGTAGCCCTGTCTTCAATGTAATGAAGGTCTGCATGCTCAACTTCAACTCCATTCATGGTCTGTGGGACTGCTGGAAATATCCTAGCACTGTTCTCAACTTTCCCCTTCAGTCCCATAGACAATGAATACAGTGGAGGTCAAGCTTATGTACCTCTGTTTCTTTTGAGGCAAATATTCTGCCAAACCCTTAGATCACTTGGAGGTCCTTAGTGATTATTAAGTAAACCCCATCCAATTAATAGGGAATAACTTTCAGTTCTAGAAACGGCCCTTTACAGGGAATCCGTCAGCAAGATTTCACTCCCCTAACTATTTATATGCACATGCAGCTCTTTCAAAGACAAATCCAGCTATTCCTTTACATGGACAGTCCATTACTCCATTACTGAGAAGTCAGGGTTTGAGTTTATGAACCCAAAGTCCATCTCACTGGATGTGCTGCCTCACTCTCCATATTCATTGATTGTAAGTGACTGGATGATGCCCATGTACCCCCTGTTTCAAATTGGCAGTGCTGCTGATTTCTTTTAGTTACATGCATATATGGTCTGTGGGCCAAATCTGTACCACAGGGTGATTATATTTTGCCCGTTACTGCCTAAGGACTATGTGGGGCTATTATTCTGTATGGAGGAGTATGCGGGGCCATTATTCTGTATGGAGGGCTATGTGGGGTCATTATTCTGTAAAGAGGACTATGTAGGGCCATTATTCTGTATGGAGGGCTATGTGGGGTCATTATTCTGTATGGATGACTATGTGAGGCCATTATTCTGTATGGAGGACTACGTGGGGCCATTATTCTGTATGGAGGACTATGTGGGGCTATTATTCTGTATGGAGGACTATGTGGGGCCCATTATTCTGTATGGAGGACTATGTGGGGTCATTATTCTGTATGGATGACTATGTGAGGCCATTATTCTGTATGGAGGACTATGTGGGGCCATTATTCTGTATGGAGGACTATGTGGGGCCATTATACTGTATGGAGGACTATGTGGGGCTATTATTCTGTATGGAGGACTATGTGGGGCCATTATACTGTATGGAGGACTATGTGGGGCCATTATACTGTATGGAGGACTATGTGGAGCCCATTATACTGTATGGAGGACTATGTGGGGCCATTATACTGTATGGAGGACTATGTGGAGCCCATTATACTGTATGGAGGACTATGTGGGGCCATTATACTGTATGGAGGACTATGTGGGCCCATTATTCTGTATGGAGGACTATGTGGGGTCTTTATACTGTATGGAGGACTACGTGAAGCCCATTATACTGTATGGAGGACTATGTGGGGCCGATTATTCTGTATGGGGGACTATGTGGGGCCCATTATTCTGTATGGAGGACTATGTGGGGCCCCTTATACTGTATGGAGGACTATGTGGGGCTCATTATTCTGTATGGAGGACTATGTGGGGTCATTATTCTGTATGGAGGACTATGTGGGGCCCATTATATTGTATGGAGGACTATGTGGGGCTATTATTCTGTATGGAGGACTATGTGGGGCCCATTATTCTGTATGGAGGACTATGTGGGGCCCCTTATACTGTATGGAGGACTATGTGGGGCTCATTATTCTGTATGGAGGACTATGTGGGGTCATTATTCTGTATGGAGGACTATGTGGGGCCCATTATACTGTATGGAGGACTATGTGGGGTTATTATTCTGTATGGAGGACTATGTGGGGCCCATTATTCTGTATGGAGGACTATGTGGGGCCTCTTATACTGTATGGAGGACTATGTGGGGCCCATTATTCTGTATGAAGGACTATGTGGGGCCCCTTATACTGTATGGAGGACTATGTGGGGCCCATTATTCTGTATGGAGGACTATGTGGGCCCATTATTCTGTATGGAGGACTATGTGGGGCCATTATACTGTATGGAGGACTACGTGAAGCTCATTATACTGTATGGAGGACTATGTGGGGCCCATTATTCTGTATGGGGGACTATGTGGGGCTCATTATACTGTATGGAGGACTATGTGGGGCCATTATACTGTATGGAAGACTATGTGGGGCCCATTATTCTGTATGGGGGACTATGTGGGGCTCATTATACTGTATGGAGGACTACGTGAAGCCCATTATACTGTATGGAGGACTATGTGGGGCCCATTATTCTCTATGGAGGACTATGTGGGGCCCATTATACTGTATGGAGGACTATGTGGGGCCATTATACTGTATGGAGGACTATGTGGGGCCCATTATTCTGTATGGAGGACTATGTGGGGCCATTATACTGTATGGAGGACTATGTGGGGCCCATCATTATGTATGGACGACTACATGAAGCCCATTATACTGTATGGAGGACTATATGGGGCCCATTATTATGTATGGAGGACTATGTGGGGCCCATTATACTGTATGGAGGACTATATGGGGCCCATTATACTGTATGGAGGACTATGTGGGGCCCATTATACTGTATGGAGGACTATATGGGGCCCATTATACTATATGGAGGACTATGTGGGACCATTATTATGTATGGAGCACTACATGAAGCCCATTATACTGTATGGAGGACTATGTGGAGCCCATTATACTGTATGGAGGACTATGTGGGGCCCATTATTCTGTATGGAGGACTATGTGGGGCCCATTATACTGTATGGAGGACTATGTGGGGCCCATTATTCTGAATTGAGGACTATATGAAGCCCATTATTCTGTATGGAGGACTATGTGGGGCCCATTATTCTGTATTTTAAATGAATTGGGAGTGGAGGGGGGAGCAAATGATGAATTGTGAGTGGGGGGCAGCAAATTATGAATTGGGAGCGAGAGGGAAAGCAAATGATGAATTGGGAGTGGGGGGGCAAATGATGAATTGGGAGTTGGGGGGAGAGCAAATGGTGAATTGAGAGTGGGGGGGGGCAAATGATGAATTGGGAGTGAGCAAATGATGAATTGGGAGTTGGGGGGAGAGCAAATGGTGAATTGAGAGTGGGGGGGGCAAATGATGAATTGGGAGTGAGCAAATGATGAATTGGGAGTGGGGAGGTGCCACAAATGATGAATTGGGAGTGAGAGAGAGAGCAAATCCTGAATTGGGAATGGGGGGGTTCCGCAAATGATGAATTGGGAGTGGGGGGGTGCCGCAATTGATAAATTGGGAGCGGGGGGAGCAAATAATGAATTGGGAGTGGAGGGTGCCACAAATGATGAATTGGAAGTGTGGGGGTGCCGCAACAAATGATGAATTGGGGGTGGTGGAGAGTAAGTGATAAATAGAGGATGGGGATGGGAGAGAGAGAGAGGACGTGACAATGAATTGGGGAGGAGGGGGACATGTAAATATAATGAATCGGGGGAGACGGAGGTACAGAGTGGGGGGCGCGTTGAGGATGACGGAGTGTGACTGTTAATGAATTGGGGGAAAGAGTACATGTGCTAATTATTTTATATATTTATTGGGTGGGAAAAGTGGCTACAAGTGGGGGCACAGTGGTGGATTACAATTTATATTTGGAATGGTGGATTGCATAATAACTAATTATGTATTAATGGTGGGTGCACGTCTTTATTCAGCTGCGTAGTGTAGAAGTTGGAGGATGTGCTCTAAAAGCGGTGCTCTACATATCTGTGTGTTATTTTATGCACAGACGAGTCCTGGCTGGAAGAAGTGATGGTGGTCTCCACTGGATTAAGGAGAAAAGCGAAGATGAAAGACTTCAACTAGAGACGTCACCGGTGAGTCAGTGTGTTACCTGTACACTAACACTATACACTGTATACTATGTACAGAGCTCCTGTGTATTATATCACTGTTGATCACTGTATTACATGTACACTGACACTATATACAGAGCTCCTGTGTATAATGTCACCGGGGCACCCTGTACTACTTGTACACTATACACTATATACAGAGCTCCACTGTATATGTCACTGGTGACCCCTGTATTACCTGTACGCTATACACTATATACAGAGCTCCTGTGTATAATGTCACTGGTGATCCCTATATAACCTGTACACTGACGCTATATACAGAGCTCCTGTGTATAATGTCACTGGTAATCACTGTATTACCTGTACACTTGCACTATACACTGTATACTGTGTACAGAGTTCCTGTGTATAATGGCACTTATGGTAATATTAGTATTGTGTTTTTTTATTAATGATCAGTATTATAGTATTCGGACACTATGTGGTGGTAATATGTCGTGTGACTATATTTGTTCCTTGTATGTTGTATTATTAGGTTACTATGTGGTCTAGTCATAGTGTGGTGCTATTTGTTCCTTGTATGTGGTATTATTCGGTCACTATGTGGTGTTAATATATGGTTTGTTCTAGTCATGGTGCCATTTATAGCCTTGAGAGTAGATCCTAATGAAGCAAAAGCACATATTATTGTCATCCTTGGCATATGCAAATGACACCAGCCAGACTAGTCTAGTAGCTTCACCTAGAATAGTCTAGTGCTTACCAAGTCTTTTCAGAAGTGTGTGACTTTCTTCCTCGCTGGCCAAACGCAATGAAGTTGGGTGTACTCTCCAATGACATGGAAAGAGAAGAGGATGTCAATCTTACCCAGAGGGGTTCGATGAAAGGATCTGGCGTTGGACTGTTCTGGGTGAAGCAACTGTTTGGACTAGTCTAAGGTAATTTGCATATGCCATAGACTGGAATAAAAGTCACTTTGGTGTAAGAACTATTTTCAAAGCAACCAAGGGAAGGATTAGCTTTTCATGACTGGCACATCTGATCTTCATAATAAGGTATAATTTTTATTGGGGAATAAGAATTTGATATTTAAACTATTATTGGGTCAGTTTGAGAGGCTAGCCCCTTTAATAACATATTTTGCTGCACTATTTAGGCAAAAAAAAATAGTAGGAATGCTGCTTTAGGCTAGGGCCACATGCAACTCTGGGCGTGATACTTGTCGCACAGCCCAAGCTCGCTAGGTATCTTTGCTGCAACGAAGCGCAAAACACGTGAATGTGAAAGTCAAACCGTGTTGGAATTTTTTGCGACTTGCTTGTTGTCGTCGCAGTACCCTCGTGGTTGACCCTAATCACTTGTATTGCACTGTCATGTAGCAGAGACATCTAGCAAGCTTTGGCTGTGTGACAGGTATTAGGGCCAAAGTCACTGTGTGTGTAACACGAGCCTAAAAAAGACATTTGTAGCAAAACTCAATAGTCAAAAATGCAGTACAGTACTAAATCTTAGCCACAGATCATAAGCATCCAGACAGGCTGTATTATCAGAAAAGCTGAGCACCATTCTCTATGAAATCCTGAGCAATGATCTGACGGAATGCACTGATCTATTCATTTATACTGAGGGGGATAATAAGTAACAAATCTAATATCAATAGTAAAGTTACATGCTCAGTCATAGATAGCGAGGCTGGAAGGATTTAGTAAGATTGTATCAAGACATAAAGTACCTGGTCCAGGAAGCCAGGGCAAAGTTTGGCATTTAGCTGCAGTTTCTATGGTACCGACAAACCGCCCTTCTCTGCTCAGGACAGAGTCTTGTGTGTTCCTAGGACAGCAGCCACTCCCAGACCGGCAGTGAGAGTACAGAAAAGCCCGACATGTACGAGTGTGACAATGCAGCTCACAAGATGTAATACAGTCTTTTCAGAGGAAATTCTGAAAATATAGTTAGAGTTTCACATTTATGAAAAATGACTTTATTTTGGCCAGCGTTTAACCAGTTCAAGACAAAGCTACTTCCCCCGCTCCTGTCCAGGCACATTTTTTGATTGTTTTTTTTGTTGTTTTTGTTGTTTTAAAGAGCTGTAAAAAATTTCTTGTTCAGATATTTGCATAAATAACGTTAGCTTTTTTTTATTTCATGATGAATGGAGCTTCATTTTTAAAATCATTGTCATACTCTCTTTTTTTTGCAGAGATCGGTGGGAAAATAAAGGGAATACGTGTCTGTTTTTGCATACTATAAAACCCATATATTTTTTTTTTAATAAAAATCACAACAACACAGGTATGGATAAATAATGGCCGTAAAGTTTATTTTGGGTAACTTTAATAAATAATTAGAATATTAATAACCAAATAATCAATTAAATAATTTTCCATATAAATACATCCAATCCACCCAGCATTCACTGGGCGATTTTCCCACAAATCAACTATCACGACAAATTTAAAAAACTAAAAAAGGGGGAGGGAGGGCGGGAGCTTCTTTTCTTCTGACGGCTGGAATGCCGCACAGCTGGCGAACAGCTGTCTTTTATATCCTACATTCCTTCCCGCATTTTTCTTGACAGCCAATCAAAATCAAGGAAATTTGACCGCCAAAAAATCCAGTTCAAACAAGATTAATCTGCTCGTGGCTACCACAGCTGACCTGTATAAAACAGTTAACCCTTTCATGACCAAAAGAAAACAGAGTAATTGTACCACAAAAATTGAATATAAGGGTCTGTATTATCATGAGACCCCCCTCATAATGGCCTACTGAGGGGGGGGGGGCTTCATTCTTTTAATTTGTTTTCCATGTCCACAAAGGATCACTAAGTTGTTTTTTATTTATTTCTTTATTTTTTACCAACTTTTAATTTATTTCACAAATTGTCACCACCCTCCCTCCTCATAAGGTCATAAAAGGCCTTTTGGGGGAAGTTCAACATATATTTTTTTTACCTGATTTACCCTGTAGCTTGGGCTGATATATTAACCCTAGTTACAGTGGAAATGTACAGTGCCTTGCAAAAGTATTCCCCCCCACACACACACACACACACCCCCGGCATTTTTTGTATTTTGCTACCTCACAACCTGGAAATTCATGTAAAGAGCATGCCTACAATGGTGAACATTTGGTTTTCTTCTTATTGTGAAGCAAACATCAAATAGGGTAAAATAACTGAAAACTTCAGTGTGCATAACTATTCCCCCCAGAGTCAGTATTTTGTAGAGCCTCCTTTTGCACTAATTACAGCTCCAAGTCGCTTTGGATAAGTCTCTATGAGCTTTCCACATCTTGCCACTGGGACTTTTGCCCATTCCTCAAGGCAAAACTGCTCCAGCTCCTTCAAGTTAGATGGTTTCCTCTGGTGAACAGAAATCTTCAAGTCTGACCACAGATTCTTAATTGGATCTGGGCTTTGACTAGGCCACTCCAAAACATTTACACGTTTCCCCTTAAACCACTCAAGTGTTGCTTTATCAGTATGCTTTGGGTCATTGTCTTGTTGGAAGGTGAACCTCCATCCCAGTCTCAAATCACTAATAGAAGAAACTAGGAGCAAATAGGGTCTTATCCGAGTAAATGAATGAATTAATAATTAAGGTTATGCTTACCTGATGAGGTTCTGAGTTGTGACCATACAACCAAGTAAACGTGTAGACAGTGAGCTGCTGCAGATCCACCGTTCTTCTGACCAGTGATATAGGAAAAAGGAACAAGATTGTATTTTTTCTGCGCTGCTGCTGAAATAATGGAAATCAGGATCATGAGATGATAGTTCTGCATGATACATAGTTATGTCTTGAAGAAGAATTTTGGAATAATTTCGAAACGCGTTGACAATGAACCATTAGTAAAACTCGCATAACTATCATCTCACGATCCTGATTTCCATTATTTGAGCAGCAGCGCAGAAAAACCACATCCTTGTTTCTTTTTCCCAGTCTCAATTCACTGACAGACTGAAACAGGTTTTGCTCAAGAATATTCCTGTATTTCGCACCATCCATTTTCCCCTCGACTCGGATCATTTTCCCTGTCTCTGCTGCACCAGAACGTTTATCATCTCAGAGGTCCAGAAGTAGTTTAACCAAACTTTTCTATGTTTTTTTTTTTTTTTTTTCTAAATATGGAAGTACCTGTATGACTATCTAGGTGCTCTGATTCCAACAAAAAATTACTTTTTTACACGTAAAATCAGGATGGGAGTGTAATGGGGGTGTCTATGTATTTGGAAGAAAAAACTCAAGTGCATTGACATACCTTCAGTACATACGGCTTCAACATTGGATTAATTTTTATTGGGCTATACAGCTATATCAATGTAAGGTGCCTCAGTGAGGTAGTCGTGGGCAAGTTGTAGCCCCTGCTCGCTTTGGCACTTTACAGTAAATTTGTGTCCTCCCACTGATGTGTGGCTGTGTATGTGACATTCTTCACTTACTTCACACCATCCGGTCGCGGCTGTCTCCAGACATTTCTCTTCTGGGACCAGGGCAGTAATAATTTCAGAGAACACAAAGTTATTAACTGGGGTTTTACTTGGGGGAAAGGAGTAATTACAATATTTACAGTCTGATAGATTGGATAAGGCCCAACAGGTTCTTGTCTCCCATACAGGTGCTAAAATCATCTTCAGCCCTGGTGCCCTCTTTAGGTGAAGCATCTCTCTGTTTCTATTCCTTAGTCTAAGAGACGGTTCCTCACCAGCGACAGTGTGCCCAGATCCTTTATCTCCCTCAAGGCTTATCCTGGAGTCCTATTTTCCTCTGCTACTTGCAGACTAGAAGTGCCCTGGGTCCTCAATACCTCCGTTGAGTTTCTCCGGTCGGCTAATAGGACTCCCGAGTGAGGAGATACATCCCTGACAGGGCTTCAACTGACTCAAAAATAACGGCTGCAGCTATTTTTAGCACACCCAGAGGCTCCACCCACTAAGCCATCTGATTAGCAACTGCCTTGCCTCACACTGACAACTGTGCCCAGCAGTGGCATCTTGTGGCTGATAAAAAGTACTGCAGCCCCACAAGGAATTATATCTAACCTCTAGACATGCCCAGTGTCTATCCCTGTCACTACGTTTCTGATGCGCCCCCTGGGCGTGGGGTAATCGGTGTCGGGCCAGTCGGTGCGGGGGATGTCACAGTGGCAGTGACCCAGTCTGTGACCCAGGGCGGTCAATAAAAGGGGAATTATAGTTTTATAGTTAATGTTCGTGATGCCACCTGTGGTATGCGGCTATATGGAGCCGCCGCTGCGGTGCAGATCCTCTGGAGCTGTTGGTGATGCAGCAGAGTTGGTTCAGCTCTTCACAGGTAGAGCTAAGCTCCAGGGCGGTGCAGTGATGATTATAGATGAGGTAGCTGTTGTTGTGCAGTGTAGTGCAGGGGATGGCGCAGATAAGAATGTGAGGACACAGTGGGGTGCAGTCTTGAAGCTTTACTCACGGCTTTCAGACTCCAGGTCACCAGTACCGGTATGTGACCTCCCACGTCATCCTGTGTTCACCAAGGAAGGGGTTCAGCAATCCCTCAGGTAATTCAAGAGCACTTAACGGGACCCCCTTCTATGTGCCTTCCTCGGTCGTCTTCCTGCGCTGGCTCTCATCCTCCTGCCCTGCACCTCGCAACCAGTGTCCCAAGCCGGTAATCTCGGATCTTGGCGGGCAACCTGCAGTTCCCTGAATCCTGTGTGGCTACCTTTTTGGCGAGTTAGCTGCGACTGTGAGCAAATACACCCTGAAAGTGCAGAAGCCTCCGGTTTCCTAGCTGAGCCTTGTAGTTCTCCACTAGTTTAGGGGCTGGTCCCCTCTGCGGCCTGATCCCTCTGCGTTCCTGCAGGTTCGGGCGCACAGATGGCATCCACACTTCCTGTGCCCCTAGGATCCCTTCTGTTCCTCTTGGAGCCTTCCTCTGCTCCCTTCCTCTTCTCTCAGTCAAACCTGGGCCTCTCAACTAGGCCTGTTTCTCTGAGCAGAGCTCCTGCAGAGCTCCTGCTCCCACTCCTTCTCCTCTCACTGTCCTCCTCTGACTGAACACACTCCCTCAAGATGGCTCCCCTTTTTATACACCTACTGAAGTGCTCCCCTAAACTACTTCCTCCACCCACACCCACTACATGGTTCCACCCTCCAGCTAGGGACCAGGGACTGTACTCTCTTTTAGGAGCAATCTCGCCCTTGCCTCTGAAGTGGAGTGTAATGGACGCAAGTGTGTGGGTCCCGGGCAGTACTTCATCCTTACCTGAGAGTGGGATACCACACCTCTGGGTGAGATGCAGTACCTCTGTGGTGACTGAACCCGCAGGGGTGCCACATACCCCCCTGGTAAAACACAGCACGTCTGCGGGCTGGAACAAAGTAAAAACAAAGTATTTCAAAGACATGCAATTTTTAGAATGCATTCACATATAAGAATTTCACACAACTTTTCTTCCCTTTATGGGAGGCACATTTTCTTGAACGTTTCAGGTTTCTATTAGCATATAAAACATTATAAGAGCACTTTTAGTAACATTCTTCTTCATACTCATAAAACATTTTTCCATACAAAACACTTTTTCAGCAAACTACAGTGAAATCTATAGCCGGGTGTCCATTTCACTGAACAAGGTGCAATCTGATGAACATGAGGGACCCGTCCGAAAACCCTCAACGTAGGCCCTGGGCGTGGCTGCAGGGCATAGGTGATCCAGTGGTTGGACCACGTCTTTGGCCACGCCAAACAGGTTTTTGTTCGGTGGTCTTTTTATATAAAACCAACAAGAAGCACTTGAAGAAGTGCAAACTATTTACATGGAAAGTTTTTAGCTGCTCACCGTCCACAGGCTAAGTGTCCTTGTACCTTTACCGGGTAGACTATATAAGTAAGTAAACATTTTCAAACACGCAGCATTCCTGCTATACCCCTACGGTAACGATATACAGTTCAGTTTGTAAAATCGGGAGTTCAATAGTGGTGCACCCTCCTGGGAGACACCTGTCCTACATAGGCTGGCCCAGCCGGGTCGTCAGCCTTGGACTGCAGAAGCATGTCCTCCTCCTCCACTTCCCTGCGTACATGGAGGGCATACCATACACACGGTCCATGGTGACGGGTGTATGTGACGTTGTCTCCAGGGTACTTAGCTGCAGCCGGAGCTGAAGCTGCTTGTGGATGGCCAGGGTCAGCGACACCAGAAGTCAGGGGCATGTCCTCCACTCTCGCCTTCAGCACATTAAGTGCGTACCACCCCCTCTCTCCTGAGTATTGTGGTAACCAGGCCGCTCCTGGGATGTATGGCATAGACAGTGGCATTATAAGGGCTGCGGCAGCACCCGCTGTTGGAGCTTCTCCTAAGTTGGGCATCTTTTTTCCCCCCTAGTTCACCCTTGCCCGGGTAGGACTCACCGCTCTGGATGCTTATGTCGTCGCTCCTTGCACAGCCGGTCACCGAGACTGCTCTGCTGGTCACTGTACAGCCGCACTCTTGCTGCAGAGCTTCTCACACTTGTGTTGTATTCACAGAGCTGCAGCAGCTGGGATCACACAGCACAGGGCTGCAGCAGCTAGAAGGATGAGATCACACAGCCCTCTGCAGGGGGAGGCGACAATCTCCCCCCTCAGTCTGATGCAAAGGGGAAGGCTGGCACCTTTCAGCCTGAGTGACAGACCACTCTGGTACAGTCTATGGAAGTGGGAGGGGCCTATTTTGGCGCCGTTTCTGAGGCTCCACCCACAATGGGACACCCCACATATCATTAACTCCGCATGTGCTACAGTAATGGCTGCAGTTGATACAGTTCTACACAGTCTTTGTGGCACACAGGACCCGTTTATACCGGGCTTTGAATCCTGTTCGTGACGCCAAGTATGATGCGCCCCCTGGGCCGTGGGGTAATCGGTGCCGGGCTGGTCGGTGCGGGGGATATCACAGTGGCAGTGACCCAGTCCGTGACCCAGGGCTGTCAATAAAAAGGGAATTATAGTTTTATAGTTAATGTTCGTGACGCCACCTGTGGTATGCGGCTATATGGAGCCGCCGCTGCGGTGCAGATCCTCTGGAGCTGTTGGTGATACAGCAGAGTTGGTTTAGCTCTCCAAAGGCAGAGCTAAGCTCCAGGGCGGTGCAGTGATGATTATAGATGAGGTAGCTGTTGTTGTGCAGTGTAGTGCAGGGGATGGCGCAGATAAGAATGCGAGGACACAGTGGGGTGCAGTCTTGAAGCTTTACTCACGGCTTTCAGACTCCAGGTCACCAGTACCGGTATGTGATATCCCACATCGTCCTGTGTTCACCAAGGAAGGGGTTCAGCAATCCCTCAGGTAATTCAAGAGCACTTAACGGGACCCCCTTCTATGTGCCTTCCTCGGTCGTCTTCCTGTGCTGGCTCTCATCCTCCTGCCCTGCGCCTCACAACCAGTGTCCCAAGCCGGTAATCTCAGATCTTGGCGGGCAACCTGCAGTTCCCTGAATCCTGTGTGGCTACCTTTTTGGCGAGTTAGCTGCGGCTGTGAGCAACTACACCCTGAAAGTGCAGAATCCTCCGGTTTCCTAGCTGAGCCTTGTAGTTCTCCACTAGTTTAGGGGCCGGTCCCCTCTGTGGCCTGATCCCTCTGCGTTCCTGCAGGTTCGGGCGCACAGATGGCATCCGCACTTCCCGTGCCCCTAGGATCCCTTCTGTTCCTCTTGGAGCCTTCCTCTGCTCCCTTCCTCTTCTCTCAGTCAAACCTGGGCCTCTCAACTAGGCCTGTTTCTCTTTGCAGAGCTCCTGCAGAGCTCCTGCTCCCACTCCTTCTCCTCTCACTGTCCTCCTCTGACTGAACACACTCCCTCAAGATAGCTCCCCTTTTTATACACCTACTGAAGTGCTCCCCTAAACTACTTCCTCCACCCACACCCACTACATGGTTCCACCCTGCAGCTAGGGACCAGGGACTGTGCTCTCTTTTAGGAACAATCTCGCCCTTGCCTCTGAAGTGGAGTGTAATGGATGCAAGTGTGTGGGTCCCGGGCAGTACTCCATCCTTACCTGAGAGTGGGATACCACACCTCTGGGTGAGATGCAGTACCTCTTTGGCGACTGAACCCGCAGGGGCGCCACATTTCCCCCTTACTTCACTGACTGCGCCACTGAAATTAACCCCTTAACTTGACCTAATAGAAGTTCAGAGAGTGCCTAACTATGGGGATATGTAACTCTAACTACTTCAGTCCCAGGGGAAGGTTACACCCTTCCTAACTATTACATCACTATGGGTAGCGGCATGGACCAAGAGATCCTACATGTTTCAGAAGCTATGGTTTCCTTCATGTGTAGGATATCTTGGTCCATGCTAGTACCTGTAGTTACACAGTGACGTCATGCAGCACCGCACCTGGCTACTCCAGTGTGGAACGCAAGTTTTATATACCAATTAATTTGACTGAGCGCTACTGGCCGGGGAATTCTTCATACAGGACTTTCAATACTTGTCGGAGGATTACGTACTCCAGCTGCCACCATCTATACGGATGCTGACTGCTACCAGTGAACCTGCTACAAACCACTACATAGATGGCTTATAAGGTCATCAGGTTGATTGTTCAAACTCCATCAACCCTTGCTTTCTAATTATTGTGATTCTTAAGATAATTTTACCTATCACATAATTGCGAATAGTGTATACAAACAATATATTCAATTGATCATTTTAGTTTTTATAAAATCACAGTTTTATCTGCTGCAGATCTAGCAGTTCTCTGGATGCTGAGCCCTGTATAGCTCCGCCCACACCCCTGATTGGCAGCTTTCTGTGTCCACTGTGCATAGGGAGAAAGCTACCAATCGGTTGGAGTGAGGTTATACAGAGCTCATGAATATGGAGGACCACATGGTAGCTGATTTACCAGTCCTCTAATGATAATCTCTTGCTGATAAAACCATGATTTTATCAAAACTACAGCAAGCAGCCCAGTAAGTGATACAGTGCTGGAATCAGGGTCTCTGTGTCTACATTATACTCTCAGATTAGGTGGCAAAAACCTAGTGATAGATTCTCTTTACGTAAAGTTTATTAATAAGATTGGAACAGGGAGAAGGGAGTGACTGCAAGATACGACTACAACAGTTTGTTGTCTGTTACCATGGAGACACATAGTTCTGTATTCGGAGCTGTAGAAATAATAGTACAAGAATTTTTAACTACGACCATTTGGAAAGCTGTTTTATTCTCCCAATAAATACTTTCAGTATGAATTTCTCACAGTTTTTAAAATCTCTGCAGGAATCCGCAGATAAAAAAAATCTATCCTGGTCTTGAAAACAGCAATGAACTTATATGGAAAGTAATTCTATATGAAAAACTGTATAATATTTTCATTACACAAAGAATAATTAGAAAATTCTGTTAAAGTGGGGGGTAAAACATATGCCTCATTCAGACGTTGGCTTTTTATGTACGTGTTGTATCCATTTTTTCATAGAATTGAACATGTTTCCATTACAGTCTATGGTACTATTCACATGTGTTTTTTCTGGACCATGCAGCCGCAAAAATATCACAGAGACATGTCCGTTTTTTATCCGAGTCACGGATCAGCAATACAAGTTTATGGGTCTGTGAAAAATCACTGACGACACACATTGTCATCCATGTGCACTCTGATTTTAAAATTGTAATGTATGGTAGACACAGACGCAAAGGGCCCCTGTGCAAGAACATATGGGCCCCTCTTTGTGTCTGTGACAAGTCCTGCTTGCTGATATGAAGGCAGAAATGGGCTCCTGTGCGGCTGCACACGTTGCATCACGGATCTGTTCGCCCCTAACGGGTGGGAGAAGCTTTGCAGGTTTTTTTGTTTTTGGCATATGGGAAAATCACTGATCTCTGATAGATTTTCTTGCCGGCCTAAATGAAGGGGCTTATTGGACTACTGATTCATTAAGAAGCTGCTCTTAATTATTCCTGCGCATCTGGCGATTGGCTTGCGCCTCCGTGCACCACACCACAAATCTTACTCCAGTCACTGACTGGAGTAAGATTTCTGGCATAGAGAACGGTATCATCATTAATTAGACAAACTGTGGTGTCATACACCAAAAGCTGGGAAAAACTGGCATAAAAAAACCGCAAAAAGTTGCAAAAATTTTGCGACTCTCCATAGCATTCTGCTGAAGTTATTTTTATGAATCGAGGCCACTGACCAAACATTGGTGAAACTGATTCCGTGCCATTATGTAAGAGAAAAATCCCTGACGTCTGAGGCCTAATCTAGATTTTTACTCTCTCGGGACCTTATTACTGATTGCAAAATAAATGTAGAAATAAAGACAAATATTCATCCATGTGTAAATAAAATTTATTTCTCATGTGGTCGTCCATGTGAAGGTAAAACCACAACATTAGGCTGTCTGCTTTACTGATACATGAAAATATACGTCTCTGTAGTGATCAATATAGAAGTCACAAAATCAAAGCAGCTCAGTATATAAAGTGTTTACCAGGAATGTGTATAACTAATAAGCACGGCACATCGTCTTATACAACTTTAGACTTTGCTCTATTTTCTGGACCCCAAAAAGATAGATCTGGCAAACTTGGGGCTATAAAACAATTTCTAAAATCCACACATTAGATTATCTTAGAATATGTTTTCTTTACATGTGACATAGGCGAGGATCGTACATTCAGTGGGGTCCTTACTAAATCAGATATAAACAATATTAAAGCCCCAGCAAATCCAAAGTCTTATTTTTAAGACCATTTACCATTTAAAGTTAGAAAATGATGTGATATTAAAGCCATAAAACTTCAGCAATCATCCTTTTTAATTGTAATTATCAACAAGTTAAAAAAAAAAAAACTCCAATGAAGATGTCATGTTTTTCCCTATATTGCCAGTGGGCAGCTGTGACTGTGGACATGGGGGTGTTTGTACTGGGCTGAGTCAAACTCCATCGCTCTTCCTTGTAGAGTTATCTTCAGACAACCTGAGAAACGCACGCCAGGCTCCGCTTGTTCTGCAAACACAAGAGAAAATGATAATTAGGATGAAAACGTTTCGTCCATCTATGGGTCTGGATGCCCAAAAAGGTTTTCCCAGACCATAGCAGTAGACCTATAAGGGGCCGTGCACATGTCGGATTTTATCCTTGGACAGAACCAGTCCGAGGGAAAAAAAATCGCTGCATGTTCAGTATACAGCAGGGCACAGGGCGTACTACTGATTCAATACTAAGCATAGGCTTTCACAGGGTATTTTTGAGCAATCGTTGCGGCTCAGGACCTGGGTTCCCACCAATTTTCTTGCAATTAATAGGATGAAACAAAAAAAAGATATCAAAAGTTTGCTTACTCCTTACTCACGATCATAATTACAAAAAAAGAACATTTTAATATTGCTGTAATCGTGCGAACCTGAAGAATCATGTTGCCAGGTCAATTTTATGGCACAATAAACTGTAAAGATGAAATCCAAAAAATAATAGCAAAATTGCAGGGTTTTTTTTTTTGCTTTTTTATGTCACAATTTACATGCACTTGGAATTTGTTTTTCTCATCCTTCAATATGTTATATGGTAAAGGGAATTATGTCATTCAAAGCAACAACTCATCCTGCAGAAAAACAGGTCCACATATGGCTCTTGGAAGAAGGAGAGGAAAAAAATGTTAGAAAAATTAAAAATGACTGGTCCTGGAGGGGCTAAAAAGGTTATTCAGTTGTTAAATGTTGATGGTATATCTTTAGATAGTCTATTCATATTTAATTATGAGGGTCCTCCAAGCAGTTTGAAGGTGCCACCTCGCTTCGGGGCTAGACTAAAGAACCTCAGTCCAACAATGCGTAGTTTATAAAGAACACGTGGTACTGAGCCCTAGATGTGGACAGTTACCTGAAGTGCCTCCTATAGAAAGTTGAGAATCATGATCAAGCCATATGTTTTCCAAAGCCTTGAAGTCTGCTGGCAAAATATCCATAGATGACGAGACCTCACTGGTACTCAGGACAACTTGATTGGACTGCATGACAACATTCACGGTATGCCAGGCTTTTAGACATACACTGGTTGGGAACTTCAATGAATGTGCCAATTTTCCCAGTAAGGAGACTTCCAGAACCTGAAGACAATTATATAATATAATAAATAGATTATAGATAACATAGAGGTGCTAGAAAAAATACTGTAATAAAATTAATGATCGTTACCCGCTTTTCCAGATCCAAAGTTATTGTCAGTGCAGAAACGTTCCCTGGTCCGGACAGTCCCAGAAGGACCCCGCCATCTTCTAGTACTCGGAAGGAGAGCTGGAGGGTCAGTTTCCAGGAATCTTTGTGCTTTATTGGAAACACTAAAATCAATAATTAATAGATATTAAAGGGGTATTCCAACAATAGATATTCATTCTAAAGGAGAGAAGAAAAGTAAGGGGGGGCCTAGTATGGCACTTGTTATTATACTAGCCTCCATAGCTGCAGCCGTGGAGGAGCTCTTGCCTTTTGGAACCATGTTCTAAGGAGCAATGGGGGAAATTGCACTCCTGCCAAATAGACTTTTATGGTATAACCATTGGTTGCCTAAAAAATGTTTGATTTAAAATAAAATAAAAAGCCCTGCCTGCCAATAATTCTTAAAGAGATTATCTCATGTAGTCACCCCTTGTCTGTAGGCCCTAATGGGGCGAATGGATCTCATTGAGTTGGGTCCCAATCTCAGAATCAGCTATGTGGCTGAAAAAGACTTTCACTGGTAACTAAGATTTTGGGTAGATGCATACGACTGCTTTCTCTCCATCCAAGAAAAATTATCCAATTGTGCTGATCAGAGTTTGATTAGTGGGATCAGTTTTTCTCGGAGGTGGAGAGAGAAAAAAAATATCTCCACCTTTTCCATTATGTCAGTCCATAAACATTGGACCACACTGAGATGTCATCAGAGTGCAGTCCGATGTTTTCCACGGACCCAGCCATGTTTTACCGATTTTGATCCGACACTCAAGTCAAAATCAGACATGTTACTGAAAGGTCCAAGGAAAAAAATCTGACACGCACAGCCCCGTAGAATAATACAGGCACGAGCACTATCCGTGAAAACCACAGATAGCACTGACTCATCCAATATAATCGATCGTGTTCATCCAAATTTAATTTTTTTAAAGGGGTTGTTCACCTTTTTCAGACTTTTTCTTCTTTTTTTTACTAAAATACGTGTATTTAGGACTTTGGAATAGTTCTACAATTGGGTTTAATTACAAATGTTGCACCATTTGCCCTTTATACCCTTTGTGTTGCACTGTCTATTGCTGGCTGCAGAAAGAGTTAACCTGAAATTCGTTAGCGAGCTCGTTCTGAGGGTTAATAACTCTGTTATTAGTCTTTTTCTTAGCTCCTTTCAGCTGATTTATGACCACAGACCACATCAAAGTTGAACGTGCGGAGAAACAAAGCCTGTAAAAACCGAATAAAGCAACATTTTTTAATGAAATCCAATCGCAAAAATTATTTTTATCCCCACATACATGTAAATACAAAAAATGTCCTCAAAGGTGGACAACCACTTAAATAGGTGTATGAGAGGACAACTCACAATCAGGTTTGAAGGTAGCATAGCCATGAGCAGGAAAGAAAGCTCCGGGTTCCTCATTTTGAAAGCAGCGCCGGTTCTCATCTGTCTCCATTGCATTGTCCAGGGTTTCTGTATTTTTTTTCACCCAGGCCCAGTTACGCAAACACCCATCCAAAGCAGGAACCAGCTAGATGGAGGGAGCACATGGTGCCATCAGTAAGGCCACATTCACACGTTCAGTATTTTACCTCAGTATTTGTAAGCCAAAACCAGGAGTGGGTGATAAATACAGAAGTAGTAACGTGTTCCTATTATACGTTTCCTCTGATTGTTCCACTCCTGGTTTTGGCTTACAAATACTGATGTTTAGAATAGGTTGTACGTCATTGGTTAATATGGATTTCTGTAAATTTTATAGCTATAAATCTGTTAGTTATGGAACGTCATCTCGGTGCCACATAATGACATAGTACCGGCCTGAGAAGCTGCACATCACTGTTTGCAGGAAGGTCACCCAGGATGATGCCAAGTTTGGAGGAGCTCCGAGGCATCAGCTCATTGTTCACCTGGAACGTCAACATCACCACAACCTCTCCATTCACCCTCACATCGATAGTGTCAAGGGTACTGTCCACCGTCACCTGCAAGACAACACAGAAAGCAATGGAGGCAGTCCTGACAAGCACCCTAACAGGTCTGGTGCTATAGTGTGATATATCATTTAACACTTAGAGATATTCTCAAGTTTGGAAGTTGTCTCCTATCCATAAGATAGGGAATAACTTCCTGATGGCGGGGGTCTGACCGCTGATCCCGAGAACCAGAGAACCATGGAGCCATAGACAATCATGTACAATGTCGCTCCATTCATTCTCATGGAAGTGCCAGAGACTGACTGAGCACAGCAATCGGCTATCTCTGCCAGCCCTATTGGGTATGAATGGAGTGGCAGTGCCCATGATCAAGTTGAGCCCCATTCATACAGGGCTATTCAGAGCCCTGGTTCTTAGGAAGGGTGGAGGGGTCAAAAAGTTATCCCCTATCCAATAGATAGGGGATACCTTCCAAACTTGAGAATACCTCTTTGAGATCTCAACAATATGGTTCAATATGGTTCACTTGTTACAAACCATTACAACCATATAGAGGCTTTATTATTATAATAATAATAATAATAATAATTATGTACATGGTAAATGTAGAAGCTTATAAACGCCATCACAGATCCTAACCTCACAGATCCTAAGCTGTGCTTCATTTTACCTTCCTCCATTTTCCATCGCTCATATCTGGCCCCCACTTGGAGAGAACCATCTGTCCATTTCCATTACTCATCTGTACTTCTAGACGACGATCCCGGACTCCAAGTACAAACCAATTATCCTTTCCAACATCTCCATAAAAGATGATGCCTTCTGTGTCAAAGGTCCGGAAATCAAAGGAGGAGAGGTTACTGTGGAGGATAGGACAGGCGAGACATTATGGGGACCAGTAATGCATAAACATCTACGGTATCTACAAAAATACAACTGCTAGTCTATTACATCATAGTCCTGAGTCAAGAGAATTGTAAGAAATACTCCCCCCTAACTGCAAATTGTCAAAAGTGTTTGTGCCTCTTGTAAATGAGCATTTATATTATCCCTGAATTCCTAGTAGTCATTATCATTTACAGTCGGATAAATTATCCGACATCCCCTCTTGGATTGTTGAACGCTGCTGCAGTAGGATATAGATCCTGCACATTTAAGAAATCCTTAAATTTTGCAAATTTGATAAAGTTCTCTATGGAAATGTGGTGAAAAAAATGATTTCGGTCAATGGCAGATACTAGTGACATAAGTAACGCCTGCTCGGGTTGTTTCTGCCAAAGCCAACAACATCAAGCATTAGTGCCACAGAAAGAAATGGCATACGTGTTTGTCTTTTGTGCAGATACCCTCACCCCTCTTATTTTTATATACAGCGAAAGAGGCTGTCCACCTTTGGGTACAATTTTTTTTACTTAAAGGGGATATCGGGACTTTAAAAAAAAGGTGCCTAAGCACTAACAGGTAGGTATTTGCTAACAGAGGCAACTACCTGCTTGTTGTACCCGGCGCCAGTCATTGACCGCTCCTGCCGGAGATTCAGCTGATCCCTGTCAACAGAGCAGCAGTATCTTTTCCTTTTGACAGGGCTGGACTACTGGCGTCATGCTGATTGACAGCTGGCTTCCCCCATTTAGGCAGCGGAGAGCCGGCTGTCAGTCATCATGACACCAGTAGTCCCACCCTATCAATAGGAAAAAGAAACTGCCGCTCTGTTGACGTGACGTCAGCGGACATCTGTGACCGCTCTGTGCCAGTGGAGAATGGTGCCGAGCACAACAGGCAGGTAGGAAGGCCTGTCCCGGATATACTATTCAAATGCATGTGTTTGAGGGGAAAAATAATTTTTGCAATTGGGTTTCATTAAAAACTTTGTATCGTTTAACTTTTCTCTCCGGGTTTAAGTTTGATGTGGTCTGTGGTCATAAATCATCAGAGAGGAGCTCAGAAAAAGAGTTACTGACTTTCCATCAGATCATCATAGCCAGATGACTGATGGATTCTCAACTAACTCAGTTCTGCTGCAAGGAATGACGGTACAACACAGAGGCTATCGAAGGAAAACAATGCAAAATTTTTAATGAAACCCAATTACAAAAATGATTTTTATCCTCAAATGCAAGCATTGAAGTAAAAATAAAATAATTATATATACATATACACAGCGTGCACAATTATTAGGCGAGTGAGTATTTTGACCACATCATCATTTTTATGCAGATTTCCCAACGCCACTTGAATTCTATTTGGATGAAGCAGATCATGTGATGTGTACTTGTGTAATGAGGAGGGTGAGGCCTAAAAATACCCTTTATCAAGGTGTGCAGAATTATTAGGCAGCTTGTTTTCCTCAGGCAAAATGGGCCAAAAAAGAGATTTACCTGACTCTGATAAGTCAAAAATTGTTACAAGTCTTACAGAGGGATGCAACACTCAAGAAATTACTAAGATATTGGGTTGTGATCACAGAACCATCGAAAGATTTGTTGCAAATAGTCAACAGGGTCGCAAAAAACGTGTTGAGAGAAAAAGACGCACATTAACTGGCAAAGATTTGAGAAGAATCAAATGTGAAGCCACCAGGAAGCCATTATCCTCCAGTGCCGTCATATTCCAGAACGATAACCTCCCTAGAGGCCCAGAAATACAAGGTGTTCAGTGCTCAGAGACATGGACGTGGTAAGGAGGCCGAAACTGACCACCACTGAGCAAAACACAGAAGTACAAGGTGTTCAGTGCTCAGAGACCTGGCCAAGGTAAGGAAGGCTGAGCCCGACCACCACTGAGAAAGACACAGAAGTACAAGGTGTTTAGTGCTCAGAGACATGGCCAAGGTGAGGAAGGCTGAGCCCGACCACCACTGAGCAAGACACAGAAGTACAAGGTGTTTAGTGCTCAGAGACCTGGCCAAGGTAAGGAAGGCTGAGCCCGACCACCACTGAGAAAGACACAGAAGTACAAGGTGTTTAAGTGCTCAGAGACATGGCCGAGGTAAGGAAGGCTGAGCCCGACCACCACTGAGAAAGACACAGAAGTACAAGGTGTTTAGTGCTCAGAGAAAGGCCGAGGTAAGGAAGAGTGAACCCGACCACAACAGAGCAAGACACAGAAATACAAGGTGTTTAGTGCTCAGAGACACGGCTGAGATAAGGAAGGCCGAAACCAACCAGTACTGAGCAAGACACAGAAGTACAAGGTGTTCAGTGCTCAGAGACATGGCCGAGGTAAGGGAGGCTGAAACTGACCACTACTGAGCAAGACACAGAAGTACAAGGTGTTCAGTGCTCAGAGACATGGCCGAGGTGAGGAAGGCTGAGCCCGACCACCACTGAGCAAGACACAGAAGTACAAGGTGTTCAGTGCTCAGAGACATGGCCGAGGTAAGGGAGGCTGAAACTGACCACTACTGAGCAAGACACAGAAGTACAAGGCGTTCAGTGCTCAGAGACATGGCCGAGGTGAGGAAGGCTGAGCCCGACCACCACTGGGCAAGACACAGAAGTACAAGGTGTCAGTGCTCAGAGACATGGCCGAGGTAAGGAAGGCTGAGCCCGACCACCACTGGGCAAGACACAGAAGTACAAAGTGTCAGTGCTCAGAGACATGGCTGAGGTAAGGAAGGGTGAACCCAACCATCACTGAACAAGACACAGAAGTACAAGGTGTTCAGCTCTCAGAGACATGGACATGGTAAGGAAGGGTGAACCTGACCACCACTGAGCAAGACACAGAAGTACAAGGTGTCAGTGCTCAGAGACATGGCCGAGGTAAGGAAGGCTGAACCTGACCACCACTGAGCAAGACACAGAAGTACAAGGTGTTCAGTGCTCAGAGACATGGCCGAGGTAAGGAAGGCTGAACCTGACCACCACGGAGCAAGACACAGAAGTACAAGGTGTTCAGTACTCAGAGACATGGCCGAGGTAAGGAAGGGTGAACCCAACCATCACTGAGCAAGACACAGAAGTACAAGGTGTTCAGCTCTCAGAGACATGGACATGGTAAGGAAGGGTGAACCCGACCACCACTGAGCAAGACACAGAAGTACAAGGTGTTCAAGTGCTCAGAGACATGGCCGAGGTAAGGAGGGCCTAACCTGACCACCACTGAGCAAGACCCAGAAGTACAAGGTGTCAGTGCTCAGAGACATGGCCGAGGTAAGGAAGGCCGAACCCGACCACCACTGAGCAAGACACAGAAGTACAAGGTATCAGTGCTTAGACACATGGCCGAGGTAAAGAGGCTGAAACCGACCATCACTGAGCAAGACACAGAAGTACAAGGTGTTCAGTGCTCAGAGACATGGCCGAGGTAAGGAGGCTGAAACCGACCATCACTGAGCAAGACACAGTAGAACTTTTTCGGGTTGACGATGGATTCAAAATCAAATCCCAAAGCTACTGTCAGTTTTTAGAAGACACTTTCTTCAAGCAGTGATACAGGAAACAGTCTGCACCTTTCAAGAAAATCATTATTATATACAGGACAATGCTCCATCGCAGAATTGAAGTCTCCATTGCTCGGCTGCCAGTAAAGGCCTTAGAAATTAAAGAATAATGACCCGGCCCCTTCCTCATCTAACTTAAAACTTATTGAGAACTTGTGGCCCATCTTAAATGGGAGATTTACAGTGAAGGAGAACAGTCACCTCTCTGATCAGTGTCTGGGAGGCTGTGGTTGTTGCCCAAAAATTTTCAAGAAATCCCATGACCACTATGTGTCTCCGTACACCTGTAGACATGTGGCGTGTCTTTCCAGACCGCAGCATGTCAATTTCTCTTGCGGAGTCGCTAGTCTCTGTAAGAGAAGTTATATTAGTGCAATGTTTTGATTGTGGTGGATCCGCATGGTTCAATGAACACATGTGGAGTCACCTGTGTGCAGCGCTTTGGACGCAGCATAAAGTATACTTCCTTCAAAGCGCTGACAGTATGGATAGTGTGCACATACCCACAGATTCCATCGAAGGAGCTTATTACTGTTATAGAAAAGAAGGACTTCTATATTGTTCATTGATATATTTTTTTAAATGTCTGAATGTATTTTGCACATTTTGAGTTGTTTGCTTATTATTCTCACTTTAACAGATGAAAATAAACAATCCACATAGGAACATTTACTATTTTCAATTAGTTGCATAATAATTCTGTACAGATAGATATTCTCCTAAGAAAGACAAAGCCTCACTTTTACTTTCTTAAATATTCAAGTTTATTAATCTTTTGGATTGGACGACAGCTCTGTAGTTCAATAATAAAATTAATAATCAAAAATACAAATTGCCTAATAATTCTGCACACAGTGTACGTTATGATGCTCTTGGATTAAGTGGCAAAAACCTAGTTACAGATTGCCTTTAATTCACTGAAATCCTCATATGGCGAGTTCTTTTAAACAATATTCCCTGTGACGGAAGTCTATCTACATATCGGCTGTTGGGTCGCTATAAGACATAATGAGATGGGTAATACCTTGTTAGATCGGAAATTTGGAATTCCAGGTGCAGAATACTCTGCGGATTCCCATTCCCTATGTACAGACTCTCTGAGGATCTCACCACCTTCTCAACAGAACAAGACACCTGGAAAACATACTCCAATTTAACTTCAAAACTTTCATCAGCTTGTCTCAGTCCAATGGCAACCCCCATAAAGTCAGGTGGTAAAAATATCATTATAAATTAAGCAGATTGGAGTGCGTTATATAACATTATAATTGGCCACGTTCACACGTTTAGTATTTGGTCAGTATTTTACATAGAAGTTGGTGATAAATGCAGAAGTGGTTGACGTGTTTCTATTAGACATTTCCTCGGATTGTTCCACTCCAGATTTTGAATTATAAATACTGATGTAAAATACTGACCAAATACTGAACGTGTGAACGTAACTTATAATATAATATGTTACAACCTGATGTCTGATAGATGTGTGTCCATTCTCTGGCACGTGCACCAATTGTCGAGAATACCAGAAAGTATCAAAAACAAAGCAGTTTTATGTAAAGCAGCACTCCCACTAACTTTGTTAGTCATTAAACGTGTGTGTACATTAATATACTTACCTACCGCCAGATTCTCTGGTGTCCAGCGTCGTTCTTCTCTGCTTCTCTGTGATGTCACCTCAATTCTGACTAGCCAACTCGTTTTATGCGCTATGCAGGAGCCGGAAGTCGCTGTTACCATGAGAGCCTATGGGACCTCGTTCTGATGCTCGATAGGCTTTCATTGTAAAAGAGAAGAGGCAGCATGACCAGCCAGTCTGAGAAGCGGTCATATCACAGAGAAGCTGAGAAGTAGGATGCTGGACACCGAAGAGAGCAGCAATAGGTGAGTATATTAACACACTGGCACTACACTTCATACACATATACACATGTTTAATGAATAAAAAAAAGTTAGTGGGAGTGCTTCTTTAAAACAAAACATACCAAAAAGAGACCAAAACCGCAGCATCAAAAATAATAAGGCGTGTAAGAAAAAAACAAAAAAAAAACGCAAGTAACCTAATTAGCCAATAGGTGCAGAAAATCTGCAGCATTAAAAATATCAAATACTCATTGAGGGAACTTGGCGTAAAAGACTGGAAACACACATCTAGTTTCAGATTCAGTTTTTTTGAACCAAAGTTAAAAATGGATGCGGCAGGAAGAATTGTAAGTCGGTCTTTTATATTTTTCATTCCTTCTGAATCCTATCTTGGCTTTGGCATAAAAGACGGCACTAAAAATTGCCCTAAAGAACCTGCATGTGTGATTCCAGCCTCAGAATACATTACTGTTCATAGTGCACAAGCTGAATAAGCACAATAAAGCCCCGAAGAGCACAAATGCAGCAGATCTAAACTAGTTATGTTTAATAAACCTTGTCTCCTTGTTCTGAGTTACAGTAGTGCAGTGAGCTTACTGCGTATAAAACTACAGCTATGGCAAACCCAGCTCTGCTACATCTTCAGATTACTAAATGAAGAACGTGCCTAGGTTTTTTAGAAATATAACTGATAATTATTATTTGTGTTACCTTTGCTGGGTGATCCTGGTAAGGCTCTGGTAATATAGTTCCCAAAGTAAGACCTCCATAGGAAAGCAGAACTACAATGACCAGCATGGACACACTGATGAGAAGCTGCATTTTCTCTGTGCTGTGAATGATGGTTGTCATACGTTCACTGACCTTTATATATCAGTAGGAGGGGACTTGTTCTTCTTGTGTCCCTTAATCGAACGCCAACTTGGCTCCAACCACAACATGTTCCAGTATCTGCCTCCTGCAGATGTTTTACAGGAACTCTGGAGACGTACATTTAACCCTTCACCAATGTGTGACCATCTGCACTTGTATCCGATTCCTAAAAATAATCCCATGTTCATAATAATTGGCTGGAAAATATGGCTCCCTGGTGTAGATTTAAAATAGGTTTCTAAAGTAGCAACCTGTTCTTGTTCTCTACCGCTGTGCAGGGGCATTGCCATTAGTGTGGTCACAATCTAACACTGGAAGACCCCCATGTCACAACCTCGTAAGTTTTCCTGCCAGTGCACTTTGGCTGATGAAAACATTTATTGTAATGATTCAATGACACGGCATCTTCTTTTTTTTCCCCAGGATGCTCATATAATTATGATTTTCATTGCATTTTAACAAAATTTGATATAATACCATTATTCAGGTGTGATTAACATGTGATGTTAGTTGGCTATTAGGCAACATGGTTTTATATAATTGAGGTTTTCACAAGAAAATACACAGAAATCATGGGGCTCCCATAGCAAAAATGTAATTACCCTTCCCACACACAAAAACAAAAAAATTTATAGAATTAATATTCAGCTGGGTCACAGATGAGCATATCTAGCATCTTAGCTCCCTTACAAAGTAATTTTCCTTCTATTGAAGCCCTTACAGTCCCATTTCATTGCACCAATAAAATATGAAGCCAACAAAGGTGCCCCCCTAAACACATTATGATACCCCCACATTGAATTCCTCCATAGCACACTCCACACGCACGGTATGATGACCCTACTGTAACACCAACCAAACTAGGATGCCCCAACTGTGATCTCCAACACACCCCTCCACACAATATAATGTCCCTCCATACAGTTCAATGGCTCCACAACCCTCCACACAGTATGATGGCCCCAACACAACCCTCTACACAGTATGATACCTCCAGGATGACAATACAGTTGGAAGTGCGATGTCGGGCGGTGAGCCCTTGTGCCGGCAAATAATATCACCCATGCATAGTTCAGCAGTCACACTAATGCCATGTTCACACCACATCAGTATTTTGTATCCGTATTTGTAAGACAAAACCTGTGGAATTTGCAGAGAAAAAAACTATAATGAAAGCATGTGCACCTCTATGTTTTGGGATCAACTCCTGCTTTTGGCTTACAAATACTGGTGTAAATTACTGACTTGAAGAATGTAGGCGTGATGTGGACTACAGAAATTTGAAACACATTGGGTATACAGTGGGGAAAATAAGTATTTGATACACTGCTGATTTTGCAAGTTTTCCCACCTTAACCCCTTTACAACCCAAGGTGGTTTGCACGTTAATGACCAGGCCAATTTTTACAATTCTGACCACTGTCACTTTATGAGGTAATTACTCTGGAACGCTTCAACGGATCCCCCTGATTCTGAGATTGTTTTTTAGAGACATATTGTACTTCATGATTGTGGTAAAATTTCTTCGATATCACTTGCGTTTATTTGTGAAAAAAATGGAAATTTGGCGAAAATTTAGAAAATTTCGCAATTTTCAAAATTTTAATTTTTATGCCCTTAAATCAGAGAGAGATGTCACACAAAAGAGTTAATAAATAACATTTCCCACATGTCTACTTTACATCAGCACAATTTTGGAACCAAAATTTTTTTTTGTTAGGGAGCTATAAGGGTTAAAAGTTGACCAGCGATTTCTCATTTTTCCAACAAAATTTACAAAACCATTTTTTTAGGGACCACATCACATTTGAAGTCACTTTGAGAGGTCTTTATGACAGAAAATACCCAAAAGTGACACCATTCTAAAAACTGCACCCCTCAAGGTGCTCAAAACCACATTCAAGAACTTTATTAACCCTTCAGGTGCTTCACAGGAATTTTTGGAATGTGGAAGAAAAAAATTAACATTTAACTTTTTTCACAAAAATGTTACTTTAGACCCAATTTTTTTTATTTTCGCAGGGGTAACAGGAAAAAATGGACCCCAAAATTTGTTGTGCAATTTCCCCTGGGCACGCAGATACCCCATATGTGGGGAAAAACCACTGTTTGGGCGCACGGCAGGGCTTGGAAGGGAAGGAGCGCCATTTGACTTTTTGATTGTAAAATTTGCTTGAATAATTAGCGGACGCCATGTTGCATTTGGAGAGCCCCTGATGTGCCTAAACAGTGGAGCTCCCCCACAAGTGACCCCATTTTGGAAACTAGACCCCCCCAAGGCACCTATCTAGATGCATAGTGAGAACTTGGAACCCCTAGGTGCTTCACAAATTGATTCGTAAAAATAAAAAAGTATTTTTTTTTCCACTTTTTCATTTTTACGAACCAATTTGTGAAGCACCTGAGGGTTCCAAGTGCTCACTATGCATCTAGATAGGTGCCTTGGGGGGTCTAGTTTCCAAAATGGGGTCACTTGTGGGGGAGCTCCACTGTTTAGGCACATCAGGGGCTCTCCAAACGCAACATGGTGTCCGCTAACAAATTGAATGGAAAATCGGCTCAAATTGTTAGCGGACACCATGTTGCGTTTGGAGAGCCCCTGATGTGCCTAAACAGTGGAGCTCCCCCACAAGTGACCCCATCTTGGAAACTAGATCCCCCAAGGCACCTATCTGGATGCATAGTGAGCACTTGGAACCCTCAGGTGCTTCACAAATTGATTCGTAAAAATGAAAAAGTGGAAAAAAAAATACTTTTTCATTTTTACGAATCAATTTGTGAAGCACCTAGGGGTTCCAAGTTCTCACTATGCATCTAGATAGGTGCCTTGGGGGGTCTAGTTTCCAAAATGTGGTCACTTGTGGGGGAGCTCCACTGTTTAGGCACATCAGGGGCTCTCCAAACGCAACATGGTGTCCGCTAACAATTTGAGCCGATTTTCCATTCAATTTGTTAGCGGACACCATGTCGCGTTTGGAGAGCCCCTGATGTGCCTAAACAGTGGAGCTCCCCCACAAGTGACCACATTTTGTAAACTATACCCCTCAAGGATTTTATTAAGGGGTATAGCGAACATTTTGAACCCAGAGGTATGACACAGAATTTGATAACATTAGGTCATCATATTGAATAAGTTGTCATTACTCTTGAGCGCAAGTGCTCGCTACTTGAGTTTGCATCGGGTACTCAGGTATGCACCATGTATCACGGGTGCTCAAGTGAAATGCTCGAGTCCCCGCCCGCATGTTTCACGGTTATTAGACATCCCCAAAAAACATGCGGGGATCGCTCGTGCATGGCAGGCAATCCCCGCGAGGTTTTTTTGGCCGCGAAGCATATGGGGCGGAGACTCGAGCACCCGCGATACTCAGTGCATACCCGAGCACCCGATGCAAACTCAAGTAGCGAGCACTTGCGCTCAACACTAGTCGCCATATCTTCATCTTTTTTTTTTTTTTACATTGGAAAAAAAAACAACCCCAACTCTAACATAAGCACAACCCCAACCCCAGCCGTTCCTCATGCAGTATAAGTGATGAGATTACTTTATTCTTCGGGTCGGTGCGATTACAGCGATTCCAGAATCATATCGGGTTTTTATGATTGACAGCTGTCACACACTAAAAGACATATTTTGTAAAATCTAGTTTTTGCATCACCATATTTTGGCAGACAGAGTCATGTGACGGCTTGTTTTTTGCGGGATGAGTTGACGTTTTTATTGGTGCCATTTTCAGGCACGTGACATTTTTTGATCGCTTGCTATTCCTATTTTTGGGAGGCAGAATAAACAAAAACCAACAATTCAGGAATTGTGTTTTTTTACATTTTTTTATTCTGCTCCGGGTGTGGTAAAATTGATAAGGTAGTTTTATTCTTCGGGTAAGTACGTTTACAGCGGTACCACATTTATATAGTTTTTCTATGTTTTGGCGCTTTTACACAGTAAAAGCTATTTTATAGAAAAAATAATTTTATTCTGAGAGCTCTAACTTTTTGATTTTTCGGATGATGGAGCTGTATGGCAGCTTGTTTTTTGCGGGATGAGATGATGTTTTCAGCGGTACCATTTTTATTTATATTCGTCTTTTTGATCGCGTGTTATTCCATTTTTTGTTTGGCGGTATGATGATAAAGCATTGTTTTTTGCTTTTTTTTTTTTACCATGTTCACTGAAGGGGTTAACTAGTGAAACAGTTTTCTAGGTCAGGTCGTTACGGACGCGGCGATACCAAATATGTGTACTTTTATTGTTTGTTTTTTTTTTTTCATAATAATATTTATTGATGGGTACATTATATTTTTATTTTTAGTGGATTATTTTTTTTATTTTTTTTAAAATATTTTTACAATTTTTTTTTTTTTTCACTTTCAGACAGTTTTTTTACTTTTTTACTTTGTTCCACTGTGGGACTTTCACTTTTTTTATTCTGATCGCCTGCATGGCACAGGAATGCAGCACCATCCCTGTGCCATGCAGGCTGTCAGCGCTGGACAGGGAGAAGATAGTTTGGAGATGCACTGCGCATGTCCAAACAATCTTCCTGCTGTCTGGTGACCCGGATGTTGTCATGACGACATCGGGTCGTCATGGCAACACCCGGGAAGCCGCGGCAGACAGCGCTGGAGGCCGGAAGAGGAGGTGAGTATCGGCGATCACCTCCCCTTGCCTCCGCAATGCTGCGATCGACTTCGATCGCAGCATTGCGGGGGTTAATGTGCTGGGAGCGGTGCAGGACCGCTCCCTGCACATAGTATCGGGTGTCAGCTGTGACAATCAGCTGACACCTGGCGGCGATCGCGCCCGCACAGCCTATGTGCGCGCGCGATCGCCATGACGTACTAATACGGGTCAGGCTCTTAAAGCCCAGGGCACAGACGCGTATTAGTACGTCATGGGCTTTAAAGGGGTTAAAGAATGGAGAGGTCTGTAATTTTTATCGTAGGTACGCTTCACCTGTGAGAGACAGAATATAAAAAAAAAAGAAAATCACATTGTATGATTTTTACATAATTAATTTGCATTTTATTGCATGAAATAAGTATTTGATACAATAGAAAAACAGAACTTAATATTTCGTACAGAAACCTTTGTTTGCAATTACAGATGTCAGATGTTTCCTGTAGTTCTTGACCAAGTTTGCACACACTGCAGCAGGGATTTTGGCCCACTCCTCCATTGAGTTTCAGCTCCCTCCAAAAATTTTCTATTGGGTTCAGGTCTGGAGACTGGCTAGGCCACTCCAGGACCTTGAAATGCTTTTTACGGAGCCACTCCTTAGTTGCTCTGGCTGTGTGTTTTGGGTCATTGTCATGCTGGAAGACACAGCCACGACCCATCTTCAATGCTCTGTAAGGCGGCGGTGTTCACACTGTGCAGTAACTGAGGCAGTGACCCAAGCAAGTCCAACATAAACAGCTTTTATTTCAGCAACTCACGGGTTAACAGAAAGTCGCAGCCGGGTTAACAGAAAGTCCATACACAATGGTTGCCGTGGGCAACGGCTGCGCCGGGCCGCTCAGAGCCTGACAGGTGCAGAGGGTTCCCAGGCGTGGGTTCAGCCACACTCAATCCTGCTGAGGTTTCCTGCTAAGCTCCTAACAGGTTCCAACATAGAACAACACTAATCCTTAGAGCATGGGTTTTAAAGGATCTGTGGCAAGAGCCACTGGGTTGGAGGGAGGAGGCCGCCCCACTGCCTCCTGTGACCTCCTCCCAGAAATGAAGGCCCTGCCAGGTTTTTACTAATCTGCCTTAGCCAGATTGCCTGACTAGGTCCACGCTCACCTTCATTCCTGCATTGCAGCCGCAGCTGTGTCTGTGACTGCAATGCACTCCAATGGTTTTAATAGGTCTCTGTACACATTCTGGGGGAGATATACCATCCCTCAGTCCTGGCAGTTAGAAAATGGCATTGCTAATATTCATCTTTCTTCTCTTCTTACAGGTATATATTTTTCACTGCTTGTGTGATCTGTCCTGAAAACTGCATTATATCTCCATGCAATGCTCTGCAGCCTATCAATTTCTGGTATATATTTTTCACTGCTTGTGTGATCTGTCCTGAAAACTGCATTATATCTCCATGCAATGCTCTGCAGCCTATCAATTTCTGGTATATATTTTTTCACTCCTCTAGCTTTTTTATTCCATGATACTTAAAGGTCATCACACTTACTTTAAGAGTTTATGATCCATGCCGAGTTTACTAGTCTGTTTTTTTTTTTTTTTCCCTGCACTTTATGGTCTCCTGTTGTCTTTTAAGCTAGTGATTGATTGTTAATGAGTTAAATCTGTGCAGATCTAAGCAGATACGTCCCTATATATTGAGACTTTGCTAAGGGGCAGCATTTATGCGGGGGCATTTATGCATATAGCATTTATGCATACTTTATCGAAGTGCCATAATTTAGCAAAGTGCCCTGGCAGTTAGAAAATGGCAGTTGGACAGGGCAGGAGACAGGTAAGACAATTAAACAAACTTGCTTCCAGGTCATCTTTTTGGCAAACAGTATTCACCATTTGTATCTGTACCATTTATACTCTGGTTGCTACAATCATCCACATTCACCGTTCTCCCACAAATGCGGCACACTTCATCCATATTAATCCCTCACTCCTCTCTTCTCCTATGTACAGTTGTCATGCTCTCTTCACAATGTTATACCACGCAGATCCATTCATTCCCACCATACAACACAGGAAACGCTCTCACAAATCACTCAATCATCTGCTCACTCTCTGTATCTTCCTTCTATTAGTCGCTGGTGATATTTCTCCCAACCCAGGACCCTCCAGTAATAATAACACTAACTCTTTCCCTGTTACATTCAGAAACCCTGCTAATCTCATTAATATTCCCTGCATATCTTCTGTCTCATTCAACTGTGCCCTTTGGAATGCGCGCTCAGCTCGTAATAAACTCTCTTACATCCATGACTTTTTCCTCTCTAATTCCCTCAACCTTCTGGCTCTCACTGAAACCTGGATCCAGCAGTCGGACACCACCGCCGCTGCAGCTCTCTCCTATGGTGGCCTACATTTCTCTCATACTCCGCGACCTGACAACAGATCAGGTGGAGGTGTTGGTCTGCTTCTTTCAACAAAATGTACTTTTCAGGTTATCCCCCCTGTACCCTCCCTTATCTTCCCGTCCTTTGAGGCCCACACAGTCAGACTCTACCGGCCCTTCTCCCTGCGAGTGGCGGTTGTCTATCGCCCCCCAGGTCCCCCCCGTCAATTCCTGGATCACTTTGCTGCCTGGCTTACAAATTTTCTATCCTGCGACATCCCCACGATAATCATGGGAGACTTTAACATCCCAATTGGCGATCCTCTTTCCCCATCTGCCACGCATCTTTTATCATTAACCTCCTCCTTCGGCCTTTCACAGCTTGCTAATTCTCCTACACATGAGGACGGGAACACATTGGACCTGATCTTCTCCCGGCTTTGCTCAGTACATGACTTTACTAACTCTCCCCTTCCACTCTCTGACCATAATCTTCTTTCATTCTCTGTCAAGAACTGTGACTCTACTCAAGACACTCCCACCGTCCACACTTATAGAAATTTACGCGCCATTAACACCCAGAAATTTATAAAAAGGTTGCAATCATCATTGGCCCCAATCTCCTCCCTCTCATGTCCCGACTCTGCATTGAAGCATTATAACAAAATAATGCTATGCGCCCTGGATGAAGCCGCACCTCCTACACAAAGAACAATTCGGCAACCCTGGCACACGCCTCAAACACGTCTTCTCCAGAGATACTCCAGGTGCGCTGAACGACTGTGGAGAAAATCAAATCTGCCCGAAGATTTCCTCCACTATAAATTTATGCTGAAAACATATAACTCTGCCCTTCACCTCTCCAAACAAACCTACTTTAACAACCTCATCATCTCACTTTCCAATAATCCTAAACGACTCTTTGACACGTTTCATTCTCTCCTCAATCAAACAGCACAGGCCCCGACCACCGACCTCAGCGCTGACGATCTGGCTAACTATTTCAAAGAAAAAATTGACCATATCCGACAGGAAATTTTCTCCCAATCCCCAAATGTTATGCATGCTCCCCCCCGCCACATTGTATCTTGCTCATTTTCTGACTTCGAACCAGTCACGGAAGATGAAGTGATCAGGCTCCTTGCATCTTCTCGCCCTACCACCTGCACCAGCGACCCTATTCCCTCACATCTCCTTCAGTCCCTTGCTCCAGCTGTCACCTCTCACCTAACTAAAATTTTCAACCTTTCCCTCTCATCTGGTATCTTTCCCTCTTCTTTTAAACACGCCAGCATACAACCATTACTTAAAAAACCATCCCTCGACCAGAACTGCACGGCCAACTACAGACCTGTTTCCAATCTTCCCTTTATCTCTAAACTCCTGGAACGCCTGGTCCACTCCCGTCTAATCCGCTATCTCTCAGACAATTCTCTTCTTGACCCTTTACAATCTGGTTTCCGCTCTTTACATTCTACTGAAACTGCCCTCACTAAAGTCTCTAATGATCTACTAACAGCTAAATCTAATGGTCATTACTCCCTGCTGATTCTCCTGGATCTCTCTGCAGCATTCGACACTGTGGATCACCAGCTCCTCCTGACTATGCTCCGCACTATTGGCCTCAAGGACACGGTTCTCTCCTGGTTCTCCTCTTATCTCTCTGACCGCTCCTTCTCTGTGTCTTTTGCCGGCTCCTCCTCCCTACTTCCTCTTACTGTCGGGGTTCCTCAAGGATCAGTCCTAGGCCCCCTTCTTTTCTCCTTATACACCGCTCCTATTGGACAAACAATCAGTAGATTCGGTTTTCAGTACCATCTCTATGCTGATGACACCCAATTATACACCTCTGCTCCGGACATCACCCCTGCATTACTACAAAAGACCAGTGATTGTCTTTCTGCTGTGTCTAACATTATGTCCTCCCTCTACCTAAAACTGAATCTGTCAAAAACTGAACTACTCGTCTTTCCTCCCTCCACTAACCTACCTGTGCCCGATATTGCCATCTCCGTTTGTGGCTCAACCATTACTCCCCAGCTACAAGCCCGCTGTCTTGGGGTCATTTTTGATTCAGATCTTTCTTTCACTCCTCACATAAAATCACTCGCTCGTTCATGTCATCTACACCTCAAAAACATCTCAAGAATCAGGACTTTTCTCACCTTTGACTCGGCAAAAACTCTTACTGTCGCTCTTATTCATTCTCGTCTTGACTATTGCAACGCTCTACTAATCGGTCTCCCTCTTACTAAACTCTCCCCTCTCCAATCCGTCCTGAACGCAGCAGCCAGGATCATATTCCTCGCCAACCGCTACTCAGATGCCTCTTCCCTGTGCCAGTCATTGCATTGGTTGCCCATCCAATATAGAGTTCGTTTTAAACTTATCACGCTTACCCACAAAGCGCTCCATGCTTCAGTACCCCCCTACATCTCCTCCCTTGTCTCAGTCTACCACCCTACACGTGCCCTCCGTTCTGCAAATGACTTGAAACTAAAATCCTCCATAATCCGAACTTCCCACTCCCGTCTCCAAGATTTCTCGCGTGCTGCGCCAATTCTCTGGAATGCACTACCCAGGACAGTTCGATTAATTCCCAATACCCACAGTTTCAAGCGAACCCTAAAAACACATTTCTTTAGACTGGCGTATCACCTAAACACACTCTGTCCATCCCAGCTTTCCCCCATATTAAAATCTTCTTCAACTTCGGGTTCAAACCAACCATGCACATAAAAGCCTCTGTCAGGGCTGCACACATACTGGCTGGCGACCAGTCCATGTATTATTATTTATCCTATTCAGTATATCAAGGCTGCATTATACAATATATGTACTTTTTACCTTTTGTCTCCCCCACTTCCTCATAGACTGTAAGCTTGCGAGCAGGGCCCTCACTCCTTTCAATATGAGATATGCTTATTCTGTATTGTCTGTATATGTCCCCCCTAAAATTTGTAAAGTGCTGCGGAATATGTTGGCGCTATAAAAATAAACTATTATTATTATTATTATTATTATCCCTCGTACACGATCCCGGTCACTGCCTCACATATCCCCCCCCTCTGTTCAAACTTGTGGGGTTGAACATTTGCCATCATACAGGGTGCCCGGGACAGGGCATCCGCGTTTCCCTGCGACTTTCCAGGGCGATGTTCTACAGAGAAACTGAAATTTTGCAGTGACAGGAACCACCTGGTGACTCGCGCATTCCTCTCCTTGGCATTTCTCATCCATACCAAGGGTGAGTGGTCCGTCACCAAGCGGAACTGACGCCCGAGTAAATAATAACGTAGCGATTCCAAGGCCCACTTAATAGCCAAACACTCCTTCTCTACCACGCTATAGTTTTTCTCTGCCGGGACAAGTTTTCTACTCAAGTAGGTGACCGGGTGCTCTTCACCATTAACTTTTTGTGACAATACCGCTCCTAGGCCTACCTCTGAGGCATCTGTGTGTACAATGAAGGTTTCCTTGAAGTTGGGGCTAATGAGGTCCGGCTGTCCACACAGGGCCAACTTCATGGACTGAAAAGCTTCTTCTGCCTTAGGGTTCCACTGAACCATTATCGATTTTTTTCCTTTCAAGAGATCAGTCAGGGCCGCCATTCTCCCAGCAAAATTAGGTATAAACCGGCGGTAATACCCAAGGATGCCAAGGAACGCCCTCACCTGCTTTGTACTTGACGGTTTAGGCCAGTTTTTTATGGCCTCAACTTTATTGATTTGGGACTTAAAAACTCCTCGGCCTATCACATACCCCAAATATCGGGCTTCCTGTAACCCTATCGCACATTTTTTTGGATTTGCCGTTAACCCCGCAGCTCTGAGAGAATCCAGAACCGCTTGTACCTGGGATAGGTGCGTATGCCAGTCAGTGCTAAAGATGATAATGTCATCTAAATACGCGGACACGTACTCCTGATGAGGCTTGAGCACTATGTCCATCAACCTCTGGAATGTAGTCGGGGCCCCATGTAACCCAAAAGGTAAGACCACATAGTGGTATAGACCCTCCAGAGTTACGAAGGCGGTTTTTCCCTTTGCAGAATCTGTGAGAGGTACCTGCCAGTAACCCTTGGTGAGATCGAGCGTGGTAAAATACTGGGCCTGCCCCAGTCTCTCAATCAGCTCGTCCACCCTGGGCATTGGATAAAGGTCAAACTTTCAGTTTCCGGAAATTGTTACAGAAGCGGAACGATCCGTCTGGTTTTGGAATCACTACAATGGGGCTAGCCCACTCACTCCGTGACTCCTCTATGACGCCTAACTGAAGCATTTGTTTTACCTCAGCCGTGATGGCTTGCCTCCGGGCTTCGGGTACCCGGTACGGTCTCATTCGCACCCTTACCCCAGGTTCGGTGACAATGTCATGTTGGATAACCGTAGTCCTACCCGGTAGCTCTGAGAACACGTCGGTATTGTGCTGCACCAGCAAGCGAGCCTCCCGTCGCTGCTGTTTAGTGAGAGCATCACTTATCCTGACATCCCCCTCGGACGCTTTCCTGGCTGAAGGTAGAGAACTCTCTGGCGATATGTCCAGGGTGACGTCTGTAACTAAACACTCTCTGTCTTTCCAAGGTTTTAGCAGGTTTACATGGTAAAGCTGTTCAGGTTTCCTCCTTCCGGGCTGATACACCCGGTAATTTACCTCCCCCACTTTTTCTCGAACCTCATATGGCCCTTGCCGCTTGGCCATGAGTTTACTCTCGGTTGTGGGTACCAGAACTAACACCCGATCGCCCTGGTTAAAAGACCTGACTCTGGCCCTTTTATTATGTGTGCGCCTCTGGACTGCCTTGGCATCTAACAGATGTTCTTTCACAATGGGCATGACCGCTGCGATCCGGTCCTGCATACTAGCCTGTCGGTTTGAGGGTGGTACACCGAGGTGCGCAATTGTTTAATTTTTAGCAATTTGCACAGTTCCCTTGTCACTTTGGACATAAAAGGGGTCCCTTGATCCATCAGGATCTCCTTAGGTAGTCCAAGGCGACAGAACATGGCAAACAGCTCCCGTGAAATCAGTTTTGCTGAGGTGTGGCGTAGTGGTATACCCTCCGGGTACCGGGTGGCGTAGTCGACGACCACCAGTATATGTTGGTGGCCACAGGCGGATTTTACAATGGGCCCTACCAAGTCCATTGCAATCCGTTCAAAAGGTACCTCTATCACTGGCAGGGGTACCAATGGGCTACGGAAACTTGCGGTGGGTGTGGTCAACTGACATTCAGGGCAGGATTCGCAGTACCTTTTGACCGCTGTAAGATACGTTCTAGCGTCTTTTTTACCCCTAAGTGTCCACCCAGCAGGTGTGTGTGTGCCAAATCTAGAACCACCCGATGGTACAACTGAGGTGCCACTAACTGTTCCACAACCTCGTCCCTGATCTTATCTATCCTATAGAGCAACTCACCGTTGATTACCTTGCGTGGAAATACAGTATCTGCACCGGGCTGTTGAGCTACGCCATTTACCTCTAACACCCTTTCCCGCGCCTGAGCCAGGGTGGGATCCTGTAGCTGAGCTGTCCCAAACGTTTCCCGGGACACTTCCAGCTCGGGGATCGATGGGGTCTCCTCGACCTCTCCTGCCAGCACCTCTAAGGGAAACCTATCGGGGTCACACTCTGTCCTTAGGTGGACACCCCTACGGCAGGTTCCCCTGACTCAGGTTTGTCGGGTACAACGCCTGTAATACATTTTACCGGGGTAGAGTGGATTTTGTTTTTCCACAGAGTCCAGAACAGGTGCAAGTCTCTTCCCAACACAGTCCCATAGGGAAGAGTTTTTACCACCCCTACCACATGTTTTATTTCTCCACATGGCGTGGACAAGACTACCTCCGCAGTTGGGTACTCTTGGAGGTCCCCATGGATACACACAACCCTGACTGGCCGTCCACTGGGGTTTTCTCCTGCCACCAGCGACCCATGTACAAAAGTCACAAGGTTCCCTGAGTCCAGGAGGGCCTCCGTGGGGTACCCATTAACCAGTACCTGGCATAGTTGGAGTTCACTGTCCCGGGGGTCGGCGCTCGCCGTGCAGACGGTCTGGGCATACATTGAGACCCGGCGGCTATATCCGCAGTCCATGGGTTCCGTAGTCAGGGGACAATTAGCAACCACATGTCCCGGCCCCTGACACCGCCAGCACCTAAGGGTGGAGGTACTGTTAGGTCTTATGACAGTTTGGGAGGGAACCGGTCTCCTGACACTCTCACTCCGGGGTTCCTCTTCAGCACGTGTACGGTGCTGACTGTCCCCAGCAGAGGGAAGAGACCCCTTTCCCGACTCCTGGGTTGGCAGGGATCGGCGTGACAGCCGCGAGGGGGCAGAGTCCCGGATAAAGTCCTGAGTGGCCGAGTAGCGGTCCACCCTCTCCACCATCTGGGCTGGAGTCATAGTCTCAGGCTGGAGCCACCTGTTTACCAGCTGCAGGAGGTCATAAGCCTGAGACCGGGCGGGTCGGGTCTTCACATAGGCCCATGAAAACACACGCTGAGCCCTCACATACGTATTGACCTCCAGCCGGGCTAGGATCTCACCTTTGAGCCTCTGGTAGTCCTGGGCGTCCTCTCGACTGAGGTCGAAACAGGCCTTTTGGGCATCGCCGACCAAAAACGGAGCCACCACTTCTGCCCACTGGCCGGCTGGTAGGTTTTCCCGCTCTGCCGTGCGCTCATAAATGGTCAGGAAAGCTTCCACGTCGTCCTCCGGTCCCATCTTCCTCAACGCTGAGCGAACCTTGTCCCGGGCCTCGCGACGTTCTGGGGCTGGTGCCGTCGGCAACTCCTGCAGGGCTGTGAGCTGCTGCACGATCAGCTCATTAGTGTGCTGCTGCTGCGTGAGCTGCTCCTGCTGCTGCTTGAACTGCTCCTGCTGCTGCCGCTGCGTGAGGACCAATTGCCTTAACAGCTCCTCCATTTTGTCCACGGGGTGGGGCTGAAAGGTGGCAGGCCGGATTGTGGTCATGCAGCTGCCGGTGGGGGTATGCCTCAGTCACTATGCCCGCATTCTCCACCAAACTGTAAGGCGGCGGTGTTCACACCGTGCAGTAACTGAGGCAGTGACCCAAGCAAGTCCAACATAAACAGCTTTTATTTCAGCAACTCACGGGTTAACAGAAAGTCCTCCGGTTCGCAGCCGGGTTAACAGAAAGTCCATACACAAGGGTTGCCGTGGGCAAAGGCCGTGCCGGCCGCTCAGAGCCTTACAGGTGCAGAGGGTTCCCAGGCGTGGGTTCAGCCACACTCAATCCTGCTGAGGTTTCCTGCTATGCTCCTAGCAGGTTCCAACATAGAACAACACTAATCCTTAGAGCATGGGTTTTAAAGGATCTGTGGCAAGAGCCGCTGGAAAACCCGGGTTGGAGGGAGGAGGCCGCCCCACTGCCTCCTGTGACCTCCTCCCAGAAATGAAGGCCCTGCCAGGTTTTTACTAATCTGCCTTAGCCAGATAGCCTGACTAGGTCCACGCTCACCTTCATTCCTGCATTGCAGCCGCAGCTGTGTCTGTGACTGCAATGCACTCCGATGGTTTTAATAGGTCTCTGTACACATTCTGGGGGAGATATACCGTCCCTCGTACACGATCCCGGTAACTGCCTCACAGCTCTTACTGAGGGAAGGGGGTTATTGACCAAAATCTTGCGATACATGACCTCATTCATCCTCCCTTCAATGAGGTGCAGTTGTCCTGTCCCCTTTGCAGAAAAGCACCCCCAAAATATGATGTTTCCCTCACCATGCTTCACAGTTGGGACAGTGTTCTTGGGGTTGTACTCATCCTTCTTCCTCCAAACAAGGCGAGTGGAGTTGATACCAAAAATTTCTATTTTAGTCTCGTCTAACCAAATCACCTTCTCCCATGCCTCCTCTAGATCATCCAGATGGTCATTGGCGAACTTCAAACGGGCCTGGACATGTGCCGGTGTGAGCAGGGGGACCTTGTGTGCCCTGCAGGATTTTAATCCATGACGGTGTAGTATGTTACTAGCGGTAATGTTTGAGACTGTGGTCCCAGCTCTCTTCAGGTCATTGACCAGGTCCTCCCGTGTAGTTCTGGGCTGATTCCTGACCATTCTCAGAATCATCCTTACTCCATGAGGTGAGACCTTGCATGGAGCCCCAGACTGAGGAAAAATTAGTCATCCTCTGTTTCTTCCATTTTCTAATAATTGCGCTAATAGTTGGTGCCTTCTCAACAAGCTGCTTGGCTATTGTCCTGTAGCCCATCTCAGCCTTGTGCAGGTCTACAATTTTGTCCATGGTGTCCATAGACAGCTCTTTGGTCTTGGCCATGGTGGAGAGGTTGGAGTGTGATTGTGTGGACAGGTGTCTTTTATACAGGTAACAAGTTCAAACAAGTGCAATTAATACAGTTAATGAGTGCAGAGTAGGAGGGCTTCTTAAAGAAAAACTAAGAGGTATGTGAGAGGTCAGCATTCTTGCTGGTTGGTAGGTAATCAAATACGTATTTCATGCAATAAAATGTAATTTAATTATGTAAAGATCATACAATGTGATTTTCTGGTTTTTATTTTTAGATTCCGTCTCTCACAGGTGAAATGTACCTACAATAAATATTACAGACCTCTCCAAAATTTGTAAAATCGGCAGTGAATCAAATACTTATTTTCCCCACTGTATAGATACACAGATGTGGCGCCCTGCTGCGCATTGGTGCCACAGATCCCAGAGGGGTGCATGGATGGATTTCTCCACAAGAGGCCCTCACACATTCACACACCTCCACCCTACCACCTAAGACCAGCAGAGGGACCCCTGATAGGCATATATATAGGGAGGGTGGAGCCAGGCAGCTCAGTTTAGTCTGTGAGTTAGTTGAGTTCCTGCTCAGACACAGAGAGGGACAGAGCTCAGAGTGAGCAGATAGCGTGCTGACGCTCAGAGAGCAGCGAAGAGCAGCACGCTGCTGCGGTGCTTAGGCGAGCCAAGGCCTACAACACGTGTGAAGGCCTAGTTAGGGCCTTGAGTGGGCCAAAGGCGAGAGGAGAAGAAAGAAGTAGCAAGGGGGGCAGAGGAGCATACCAGGCTCACCCCGAGATATATACCGGACACCGGGTCCACGCCTACAGGGACTCTTTACACCCAGTAGGGACTACCGGAACCCCTGGAGGACTACCGGAACCCCTGGAGGACTACAGGTCCCAGGTTTGCCAAACTCTGACTACAGTACCAGGGCTAGGGGTCACGGAGGCCCCAGCGTCCAGGGAGAATGATCTCCAAAGAGAAGGCCCTACCACCAGGTCAGCAGGCGCAAGGGAGAGAGAGACAGTAACCAAGCTAGGCCTAGTTCCAGGCAGGCCAGAAGCTTAGCAAGAAAAGCTATGGATCAGGAGGCCCTATACCCGCTCACTGGGGAGAGTCCAAAAGTGCACCTTTGCCCGGAGTACCCTGGACCGTGCCTGCACCATCACCAGTAGAGGTACTGAAGCTTACCCCCGTGTGAGTGTCCGTCTTTCCTCTGGGACCGTCCTGCCGTCTCTCCCCAGCATCCTCCATTACACCCCACGCTGCCCTGGAGCTAGCTCTACCTGTGGAGAGCCACACCATCCCTGCTGCCGTAACACTCGCTCCAAAGGACTGCTCCGCAGCGGCGGCTCCCTTTAGCCGCATTCCACAGGTGGCGTCACAAACACTTACTATAAATCCCCTATAAATTCCCATTTTTACTGACCGCCCTGGGTCACGGACGGGGCCAGCCACCGTGATATCCCCCACCGGCATACGCAGAGGCCCGGCTGCCGAGTAACCCCACGGCCCAGGGGGCGCGTCACAGACAGGTGTGCTAGATTTGTCATATACCAGTGTTTAAATGATCAGTTTTCCAGATTGGGACAGGCACAGCTCTAGTGTAGGAGGAAATTGTGGAGTGATGGATCCATGCTAATATGTTTTTTCTAAAGTGCGATTTTACAAAATTCCATGTAAGACACATTAATAGCTACATTATCGAGACTGAACACGGTGATTGTGTTCCCAATTACGACATATGGCTGTGAGATAAGAACACTCACTAAAACAGACAGAAGAAAAATAGATGCTTTTGAGCTGTGCTGCTGGAGAAGACTTCAGTGAATCCCATGGACAGCCAGGGTCACCAAGGTACATGTTCTTGATCTTATCTTCCAGTGACAATTCTGGGTTTATATAATCACCAGACAAAAACTGACCTAATTTGGACAAGGTATGAGAGCAAATTCTCCAGAAAAAGGAGATGCTACTCGGAATGGTCAGTGGTAGAAGGAAACAGTGGAGATCGAAGGCCTGTGGACTGGATGCCATCAAGAATGAGACGTGATGATCATCTAGCAAATGAAACAAGCTGAGGAAAACAAGTAAACATGGCAAGAAACAGCCTATACAGTGTCCAAGGGTCGGCCACGTCACACGACTGATCGGATAGAATCAGTCAGTTGGTGCATATGTACGCAAGTCCCAAATTATAACTAGTAAAGTTCAAAGAGGGTTGCAGTAAAGGGTAAAATCTCACAAGGCAGAAGGGGGCCAGCATCTAAAAAAAAAAAAAATACAGTCATACATGGTATTGTTTTTTCTTTCTGCACAGGTACCTGCAATCACAGGAGAAGTCAATAGATCTTGGGGAAAAATATGGTTGTCAGCCAGTCATACAATTTTCTTTCAGGGATCTATTTTGATCTTGATAATAACTTCCTCAAGAGAGTCATTTTCAGGTGTGTATAGATTTAAGACCTCTTTCCAATAATCTGGCCTTCATCAAACTGAAATCTGCTCACTTATGCTGGATATTTAAAGAGAACCTGTCAGCAGGGTTTAGCCCTATAAACTAAAGGCATGGCTATAATGGCGCTGTGATGTTGATTAATCTGATACCTGATGCGAAGAGATCCGCTCAGTGACTGCTGAATACTCACCTTATGAAGTTTTCAGAAAATGGTGTCTTCTGTGCTACAGTGTGCTTCAGGGCGGGACGTGGGGGCAGGGTCTTCTTCTTGTTCTCCGCCCCCACGCAGATCTGTGCATGTGCCGCCTCAAGCACTATTTTATTGAAGTCCTACACACAGGACGCCAGCTCCCACTGCGCCCGCGCCACCTACACAATGATGGTGGCAGCGTGGAATTTTAAAAAGGAGGCAGGTCACTGAATAATCGATGACCTGCACAAGAAGCAGAGGAGGCTGGTGTGTGTGTGTGTGTGTGTGGGGTGGGGGGGGGGCAGAGAGCGAGACGAAGACCCTGCCCCCATGTCCCGCCCTGAAGCACACAAGACGTCATTTTCTGAAAACTTCATTAGGGGAGTATTCAGCAGTCACTGAGCGGATCTCTTCACATCAGGTATCAGATAAATTAGCATCACAGTGCCATTATGGCCATGCCTTTAGTTTATACAACTAAATCCTGCTGACAAGTTCTCTTTAAAGGAAACCCATCTACAAAAAAAAATGGCAGACATGGTGATAATCTGCGGCAAAAACTGGTATAAACATGTGCAACATGGGAAGTGTGGCTGCAGGAAGAAAATTAAGCTATATTCTCCCTGCAGCTGCTCGTTTCCAGTCATCGGGGAGGTGCCAAGACTGTGAACAGTCAGTGCTCAGTAATCACTCCCTCCTGCTCCCTGACATACTGCAGTCTGTGAACAAAACAGTATATGAGCCAAGGAGCGGTGGGCATGAAAACAGTATTCTATGTACTGAACACTGAATGTTCATAGCCACTTTGCTGATGACACTTTGTGGGATAATAAAAAGTCAGTTAGATTGTATATTACAAAAAGATTCAGAAAAGTTGGCCGCATGTGCAAAAACATGGCAGATAAAAATTAAATGTTGATGAATGTAGAGTAATGCACCATGGCCGGAGTTATTGTACTGCTGCATATACATTTAATGGAAATATATACTGGAATTACTGAGCAGGAGAAAGACTTGGGGATCCCAGTTGAAAGTAAGCTGAGCAGCAATACTCAATGTCAGGCAGCAGCTGCAAAAGGATATTATCATTTAGGGTCTATAAAAACAAAAAAATGAAAATCCCCTGATCCCAATTTATGACCTACGAGCTGTTGAAATTCAAGCCACAAGAGCTACATATATGGCCAGCTTATTGATTTTTGTTTACAACACAGAATATACAGAAAAATGTTTTGTATATGCAGGGAAAAATTTACAATTAAACTGTGTTCTTATCATACTTATTACTCTGAATTTGTATTACAGCAAATAAATGATTATTAAGTTATATAACTGCTCGTATATATATATATATATATATATATATATATATATATATATAAAAACCAAACAGATAGCAGCACAAACTTCAGCAGATTTTGGGTGCAATACTTCCTGAGTAATGCGGTTGTCCAACGTAAAATATATAAATGGAAAAAATCAGGTGTTAGAACCCTCCTGTTTGTTTTTTCCATCTTGTGTTTTGCAGTCACGTGACCATCTGCCTTTATATTCCAGCTCCGCCCTTCTGGCTGTGCTGGACTTCAGTGTTTGACTGTTTCTCTAGCCTGGTGCTTCGGTGCCTTTCTCTGTCAGTTCGCTTGGTCCTTCTGGGACCTCTAGTGCCTTTTTGTCAGTTTGTCTTTTTGTGTTCTGCAACAACTTTAGGAGGTGTCCCATTTTTGTCCCAGTCCTTAGTTCTTTTAGGGACCCCTCCCTTAATGCTATAGGTCTTCGTTCATACTAGCCGAGGACTAAGGCGGGTCTGTTTGCTAGGAACAGGCAGCCCGCTATATCGTAGGGATTCAGCTTAGTCTTACTGTAGGGACAGCTTTCCCCTATCTTTCCTTAGCCCTATCTTTCCCCATTGGCAGAGTGTACGTGAAGTTTTGCAGTTATTGAGTGATAATTCACTCTTTGCTAAGCTAGAGAAATGTGAGTTTGCTGTGCAGAAAATTAGTTTTTTGGGCTACATTGTCTCAAGCGAGGGCTTTGAGATGGACCCGGTGAAGGTTCAGGCTGTGCAGGAATGGCCTAGGCCTATTGGTTTGAAATCTATACAGAGATTTTTGGGTTTTGCCAATTATTACAGGAAATTCATTAAGAATTTTTCTATAATTGTTAAGCCTCTGACCGATCTCACCAGGAAAGGAGCGAATACGGCCCAGTGGACTACTGAGGCCATTGAAGTGTTTGAGTATCTCAAAGAGAGGTTCAGTTCTGCCCCTATCCTTATGCAGCCTGATGAGACCAAGCCTTTTTTGGTTGCTTCATCGGTGGGGGTCGGAGCAGTTTTGTCTCAGGAGAACAAGGATGGAGTACATCCTTGTGCCTTCTTTTCGAAAAAATTTTCGGAAACCGAACTGAATTATGATGTTGGAAATCGGGAGTTGCTGGCTATTAAATTCGTGTTTGAACATTGGCGTCATTTTTTTGAAGGCGCTAGATTTCCTGTTTAGGTTTTCACAGATCATAAAAATTTGATCTATCTGGATGCTGCCAAGCGCTTGAATGCCCGTCAAGCTAGGTGGGCACTTTTTTTTTCTCGGTTTCATTTTTCTGTTACCTATATCCCTGGTACTAAGAATGTTAAAGCCGATGCTTTATCTCGCAGCTTCTCTCCTACAGTCGGTGCCGAGGAGGAGGAGAGCATTGTACAGAAAGGAGTTGTAGTGGCGGCATTGGACTCCGTTTTGGAGAATGGGATTCTGAAAGCTCAAGATGATGCTCCATCTAACACTCCCCATGGGAGGTTGTTTGTGCCTAGAGACTTTAGGAGAGATTTGTTTGTGGAGTGTCATGAGTCTCGGTTGGCAGGTCATCCAGGAATTTTGGAGAATAAGAGAATTATCAGTCGCAGTTTTTGGTGGCGTGGATGGCAGAAGGAAGTCATCAAGTGGGTGCGTCAATGTACTGTGTGTGCTAGGTCAAAGGCTTCATATACTCCTGCTGCGGGGTTGCTTTGCCCTCTGGAGGTTCCTAGTGCGCCTTAGACGCATCTCACAATGGATTTTATTACTGATCTTCCTGTGTCCGAGGGTTTTACTGTCATCTGGGTGGTCATGGACCGTTTTAGTAAGATGTGTCATTTGGTTCCATTCATTAAGTTGCCCTGCGCAAAGACACTCGCTAAGGCGTTTGTTAAGGAGATTGTCAAGCTCCATGGCGTTCCCACGGATATTGTTTCTGATAGAGGACCTTAGTTTGTGGCTCGCTTTTGGCGTGCTTTTTGTGACAGGTTGGGAGTCCATTTGTCATTTTCGTCTGGTTATCATCCTGAGTCTAATGGACAGATTGAAAGATAGAACCAGGATGTTGAACAGTTTTTGCGTTGTTTTATGGCGGACAATCAAGAGGTGTGGTCTGAGTTTCTGCCTCTCGCAGAATTTGCTCTTAACAATCATACATCCTCCTCTGCTGGGTGTTCTCCTTTTTTTTGTTGTACTGGGAGACATCCGTCTTTTGGTTCGTTCTCCAAATTTGGGTCGGCGGTGCCGGAGGAGGAGAATTTTTCCGGTGATTTGGAGAGAGTTTGGACTAATGTACGTTGCAACCTTCAAGAGGCTAACAAGAAGTCCAAGAAGTATTTTGACAGGAAACGTAAGGAGGTTTTGTTTACTGTGGGTGACATGGTTTGGTTGTCCTCGAAGAACCTGCGGTTGAGGATTCCCTCTAAAAAACTGGGTCCTAAGTTTGTGGGTCCATTTAAAGTGCTTCAGGTTGTTAACCCGTCTGCTGTTAGGTTGGATGTCCCTACTTCCTGGAAGATTAATCCTGTGTTTCATGTTTCCTTGTTGAAAAAGGCTGATGTATCTGATAGGGACGCCACTGTCTCAGTTCCTCCTGTGGTGGAAGACGGCGAATATGAAATTTCTCGTATTTTGAATTCTAGATGGCATAGAGGGAGATTACAGTATCTTGTCTCCTGGAAGGGTTTTGGTCCCGAAGACAACTCCTGGGTAAGGACGGATGATGTCTCTGCTCCTAGGCTTGTTAAAGCTTTCCACAAGAGGTTTCCGGATAGGCTTGGGCCTGGAGGATCCGGAGGATCCTCATAAAAGAGGGAGTACTGTTAGAACCCTCCTGTTTGTTTTTTCCATCTTGTGTTTTGCGGTCACGTGACCATCTGCCTTTATATTCCAGCTCCGCCCTTCTGGCTGTGCTGGACTTCAGTGTTTGACTGTTTCTCTAGCCTGGTACTGCGGTGCCTTTCTCTGTCAGTTCACTTGGTCCTTCTGGGACCTCTAGTGCCTTTTTGTCAGTTTGTCTTTTTGTGTTCTGCAACAACTTCTCTGTTTAGGAGGTGTCCCATTTTTGTCCCAGTTCTTCGTTCTTTTAGGGACCCCTCCCTTAGTGCTATAGGTCTTCGTTCAGACTAGCCGAGGACTAAGGCGGGTCTGTTCGCTAGGAACAGGCAGCCCGCTACATTGTAGGGATTCAGCTTAGTCTTACTGTAGGGACAGCTTTCCCCTATCTTCCCTTAGTACATGTTGCAGATCATAACATCAGGCAGCACTCCAGTTCAACGAAAAATTGTGGACTTTAATCCAGCACCAAGTGGTGAAACGTTTCGACCTCACAACACTGTCTTTGTCAAGCACAAGCACGGTCTTTGTGCTTGACAAAGACTGTGTTGTGAGGTCGAAACGTTGCACCACTTGGTGCTGGATTAAAGTCCACAACTTTTCCTTGAACTGGAGTGCTGCCTGATTTTTTCTATATATATACACTGCTGAAAAAAATAAAGGGAACACTCAAATAACACATCCTAGATCTGAATGAATGAAATATTCTCATTGAATACTTTGTTCTGTACAAAGTTGAATGTGCTGACAACAAAATCACACAAAAATCATCAATGGAAATCAAATTTATTAACCAATGGAGGCCTGGATTTGGAGTCACCCCCAAAATTAAAGTGGAAAAACACACTACAGGCTGATCCAGCTTTGATGTAATGTCCTTAAAACAAGTCAAAATGAGGCTCAGTATTGTGTGTGGCCTCCAAGTGCCTGTATGACCTCCCTACAACTCCTGGACATGCTCCTGATGAGGTTGCGGATGGTCTCTTGTGAGATCTCCTCCCAGACCTGGACTAAAGCATCCGCCAACTCCTGGACAGTCTGTGGTGCAACGTGACGTTGGTGGATGGAGCGAGACATGATGTCCCAGATGTGCTCAATCGGATTCAGGTCTGGGGAATGGGAGGGCTGGTCCATAGCTTCAATGCCTTCATCTTGCAGGACAATGCCAGACCTCATGTGGCTGGAGTGTGTCAGCAGTTCCTGCATTAGGAGGAACCCAGGGCCAGCCGCACCCGCATATGGTCTCACAAGGGGTCTGAGGATCTCATCTCGGTACCTAATGGCAGTCAGTCTACCTCTGGCGAGCACATGGAGGACTGTGCGGCCCTCCAAAGAAATGCCACCCCACACCATTTCTGACCCACTGCCAAACCGGTCATGCTGAAGGATGTTGCAGGCAGCAGATCGCTCTCCACGGCGTCTCCAGACTCTGTCATGTCTGTCACATGTGCTCAGTGTGAACCTGCTTTCATCTGTGAAGAGCACAGGGCGCCAGTGGTGACTTTGCCAATCCTGGTGTTCTGTGGCAAATGCCAAGCCTCCTGCACGGTGTTGGGCTGTGAGCACAACCCCCATCTGTGGACGCCGGGCCCTCATACCACCCTCATGGAGTCGGTTTCTAACCGTTTGTGCAGACACATGCACATTTGTGGCCTGCTGGAGGTCATTTTGCAGGGCTCTGGCAGTGCTCCTTCTGCTCCTCCTTGCACAAAGGCGGCGGTAGCGGTCCTGCTGCTGGGTTGTTGCTCTCCTACAGCCCCCTCCACGTCTCCTGGTGTACTGGCCTGTCTCCTGATAGCGCCTCCAGCCTCTGGACACTACGCTGACAGACACAGCAAAACTTCTTGCCACAGCTCGCATTGATGTGCCATCCTGGATGAGCTGCACTACCTGAGCAACTTCTGTGGGTTGTAGAGTCCGTCTCATGCTACCACGAGTATGAAAGCACAACCAACATTCAAAAGTGACCAAAACATCAGCCAGAAAGCAATGGTACTGAGATGTGGTCTGTGGTCCCCACCTGTAGAAGCACTCCTTTATTGAGGGTGTCTTGATAATTGCCAATAATTTCCATCTATTGTCTATTCCATTTGCACAATAACATGTGAAATTGATTGTCAATCAGTGTTGCTTCCTAAGTGGACAATTTGATTTCACAGAAGTCTGATTTACTTGGAGTTATATTCTGTTGTTTAAGTGTTCCCTTTATTTTTTGAGCAGTGTGTGTATGTATATTGTAACGAGTCTGGGAGGCGGAACCTCTGAGCAACTATACAAGGGGGCGGTCCTTGTAAGGGAAGACGGGCAGGTAGCCACGGCAAGTGACAGGGACAGTCTCTGGGTAAAAGGGCAGGTAGTCACGGCAAGTGACAGGGACAGTCTCTGGGTAGAAGGGCAGGTAGTCACGGCAAGTGACAGGGACAGTCTCTGGGTAGAAGGACGGGTACTCACGGCAAGTGACAGGGACAGTCTCTGGGTAAAAGGACAGCAGGCAGGTGACTGGTGAGCTCTCCCAGGTGAGCGGGCGAGAGTCTCTGGACAGGCAGGTGGTCACGGCAAGTGACGGCAGAGCCTCCAGGTAGGCTAGCAGGCAGGTAGCAGGTGAGCACTCCCAGGTGAGCAGGCAAGAGTCTCTGGACAGGCAGGTGGTCACGGCAAGTGACGGCGGAGCCTCCAGGTAGGCTAGCAGGCAGGTAGCAGATGAGCGCTCCCAGGTGAGCAGACAAGAGTCTCTGGACAGGCAGGTGGTCACGGCAAGTGACGGCGGAGCCTCCAGGCAGGCTAGCAGGCAGGTAGCAGATGAGCGCTCCCAGGTGAGCAGACAAGAGTCTCTGGACAGGCAGGTGGTCACGGCAAGTGACGGCGGAGCCTCCAGGCAGGCTAGCAGGCAGGTAGCAGATGAACGCTCCCAGGTGAGCGGGCAGGCTGGTCCATAGACAGACTGACAGGTGTCGGAAGGCAGACCGTCGGACCGCAGGCTTGAAAGCAGGTAAACGGATATCAGGCAGGTATCAAGCAGGAATCTGACAGGTGACTGGCAGGTAACTGGTAACGGGACCTGAGGGCTGAAGCAGAGTGAAGGCTTTGCAACAACATTGCTCGGGCACCTCCATTTTGGAGGAGGTGCCTTATATATGGTGAGGTCCTCCGGCCATTGGCCGGGGACTCCTTAGGACGGCGCGCGCGGCCCCTTTAAGAGAGGGGGAGCGCGCGCGCCCTAAGCACAGTGGCCGGGAAGCAGCGCGCGCTGCCAGCAGAGCGGGAGGAGGACACCGAGCACGGAGTGGAGAGGTGAGGGGAACAGCGTCCCTGCCTAGCAGGAGGCAGGGACGCCGACGCTACATATATATATATATATATATATATATATGACGTGCCCCTGGGCCTGTGTCGCGCTGCGTTGCGCACGCGGGAGCTTACCCGGAGCCGGATCTGTTGAGGGTTGTAGTCTCGTGGCGGTGATCCGGTCCGTGCCCAGGGAGTCAGACTAAGTGGCGCTGTTTTAGCGGTAGATGTTGGACGACTACGCCACCCGTTGAGTGCAGTCAGGGAGCTGCTGCTGCAGGGCAGACCGCTGAGGCCGGTGGTAGGATTGTGCAGCGTGATAGTATAACCCCCAACGGGAGGGGTATGGCCTCAGGGCAGCCGACGTGGATGATGGGGGTAGCAGGAACCACTCGGAGACGGTACTGTGTAGTTCAGGGTCTTTACTGGTGACAAAGATAGACCCTCCCGGAGTACTGGCTAGCGATTGGGGCCTGGTCAGTCCTTGAGCAGATGGGATCTCCCCTGGCCAGGCGGAGTTGTAGGCCTCCCAAACTAACGATACTCTTCTGGCTACCTTGCTAGAGGCGGGTATAAGTAGCCCACGTCCCTGAGTGTACCGTGTGGTGCTCACCCGTATGGCCGGTGACTCGGGGCCTTCGGGCTTCTGGGCCAGAGGACCTGCAATCCCCTGCCGGTCGGTTTCTGCTGCTGGATAGGAGTTAGTCCCCACAGCCTCGGACTCTGGGTCCGGTGATAACTTCTCAGTCAGGGCGAGCTCTGCAGCTGCCAGCCCCTGACTCCTTGTAACACTGCTCCCACAGAGCTCCGGTTGTTTCTTCCTATATTTGCTTCTTTTCTCTGCTTCTTCTCTACTCACTAACCCTGCCTCAGCCCTAGGTTTATATAGGGGAAGTTCTTCCCCTCCCAGGACTGAGCAGGAGGTGTGGCATGCATAGGATCCCTGACCAAGAGACCTCCCACCTGCTCTCAGACATAACATGGCTGTTACTGTGGAAACCAGACCCCTGGGGTGCCACATTCCCCCCTAGTGAAATTTAGTACTCCGGAACTAAACATATTTTAGAAAAACATAACAAGATATAACAATAACAATACAATAAAGAAACACATAAAGGTGGTCACGGCATGTCCGTAACCGGGTGCAGTCTTTGAAGAAAGAAAGGTGTCCATTTCACCAAAACAGGGAGACGTAACCAGGTAGGGGTCTGTCCTGCCCCGAGTCCTAACAGTCTTTAGTCCGTCCTGGGTTACGCTCCAACTATGTACACAGGATTCCCGGTAAATCCACCAAAGACTCCTATAAACAACTAGAAACACATAATTATACACAAGCAACAAGAAAAACAGGTAACCACAAATAAAACAATTTATACACTTCAAATCCTCCAACGTGCGGGTAACTGGCCTCTAGTGGCCCTAGTGGACCTACGGAGCTGACTGTCTGGCCCTGAACTACAGGGTGTAGGAGCTGTTAAGGGTAAACTGGGCAGCGGTCTACGGGCCCTTTGGCTCACTAGGGATATGGCAGGCTCACTGCAAGCAGAGGGTTGATCCTCCTGGTCTGCTGGTGTGGGGTCTTCTGCCTCCTGGACCGGCTGTTCTTCCAGCTCTACCTGTTGCTCCGTAGGTGCTTGGGATGCTGGTTGGAGGAAGGTGAGTACGGGTACCACAACTGCACCATTGACTTGAGTCCAAGACCGAGGGAAGTCTCCGAGCACAGTACTAAACATATCTTCCCTTTCCTCTACGGGTCGATGGTCTTCTTGTTCCTCTTCAGGGTTCCGTAGCTGTTCAGGACACTTCTTCAGGTGATCCCGGGATACAATGGCTGTGGTCTCCCCTCCGTCTTTACTGATGGTACAGACCTTCGGGTTGTCGTGGCTTGAGGGCAGTACCGTGTACGGGTCCTTCTCCCACTGGTCGTCCAACTTGTGGAGCCGTCTTTTTCTCTTCAAGACCTGCTCTCCGGGTACCAGGGGAACAGCGGGAGCATACTGGTTGTAAGTTTTCTCTTGTCTTTCCCTAGCCTGACAGAGACTTCGCTCCACGCTCTCCTGTACTCTCCGGTACTGCTGCTGCCTCTCTGTGTCCCAGTCTGCTTCTGGTGAAGTGTCCTCGGGTGTCAGGACTCCCATTTCCAGGTCAACAGGTAACTTACCAGGTCTCGCCCTCATTAGGTAAGCCGGGGTACAGTTGGTGGAACCTACCGGGATGTGGTTGTATAGGTCCACCAGATCGGGCAGCTTCTCAGGCCACAGACTGCGTTCTTCCAGGGGCAACGTTTTCAGAAGATCCATTACCACCTGGTTCATTTTCTCACAAAGTCCATTAGTTTGCGGATGATAGGGTGTCGTCCTTATCTTCCGGCAGCCATACAGAGTGCAGAATTCTTGGAAGACCTCCGCTTCAAAGGCAGGTCCCTGGTCTGTCAACACTTTGTCCGGGTACCCGTGTGGACGGCAGAAATGCTGCTGGAAGGCTCTAGCTGCTGTTCGAGCTGTTAAGTCCTTGACGGGGACGACAACCAAGAACCGGGAGTAGTGATCCACGATGGTTAGTGCGTAGACGTAGCCACTTCTGCTTGGGGTCAGTTTTACATGATCCAAGGCTACCAGTTCCAACGGCTGCTTGGTGACGATGGACTGCAGGGGAGTCTTCTGGCTGGCACGGTCCTTCCTTCTTAGGTTGCACGGGCCACAGTCTCTGCACCACCTCTCGATGGTTCCCCTCATGCCTACCCAGTGGAACCGCTCGCGCAGCAGGAACTCCAGCTTCTTCCATCCGAAGTGTCCAGCCCCGTCGTGGTATGCCTCCATCACCATGGCTGCGTCTCTTCGTGGCACCACTACTTGCCAGATTAGTTCATGCGTCCGGGAGTTAACCATTCTGCGGCACAACTTCCCCTTGTAAAGGAACAGTCGACTCTTCTCAGCCCACAGTTGCTTGGCTTCCTCCGGAGCGTCTGGGTCAAGGCGAGCCTCTGGCCGAGTCAGCATCTCCTTCACCAGTCGGACGGCAGGGTCACTGTCTTGCGTTTCCTCCCAGTTGTAGTGAGGCAAGGGGTTAAACGTAGCGGCTTGCTTACTCCTTACCCGGTGGGAATACTGGATAGTCCCATGCCGGTGGAACGCGGGGAGTTCGACTTCTTCCAGTCCCTCTGGATCTTCTCCTACGTCCGGTAGGTTTGGCATCCTGGACAGGGCGTCCGTGTTGATATTGGAGCGTCCTGCCCGGTATTTGATGGTGAACTCGTAGTTGGACAGGCGGGCCATCCATCTCTGCTCTAGGGCACCGAGTCTTGCCGTGTCCAGGTGTGTCAACGGGTTGTTATCCGTGTACACGACGAACCGGGAAGAAGCGAGGTAGTGCTTAAAGCGTTCGGTGACTGCCCACACCACTGCCAGGAACTCTAGCTTAAATGAGCTGTAATTCTCAGGGTTTCTCTCGGTGGGTCGCAGTTTTCGGCTGGCGTAAGCGATTACTCGTTCTTTCCCCTGCTGGATCTGGGACAGCACGGCTCCTAGCCCGATGTTACTTGCGTCGGTGTAGAGGATAAAGGGCTGGCTGTAATCCGGGTACGCCAGGATTTCATCCCCCGTGAGGGCCATCTTCAGCTGGCGGAAGGACTCCTCTTCCAACTTCTCCCATCTGAAGGGCGGCTTCTGGTTCTTGGCCTTCCGGGACTGGCCTATCAGGAGGTCCTGCATAGGAGCTGCCTTTTTGGTGAAACCGGGGATGAACCTGCGGTAGTAGCCTACCAACCCGAGGAACTGCCGCACTTCCTTTACACTGGAGGGACTTGGCCATTCCTTAATTGCGGTGATCTTATCAGGGTCGGGAGCCACTCCGTCAGCGCTCACCACGTGTCCCAGGTACTGCACCTTTGGTTTCAGGAGGTGACACTTGGAGGGTTTCACCTTTAGGCCGTAGCTTGCCAGAGCTTCGAACACTTCCGCCAGGTGTTTCAGGTGGTCCTCATAAGTCTTAGAATATACGATGACATCGTCCAGGTACAACAGGACCGTCTCGAAGTTTCTATGGCCCAGACAGCACTCCATTAATCGTTGGAAGGTTCCTGGTGCGTTGCAGAGTCCGAACGGCATGCAGGTAAACTCGCTAAGTCCCATCGGGGTGGTGAATGCGGTCTTCTCCCGGTCCGCCTCTGCTACAGGAACCTGCCAGTACCCACTAGTGAGATCCAAGGTAGAGAAGAAGTTAGCAGATCTTAAAGCAGCCAAAGACTCCTCTATCCTTGGTAAGGGGTACGCATCCTTGTGTGTGATACGGTTTATTTTCCGGTAATCTACACACATCCTCATGGTGTTGTCTTTCTTTTTGACTAAGACTAGTGGAGCTGCCCAGGGGCTACAGCTATCCCTGATCACCCCAGCCTCCTTCATGTCTCTAAGCATCCCCTTGGCGTGTTGGTAGTGTGCAGGGGGTACGGGTCGATACCTCTCTTTTATGGGAGGATGGTCTCCCGTGGGGATGTGGTGTTCTACCCCCTTGACTCGCCCGAAGTCTAACGGGTGTTTACTAAACACTCTCTCGTACTCTTGAACCACCCGATAGACTCCCTGTTTCTGATGTGAGGGAGTGGAGTCAGTACCCAAATGTAGTTGCTGACACCAGTCCTCCATTGTTTTCTTAGAGCCGTTACCTTCCTCCGGGTGAGATGGAGGCAAGGGTTCCACAGATTGTATAGCATTTTGGTTAATGGTATATAATTTGGCTAGCGTGGCATACCGGGGCAGGTACACTTCCCTCTTCCCGATATTGATTATGCGAACGGGCACCCTCCCATGGCGTACATTAACCACCCCCCGTGCTGTCAAGATGGTGGGCCTACTGTCTGAGTAAACTGGTTCTACCATTGCCTGGTAATCTCTACCTCTCAGACCAATAGCTGCCCGGCACCAAATCATCATTTCACTTTTTGGGGGCATGGCAATAGGGAAAGGGTCACACATTCTCACGCTACCAATCTCACCGCCGGAGAGTTCCACCTGTTGCCGTCGCATCAGTGCCCGGATCTCTTTTTGGAGCACTCGCTGCTCGCCGGAGCTGGCGTTCTTGGCAACCTGCTGTAAAAGGAAAATCACCTCTGCAAGACAATTTTCAATTACATTAGTTCCTAGAGTTATCTTTGGGTGACTCTCGTGTTTGTCAATGTCTACAATGATCAGTCCCTGTGCTGCCATTTCAACTCTACCAATTTTAATGGTCACCTCTTTAAATCCGATCTGTGGCACGGGCTGACCATTGCTGGCGATGATACTCAAGTCGTCGTCAGGGTAGCGGGTAATATCCGAGTCATTCCAGTACTGCTTGAAGAGCACGTACGGGATGGTGGTGACCTGTGACCCGGTGTCCAGTAGGGCACTCATAGGAATGCCATCCAGTACCACAGGCAAGACTGGACGTCCTCCCACATATTTGTCGCGCCAGTTCGATGGGCCTGATGATCTTTTTCCTAGGGGTTGGCCCTCTACCCTAGGTTGTGCCAGTTTAAAGGACAGTACCTTGCCATATGTCCGGGTTGATTACAGCGGCGGCAGATGGGTCGTCCGTCCTCGTTGTATCGGTCGCTGGGTCTTCCTCTGGCCGGTGGGGTCCTCCTTGGTCGACGCCACGGGATGTCCTCCGGTCCGGATGCCAGCTGGATCTTCCCTGGAGTGGAAACCTGTAAAGACTGCACAGTTCGGGTTAGCGCAGCAACGCTTTTAGCTAGCTCTTGGACCTGATGGTGCAGGTCTGGAGCCGAGTCATTGTTCAAAGCCTGCGCATCAGCTCCCACAGGCCCTGCCGACAAGGGCGCCGCCTCCTGGTGGTAGGTGGTAGTGGGGCGTCTGTGGGTCACAACGCCACCTGGTGCCGGTTCTCGGAGCACCCGGATGGCTCTGTCCTTGAGCTGTGCAAATCCCAGATGAGGGTCCTGTAAGGCCATTGCCCGCAACTGAGTTCGGTGGGCATTGCAATATAAACCCTCTATAAATTGTTCAGTTAACAGCCTGTCCTCGTCTCCCACGCCGTCAGGGTCGGTCTGCTTAATGGCTCTCAGGGCCTCTTGTAGGTTCAGGGCATAGTCCCTTATACTCTCATGTGCCCGCTGTTTGCACCCGTAGAATCTAAGCTTGATCTCGGCTGAGGTGCGGGTATCAAAGGTGTCCCTCAGCCGGGTTAGTATCCCTGCGACAGTCCTCCCCCCAGGTGGCCAGGACTTTACCTCCCTTTGGGCTGCCCCGGTTAATTGGGCCACCAGGATGCTTACTTTTTGCTCTTCTGTGAGGGGGTACACCTGGAAGAGGCTATCCAGTTTTTCTATAAAGTCCTGCAGGGTATGTGACTCCCCTGAGTACTGGGGTAGCCAGGCTGCCCCCGGGATATAGGGCATGGTGAAAGGCATGACCGCAACAGCGGTGGCGCTGGCGGGGGTTGGAGCGGTGAAGCTCTCCTCCGTATCCGACATCCTTCTCCCCCCTAGTGGACCGTGGCCTACCTTGCGATGATCCTCTTCCGTAGGCCGCGGCTCCGCAGTGGATCGTCAGGGTTGAGGACCTTCCGTCGCGCTCCTGTGACGTCGGCGTCTGCTGGGCTCCTTCCAGGACCTTACGCAACGTCCGGACGTGAGGCGGGGCTTCAGTTCTCGCGCGTTTTCGGAGTCCACGCCCCTCTTCTTCCCGCGCGGCATCCTCAAGATGGCGTCCAATGGCGGGAAAACTCCACGGATGGCGGGAAGAAGGCCGAAGATGGCGCCGGATGGCGGGAAAACTCCACCGATGGCGGGAAGAAAGCGGAAGATGGCGCCGGATGGCGGGAATCTTCACCACGGGTAAGTTTTCACAGTCTTTTTCAGGCACGCAGTACCCGGTGGTTGCGGGCACGAAATCCTGCCGACTACGCCAAAAGTTGACGCGCCCCTGGGCCTGTGTCGCGCTGCGTTGCGCACGCGGGAGCTTACCCGGAGCCGGATCTGTTGAGGGTTGTAGTCTCGTGGCGGTGATCCGGTCTGTGCCCAGGGAGTCAGACTAAGTGGCGCTGTTTTAGCGGTAGATGTTGGACGACTACGCCACCCGTTGAGTGCAGCCAGTGAGCTGCTGCTGCAGGGCAGACCGCTGAGGCCGGTGGTAGGATTGTGCAGCGTGATAGTATAACCCCCAACGGGAGGGGTATGGCCTCAGGGCAGCCGACGTGGATGATGGGGGTAGCAGGAACCACTCGGAGACGGTACTGTGTAGTTCAGGGTCTTTACTGGTGACAAAGATAGACCCTCCCGGAGTACTGGCTAGCGATTGGGGCCTGGTCAGTCCTTGAGCAGATGGGATCTCCCCTGGCCAGGTGGAGTTGTAGGCCTCCCAAACTAATGATACTCTTCTGGCTACCTTGCTAGAGGCGGGTATAAGTAGCCCACGTCCCTGAGTGTACCGTGTGGTGCTCACCCGTATGGCCGGTGACTCGGGGCCTTCGGGTTTCTGGGCCAGAGGACCTGCAATCCCCTGCCGGTCGGTTTCTGCTGCTGGATAGGAGTTAGTCCCCACAGCCTCGGACTCCGGGTCCGGTGATAACTTCTCAGTCAGGGCGAGCTCTGCAGCTGCCAGCCCCTGACTCCTTGTAACACTGCTCCCACAGAGCTCCGGTTGTTTCTTCCTATATTTGCTTCTTTTCTCTGCTTTTTCTCTACTCACTAACCCTGCCTCAGCCCTAGGTTTATATAGGGGAAGTTCTTCCCCTCCCAGGACTGGGCAGGAGGTGTGGCATGCATAGGATCCCTGACCAAGAGACCTCCCACCTGCTCTCAGACATAACATGGCTGTTACTGTGGAAACCAGACCCCTGGGGTGCCACATATATGTATATATATATATATATATATATATATATATATATATATATATATAAAAAGAAGGCGTAGTTACTTACCAGTATTCCTCAGAGCCCATGATGGCACCTTGGAAAAAGGGGATCCGCCCTTCAAGGACAGGAAACCTACAGATTAAAAGGGCGATACCTCTCCCCGCATCAGTACAGAGCAGCTTACAGAGTACGACAGGACCTCCAGGTTATTAATACAACATTATTATAATGGTTATCAGGAACAACATGTGACTACGTATAAACCACAAAATAACGAAATAATTGTGCACACCCATAAGTGAAGGGAGTGAATATATGGGTGCTGTCATGGGCTCTGAAAAATCCCGTTACCGGTAAGTAATTACGTCTTTCTCCTTCCCCCATGACAGCACCACGGAGAGATTTGCAGAGAAATGTATCATTAGGGAGGGACCACCACTTCCAGCACCCTTCTACCAAAAGTGAGGTCTGAGAAAGAGGCTAGGTCCAGCCGATAATGCTTAAAGAAGGTAGAGGGGGATGACCATGTCGCAGCTCTACATATCTGTTCAATTGAGACACGGGCTTTTTCCGCCCAAGAGGTTGCCACTGCTCTTGTCGAGTGAGCTTTCAATCTTTCTGGAGCGGCTTCCCCACTTATGCCAGAAAGATGGCATCTCTTATCCATCTTGCCAACTTGCCATTGGAAGCTTTTAACTCCTTCCAAGGTTCCTGGAAGCACACAAAGAGCCTTATCCTTCCTACAGTCTTGTGTGGCAGCTAGGTACTGGATTAGGTACCTCCTGACATCTAACGTATGTAGATGTCCTTCCCCCTTGTTTTTGGGATTGGCACAAAAGGAAGGAAGGGTGTGTTCACACTAGCAAAAAGAAGCAAAACCTACAAAAGACAAAAAATATATCTCATACCCTACCATCATTATATATAAATGTAAAGCATCCCCTTTGTTGAGCTGATTAGTATATATGTAGCTTACCACGGGCCTAGGTGGTCTGGAGTTGGGACCCGGTCCTATTTGTCTACCCTTTTATATGCATTACTTCAACTTTGATATACAGTAAGGTTTTTAATATAGACAGTGTAGGTACCGTCCCAATTTAGGGTCACCTTGTCGCTGGTGGGACGGCTTGTATACTTTTTTTGATCAAAAATAGTTCACTAAGTACCCTATATCTAATATGCAACTTTGCTTTACATTTATATATAATGATGGTAGGATATGAGATATATTTTTTGTCTTTTGTAGGTTTTGCTCACTTTGGGGTACATACAATATTTTTTATTGCATTTTTGGGGAAGGAGCAGTGACTAAAACATTTCAATTCTGGCATTTCTCTATATGTTGCTTGATAGATTAGACATTTACAGACGCAGCAATAGTGAAGGTTTATTTTAATTTTATTTTTTTTAATCACTTTTACTCAAGACTTGAACCGATGATAGTTTCCACCAGCATTGCTGCATGTAGTACAAATAATGTTTTCCTAAGAAACACAACCTGTGACTCAGCCTCAGTCGAGCACCAAGATAGCAGCGATGAAGACCTTCAACAGGCCCTTAGCTGACACACAAAACGTTTCAGGTATGGTTTGAGGAACATGACAAAGCTTAAGGTGTTGACTTGGCCTCCAAATTCTAAAGATCCTCATCTGATCCGGCATCTGGTGGGGAAACAAGTCTTAGGCTGTGTGCCCACGTAGCATTTTTCAAGCGTATATGCTGCGGAATTTCCGCAGCGTAAACGCTTGAAAAACGCATGGTAATCCGCACCCCATGGTCCCCAATGGGATTCCGCAACTTCTATGCACATGCTGCGGATTTTTCCGCAGCGTTTATGCCGCGTTCAAAAATCCGCAGCATGTCATTTAATTTTGCGTTTCCGCAAGCGGAATTGCCTTAGTCCAATGCATAAAAAACGCAAGGCAATTCCGCATGTGGAAAACGCGTGATAAACGCGCGAAAAATGCGCGATAAACGCGTGCGGAATTCCGCATGTGTTTTTCCGGGAGAGGACTTGCATTTATGCAGCAGAAATTTTCTGCTTCATAAATGCAACGTGGGCACATAGCCTGATTCAACATCAGAAGATCTTTGGATTCCTTGTGCCGCCCATGACTTCATGGGTCAAATCTCTTTTGGTGGCCCAAGGGGCATGATAACAGGCAGATAGTTTTAGTGGGGATCTGTCACTAATTTTCACATTACAAACTGCATACATTAGTAAATAGATGTTTTAGACCTGTTGTAACTCGTGTGCTGACTTGGAAAATCTTTGTCAAAATGAGCCTGGGCACAAAACATGCTTAATGAATACCTGGATTATACAGCCAGTCGGACATGAATTTTCAGAGCAAGTATGCCAGCTTGTCGGGTTTTTGAGATTTATTTAATAATGTTTGCAGCTTATCATGTAAAGAATGGTGAAAGATGCTCATTATATTTATAGTTGAATGGTTATCTATATCTATCTATCTATATATATATATACACATACACACTTTTTCAAAAAGATAGGCCATATGTTGCACTTGATGGAATCATGTCTGTTACAAATTATGACACTAAGTCATGCGCTTAAAACTCTGCTTCTGGGAGCGGTTAGCGCACTCTAACTTGCTACAAGTATATAGAGGATTTCCGTGTATAGGTTGATCATTTTGTCCCAAGTATAAAGAAAACAGAGGTTTTGGGAGACCGTTTCATGTCACAAGTAGAGATGAGCGTTGTTCTACTCGAACTGTTCGCCAATCTCAAATTCGAGCTGTTTTGGGCGGTGTTCGAGCCGTTCGGCGAACACGAACAATTTGAGAAAAATTCGGCTGTTCGAGGTTATGTTCGATAACTGTTCGTGCACCAAAATCATAACTGGATTTTTTCTCAGTAATGATGAAAATTAATGTTAATACGCAGTTTGAGTGTACAGCGGGGTGGGGGGAGGGGCAGGGGATGGATCTCTGCAGGAACAATGAAGATCTCCATTTTTTTTTCTCTTTCCCGCATTTGCAGTGGGGAGGTGCAATCTGTCAGCCTATCAGCAGCGCACACACGGAGCGAAGTGCTTTTTTTCACACAAGCAAGGGCATGTGTCATTGGCAGTGTATGTCACATGTCCTTGCCCTATAAGACCAAGTCATTTTCCCCGTCGCCACCATTTTCTCACTGCTGCAGCTGCGTGTTAGACGGCACCGCTGTTGCTGTGTGCGCTATACCTTGTTAATTTCAAGCCAATTTTCGCACAAATATACAGATAGCTTGGGAGTAGGGAATAGTTGTGATTGCAGTCCTTTTAAGGACTAGGTTACAGCATTTCCTACGACTTTTATCAGGCAGGTCTGTGCTCTTAAATAGATAGGTTGTGGGAGTAAAGACTAATTGTAATTGGAGTCCTTTTCAGGACTAGGTTACATCAGTTCCTATCAGTTTTTGCCAGGCAGGTCTGTGCCAGTGCTGTGCAAGTTTTTTTCACAGCATTTGGCTGAATCTAGCAAAGCTAATCCTTTTTGGCTTATTGCAGAGTGTGTTAGTCAGTGGAGTAGCCTATCTGTGCTGCAAGATATACCACCTGTGTATAGAATACCAATTTTTTTACTGCACCTAGTGAAGTAAAATCTTTTGGGCATAGCATCATTCTATTAGTCCATCTATACTGACCTCCATCAGGTTGCAAACTGAATATAATTTTTTTCTGCATCTAGCTCTGAAAAAATATTTGGCCTTCTAGCAGTGTGTGGGACTTTCTCTATTAGTCCATCTATACTGACCTCCATCAGGTTGCAAATTCAAAATAATTTTTATCTGCATCTACAGTACCTCTGAAAAAATATTTGGGCTTCTAGCTGTGTGTGGGACTTGTTGTATTAGTCCATCTATACTGACCTCCATCAGGTTGCAAACTGAATATATTTTTTTCTGCATCTACCTCTGAAAAAATATTGGGCTTCTAGCTGTGTGTGGGTCTTGTTCTATTAATCCATCTATACAGACCTCCATCAGGTTGCAAACTGAATATAATTTTTTTCTGCATCTAGCTCTGAAAAAATATTTGGCCTTCTAGTAGTGTGTGGGACTTTCTCTGTTAGTCCATCTATACTGACCTCCATCAGGTTGCAAACTGAATATATTTTTTTCTGCATCTACCTCTGAAAAAATATTGGGCTTCTAGCTGTGTGTGGGTCTTGTTCTATTAATCCATCTATACTGACCTCCATCAGGTTGCAAATTAAAAATAATTTTTATCTGCATCTACAGTACCTCTGAAAAAATATTTGGGCTTCTAGCTGTGTGTGGGACTTGTTGTATTAGTCCATCTATACTGACCTCCATCAGGTTGCAAACTGAATATATTTTTTTCTGCATCTACCTCTGAAAAAATATTGGGCTTCTAGCTGTGTGTGGGACTTGTTGTATTAGTCCATCTATACTGACCTCCATCAGGTTGCAAACTGAATATATTTTTTTCTGCATCTACCTCTGAAAAAATATTGGGCTTCTAGCTGTGTGTGGGTCTTGTTCTATTAATCCATCTATACAGACCTCCATCAGGTTGCAAACTGAATATAATTTTTTTCTGCATCTAGCTCTGAAAAAATATTTGGCCTTCTAGCAGTGTGTGGGACTTGTTCTATTAGTCCACCTATACTGACCTCCATCAGGTTGCAAATTCAAAATAATTTTTTGTATGCATCTAGCTCTGAAAAAATATTTGGCCTTCTAGCAGTGTGTGGGTCTTGTTCTATTAATCCATCTATACAGACCTCCATCAGGTTGCAAACTGAATCTAATTTTTTTCTGCATCTAGCTCTGAAAAAATATTTGGCCTTCTAGCAGTGTGTCGGACTTTCTCTATTAGTCCATCTATACTGACCTCCATCAGGTTGCAAATTAAAAATAATTTTTATCTGCATCTACAGTACCTCTGAAAAAATATTTGGGCTTCTAGCTGTGTGTGGGACTTGTTGTATTAGTCCATCTATACTGACCTCCATCAGGTTGCAAATTAAAAATAATTTTTATCTGCATCTACAGTACCTCTGAAAAAATATTTGGGCTTCTAGCTGTGTGTGGGACTTGTTGTATTAGTTCATCTATACTGACCTCCATCAGGTTGCAAACTGAATATATTTTTTTCTGCATCTACCTCTGAAAAAATATTGGGCTTCTAGCTGTGTGTGGGTCTTGTTCTATTAATCCATCTATACAGACCTCCATCAGGTTGCAAACTGAATATAATTTTTTTCTGCATCTAGCTCTGAAAAAATATTTGGCCTTCTAGCAGTGTGTGGGACTTGTTCTATTAGTCCATCTATACTGACCTCCATCAGGTTGCAAATTCAAAATAATTTTTTGTATGCATCTAGCTCTGAAAAAATATTTGGCCTTCTAGCAGTGTGTGGGACTTTCTCTATTAGTCCATCTATACTGACCTCCATCAGGTTGGAAACTGAATCTAATTTTTTTCTGCATCTAGCTCTGAAAAAATATTCGGCCTTCTAGCAGTGTGTCGGACTTTCTCTATTAGTCCATCTATACTGACCTCCATCAGGTTGCAAATTAAAAATAATTTTTATCTGCATCTACAGTACCTCTGAAAAAATATTTGGGCTTCTAGCTGTGTGTGGGACTTGTTGTATTAGTCCATCTATACTGACCTCCATCAGGTTGCAAATTGAATATAATTTTTTTCTGCATCTAACCCAGCCAATAGTTTTGGCCTAATACCACAGTTTGGCCACTCAGCTCTGTTCGGTTACCATCCATTGTTTTTTTGTGCAAACAACTCCAGAGTTGTGAATTAGTTAACCACCAAAATGAGTGGAAAAAGGCCTGCTGCTGGTGGAAAGGGGAATAGGCGTGTTGGGAAGGGGAAAAAAGGTTGTGTCCGTGGGGTAGGTGTTAAAGCAACAGTAACATCTGCAGAAGAAAGACCATCTTCCAGCCAAACTAAAATGTCTACTTCTTTTAGCGGACAATGTGATAAGATCCCTTTCTTACGGCCACGCCAATCGCTACAAATTCCAGATGAGGCACAAAAACAGCAGGTGCTTCAACGGATATCAAGTGCTCCTTTAAGTGGGCTCTCCTCCACATCAACTTCAACATCACAAATACTCCAGTCCTCAAAGGTGTCACCCAAATCGCACTTGCTTCCTCACAGCTCCCAAATCTCCAGCTGCCCGTCTGAGTATGAGGTAGAACAGATGGTTGAGTCTGCAGAGCTGTTTACTCATACTATAGCATGGGAATCAGAGGTCGACTCCAGCGCTTCTGTGAATCCAGACGAGGAAATGAGCTGCACTGATGCCCAGAATCTTTATGAGTCGGATCCAGGACCAGACGCAGAAGGTTCTGACCATAATGTAGACCCTCATTCCCAAACTGTAACTCCTGTTGGTGGAGACAATGAGGAAGACGATGATAAGACTCAAATACCTGATTGGAGTGACAACTTTAGTTTTTTGTCAGGGCAGGAACAGGTTGGCTCTGAGGACGACGGGTGTGATAACACATAGGGTGATGATGATGAGGTTGGAGATCCCACTTACTGTCAACCCACAGTCAGCCAAGAGATGAGGTCAGCAGAGGAGGTGGAGGAAGATGCTAGTGACGACGAGGTCAGGTTGCGCCTTCCTGGACAGAGACGTAGTACTGGAAGCACGTCAAGAACTGCATCCTCAAACACAACTCTGCCTCTCACCACAAGTCGTGGTGGCTCTTCAGGTCGCATGGGTGCTAAGCCTTGCATAGCCTGGGCATTTTTTCAGATCGATAAAGATGACCCAACTCGTGTTATCTGTAACATTTGTCAGCAAAAGCTAAGTAGAGGCCAAAAAATACATAGTTTGAGTACTTCATGCATGAACCGGCACATGGACATGAAGCATAAGTTGCAGTGGGAAGCTCAGTGTGCTACAATGCGGCCTAGCCGGCCGGGCCAACCACCGTCTGCCATATCTTGTACATCCGCGGCCTCTTCATCCTCTGTGACTGGGGGGACAGCAGTCACACCTGTTTTGGGGCGCAGACCTGCCACCTCTTTACCCACAACAGCCAGCGTGATTGGCAGGTCATCATTTTCTTTGGAGGTGGTAACACCAGCTGGTGTTGAGCGCTGTCCGACATCGATAGCACCACCTTTGGATCAAGGCAAGCTAACATGTCCGCCTGCATCTTCCTCACAGACCGGCAGTTTGCCGGGGACACCCTTATCAACCCCGTCTAAGCACAATAACCAGCCCTCGGTCCCTCAGATGTGGACAAGTAAAAGACCATTTCCTCCTAGCCATGAGAAAGCTAAGAGGTTGAATTTCACCATCTGCAAGCTCTTGGCTACAGAAATGCTGCCTTTCCTCCTGGTGGACACAGAGGATTTTCGAGACCTTATGTCCGTCGCAGTGCCCCAGTACCAGATGCCCAGTCGGCACTACTTCTCAAAGAAAGGTGTGCCTGCGCTCCACCAGCATGTCGCACACAACATCACCGCTTCTTTGAGAAACTCTGTGTGTGACAGGGTGCATTTCACCACAGACACTTGGACGAGTAGGCATGGACAGGGGCGTTACATGTCGCTGACTGGGCACTGGGTAACTATGGTGACAGCAGGACAAGGGGCTGCTGTCCAATTCTTGCCGTCCCCACGAGTTGTGCGTCAATCCTCTTTATGTCAAAGTTCCTCCACTGCTTCTGCCTCCTCAACCTCCTCTCGGTCTTCCACCTGCACCCAAAGCCTGTCTGGTCATGCCACAAGCTTTCTAACTGCGCAGAAGGGATCCTGCACACCTCCTTACTATGCTGGCAGTAGGGCTCAACGTCATCAGGCGGTTTTTACATTGAAATGTCTGGGAAATGTGAGTCACACAGCTGAGGAGTTGTGGTCAGCTCTGGAGAACCAATTTCATGAATGGTTGTCTCCACTGGACCTGAAACCAGGGAAGGCCGTGTGCGACAATGCTGCAAACCTGGGTGCGGCCCTTCGCCGGGGCAATGTCACACACGTGCCTTGTATGGCTCACGTGTTGAACCTGGTTGTCCAGCAATTTTTAGCCCACTATCCCAGACTAGATGGCCTTCTGCAGAGGGCACGGTCGCTGTGTGCTCACTTCCGCCGTTCGCATCCCCCAGCTCAGCGACTTACATCTCTACAGAAGTCGTTGGGCCTGCCACTTCACCGGCTAAAATGCGATGTGCCTACCTGGTGGAATTCAACTCTGCACATGTTGCAGCGACTGTGGCAGCACCGACAAGCCCTGGTGCAATACGTTCTGACGTATAGCCTGGGCCAACGAGATTCAGAGGTGGGGCAAATCACGCTGGAGGAGTGGTCTCAGATCAGTGACCTATGCACCCTTCTGCACAGTTTTGAAATGGCGACGAAGATGTTTAGTGCTGACGATGCCATTATCAGCATGACTATTCCGGTGATTTACATGCTGGAGCACATGTTAAACAGAATTCGGAGTCAGGTGGTGGCACAAGAGGAGGTGGAGGAAGTAGAGGAGGAGGAGTTGTATGCGGAAGGGCTAACATCTGCAAGGTCCAGAAGGTCGGCAGCACCAAGGCGGCAGGCATGTGAGGGTGGGGGAGATGGTTTTACCAGGGCGCATGGTAGCAGCCAAACTAGTGAGGAAGGTGCAGGAGCCCAGGAAGAAGTCGAGGACGAACTGATGGAAGACTCATCAGATGAGGGAGACCTTGATCACATTTCTGTTGTGCGAGGTTGGGGGGAGAGGACAGAGGAAGGAAGCATGATTGTTACCTCGCCACCAACACAACAGGGACTTGGTGCTCCTGGATGCGCAACACACATGAGTGCCTTCTTGCTGCACTACCTGCAACATGACCCTCGAATTGTGAGAATTAGAAATAATCCTGACTACTGGGTTGCCACACTGTTAGATCCCCGGTACAAAAGTAAATTTGCAGAAATCATTCCTGCCATAGAAAGGGATGCACGCATGCAGGAGTATCAGCAGAGACTGTTGCAGAATCTTACATGTGCTTTTCCACAAAATACCAGTGGTGCACGTAGTGAATCTCACAGTTCCAACTTGCCAACCGTGGGACCGTCAAGTGTTCAGCACTCAAACCGTAACAGAACCACAGTATCTGCTGGTAACATCAATTTTGCGGAATCATTTCACCACTTTTTTAGCCCATCCTTTGCAAGGCCACAGGAGACAAGAAGTCTGACACATAGTCAACGCCTAGAGACGATGGTACAGGAGTATCTCCAAGTAAACATTGAAGCCACGACTGTGTCACTGGACCCTTGCTCTTTTTGGGCTTCCAATCTGCATAAATGGCCGGAGCTAGCCACTTACGCCTTGGAGATCTTGTCATGCCCCGCAGCCAGCGTTCTGTCTGAACGTGTGTTCAGCGCTGCTGGTGGTGTGCTGACAGATAAGCGCACGCGGCTCTCCACTGATAATGTAGACAGACTCACGTTCATAAAGATGAACAAATCATGGATCCGAAACGACTTTTCTACCCCTGTGTCATCCTGGGGAGAGTAAAAGCTTGATGATTGGTTAAAATCACCCTACCAACCGTTTTAAGCTTTCAAATTACTAATCATGTTTATCTGTATCTTGACTGGAAAATAATTTGGGCTTTGTAGCAGTGTGCAGCACTGATCCTATTAGGCCATCTATAATAAGCTCCACCAGATTTAAAATTAAAAATAATTTTTAGCTGCATCTAGCCCGGAAAATAATTTTGGGGCTCCGAGATGCGCAAGACACATAAGTGCCTTCTTGCTGCACTACCTGCAGCATGACCCTCATATTGTCAGAATTCGAAGTAATCATGACTACTGGGTTGCCACACTCTTAGATCCCCCAAACTTTTCGATCAACCTTTTCATTTTAATAAAGACCAAAAAAATGGTCATTTTTGAAATTATAAGCATTAGCAGGTTGTTAGAAACTGAAATCAAACAATTTTCAACTCAAAACTTTATTCTAAGTGATGTTACATTTTCACATAGGACCCCTTGTTCGAAAGGAGCTTCTGAACTCTCTCGTCCATTGAATTTGTCAGGTTTTGGATGGTTTCTGCTTCAATTGTTTTGCATGAGGACAGAATACCCTCCCAGAGCTGTTGCTTAGATGTGAACTGCCTCCCGCCATCATAGACACTCCTTTTAATGATGCTCCAAAGGTTCTGAATGGGGTAGAGGTCAGGGGAGCATGGGGGTCACACCATAAGTTTGTCCCCTTTTATGCCCATATCAGCCAGAGATGCAGATGTTTTATGTGCAGCATGAGATGGTGCATTATCATGCAGAAAAATGATCTTGCTGTGAAATACACGGTTCTTCTTCTTGAACCATGGCAGGAAGTGCTGTTTGAGAAAATCCACATACATTATGGAGTTCATCTTTAGCGCCTTCAGGGATCCTAAAGGGGCCGACAATCTCTCTCCCCATGATTCCAGCCCAAAACATTACTCCACCTCCTCCTTGTTGGCGCTGTAGCCATGTTTGCGTGGGGTGTCCATCAACCAGCCATCCTCCACTCCATCCATCTGGACCATCGAGCGCTGCACGGCACTCACCTGTGAACAAAACAGTTTTGAAATCAGTCTTCATGTAATGTTTGGCCCACTGGAGCCGTTTCTGCTTGTGTGAAGTGGATAGAGGAGGTCGACAGGATGGCGTATGCACAGCTGCAAACCTCTGAAGGACCCTGCATCTTGTTGTTCGGGGGATGTTGGAGGCACAAGCAGCTTCAAAAACTTGTCTGCTGCTATGACAAGGCTTTTTTGCCGCTGCTCTTTCAACCTGACGTAATTGCCTGTAGGAAAGAGTCCTCAATTTGCCCTTATCAGCACGCACACGTGTGTACTGTGAATCAGCTACATACTTCTTGATTGCCAAGACACTTCATCCTGATCATCGCACAATGTTGATTGTAGTCATGCCTTGACCTAAACACTCCACAATTTGTTGCTTCTCAGCGGCCGACACATCCTTTTTCTTTCCCATTTTGGCAGAAAATGTAGGCTGCTTAATAATGTGAGAGAGCCTTCTTAAGTAGTCTTGCCTTTCATTGGACACACCTGCCAAACTAATTAGCACAGGTGTCTGCAATTGCTTACAGTGATATAAAGAGCCCTGACACACATCACCATCAATGTTTGTTTGTCAGTTAAACTCAAATTCTTCCCTTATCACTCCTAAACACTTTTTGCATAATAATTTGGAACGCAGTGTACATGTGCTTTTCCACAAAACACCAGTGGTTCACGTAGTGAATCTTACAGTTCTAACTTGCCAACCGTGGTCTGTATGGAATTGTTCAATAAAGGGCCCAAAATTAAGATAACATAGATGGGAGAGGTCTCTATGAATAGGAATTCCTAAGTATTTGATACCCTGTGAGGGCCAGGCAAAGGGAAAGTTGGACTGGATGGAATCCTATATGGATTTGGGGAGGGAGACATCGAGGGCCTCAGACTTCGCTGCATTGATTTTAAAATTTTACCATGTAACAAAGTGATCTATTTCAGCCATAACAGCAGGGATGAATATATGTCATTGAGTGATATATACTAGGACATCATCAGCAAATAGAGAGCACTTGTACTCGGTGCCTCCCACCTCAATCCACCTAATATTGGGGTTATGGCGAATTGATGAGAGCAGGTGCTCCGTCACTAGGATGTATAAGAGAGGGGACAGAGGACATCCCTGCCTTGTCCCATTGGTGATTGTGAAAGGTGATGAAAATGTTCTGACGCACCCCCTGGGCCTTGGGACACCCGGAGCCGGACCCTTTTTGGTGGATGCTGGTGGTTGTAGTCTTCGTGGCGGCGACCCGGTTCCGTGGCTCAGGGCGGTTAAACCAGTGGCGGAACTATTTATGTGGTTTTGATGTTTAAATGTCCGACTACGCCACCCGTGGATTGCGGTCAGAGTGAACCGCCGCTACAGGGCAGACCGCTGAGGCTGGTGTTGTGGGTGCAGCAGAGCGTAGCATAACTCCCCACGGGAGGAGTATAGCCTCAGGGCAGTGTATGCGGAGGATGGGGGTGATGGTGCAGGGCAGCAGCAGTAACGACACGGAGTCAGTGATGCAGTCCAGGGCCTTTACTCACAGTTCTTATTATCCAGACCACGTCTGCAGGTAACGGCTGCCCACGTCGTACTGTGCTCACCAGGTGAGGGGCTCAGACAACTCCCAGATAACTTTGGAGCACTTCACAGGACCCCCTTTGTGTGTCCTTTGTCTGGCCTTTCTTACCAACACTTCTGTCCGGCTGCCTCGGGCCTCCTCTTGGTAAACTTGGCGCCAGTTTCCCTGACCCTATGTGGTGCCTTCCTAGCGGGTGTAGCGAGGGGCTGCGCCACATAAAATGTCAGAGCCTCCGGTTTCTAGCTGAGGGTCGTTTCCTGCCTCCACTAGTTCGGGGACCGGTCTCCCCCTTTGGCCTGACCCCTCCACGCAGGTGGATTCGGGCGTGCGGTGGCGACTCGCCCGTCCGCACCCCTGGGATCCCTTCATTCCTCGTTCCTGGAGCCTTCTCCGCTCCTCTTCCTTCCTTCTCCCTCTTCCAGGCCTGGGCCTCTGTTACTAGGCCCGCCTCCAGAGCAGAGCTCATGCAGAGCCCCTGCTCCCTGCCACTTCTGCTCAGACTTCTCTGCACTGAACTAAGATGGTGCCCACCTTTTATACTCCCTTCTCAATGCACCCAGGAACTGCTTCCTCCCTGCTCCTGCACTACAGGGTTCCCCTTCCTCAGTGTTCCCTCCCCCCACTCCAGCCAGGGACAGGGACTGTCGTGCCCATCTCAGGGGCATATTGGTCGCCCTGCCCCACGGCAATGTGGTGTAATGCATGCAGGTGTCGGGTCCTGATCCACACTCCATCCTTACCTGAGAGTGAGATATCACACCTCTGGGTGAGGTGCAATACGTCTGTAGCAACCGAGCCCTCAGGGTGCTACAGTTCCATTTATCTTCAGCCTAGGTGACGTATTGCGATACAGGGCCGTGATTTTGGCTATAAAAGGGTCCCCTAGACCCCTACCCCAAGCTTTTTAAGAGAATCATATATGGCGTGCCAGGAGACTCTATGGAATGCTTTCTCAGCATCCAACGAGAGTATCTAATTACAAATTTTTAACTGCATCTAGCCCAGGAAATACTTTGTGCCTAGTAGCAGTGTCTGCTAGTCAGCGGATTATCCCGGCTGTTAAGCAAGCTACACCACCTGTAGTTTAGACACTTAATTTTTTCAAAGGAAATGCTTCGGGACCATGGGATACTTAGTGAAGAGCATCAGGAGGCACCCCAAGGCATAGGGGCTGGGACTGGCAGTAGGATGCCTTGCGGTGGACAGCCGAGCTCGATCCTTATAAAAGCTTTTTAACTGCAGCAGCTTTAGTGGACGCTACTGGAGCTGGAATTACCGCGGCTGCTGGCATGAGACTTGCCCTCCAATAGATCCTTGTAAATGGATTTAAAGTGTATTCATTCAAATTAGAGAGACAATTTAAATTAAAAAGCTTAGAGCTGCCTCCACCACAGGGGGGCTCGCTCGACCCACCAGCGGACAGGCACCAGTATTGGGAGAGGGGGGCTGGCCGTCAGGGTTCACCGCGGCTCTGGCACAAACCCGGCGACACGGAGGTGGCACGGGCAGGAGCGAACTGGCCGTGTCGGCTTCTCACTTTTTGGATTTTAGAAGGGCATGACATGCCTATATCTGTGTCTCCCCCTCCTTTTACTCCTCCACCTCTTTTATTTTCGCATGACTATATGTACTTGTCACTTTTCCATGTGTTAGTTATGTCTTCTGAGCAGTTTGTCAGCTTTTGGACACCTTTGAAGGTGTTTTCTATGTGTTTCTATGTGTTTTTGTTTGCCTGCCATTGGTTTTAACGGTGTTCGAAGGTGTTCGACGAACAGTTCGGCGAACACACGGGTGTTCGACGAACCGAACCGAACTCGAACACTACGGGGGTGGCTCAACACTAGTCACAAGTCATACACCATTGAAAGACTGAGTGATGCAGGTGCATCTCACTAAATTAGAATATCATCAAAAAGTTATTTTATTTCAGTTCTTCAATGCAAAAAGTAAAACTCATTATATAGTCAGTACAAACAGAGTGATCTATTTCAAGTGTTTATTTCTGTTAATGTTGATGATTATGGCTTACAGCCAATGAAAAACACAAAAGTCATTATCTCAGTAAATTAGAATACTTTATAACAGCAGCTTGAAAAATGTTTTTAAAATCCGATATGTTGGCCTACTGAAATGTATGTTCAGTAAATGCACTCAATACTTGGTCGGGGCTCCTTTGGCATTAATTACTGCATCAATGCGGCGTGGCATGGAGGTGATCAGCCTGTGGCACTGCTGAGGTGTTATGGTAGCCCAGGTTGCTTTGATAGCAGCCTTCAGCTCATCTGCATTGTTGGGTCTGGAGTCTCTCATCTTCCTCTTGACAATACCCCATAGATTCTCTATGGGGTTAAGGTCAGGCGAGTTTGCTGGCCAATCAAGCACAGTGATACTGTTGTTTTTAAACCAGGTATTGGTACTTTTGGCAGTGTGGACAGGTGCCAAGTCCTGCTGGAGAATGAAATTTCCATCTCCAAAAAGCTTGTCAGCAGAGGGAAGCAAGAAGTGACCTAAAATTACCTAGTAGATGGCTGCACTGACTTTGGTCATGATAAAGCATAATGGACCTTCACTAGCAGATGACATGGCTCCCCAAACCATCACCGATTGTGGAAACTCCAGCAGCTTGGATTGTGTGCCTCTCTGCTCTTCCTCCAGACTCTGGGACCTTGTGGAGTGTGTCAATGACTGCCTTCTGGACATCTGCCAAGTCAGCCGTCTTCCCTATGATTGTGGAGCCTACTGACATAGACTAAGGGATCTTTTTAAATGAATCAGAAGACTTTGCCGATGTTTTTTTTTTAATTATTTTAATTTACTGAGATAATGACTTTTGTGTTTTCATTGGCTGTAAGCCATAATCCTCAACATTAACAGAAATAGATGACTCTGTTTGTAATGACTCTATATAATATATGAGTTTCACTTTTTGTATTGAAGAACTTTAATAAATTAACTTTTTGATGATATTCTTGATATATATTTTGATGATATTTAGTGAGATGCACTTGTAGTTACTGTGCTCAGCAGTCAGATACTACATTGGCAAGGTCTTTCTCCAGCAAAGATTTCAGAGTGTGGTTTTTAGATGTGTTGTTCACTTTCTTTTCAAGAAGCGCCAAGAAATTGGCAACAATGAGGGTGGTAAACAGAGTGGTCAGCCAAGGAAACTTAGTGCAGCAAGTGAAAGACACATCATGCTTTCTTCCCTTCAAAATTGGAAGATTCCCAGCAGTGCCATCAGCTCAGTGCTGGAAGAAACCAGTTTGACCCAGTTATTGTTCAGAGAAGCCTTGCAAAACTGGTCTTCATGGAAGAATTGCAGCCAAAAAAGCATTACGTCATCTTGGAAACTAGGCCTAGTGACTCAACTTAACAAAAACATCATAAGAACTTGAGTGCAGAAAAAGGCAACAGATGCTTTGGAGCAGAAAGCGGTTTATTCGTGATGGACTGGAGCGCTGTTCAATACGGAGTTTCTGCAGTCAACAATGAAACATGGTGGAGGTTCCTTGCAAATTTGGTGATGCATTTTAGTAAATCAAGTTGGGGTTTTGATGAAAATAATAGGTGTCCTCAATACTGAGAAACACAGGTAGATACTTATCCATCATGCAATACAATCAGTAAAGCATCTGATTGACTTCAAATGTATTCTCCAGGAGGACGACACCAAACATACAACCAATGTCATTATGAACTATGTTAAGAATAAAGAACAAGGAGTCATAGAAGTGATGATACGGCTGCCACAAAGCCTGTATATCAACATCATTGAGTCTGTCTGGGATTACATGAAGAGACAGAAGGATTTGTGCAAGAGAAATCCACAGAAGATCTGTGGTTAGTTGGCGCTCGATTGAGTTCCTTCAAAAACTGTATGCAATTGTTCCTAGTAGAACTGAAGCTTTGATGCCGTTTTGAAGGCAAAGGTTGGTCCCACCAAAAATTGATTTTAAGGTTCTTTTACTTTACATTTTTGATAATTAATAAAAATAAACTTAAAACTTCTATTTTTTGAAAGCCTTCTTACTTTGCCACATTTCTTCCACGCCTGCTTAAACTGTTGCCCAGTACTGTATATCGGTAGATGTTTTACTGAAGATTACAGGCGCCGTAAATAAGACACAGTTGATATTTCATTTCTGAAATTTTATTCAGTAGAGGTTCTTTTCCAACCAGTAGTTTACAAAAAGAAACATAAAAAAATGAGCAAAACATGAAATATGTCCAATGAGAAAATAAAACAGTTTTTAATTCAAATAAACATTTCCACGACTTCTCAAGGTTAAGACCGAGCTAGACTTCACAGCGACATGAGAATAAGCTTTACAAAAAAGCCATGTGGGAAAATGAATAGCTCTCAATCCCAGGAACTGGCAGTGCCCATAAATGATACCATCGCAGAAGAAAATAGCATCCCTGCCTCAGGGCCTGCCTTTTTAAAGGGCGTGAGGAGCTTTCTGCTAACCCTTTAAGTGATGGAAAGCTAAAATGCAAACATTACAAAACAAAATGGTAGGAATCCGTGTGTAATGCCAATAAAAAATACCCTGTTTGCGCATATAAGAAAGTGATTGTTCTAATGCTTAGGTTTGCTTTATATTATATAAATAAAAAAAGGGATATGGACAGTGCACACACACATGGGTTTATGGTCTACACCTGTCCTGTAGGCAGAACGGCTTCTCCATCAGTTTTGGAACGATATCCTACCATACGCCGTTCTCCACAAGCTGGATTTCAGCAGCTGGACAAATAGTCCTATGAACCATGTGTGGGTCACCTACAAATTGATGCCCGATCAAAATGATCAGTCTGTCACACGTAAAGGAAAAATGCTGAAGAAATTTGGTAAGAGTAGTTCAACCCCAACTTTAAAGTTAATTGTAGCCTAATGTGACATTTTGTAAGTTTGGAGCAATATTTTCTAATTCTGAATCATAATAGGACTACAAACAAAATCCACAGGAAGAATTCAGAATGCATATTTAAAATGATCGCCAAAGCTTAAAATACAGCTGTAGCCCACATTGCAAGTGCATACGCCAGCCCTAAAATCTCGCCTACATGGTCCTCACGAGTTGCTGGATGCATGTGAATATTTTGGCAAGCCTGCAATCTGCCCATGTTCAGTCCCGAGTAGTGATAGTCATGACCTGATTGGCAATCAATAAATAGGCCCCCTTACACATTGTATAGCTGTCTAATGGCCAGCCGATAGTTATCGCTCCCAGCTCCCATCTGCTGTGGGAGAGTCAGGAGGTCCTTATACACATTAGATGGTCAGACAATCCCAAAATCTCTGCTTCGGCGTACCTATCCAAATTCTATGGTGGCTTTAAAGTAGCACTCAATTTTTCTCTTTATAGATTATAAGTATACAGTCAGGGAGGCTGAACTGTAATCTCCTTTATTATAAGCGTGTGACTGGCACTGTACAGTCATCATCATTATCTCTGATATGAGCTTCAGTTCCCCCTGTGGAGAACTCCAGGGGTACAGTCCATGCAACTGCATCATCCATGAACTTCTATTGACAGCTTTGGTGAAGCCCCGTCATAAAACGTGAAGTTATGCGATTCTGAGCAGGTCCTCATGTAATCACACAACCTAACTTTCCAAATAGAAAGAGACAACTAAATAAGGCAATACCAGCTGAAATATATATTATATATATAATGGGGGACTAGTAGAAAGATAAATTTACAAAAGAAAAACAAAACACAACAACCTTGAGTACTACTTTAAAGCACAAATGTAAAGTCTGCAACAGCAATGAGTCCTTTCCTATTCATGGTTTCTAGGTGGATAACTCAACCGATGACCGAGACCTAAATTGTATTGCTGGATTGGTCTGCCAGAATTATCCCATGGATTCACCCATCAACAGGGACTGTGTAGGTTGGATTTTTTGATGTTAGTATCATGGTAACAAATTAGTGCATTTATGAGACTGTATGTGTGAGCCGACAATCAGGATTTCCGAAGGATTGTACAGTTTACACGTCATTGATAGGTCGTACTGTTCATTGAAATATACAATATTTTTTCTGATTCATGCAATATAGCTGCACAGCACAATCAAGTATAATGAGATGTACAAAATTAGAACGGACTCATAAATAGCTTTGTAGACCTAGAATATAAATTGACTGTACTGAAAAAATACAACTTGTTGCCATCTGTAGACCTATAAAGAGATATTACCAATCTCAGCCACTGTGCAGGGGAACTGCAGCATACGTCCATTCACATGAATGAGGCCTGCTGTGGAGTGGAGCCCTGCACAGCTGGGTGGCCGGGAGTGCAGTCAATACAGTAAAGGCCCTTTGATTCTCAGGATCAGTGGGGTCTCAGAGCTCAGACCCTTAACCATCATAAGGCCATGGTATATACTAGTAATATGCCATCCCTTTTTATGACATGGGAATAACCCTTTAAAACGTAAACCAGCAATGTAAATAACTATGTATGTACAGTTCTACTACCATTTTTTGCTCAAATGCGGCAACTATGAAAGTAGTATTAAACTAAAAATAAATATTGCTGTTTTGTGTCCACAGCTCCTATGCACACCTATGTGTCTTCATAGAAACAGGCTACAAACAAATCCCATTTATACTCCGATAATGCAGCTAGATCTCTCTTCCACATGCCCCCTAACCTACAGACAGTTGGGAGTGGGAGGCAAATGAAAGGGAGTATAGGCCTCCATAAGAGTTACATGAAAGTCATCCACACAAGTCGATCTCGGGAAACCATCTGATGTATATGAGGCCACCAGACTCTCCCCCAACAGAATATGTCAGGGGAGAGTAGGATCAGGTAGATGGAATTTCAACAGCCAATCCTTTTGTTTATAGGGGAGGTAAGCTGCTGGCAGAGGAGTCTGGCAGCAGCTTTCTCCTCCTCTCGGCTGAGCCAGGTGTATGGGGGTGTGGGGAGAGATGGCGATCTGCAGAACCAAAACTTGGCGACAGTGATCTCGTGTGTACCGCCATCTTAACACAAGGGTGCAAGATGAAACTATATAGGGTTTGTTCATTGTCTACAACTACAGAGACACAAGTTTGTAAGCTTTACAGAAAAAAAGGTCAGAATTTTTTTTTTTTGTAAAGTTGTTTCACTTTGCATGGACCCCAATTTTATAAATTTGGGTTTGCTCTTCTGCAATCGGGATACAGACTGAGCACAATAGTTTAAATTAATTTTTATCATTTGTGCACATATATTCCTCTCCGTGATAGTTTACACAAACCCATCTGACCCTGGAAATATTTTTTGAGGACCAGTTAAAAATGAAAAACAATTTCCCACCAAAACAGTGCACCACTTGGTGGTTCCAGAAAGTCTGTACAAAGACCTATAGTCAAGGGTGGGAAAAAAAAAGAAAAAAAAAAAAGCATAAATTCCTCAATACCGAGTTAAGGAAGAGAAAAGCAGTACCTGTATTTTATAATACTGACAAAAGCAAACCTCATATATTTTCCACAATGAAAGCAAGGCTTAAAAATAAATATATACAGAAAGATTATAAATCATCTTTGGTCTTCTAAACATTTCATAAACTTTTTTTTTTTTTTTTTTCTCTCCAACGTATTTTTTTTTCTTTTTATCATTAAAGAAATTACAGCATTGATCATGGAACTGATCTTAACGAAGAAAACAACTTGATACATTATGCATCTTATATTAAAAAGAAAACAAAAAGACACATGTAATCCGGCCACAGCGGATTACTAAAGTGCTCAGAGTGGTAAGGAAAGTGGCTGCTTCCAGTAGGCCGTGCCTATTGTGAAGGCAATGGGTGCGGGATCAGATTGTTCAGCAATCTCCAAAAAGATCTGGAAGTTTAAAATAATAAAAATAAATAAAAATAAAAAAAATCATAAAAGGGGGAGAATACTACACGCCTACCAAGCCAAGCATGGCTGGTTTGTGCTATGACAATGTGCAAAGTGGACACATATTTCTTACACCACTGCTGCATGTTAACGTCATAGATGCAGCCAGGATATAAAATGCCACCTGCCCTTTGGAATCTTCAGCGTATCCACCCCTGTGAACATATCCTTTACTAATGGTAATAGTTCTAAAACTGCACAAAGTGAAATGATAAAGCGCCCAGACAGGACCATAAACATCTAAAACAAAAAAAAAAAAAAAAAAAAAGAGGAACTGAACGGAAAGAGCATGAAGGTGCAATAAACAAAACGGGCTCAGAGTCAGACACAGAATATGAACAGCTGACATGACCGTGCAAATAGAATTAACTCAACAACTAAGTGTAGCACTGGGGTGAACAGACCGGTCCGCAATCTGGTGAAGTAGTGAGAGCGTTGTTTATTGACCCAGGCACTTCTAGTTTAGTCTTTCACTTCTTCATTCTTTTTCCTGCATCAAGTGTTCTTACTACTTATAGAACATGGCTGTTATACATATGTAGATAGATGTAGATATAAATATATAATGTGTACAAAAAAAATTATAAAAATTGCCTGATTGTCATCAGTATGCAATTCACATGGCATCCATTTTTATGCATCCGCAAAAACAGTTTCCTATGTTAAAGAATTGCAATGTATCAGATTTCTTTTTTTTTTTAAGCATGCATAGACTTGAACAGGTGAGTCTCATCCAACACACAGCAGACACTAGTGCATGCTGCAATTATTTTCAGGTGCAGATTTGGTCCGTGAAAAACTCGCTCATCTGAGCATCCAAGTGGAGTACCATTGGTCCTAGTGAGGTCAGTTTTTCATGGACACGTATGTTAGTGTGAACTTGGCCTCACAGTGCTACACTTCGCTCACGCAGTCTTAACCTAAGACACTGTTACATCTGCTGCTCATTTTTTGTGTCTGACTGAGCCGTCATGTTCGTTTCACCATCATGCTTTATCTGCTCAGTTACCCTTTTGGGGATGTTTATGGAGCTTGTATAGGAGCTTTATACTTTGTGTTGTTTGCCCTGTTGGCAGCAGAAACGTTCGCTCCCAAGCCCGTGGTGTCTATTGTACTAAGCAAATCATGAAGATTACCCAAACATACGACCGGTGTTTAACGCCAGGTAAAACTAGACATAAAAAATGAACTTTTACATTCCAGATGTCCAAGGAGCAGGGCATGGCCTTTCAATAGGATGGGCATGCATTAAGTGCTTATATCTCTTGAACAACCCACCTGCTTTCATATCAAATATTGGATAAACACATCTCCACCACACATGGACAATGGAGAGTTCTTCTGAAGAACGGGTACAACATGGACCCTTGATGAAAATTAGAGTGGCCCCTCATATTCCTAAATTTGAAAACACACAGTTTTTGATGCAGCTTTTGAGCTACAGTGGATCCCGTTGGATTGGAAATACAAGTCCTTCATCTATATTTCCTATTCCTTTTGAATCCACTTCTGGTTTTTGCTCAAAATGTGTTTCCAGCCTTAAAGGAGTTGATGACTAAGATGATACTGATGACCTATCCTTAAGATTGGTTGGAGGTTGACACTCCGCAGCAGCACTGGAGCAGAAAGGCGAATGGAGCAGAACATGGAAGGCGCTCCTGGGTACGGCAGAGCAGTTCTGTGCAAATGAATAGTAGCAGACCTTTAGCACCCAGCAGCGGTCCCTGCACAGCGTACGGAGCGGTCCTCTTCTGCTCCTTACCCCGTTTACATCCGGCCGCTGGATTGGTGAGAGTGTTGAGTGTCTTACACCCACTGATGATCTATCCTACAGATAGGTCATCGATATCATAGTATTGGATTACCCAGTTAAATATTTGTGGGACAGCCCATCTCCTATCCACAGGATAAGTGATAAATGCATGATGGCTGGGGGTCTCATTGCTAGGTCTCCCACCCATCACAAGAGCAGGAGAAACAGGTCACCTCATTAAATGGCGTGGAGGTCAGACATGTTTAGTACTGCTCCTTTCACCGACTATGGCACCGACAGACAGTAAAGAGCTTGTCAGTCCCAAACACAATGAATGGATAAGGGGTATACTATTCACCTGGTGACACAGACCCCTGTTCTTGTGATTGATGGGGGCCCTACCAATCATAAATACCCACAAACTAGCAATGGTCAACAACTTCTACTAATCAATACAAATAGTAAATTTGGCCTTATTCACACCTTTTTATCCATGTGTCTGTATTTTGGAAGGAGGCCTATTTTGTCCCAATAAACCAACAAAGCCCACAGGAACGTCCCCTGACCACACAGACGCCATTTTGTTATTGCTTTTAGTGTCGAGAGCTTAGTTTGTCTGATCTTTCCTATGATCCGTTCCGTGTGCTGTCCGATGTTTTCACAGACTCATTATTGGGCAAGTTCAGGCTGCAAATCCGAACAGAGAAGCATAGATCTCGGATTAATTATTTTTCAGGCGGGTCGTAGGTTCAGGATGTGTGAATGGCCTCACTGCTTATAACGGGCCCCAAAGGACAGCACATGGACGACAAACCCGGACGTCTGAATAAGGCCTTAATCTGTAAGGTCACATGTGGTGGTGAGTAAACTTGGTGACACTGTCTGGTGCTGTTCTAATGGGACTTTTTCCAAATGTTTTCAGTCAATACACAAAATAATAAAAATAAAATAAAAGTAAAAAAAAAATCAAAGAAAGAAAAACAAAAGAAAAACAATAAAAACTATTTGTACCATCTAAAAGGAAACCAGGCCCAGACATGATTCCTTCTGGGATAGGTGGTAAAGTCTAGTGTGATTTCTTCAAGGGTTCCTCCTTTTTTACTTCTTCTTAAACTGGCCCCGAGGTTTAGCCTGAACCCTGTATGATTGGAGCACACTTGACAGACATCCCATTGTCCTCAGAGTGGTGTGTCCTAACGCAGCTAGGTCACCGCGGCCAGGCCTAGAAGATGGACCCCCAGGGAATGTGAAATTGTGAGCAGTATCTGTACTCCGCAAAGTACTGCCTGCAGTGGTCAGGGCATGAGAAAGCGACATGTCCCATCATCATCCCCGGCCACTGTAAGATACCGGCACCTCACGCCTCTTCCCTGCATCCAACCAAGACATTCAAATGTCATTGAAATTTTTCCTATAATGAAAATGTATGAGGGTCCCGCCAAGGTGTCACACAACTCCAGCCGCCTTTAAGACTGCGAGTGGTCGTCTGTACCAGTTCTTAGATGCCCACAATCTTGCGGGTGCTATGAACCTTTTCCCACAATTGGATTCTCTCTGAAAGGCAAAACAGAAAACAAGTTATACCCACACACCGCCACATCGAAAGACAACACCAGGCACTTGCAAGAAAATGTTGTTCCTAAGGTAAAAGGATATAAAGAAGTCTCAATTATTATGAGTATTATCATCAGCCACCAGGTGATGTCTGCGAATGTCGTAGTGACCTAGACTATGTGAAAAGGCAGCCATGTCTGCTAGGAGAACAACACTGCTGATAAGACGCTCTCGTTTCCCACAACACCTGCTGTGTACAAGAGGGGCGCACAATGGGCGTCAGCATTTTTGGGATATTTTAGGCTGTGTTTGGGTTATCACATCGTTCTTTGCCATACTCCTTTGTCTTAAGCAATACTAGCTGAAGATACTCTAATGAGATCACACCGAGGCCTCAGATACCACGCCAGTGAATTGAGGACAGCAACAAGCTTTTCCCAAAACAGTGGTCACAAAATAAACACGTATGGAGGTTTTTTTTTTTCTTATATTCTCTTTTAGAGTATTTTTTTTTGCTTAGTTTGTGCCCTATTCCTACATTAATAGGATACTCACTGGCTGCCATATTTCGCACTGGTGGAACTTTTCTTGTGTTTCTCGTGGGGTTCATTCAGCTTCTCGACAATGGCTTTAATTTGCTGGAGGGTCTTAAAGGTTTCCACAGAATCATCTATAGTAAAGTGGTAATCGCTGTGTTCCGGTGGGCCCTGGTACACCGCCATGCTCGCACAAGCCTCTGAAAACAAAGGCAAAGGTTAATTACCAAGAGTGGCCATTGAAAGGGGTTGTTCTCTCTCTGCTGAAATTTCTGAAATGCCATATACTAATGTGTAATGTAATATGGCATGTGCAATGCCATAGCCCTGGTGTCCTTGTGTATGAAATGTACATAGGTTGCTGTGTCCATAGCTCCCATGATGATGGCATTTACCCAAGTGACTGCGTTTCCAACTACGTCCTCTCTGTGCAGGTGTGTATTATTATTGTTCTTATATAGCGCCATCATATTCCGCTGTACTCTACAGACATTATCATCACTCTCTCCATTGGGGCTCATAATCTAAATTCCCCATCAGTATGTCTTTGGAGTGCGGGAGAAAATCCAATAAAACACGGGAGAACATACAAGCTCCTTGCAGATGTTGTCCTTAGTGGGGTGTGAACCCAGGACCCCAGTGCTGCAAAGCTACAGTGCTAACCACTGAGCCACCTTTCTGTGCTGCGCAGTAACGAATGTGTCCAGGAAAGCGGTCATTAGGGTAAATCATGTGGGACCTATAGTAAACGGTGGTCTGTTAGCATAATGCATCCATGGGCAGTGAGGGGTTACACCGTGATTGCTGATGCGGTTTAGCTTTTTCATTCATTACCCACCAATGATTGGCATTTCTGAATGGTGCGAATTGATTCACAGGACCTGGTCCAGCAGTCGAGTCCGTAACCTGTGGCTGTCAGATGGGAGCCCCGTGAACAGTCTCTTATCCGACGGCGTCCTCGGTTGCTGTTTTGATTAGCAGACATGGCGAAATGCCATCATTGTTGCAGCTTGACATATGTGATGTCGCACCAGGCCAGCTAATCAAAAGAAGAGCAGCAGATGCCAGGATGTAAGAGTTGTATCTCAGGGCTCCCATCCACCTAACACAGATTACTGACCTGTTGGGATCAAACATTGCGCATAGATTGGTGCAGTTTCCAAATTTATTGCAGCTTACAGGAGTATTCCCATCTCCATGATCCTATTCCAATACGTATTAGGTGTAATAATAATAATATTAGCAAATACCTCCAATTAAAAATGTAGTATAGTTCTTAAGATTCGTTATGTCTCTTTCCTTATCTGCAGGCATTCCAGGACCTTAGGTATCCATGGTTACGATCATTGATATAGTGACAGTTAGCTAGCTAGCTGCTAGTGGTCATATCCATGGATACCTAAGGTCCTGCAATGCCTGCACATGAGGAAAGAGACAGTGAATCAGAAAAACTATACTACATTTCTAATTGGAGGTATTTGCTAATATTATTACACCTACTACATACTGGGATAGGATCTTGGAAATGGGAATACCCCTTTAAGGCAGTTTCATTGTCAATGGCTGTGCGGTAAACTGAAGTTTCTGCGCGTGATGCCGCACACATGACAATGGATCTGATTTAAGCTAGATTTTATATGAAATATAAAAATTTGAATTGACCCATTTTTCTCCTTTTAAAAATAAAGAAATAAAAAAAATAAATAAAATAAACATCTTTGGTATACTGTAGTTGAATCTGTAAAAGTCCGGTCTATCAATATTTAAAATTAACTGATACGGTAAAAGCCATTATTAGAAAAAAAAATTAATAAGTCAGAACTGCCTTTTTTTCACTAATCGATCTTCCTCCTAATTTTTTTTTTTGCCACTTGGAAAAAAAAAAAAAAAAAAAAAAAAGCTATGTGCGTTTGGTGTCACCTTAATCGTACTGACACAGCGAATCAAGTTGCCAGGTCATTTTTACCACACAATGAACACCATAGAAAGAAAAAAACAAACCCCTCAATAAGCATGACAGAGTTGTATTTCTTTTTCACCATTTCATCCTGTTTAGAGATTTTTCCCCCGTTTCCCAATAAACTCAACGGTAAAATGAATGATGTCTTTGAAAGCTACTTGTCCCTCAAAAAACAAGACCTCATATGGCGAGGTTCACAAAATAATAAAAAATGTTATGGCCGCTGGAAGAAAAGGAGGGAAAAATGCAAATTGGCTTAGTGTCTAAGGTTGTGTGCCCACGATGCGTTTTTTAAGCGTTTCTGCAGCGGCAATTCCGCTGCAGAAACGCTTAAAAACGCTTGGTAGAAGGTCTGCCATGTTCCCCAATGATAATCCACATCTGCTGTGCACATGCTGCGGAAATTTCCGCTGCGGATTATCATTGCGGAAAAAAACGCAGCACTACCAATTATTTTGCGGAAGCGCTGCGTTTTCGCCGCCATTGACTTGCATTGGAACGCATGGAATCTGCATCACTGCATCTGTACATGCGGATATCATGCGGTTCAATGTGCGGATGGTACCCGGGTGTGGAGAACAGGAGACTCTCCTCCGGACCCGAGTACCATAGAACCTGTAAAAAAAAGAATAAAATAAAAAATAAATATTATACTTACCTTCTGATGGCCCCCGGTCTCCTTGTCTTCGCTTGCCGGCAGATCATGGTGGACTCAAGGACCTGCGCTGATGTCATTTAGTCATGTGACGGGTCACTCAACTGCTGATGTCGGCAGGTCCTTCAGTGTACCGCGAGCTGCCGGCAGCCAGGACGGATCGAATAAAGACTCCGGGGGCCATCAGAAGGTAAGTATAGATTTATTTTTTTACCATTCTTTTACGGTCACACTATATAAATCCATGCCGTTTGCATGTATTTATATAGTGTGACCAAGTTGACAAGCACTTTCCAAGTGATGCTAAAATCGCTTGGAAAGCGCTTGTCAACCCGCATGCGGAAATGCATGTGAAGAACGCTTCACATCCGCTTGTCCCTGGCAGGAAAAACGCATGTACAATCCGCATGTACACTCCGCATGCGTTTTTTCTGCCAGGGAGATGCAGAAACGCTCAGGAAAAAATCCGGAGCATTTCTGCATCGTGGACACATAGCCTAAGGTGTATAAGGGGTTGTCCAAGTTTGGTGAGAGAGGTTCTATGTGACTATAGACTTCTGAATCCTCACAGCGAACATTGAGTATCGCAAGCTGTCAAAATTCTCCACTATTGCCAGTGAGAGATTCCGACTAGACGTGCTCGGCCTTTCTCAGTGCACTTTTTTTTATTTAAATCAGATACTTTTTATTAAAAGATTTTTTTAACATTACACATAAACAACATTGAGGCACCACCCAACTGGCAATGCCCTTCAAAACCCACCCATTCCCCCTCCCCCCACCCATTACACCCCCAAAAACCATATGGCAAAGAGAAATTTAATTACAGACCGCATATTATCATATAGCTTATCTAACTGTTAAAGCATTGATATTTTGATCCATGGGTACAGAGCATAATATGTAATAGTCAGTGATTAGTTAAGTAGAACCTGAGAGACTACAACATTTCAAACTCAATTGATATTTAAAATGGACATAATATGATAATCATGAAACGTGCTCCATTTACCCAAGATTTTATCAAATTTACGTATAACCTTCCGCTTTTTGTACTTTCTCAGTGCACTTTTATTGATGTCTAGTCGGCATGTGACTGCAAGTATACAAATTGCTCGCTGTCAGTATGCAGAAGCTTGCAGTGACAGAGTGACTGAAAACCTTCATTGCAGACCCTTTAAGCGTATGCCTGATGTAACAAAAGAAACTTTTCATGATTCATACATCAAACATAAAATGCAGATGCAAAGTGGACTTCACAAGAAGAGCAGCTCAGAAGGCGTCCTAACTTCTCATATGAGCACTACTCGCTTATAAGAAGAAAATGCTGTATAAAAGGTAAATGCTGTGTATTACTGTATCCCAGAACAGGACAAGTACAACATTATCCATGTCACAGGTAGCAAGTTACCTTCCATTTTCTGCAGTTTTGGCATGTTTGTGCTAAACAGAGAATAGATCTTTTCACATTCGCGATCTCCATCTATATCTAGCGCCACATCAGCTGGAACACCTCTGTAAAGACAGGAAGCATTAATGAGCTCATGACACAGTGTATCCGGCACAGAACGCTCCGATTCCCAACGGCTGGGACAATGATTCAAGTGTAATGAATGTGATGGAAGCCAGAAGATTTCACATTGTCCCCTCCAAGTTGTTTGCTCACTAGATAAAGCTGTGGAAAGTATTACGCTGGGTGACTTGCATATTTAATAGTGGAAAAGTGGTGTTATGTTAACCGAGTGGTTAAAAGAGAGTCCTAAGAATGCCAGTAATAATTGTTACTACTCTACCCTATAGATGTGGTGTCAATCCCAACCTTTCAAGACAAAGTCGGGCTCCTCTACAATGGCCAGAGAATTATGCTCGTTTCAGACTGTAAGCCAATTTAAAGCTCCCCATTTAGATAGTTGTCGACAGGACAGTCCCATACACAGGAGCGCTCGCTCAGCCAAGCAGCTTATGTCTTACAAAGCAAAAGAATCGTCAGTCTGAAATTGGACATATTGAATCCTTATCTCGCCAGGACCGGCAAGTTTGGCTGATGTTAGTCTACTGCACACGTCAAGCTCTCGCCCGTGGACCAAATCTGGCCCGCATGGTGGTTTTATTTGGCCCAAGGCACCACAAACACCGCTCCTATGTGGGGCCATTATTCTGTATGGAGGACTATGTGGGGCCCATTACACTGTATGGAGGACTATGTGGGGCCCATTACACTGTATGGAGGACTATGTGGGGCCCATTACACTGTATGGAGGACTATGTGGGGCCCATTACACTGTATGGAGGACTATGTGGGGCCCATTACACTGTATGGAGGACTATGTGGGGCCCATTACACTGTATGGAGGACTATGTGGAGCCCATTACACTGTATGGAGGACTATGTGGAGCCCATTATTCTGTATGGAGGACTATGTGGGACCCATTACACTGTATGGAGGACTATGTGGGGGCCCATTACACTGTATGGAGGACTATGTGGGGGCCCATTACACTGTATGGAGGACTATGTGGGGGCCCATTACACTGTATGGAGGACTATGTGGGGGCCCATTACACTGTATGGAGGACTATGTGGGGGCCCATTACACTGTATGGAGGACTATGTGGGGGCCCATTACACTGTATGGAGGACTATGTGGGGCCCATTACACTGTATGGAGGACTATGTGGGGCCCATTACACTGTATGGAGGACTATGTGGGGCCCATTACACTGTATGGAGGACTATGTGGGGCCCATTACACTGTATGGAGGACTATGTGGGGCCCATTACACTGTATGGAGGACTATGTGGGGCCCATTACACTGTATGGAGGACTATGTGGGGCCCATTACACTGTATGGAGGACTATGTGGGGCCCATTACACTGTATGGAGGACTATGTGGGGCCCATTACACTGTATGGAGGACTATGTGGGGCCCATTACACTGTATGGAGGACTATGTGGGGCCCATTACACTGTATGGAGGACTATGTGGGGCCCATTACACTGTATGGAGGACTATGTGGGGCCCATTACACTGTATGGAGGACTATGTGGGGCCCATTACACTGTATGGAGGACTATGTGGGGCCCATTACACTGTATGGAGGACTATGTGGGGCCCATTACACTGTATGGAGGACTATGTGGGGCCCATTACACTGTATGGAGGACTATGTGGGGCCCATTATTCTGTGTGTAGGACTATGTGGGGCCCATTATACTGTATACTGGTAGGCCCGCGACTTTGTCCAGGGTTTTCATTTTGGCCATCTGTGTGTTTGCGTTCGACATCCCTGGTCTAATGTGTATTGGGGCCTTAAACAGACCAGCGATCACCCTACAAATGAGTGAAAAGAACCATCATTCTCAGCAGCACATCGGCCTGTGTGAGTGCCATTCCCTATAGTATTCAGAGCCAGCCATTGCCCATACTTACACAGTGCAGGGGCTGCAGCCTTCAGTGCTCTCAGAAGACGCCTTGCAGCACAGCCAGGTCCCATTTATGAACGCAGACGGGTGATATTTGCTGAGCCTCCTATGATTTCGTCTGCTCACTCTGCTCAACACCTCTATCCACTCACTGGCCTCCACACAGTTACTGGCCTGGATGTACAGGGGCTTCTCACCATAATTCACCTGGAACATCTACAATGCACACAGATTACATGCCAATAAGCAGAACATCCTTCCACTTTCTCTGTGCAGGCTGGGTTTCTTATACCAGGTGATGAGAAATGCTGTGTCATGTGAGGTGGGGGCACTTACATTATTTTTATTGAAGGCACTTTCATCCAGCTTCTCAACAGCCAGGATATTCTTAATAGCGATGCGGAAGACCGGCTCTTTATCTGTCAGACACAAGAGAGAGTTACAGAATCGCTAGTTGTACTACAATACCATGCAACATGGCGTATTATACCGTACTGGAGATAGTTCGACACATGCCACCCCCGACGGAGGCAATAAGATCCAAATGCCTAGGTATATCCAACTTAAAAGGGGTATTTCCATCTCCAAGATCCTATCCCAATATTTAGTAGGAGTAATGATAATAATATAAGCAAATACCTCCAATTAGAAATGTAGTATAGTCTTATTAGCTATGCCGCTTACCCCATTTACAGGGCATTGCAGTAGCTTAGATATCCATGGTTACGATCACTCATATAGTGACAGTTACTTGTTAGAAGTCGTAACCATGGATACTTAAGCTACTGCAATGTCCTACACATGGGGTAAGTGACATAGCTAATAAGAACTATACTACATATCTATTACTCTTTTTGAAAATGAAAAATATGAAAAAAATAAAACTAATTGCCCACCCCAGGACTTGAGGATGGTTTAATTGCCCACCCCTGGACTTGAGGAGGGTGCCAGGGATGGCTAGATTAGAGTCTCAAAGACACTGCAGGGCATAGATTGGCTGAAGGAGGAACAATAATCCATAAAATAAACCCCATGAATGACCCTGCCCTTTGAGCTATGACAACCATAAAAACTAGGTTCCTCTTGCTGACATTTAACTTTAACAAGTGATTCTGTCAGCAGGTTTTTGCTATTTAATCTGAGAACAGCATAATATAGCGCAAGTAAATCTAATTCCAGTGATGTGTCACTTACTAGGCTGTGTGTTATAGTTTCAATACAATCAATGTTTTTTCAAAAGGAGATCACTAAAGGACTAGGTCTCACATGCAAAGTAGTCAGGGTAATCTGCGTAGCCCTGCCCCCACCACTGATTGGCAGCTTGCTGACAATGTACACAGGAAGCTGCCAATCAGGGGTGTGGACGGGGTTACCCACAGCTCAGCATTCTAACCACTGCTACATCTACAACGGATAAAACAGGGATTCTATCAAGACTAAAACAAGCAGCCCAGTAAGCGATACATCGCTGGAATCAGACTCTTTTGCCTTATAATGCTCTCAGATTACATAGCAAAAACCTGCTGACAGATTCTCTATAAACTGAAATAGAAATCTATTGGAATTCTAACAGTAGGTGCCTGAAAGCCAAAAAGGACCGGCACCTATATGTCGCCCATGGGCTGAATATCTACTAACACTAGTGAACTTATGAAAGCAGCAGCCCCCGCTGTAATAGTGGGCGGAAGAACTCACTGTCTAATGACCGAAGAGTCTTAAGAAGACAAGAAACAGTTTCCATATATCAACAAATACGGAAAGTGAGGCGGCACATCCAGCAATATGAAGCTCGTATTAACCCATGCGACTAATCAGTGGCAATAAACTTTTCTTAACTTTAAACCCAATATTCACCTTTCTGCTTGTGGTAGGCAAACTCCCGACTCGTTAGTGAAAACCATCTCTTGTTAAAGCTCTTCTTTCCAAGTCTGCGGCCCTGTGCTCGTTTGCACATCTCTCTGAAGCAGAAGATGAATACTTGTGAATTATTGTTATTATTATTATTATTATTATTATTATTAAGGAATGTGTTTTCCTAGATATGTGATCAGCGGATGTAGAGGGCAAGGAATGTGGATGGTGTAAAGGCGCAGAAAATTTCCACAGAAAACATTGAAAAAGTTGCACAGAAATCTGCATGACAAAGCAGTCTTAGGCCACGTTCACACATTCAGTATTTGGTCAGTATTTTACATCAGCATTTGTAAGCCAAAACCAGGAGTGGAACAATCAGAGGAAAAGTATAATAGAAACACGTCACCACTTCTGTATTTATCACCCACTCCTGGTTTTGGCTTACAAATACTGAGATAAAAAACTGACCAAATACTGATCGTGTGAACGTGGCCTTAAAGTGAGTGGATTTAAGTCAAGATTTTTCTGACAAAAAAAAAAAAATACATTATACTCGCCCCCTACCCTGTTCCCCCACATGTCTACGTGCAGTGTGACCAATTATAGCTGGGGAAGAGAGAAACTAATAACTGGGGAAGTGAGAAAGAACTAACATTCAACCTCCTTTGAAGTAGGGGCCTCCTGCAGTGAACAGGTAGTGACCACATGAGATATGTTCTGGGAAAAAGAGAGATTAGTTTACGCTGAGGTGGGGGGAAGTATGCTTCCCAGGTAAACGCTTCCTCTGATCAAAGTACAGCTCCCCAGACCTTTTGGAGCCAGTGGTCAGTGATGAACATTGGAGTTTGCATCAATCCGATATTTATGGGAGATATATTTTCGGTGTCATAGTGAAGGGACGAACAAGATGCATTCATTCATCACCGTAAAGCCGGCAGAATCCCTCCAACTTAATATCGGGTCCATTGGATAGTGCTATCCATACCATGTTTCTTCTCCATAGACAGGTAAGATCACAATGAAAAACATGACGACAATATCTACCGCCTGTGACCTCCCCCTTCTTCTCCTGTTGCCAGAGTTTTTTTCCAAATAGAAGACCCAGATAAGACAGCTGTTTCAGGCTTGGACATTGGACTTATAGGGAAGCAACTCCAATAAGTGGCAATAGAGAGCCTGCTTTTTCCCATCTGTTGGTTAGTAATCAATTGACATTAAAAAGAGTTGGTGTGATTTGATTTTCAGGACCTGGTCCATCGGCCTTGTAAGTAATCCGTGGTTGATGAAAGGGAGCACTGAGAAACACCTCCTACTTTCTGGCAATCGCAGATAATATTTTGATTAGCCAGCCTGGCGTTACATCATCGTTGTGGCGTTTGCACATGTGCCAGCTAATCAAGAGAAGATTGCCAGGAGGTAGTTCTCAGGGCTCCCGTCCATAGCTAAAAGAAGCGGGTGATGGACCAGGTCGTGCAAATCGATTTGCACCAACCTTATTATAAAATAAAACCATGCACTTACCCTTCTTTCAGGATCACAGATTCACTCATTCCACTTGGTTCTTTACTTTCAGTGGATGAAATTTCTTCTATAAACTGTGCGATAGGAATTAACATTAGTATACAAAGCAATAGGTAAATGACCCTACCTATGTAATTCAGCCCTCTTGTAACAGGCACAACCTTACAAAGATTGTCTTATCCTTCATTCATCAGTATCATCCATACACTATGAATGAACAGAATGTGGCTCACAACACACGCTCCACCATAACTACCATCTGTGATGTGCCTCTGTGCAGACCACCGCGGGTATCTAACCTTTTTAACATCTGCCGTGTAGGTCTCTTCCTCGAACATCTTATAGAATTCACACATGAATGGTTCCTTGAAGCTGGACTGTGGAGAAGACCGGGCATGGTTTTAAATTGCAGAACTTAAGATAAAGGAAAGACAAATACATACATACATTATATATATATATATATATATATATATATATATATATATATATATATATATATTCCATCCTGATGAAACTTACAGTTTTACTTTTGGACAAACTGCCAACGCTTCCCAGAGTCTGAATGGTTTTTGATATGAGTGTTAACACGCGGGAGGTCTGTGCGTCCTGTGCGGGAGAAACAGGTTAAAGAAAAACCTAAAATATGTATGCCGAATCAAGAACTGTCCATTTGGGTCGTATCATATCCTCATGTGCTTTATACAAGCGCAATCCTATGTGGGAACTAGGTGATAACCTAGTAAGTCAGCCATTAGCCAGTACCATTATAGTCAATGGCCCCATTGGCACATACGCCGAAACTAATTTGGCAGGGGGATCGGATGATAGCCCCGACGGGACCACTGAATGTGGTGAAGAACGCAGTGTGAAAGGAGCCTAAGAGATTAATGAGCACCAACACACTGGTGAAGATTAATGAAAACTAGTAAACAGCAAAAAAAAATCCAATCCATCTCCTATTTATCAGAGGCCTTCTAGAATCTGAAAGATGCATCTCGATAGGTAGCCTGGGACAACTGCTAATCTTTTCACTTGCACTACTTTCGATAACTCTTCCCCACTATAATGATCTGCTCAGGTTTTCCTTACTTGGTTCAGTTTTAGATTATTATATACAAATAGAAATAGAATATTGCAATACTAACACCAATACCTATTCAGCATGTTTTACTAACGTGATGATTATTATTGGAGGGAATTGGTAACAATATACAGTACTCTGCAAAAGTTTTTGCCAGGGGTGGAAAGTGCTATTAGTTTGGTTTTGTAAATTAACAAAATGTAAAATAAATGAGCAAAAGAGAAATCTAAATAAAATTTGGTGTGATCTCTTTTTGCCTTCAAAACAGCATCAATTATTTTGAAGAAACTTGGCAGGGAGGTTGTTCCAAACATAATGGAGAATTAACCACAGATCTTCAGTGGATGTAGGCTTGTGCGAATCCTTTTGTCTCTCTCTATACAGACTAAATGATTATGAAATCATTGCTCTGTGGGAGCTACATCATCAAATATCTGTCTGTATTTCTCAGCATTGAGGACACCAAGAAATGGGCAGCATTGAAAACTTTAGACGCAGTGGGTGGCCAAGAATACTTAGAGCAGAAAATGAAAGACACATTGTATGATATTGAATGGAAATAAACACGATGTCAAGCAGTGCCATCAGCTCAGAACTGGCAGAAACTAATGGGACCCAGTTATTGTTCAAAGAACTCTTTCTAACACTGGTCTTCATGGAAGAATTGTAGCCAAAAAATCATAAGGTCATCATGGAAGCAATGCCAAGCGACTTATCTATGCATGGTAGCAGGTTCTGGACTGAGGAGTCAAAATGTGAAATAATATTGTCACCAAAGGGCTGGAGACCAGTACAAAAATGTGTGTCTGCAGGTAACAGTGAAACATGGTGGAGGATGCTTGCAAGTTTGGGGCTGGACTTCAGCAAAGGAATTTTGGGATTTGGCCGGATTAATGGTGACTTCAATGCGGAGAAATACAAGCAGATGCTTATTTATCATGTAATACCACCAAGGGGGCGTCTGAATGTCACCAAATTTATGTTGCAGGAGAACAATGACACCAAACATACAGCTAATGTCATTAAAAAATATCTTGAGAGGAAAGAAGAACAAGGAGCCCTGGAAGTGATGACATGGCCCCACAGAGCCCTGATCTCAACATGGAGTCTGTCTGGGATTACATGGAGAGGCAGAAGGATTTGCGTAAGCGACATCCACAGATCTGAGGATAGCCCTCCACAGTTTGGAAAAACCTCCCTGCTGAGCTCTTTTCAAAACCTGTGCACAAGTGTATCTAGAGGAATGGATGCTGTTCTGAAGGCAAAGGGCGGTCACATAAAATATTAATCGGATTTAAATTTCTCTTCTGTTCATTCACAAAAATAAACAATTACCATTTATGCCAAACCTGTCTAAAACTTTTGTACAGTACCACAGATGCAGCTACTTACTGGGTGGTGGGATCTCAAATGGAAGATGTGAGGAGACACGACAGCGACAGCAAAGAATCGCAAGAACACGAAGCTGCTGACAGCGGAGTACTGAACATGGCGGTCATCTGTGGGGAGAAGACAAGGAAAACAGTCACAATGGGCATTTGAGTACAGTACAGACCAAAAGTTTGGACACACCTTCTCATTTAAAGATTTTTCTGTATTTTCATGACTTTGAAAATTGTACATTCACACTGAAGGCATCAAAACTATGAATTAACACATGTGGGATTATATACTTAACAAAAAAGTGTGAAACAACTGAAAATATGTCTTATATTCTAGGTTCTTAAAACTAGCCACCTTTTGCTTTGATGACTGCTTTGCACACTCTTGGCATTCTCTTGATGAGCTTCAAGAGGTAGTCACTGGAAATGGTCTTCCAACAATCTTGAAGGAGTTCCCAGAGATGCTTAGCACTTGTTGGCCCTTTTGCCTTCACTCTGCAGTCCAGCTCACCCCAAACCATCTTGATTGGGTTCAGGTCTGGTGACTTTGGAGGCCATGTCATCTGGCGTAGCACCCCATCACTCTCCTTCTTGGTCAAATAGCCCTTACACAGCCTGGAGGTGTGTTTGGGGTCATTGTCCTGTTGAAAAATAAATGATGGTCCAACTAAACGCAAACCGGATGGAATAGCATGCCGCTGCAAGAAGCTGTGGTAGCCATGCTTGTTCAGTATGCCTTCAATTTTGACCAAATCCAAAACAGTGTCACCAGCAAAGCACCCCCACACCATCACACCTCCTCCTCCATGCTTCACGGTGGGAACCAGGCATGTAGCGTCCATCCGTTCACCTTTTCTGCGTCGCACAAACACACGGTGGTTGGAACCAAAGATCTTAAATTTGGACTCATCAGACCAGAGCACAGATTTCCACTGGTCTAATGTCCATTCCTTGTGTTCTTTAGCCCAAACAAGTCTCTTCTGCTTGTTGCCTGTCCTTAGCAGTGGTTTCCTAGCAGCTATTTTACCATGAAAGCCTGCTGCACAAAGTCTCCTCTTAACAGTTGTTGAAGAGATGAGTCTGCTGCTAGAACTCTGTGTGGCATTGACCTGGTCTCTAATCTGAGCTGCTGTTAACCTGCGATTTCTGAGGCTGGTGACTCGGATAAACTTAGCCTCAGAAGCAGAGGTGACTCTTGGTCTTCCTTTCCTGGGGCGGTCCTCATGTAAGCCAGTTTCTTTGTAGCGCTTGATGGTTTTTGCAATTTAACTTGGGGACACTTTCAAAGTTTGCCCAATTTTTCGGACTGACTGACCCTCATTTCTTAAAGTAATGATGGCCACTCGTTTTTCTTTACTTAGCTGCTTTTTTCTTGCCATAATACAAATTCTAACAGTCTATTCAGTAGGACTATCAGCTGTGTATCCACCTGACTTCTGCACAACACAACTGACGGTCCCAACCCCATTTATAAGGCAAGAAATCCCACTTATTAAACCTGACAGGGCACACCTGTGAAGTGAAAACCATTTCCGGTGACTACCTCTTGAAGCTCATCAAGAGAATGCCAAGAGTGTTCAAAGCAGTCATCAAAGGAAAAGGTGGCTACTTTGCAGAACCTAGAATATAAGACATTTTCAGTTGTTTCACACCTTTTTTTGTTAAGTATATAATTCCACATGTGTTAATTCATAGTTTGATGCCTTCAGTGTGAATGTACAATTTTCAAAGTCATGAAAATACAGAAAAATCTTTAAATGAGAAGGTGTGTCCAAACTTTTGGTCTGTACTGTATATCAGACCTCGTTATACCACAGTACCCTAGTCCTGGCCCATACACTACTTACATACCCTCAATGCAATGCGACATTTACTCTAAAGGACTGAACACGAAAAAAAATAAAGCAAGATATTGAAATGTCTAAGAATACAGGTATCACGTCAGATACAATTGAAGACAGAGTGAATGTGTCTTCGGCATGCTCACAAAATATGTTCGAGTCCCCATGGTTGCATATCTCGTGGCTGTTGGACAGCTGCAATACATGCAGGGATTGCTTGATAAACAGGCAATCCCTGCATGTGTCGCAGTTGTCATACAGCCACCAGGAGCGAAGGATAGGTCATGGTGAGGGTGCCAGCCGTCAGCCCCCAACAACCTGAAATTATCCGAGGATAGGTCATGATGAGAGTGCCGACTGTCAGCTCCCAACAACCTGAAATTATCTGAGGCTGAGGATACGTCATGGTGAGGGTGCCGGCCGTCAGCCCCCAACAATCTGAAATTATCCGAGGATAATAGGTCATGGTGAGGGTGCCGGCTGTCAGCCCCCAACAACCTAAAATCATCTGAGGATAGGTCATGGTGAGGGTTCTGGCTGTCAGCCCCCCCAACAACCTGAAATTATCTGAGGAAAGGTCATGGGGAGGGTGCTGGCTGTCAGCCCCCCCAACAATCTAAAATTATCTGAGGAAATGTCATGGGGAGGGTGTCGGCTGTCAGCTCCCAACAATCTGAAATTATCTGAGGCTAGGTCATCATTATTTATATACTGGGCAACTCCATTCAAGGGTTATTCCCCAAATCACAAGATACTCCCTTTACATGGGATAGGTAATAACTAATAGATCGCTGGGAAATCTGAACCCAGAGAAGCCTATAGAAGACCTCAGACGATCCCCATTCTGCCGGTCGGTACTGGTCCTACTATTATGACACCCAACGATCAGCAAGTTATCACCTACTCAGAGGATGAGTGATAACTTGCTTTCACTGGACAACCTCTTTAAATTCCCCCACTAGGTTTATTGCCTATATTAGATATTCGCTTGCTCTTATAATAACCAGCAGGGATTCTTACTAGGGAAATGTCTAACAGCCATGTGTCGCAGTGATGAGAACAGGTCGCACATCACGGTGGGGCAGCTCATGCTGGATTTCACTATACACGAGAACACCTTGTCCACATAATGTCTCAGATTGTCCTGTAGAGAAAAAAAAGACAACCACACGTTATACATTTATCACACAGAAAAAAGGCTGCCTAAAAGGGGGTTGTGTCCCACTAGGCCCCCCATGTCCGCATACATGGATGTGATATAAGAGGAGTGCCGCTAGTAATCCCCATTACAAGCAGTTTTTTTACCCTAAGCCAGAAATGGATGCAGCAAGGAAAAGAAATATAGACATTGTCCAATTCACATCCTTCTCAGAAAGCCCTAATAATTATTATTTTACTTCCACCAAGGCAAATTGAGCATAAGCGGTGACCCATCAATGAGCGGCGTCCATCACTAAGCCAGCAATGGAATAAGAAACCGCTTGTCGTGACAGATCGCCCTCTGCTGGCTGACATCATGTTTACACCTGCTTATCTTCAGCGCCGTAGTGCAAAAAAATGAATGAAATGAAAAATATAGCACCACTTTCTAACTGGAAAACCTGGTGGATATTGGAAGCCGCACTTCATTGGTTAGTAATGGCCACTGTACATTTGCAGATTTTCTGAGATGACTGCGGAGCGGCTGCACGACAAGTCTATGGGGGCTGGTTAGCTCCATTTCCATAAAGCAAGCACTGACACTAGATGTGTGAACAATCTTTGGTGCGATGGATTGTTCCCACATGGTTCCAATATGATCAGCAGCACATCGCTGTTTAAATGGGACAAGAAGTTGCAGACAATTATACAATCCGTGACAAAATATGTGAATAAACATCAAACATGATCGGCGTACACATTTATATGAACTAGTGGTCATGAACGAGCACCTGTCTGCAGAATCATCGTACAAAAGAGCCAAATTAATGGCTGATTAAAGGCAGCAGCACTTTATATAATCAAGTGATCCATGCATTAATAATCTAAAGGGATTTTCTGAGATTAGAAAAAAAAATAGTAGGGGTACGACATGAGACCACTGATCAGTGCCAGCAGTTATGTAGTAAGGCCGGCAAGTCCTTGATGCAGCACAGAAAACGGAGACTGAGGAAAATATCCAGAGCGGCAGGGGATATATCTGGAGTATTTTATTGTTCTTTTATTGTTTTATGGTCTTTTTTGACATTTTTTGGAAAACCCCTTTAAAGGATGTGGCAAATTTCAAGACAAAATTCCCTTTTCCATTTTTTTCCATCGCTGCATTCCATGTGGTTTTTTTTTCTTTTGCATTTCGGGGTGTTTTACGGCATCATTTCTGGTGAATGCAACCTAGAATTTGATTAGGCAGAATAAAAAAAACAACAAAAAAAACCCAAACAAACAAACATTGCTTTCTTTTATTACATAATTATCCAAACACTCAGAAATACGTTGCCGGAGAAGCAATGATGATGAGACTGGGTACACCTTTGTTTTCTTATTAGGATGCAATAGAATTAGAATTATGAGAATCCATTGGCAGGACTCCAGTGCAAAGGCCAGAACTCTGCAAATATCACCACCCTGAATCCCCGGCTCCTCTTTTGATTAGCCGGTCTGGCATGATCTAATAAGTGTGCCACACAACAATGAGGATGTCGCACCGCACAGAAGAGCCGGGGATGCCTGGAGGTTAGGAGAATAGAAGGGGCGGGGGTGCCCGGAGGTTAGGAAAATAGAAGGGTTGGGGGATGCCTGGAGGTTAAGTGAACAGAAGGGGCGGGAGATACCTGAAGGTTAGGAGAATAGAAGGGACGGGGATGCCTAGAGGTTAGGAGAATAGAAGAGCTGGGGATGCCTGAAGGTTAGGAGAATGGAAGGGACGGGGATGACTGGAGGTTAGGAGAATAGAAGAGCCAGGGATGCCCGGAGGTTAAGAGACTGTCAGAGGTCTCATCGGCGGTCAGGTATAATGACCTGGATGCTGAACCAGAGTTCTGCGAATTGATTCTCCCAACTCTAATGGTGGGGGAATGAAAGAAACAAGACAACACGGAAAGCTGAACACGCACCTTGTGATTGTCGACATTTTCACCTTCCCTTAGTCGGTTGGGGTCAATCTCACAGGGTTTGGGAGAGTCACATATCTAGAACAGAGTAAAAGGGTGAGAATGTATGTAACCTGAAAACAAATATGGCACAAAAGTGCCATGGGATGCAACTAAAAAAAAATCCCTTACCCATTACTTTTGGCCTGTATGGAACATGGAGCTTTCTGATGATCTTACTGTTCTCTAAGCATTGTTTTACACGGCTGTTGCATTCAGACTGATTGTACCTGTACACCCTTGATGGTTGTCGGCCCACATCTATCCTGGCCTCTCTATACACATGTCGGGGGTATGCGTCGGCCATGCATGTGTTCCGTACAGGGAGAGGGTAGCAATCCGCTGCCAGACACCTCTGGTGGTGGCTTACAGCCTTGGGAAACTAAAAGACTAATACAACATCTTCTAATCTTCTTTCCCCCAACAACATCTGATAGAGATCACATTAGATGGTCACCCGGCCAAATATGAAGAGGAGCTGCTTTTCAGCGCTGCCCCTCACCCTGCTTGTATGCTCGCAATCCCCAAAAGTCTGTGCAAACTATGTTGTATTAGAAGCTCTGAAAACAATGAGGAGCAATGACTCGCAACCCAACCAAAATTTTAGATTAAAAAGGGTTATTTCCATCATTAAGCCCTTTACCACCAGTGATTTAGATCCTTTTTTTTTTTTCCTCCTTTCCTTTTAAGAGACGTAATTTTCCCCCACCCCTTGTCCCCATCACCATGAGGGCCTATTTTTTGTGGGACGCGTTGTAGTTTTGAATGACACCATTCATTTCACCATATAGTTTACTGAGAAACTGTATAAAAAAAAAAAAAAAAGTGGGGTGTAATTGTGAGTTCATCATGCCATAAAAATAATGATCCCAAACTTAAGGCTCTTTTAAATATTGTAGTGATTAAACTATTCAACACTTTTGTAAATCGGGCCATTTAAATTCCGCTGTCAGAGATTGATATCTAGCTCAGGCACCTGCCAGGTCTGGACAGGCTCAGCTCCTGAGCCCGCTACATAAACCCGAACCTATGTACCAGTACGTCCCATGTATGGAAGGGGTTAAAGGTGATAACTTTAAAACATGGGAATAACCTTTTAAATATAGATTTTTTTGGATGGAGAACAATTTTAATAAAAATCTGTAAAGCATAAAAGTATTACCTCATCTATAACATTCTTCAATGTTACTTTCAGATAATGGTCTCCGACAATCTTCATGGTCTCGTCCATACAGCGAGTGGCCAAGGAGTTCCCCCGGAAGATGGTATTGGCTTCTCTGTAAAGCAAAGCATTAAACGGATGATTATCGTGGAAGAAGTTACTGCAGAGTAATAGGTTTGTCTATATGGGCACGCACTGGGTGTCGTTGAGGTCGAGCTGTGCAATAGTCATCACAAACTGAACTAATTTCTGATGGTGAAGAAGGAGCCGGACGAGAGGGAGGATGGCATCGTTCTTGTCTCTACAGATCTCTCCGAGGATGAAGGCAGCTGAGGCAGTGATGGGCTGAAAGAAATGCAAACAAAAGGCTATCACCAGAATTCTCTCGTCTTTGTAAATAGTATATTATACCCTCCTCAACATTGAAGCTGCAACATCAAGGAATAGTCGTGCAATTATGGAAATTGCAGGATTGATAGATGAAGAAAAAGTATTGAGTACAGAAATCCCTGCACTTCTAGCCTCGGCTGCTATCAATGAGGTTATTAGTGGTTGTCTGAGGAATGTTCTGCCACACTGAAAACACTTGGGTGCACAAATAATCAAGATCCGCTGCTACCAGCTCCCTTTGCAATTGCTGACCAACGTCACCTCAGATCTGCTTGACTAGACCCCTCTAGTCTTCATTCCAGGTGCACCCACTTCAGCATTACAGTAATTTGATGGAACCAGTAGTACGGCTATTTCTTCAAAGCAGGGCTGTGGAGTCGGTGTCCATTTTGGTGGAGTTGGTATAAAATGGACCGACTCCAACTCCTAAAATATATAATAAATTGGGTACAATAGCTCAATGCAGTTTGTGGGGAATATTTTTTCATAAGAATTTGGGAAAGTTATGAAATGTCCTATAAATGTCTGTCCTATTCCTGATCTAAGGGTCTAGACTTTTAGATGAGATGAATCTGTGCTACAGCAAATTTATCACAACTTTATCACATGAGCCATGTATGAGGGAGTCGGAGTCGTGGAGTCGGAGTCTGTGTCATGGAAATTGAGGAGTCGGAGTTTCAGGGCTTACCAACTCCACAGCCCTGCTTCAAAGTATCCGAGGAGCCATTCTTCAACATGACGCCAGTCTGCATGTTCCTCACGACACTGTGAGGAGCCTGCGTGGCCTAAACGAAGTACCATGGCTTGCAGCGTCTCCGGTCTTGTACCACATCTGAGACATCATTAATCAGTAACCGCAAAGGGAGCTGCCAGCAACAGATCTTGATGATTTGCCCATGTGCATTCAAGGTGGCAGGACATTCATCAGGCAACCATAACTAACCTCAATGATAGCAGCCAAGGCATGCAAGAGCAGGGATTTCTGCACATAGCCCTCATAGTCTATACAGAATAAATAGAGATGTTTTGATAATATGGTTTCCATTTTCTCACCATTTACACATCATTACCATGTCTAGCCATCCTGTGATTTCCATAACTCCACAACTTTTCCTTCCTGATGTTGTAATTTCAATGTTGAGAAGGGTATAATATCAAACCATACAAAAAAAATTTATTAGATTCCACGGGACAAATCAATTACTTAAATCTATCTTCCCTCTTGTAGTTCCTCCTGTTAGAGAATCTGATGCCACCTGACATCAATTATTAACGCAGTCATTAATAAGGTTGCCAGTGCTTCATAAAAAAGGTCTTTAAATGCCATAGAATAGGAATAAACCTGAGCAATTATTGCATTTTATCTACATCTTCTTTATTTAGCAACACATCTCCCCTCACTGGTTACATTAAATAATGGTGATGGTCTATGTGTAGGTAGAATCATAGAATGTTAAGCGTTGGAGGGAACCTCCAGGGTCATCATGTCCAACCCTCTGCTCAATGCAGGATTCACTAAACCATCTCTGTCCAGCCTCTGCATGAAGACTTCCATTGAAGGAGAACTCACCACCTCTCATGGCCACCTGTTCCACTCAGTGATCACCCTCACTGTCAAAAAGTTTTTACTAATATCTAATCTGTATCTTCTGCCTGTCAGTTTCATCCCATTGCTTTTCGTGTTTCCATGTGCAAATTAGATTAAGGATGATCCCGCTACACTGTGACATCCCTTCAGATATTTGTGGACAGCTATTAAGTCTCCTCTTAGCCTACTTTTTAGCAAGGTGAACATTCCCAGATCCTTTAACCGTTCCTCATAGGACATAGTTTACAGTCCGCTCACCATCCTGGTAGCTCTTCTCTGAACTTGCTCCAGTTTTTCGATTTTTTTTTTTTTTTTTTTTTTTAAATGCGGTGTCCAGAACTGGACCCAGTATTCCAGATGAGGTCTGACCAAGTGGGTGTAGAGGGGAATAATTACTTCTCATGATCTAGACTCTATGCTTCTCTTAATACATCCCAGAACTGTGCTTGCATTTATTGCTGCTGCATCACACTGTTGACTCATGTGCAGTCTGTGATCTATTCGTATACCCAAGTCTTTTTCACACGTGCTGTTGCTTAGTTTTATTCCTCCCCATTCTGTAGATGTCATTTTTGTTTTTCTTGCACAGATGAAGAATCTTGCATTTCTCCTTGTTAAATACCGTTCTATTAGTCACTGCACATTCTTCAAGCTTATCTAGATCATTCTGAATCCTTTCTGTCTTCTCTAGTGTTAGCTATCCCTGCTAGCTTTGCATAGTCTGCAAATTTGATTTAGTCGGTTTAGTTTACTCCAGTTCCCAGGTGTTCGATGACGTAGGATTATAAATACATGTGATGTAACACATCTCTTGATTTCACATGACCATGAGAATTACTGCGTGTACCACCCTTAACAAGGTAAAGATACATATAAAGAGATACTGTGATGTGTTATTTCATAAGAAATCATGTTTTGAAAATGCAGGTTCTCATCTCCTTATCCTACTGACAACACTTCCAATGATGTTGATGCCAGTAGGAGTTGTCATGGGAGTTAATGATCTACAAGATGGGCAGTATGAATCAGAAATTTGTTGGAGCATTTGCAAGCTTAGTTGGCCCGTGATCAACCCCCCCAGTGGCCAGTATCACAGTCGTGGCCAGCGAATATCCGAAAGAGTCAGGTGCCAGAAAGACGACATAGTAACAAAGACCGGAGCAGTGACGGATTAAAGGGGAGAGTAATGGTTATGCTATTGTTTTATCACATTCCCTGCCTTTTGGGGAAAAAATGGTGCTTTACCCATGTTGCCTTGGGTTTTGACCAGCTAACCAGTGGAAAGCTGCCACGGTTCCATTAAGATGCTAGTGTGAACATAGCCATAATTACAGATACACGATTTTATCAATAGTTTTTACGTCAATGTTTGCAAAACCTCCATGCAGCGAATAAGTAAAACACGTAAATCAGTGTCACTTTTTCTCCAAAAAGCCACAATATATCTACCTGAATATCAGGCGATTTCATCAGCAAGGTTTTAAGTGGGGTATAGTATTCTGAAGGCAGCACATAGTCTTCTGTATAACAGATGCTCAGCCTCAGCGACCCCAGATCATCATACTTTGAGGATTTGCTTCCATTATCTTTTGGCTGGAGGAGATACCTGAAGAAGGAAAGTAAAAGAAGCCCGGAGTTAGAATGGAAGCGATGTAAAATCTGCCAATACCTTCAATGCCTATGGAGGCTCTTGTGATCTAATGGTCCATATACATAAACCAGCTGGCGGCACTGCACCTTTACCGATCAGTGGTCGTATAATAGCCGGGGTACACAGGCAGACTGCAGTAAACGGCAAGAACAACTGGTTGTAGGACATATTTATGCTGTGGATCTAATGTATATTTCCTTCTCCATGACTCTCTACACCAGACCTGGTAAAAATTGAGACATTGGACAGAGGTTGGCATGCACCCACTGTTGCCAACCCTTTTGCTGCCCTGAAGGGGACAACATAAGGACTGGAAGCAGTGGCTCGCAGGTGGCATGCCGCGGACACCCTCCCCAACTTCATCCAATGTCTCAATTTCACCGGTGAATACAATGGTGGAGGAGGGAGCCGTCGGCTCGGTTATCCACCATTTAGCCTGTACGATTGAGTGTCTCAACGCAGCAAGCGTGATGGCGTCATTATATCGCACCTGCAGTGGAGCCTCAGTGTGCAGAGCACAGACTAGCCGAGCGGCACGTCGGAGGAACTGGGGCAAGGTGAATAGTGTTTGCTGCAGTTTTGTGGGGGGGGGGGGGGGGGCATTCACTTGTAGGGGGAATATGTGCATCCATTATTATGTGTTTGGGGACTGTGGGAGACATCATAATGTATTGTGGGGTTGTGAGGGGTGGGGTGGATAATACTGTGGGGATCCTCATTCTGTGTTGAGGACTGTGGGATCATAATGGGGTTATCTATTCTGGATTGGGGTGCTGTGTGGATCCTCATTCTGTGTTGGGGGGTTGTGGGATCATACTGTGGGGATCTATTCTGGATTGGGGTGCTGTGTGGATCCTCATTCTGTGTTGGATGGTTGTGGGATCATACTGTGGGGAACTATTCTGGATTGGGGTTCTGTGGGGATCCTCATTCTGTGTTGGGGGGGCTGTGGGGATCATAATGTAGGAGTCTTCATTCTGTGTTAGGTGCTGAGGGGGTCCTCATTTTGTATTGGGGGAAAATCACAATGTGTGGGAGTGATCACACTGTGTTGGGTGCTGTAGGGGATCATACTGTTGGGGTCATCATTCTGTGTTTGGCGGACTGTGGGGGTCATCATTCTGTGTTTGGGAGCTATGGTAGATAATACTGTTGGGGATCATACTGTGTTGAGGGTGATGTGGAGGCCATCACTGTGTTGGGGGGCTGTGGGAATCATACAGCGCGGGTCATTATTCTGTGTTTGAGGGCTGTGGGGAAGATCATACTGTATGGGGAGGGGGGGGGGGGGGGGGGAGACTATAGGCTCATGTTAAGTCATCTCTTAACTCAAAGATGAAGCAGTCAACTCTATGATTGGGAAAGTGACTGTAGTCCAGTCATATCATCAACCCAGAATCCTCAGCACAGACATACAAATAATGGATAATGCGCAAGTGGTTTTGTTTATCAAGATCCAGCACCAAGAAAACAGATATGGTGCACTGTTTAGGCCTGCGTGGTGGTCTTTCTTAACGATATGTGTTTGGTGAACCCCGGGATGGAGATGGTGATGGAGTCGTGGGAAGTGTGAATTATGACCATTTTTTAGACTGCATATAGAATGCAATTGCTCAATCTCCAGCTCTGATTGCTGCCATCTTTACGTGTCACAGGTATGACTGGCTGCTATGAGCAAATTCTCAGCTTCTCCGTTTGTGCTAGATTTTATAAACCTTCCGGACTGTGAAGCAAACAGGACCCCTGTTGGGTGGAGAGAATGCCACAATGATTTTTGCTCCAGCCTCGGTGGCTGGTCGGGTCCGTATTCAGCTGATGGAGGATGAGGGGCATCCGCCGGCGTCTTAATTTCCAATTCTTGCCCAGGTCTCTTACCTGACAAGGTTGTCTTGGGACAAAGCCTATAACCTGGTACTGAGCAGTGATCGCTCATCATTGTCTGATGGGATATATTTACCATGCCTGGTGGGATGAGTCGTTCCTCAGCACTCTCACTGGGATTCTTATCTCTCCAAGAAACACATCTTGAGCAAGATTACCATTGTTCCACAGGTCAACTCTGGAAAAGTAATGGGAACACTACAGTAAAAGACAAAACCACAAAGCACTAGAGGATTCAATACATTTTTAGAAATTTAGTGCATGTAAAACTCACATTACATAAAGTATTACAAGATTTAAAGGGAATATATCACCAGGCTTCTGTTGCCCCATCTGAGAGCAGCATAATGTAGGGACAGAGACCCTGATTCCAGGGATATGTCACTTACTGAGCGGCTTGCTGTAGTTTTGATAAAATCACTGTTTTTTCTGCTGCAGTTCTCTGAATGCTGACTGCTGTATAACCCCGCCCACACCATTGATTGGTAGCTTTCTGTGTACACTGTGCATAGGCAGAAGGCTGCTGATCAGTGGTGGGAGCGGGGTTAGGTGACAACACTGTCTCTGCCTCTACACCGTGCTGCTGTCAGTTTACATAGCAAAAACCTGCTAACAGATTCCCTTTCATTTCAATGCTGTTTGCAGAAGGCATCTGAACTCCCTCTAGTGGTGACTGCAGGAAGAACAGATAGAATTTATTAAAAAAATCTATACAGGGAATCAGGAAAGCTTCAAGATAAAAATAAAATAAAATATATCTCTGACAGCTAACTAGACACACTAAGAAATTATTACCACCCAATGCCCTAATTATGCATCAATACACTTAAACATGGACATTCACTTTAGAAGTTATTTCCAGTTAAAATCAGAAATTTGCTATCCAAAAGGAAGTCTTGCAGAATTATTTTTCCCTGCTTTTTTGGGAAGCAGCAGCCAGAAAGCGTTTGGATTATTTCTTAGCAACACAGCTTGCGGCCGATGGTGATACATACAGATCTTGTGAAGAATGAGGTGATCCAGATACAGCGCCCACATCCAGATGGAGAGCTGGCAGAGCACCATGATACACAGAAGTGGGAGCAAGATGGCCATCACTATATGGCGAGATTTCAAGCGATTGTCCCACAAATATAATTTACCACGGGTTATTTGATAAAAGTATGGCCACGAGTGATCCAGCTACCAAGACCCCCATTGATCCTGAGAAAAGAGGGCCAAAATTCCTGTGTGAACCAGGCAGCACGGAGCATGTTCTTCCACCGCTCCTATAGACAGTGGAGGCAGCATGTTCTTCCACCGCTCCTACAGACAGTGGAGGCAGCATGTTCTTCCACCGCTCCTACAGACAGTGGAGGCAGCATGTTCTACCACCGCTCCTACAGACAGTGGAGGCAGCATGTTCTTCCACCGCTCCTACAGACATTGGAGGCAGCATGTTCTTCCACCGCTCCTATAGACAGTGGAGGCAGCATGTTCTTCCACCCCTCCTACAGACAGTGGAGGCAGTATGTTCTTCCACCCCTCCTACAGACAGTGGAGGCAGCATGTTCTTCCACCGCTCCTACAGACAGTGGAGGCAGCATGTTCTTCCACCGCTCCTACAGACAGTGGAGGCAGTATGTTCTTCCACCCCTCCTACAGACAGTGGAGGCAGCATGTTCTTCCACCGCTCCTACAGACAGTGGAGGCAGCATGTTCTTCCACCGCTCCTACAGACAGTGGAGGCAGCATGTTCTTCCACCGCTCCTACAGACAGTGGAGGCAGCATGTTCTTCCACCGCTCCTATAGACAGTGGAGGCAGCATGTTCTTCCACCCCTCCTATAGACAGTGGAGGCAGCAGTGGTTGCACATGCTACATTCACACAAGGGACAGTGGAAACGCCTGAATCATGATTGGAGGGCGCTCCAGTGGTTGGACCCCAAGCGATCATATATTTATCATGATCTGTCCTGCGTAGAAGTCATATATGTTGTTTACGGGTCAACATTATGGTTTAATCGCAAAAATTCTCTACCCCGGTGACTGTCAGCACAGAATGACTGTTCAAACTAAGTCCCACCGCCCAGTGCATCACGGTGGGACCAATCATATACATACAACTTCCCACCTGCTTCTTTTCTCTCAATCTCCACCTCTCCCTCTTCTTTGATTGACTTCATAGAGCCAGAGAAGGGTGAGGATAGATGGAAACCAAGCAGGTGGAAAGGTGCACTTAAATTATTGGCCCCGCCATGAAGCACCGAGCGCCTGTACTTGGTTTGGACAGTCATTCTGTGCTGACAGGCGTCCTTTTAACCTTTTCACACCATGGCTATTTTCAGTATTTTCGTTTTTTGCTCTCCTTCTTCCCAGAGCCATAACTTTTTATTTTTTCGTCAATATGACCTTATGAGGGCTTGTGTCTCTTCTATTCTTTTTTTCGGGATCTGGGGCTGGGTGAGGGATTATTTTTTGCGTGCCGAGCTGATTTTTTTTATTGATACCACTTGGAAGTAGATACAATGTTCTTATCTCCTCTTAATGCAATGTTGCAACAGACTAAAAAATTTAATTCTGAGGTTTCAATTTTTTGAAAATTGTTACGCCGTTTACTGATCTGATAAATTACTTTATATTTTGCTAGATCGGACATTTCTGAACGCGGCAACACCAAATGTGTATTATATATCATTTTTTTAATTGTTTTATTTCGAATGGGGCAAAGGGGCATGATCTGAAATTGTGTGATTTTTTATTATTAAAAACCTTTTTTCTCGCTTTTTAATTTATTTAATACTCAAGGAGACTTGAAGCTGCGACTGTCTGATCTCTTGTGCTATATATAGCAGGGCTGAAGCCCTGCTAAGTATAGCATAAGTCACGATCTCCTATGAACGCTGGCCACGAGCCGGCGTTCCCAGGAGATTCACAATGACTAGCACGGGGGTCGTTTGCAGACCTCCGGCTGTCCTGACAACCCATTGTGCCCCCCGATCAGGTGACAGGGGAGCCGTTGGGTGGGATTTGTAATGCGCTGGCTGGCGCACGTTAAATACCGCTGTTCGAGATTAACAGCAGGATTTCACTGGTTAACTCCACCCGCGGCTGTTAAAGGCACTTGATGGCTGATTAAATCAGCTGTCATGTGCAGGGAAAGATGCAGGCTCAGTGCCAGAACCGCAACAAATTCGGGGACGCGACAGGTGACGTAAATATAGGGTCATATCCCGTGAAGGGGGTTAAAGGCATTATTCAGGACTTTTAAATTTTTTCTAATCAAGGCTAAGAACCGGCGATTGTGCAGTTTCCATTAACGTCATATCGTCAGAGCAGCTTTATCTCTTCTCCTCTGCTCTGTTGTCGGGGTGTGACTGCTGAGGTTATGCTGATTGACAACTGGCTCCCTGCTGTTTAACTACGATGAGCAGGCAGTCAATTGGCATGACATTGGCAGTGATGCCCCATCGGCAGCGCAGAGCGGAACAAGAAGAGCTGCTCTGCTGACGTGAGGTCAAATGAAGTAGGCGAGATCAGCACAAGGCAGAACAGATAGCAACTAGCTGCTTGTAGGTGCTTAGCCTTTTAAGAAAAAAAAAAATACAAAAGCATAGGATTACCCTTTTAAATCAATATTACATTTCATTATATTATTATTATTTTACTATGCGCGAACAGTCATCAGCAAGGATTTACGGTACATTTTTTAGGGCACATACAGTATGTCTGCACAAAACTCTCTGAAATTACATGAGAAAATCCCACACCAATGCAGAGCTCCAGTAAAGTAAAATCACAGTATAGGGAATAAAAGCATGAGTAAGGCAAGCAGGAAACAGGTATGGCTAATGAAACAAAGCAATCTACTGTGAGAATCTTGTTGGTGTAAATTAGCATGTAAGACAAAGGCTGCATGTGACAAGCGCCCACGCATCCCTCAGAAAAGAAGTTGCTCAATAGCAGAAGTGGGGCCTGACAAGCGCCTATGATCAGGTTACAAAGCAGTTTCCACACAGACTGGCAATAATGTTCAGTCAAAACAGTGTTATCACTGAACTGCCGGTATGACAGTATCCACACAGGAGCGGAGGACTGCGAGGAGATGATCTCCTGTCAGGATACATATAGCAGGCTGTGCTCGGCAGGAGCAATAGAACACAAACTCATGCATTACTTGTTAATGAGAACTGCAGGAAGAAGGCCCTAGACTAAATCTACATGACCACTGTTGGGCCATGCGATAGGAAAGTCTCCCCGTATACATTATATGGACACAAGGATTGGGAAACCTACACATTACACCTACAAGAGCTTTCAGGACCTCTCATTCTAGATCTGTAGACATTATTATGGAGTTGGTTTTCCCTTTGTAGATATTACAGCCTCCATTCTTCTGGGAAGGTTTTCTACAAGATTTTGGAATTGTCTACAGGATTTTTTGCCCATTCATCCATAAGAGCATTTGTGAAGACAGACACTGATGTTGGAGGAGAGGCTTACCAGGTAGATACCAAACATGTTGGATGAGGTTGAGGTCAGGGCTCTGTACGTTGGGTCAAGTTCTTCCATACCAATCTTATCCATCATGCCTTTGTGGACCTTGCTTTGTACTCTATGGCACAGTTATGGTGGAACAGAAAAGGGGCTTCACCAAACTGTTCTCATAAAGATGGAAGCTACAATTGTCCAAAATGTCTTGTATGCTGAAGAATTAGGCTTTCACTTCCCTAGAACCAAGGGGCTGAGGCCGACCACTGAAAACCCCCTCCCACCATAATATCATCCCTCTTCCACCAAAATATACAGGAGGCACAATTTATTCAGGTTGGTAACGTTCTCTTGGCATTCACCAAACCCAGACCAGTCTATCAAACTGACAAGCGAGATCTGTCACTCCATAAAACACGTTTTCACGGATGTAGTGGTGGCGGCTTTACATCACTCTGACACCTAATATTGTGCTTGGAGATGTAAGTCTAGCATACAGCTCCTTCGACAAGGCAGCCCATGCCATGTGTCTCCCAGCAAGTATATAGTTTTTGTGCTCGGAGACTCGGCTCTGTAACGTTAAACGGTCTCCACTTCGTGGCCGAGTTACTGTGATCCCTACCACCTTCTAATAAGATCACTCACAGGTGATGGCGCAATATTTAGGAAGGAAGAAAGGTTATGAACTGATTTTTTAGAGGACCGCACAGTGGCTCCTACTACAGGAAGGCACTGGTATAAGTGGGATCTTTAGGATGAACCTTTTTTTTTTAGGCATATTAGTAAAGGCAGACAGCATGGCGACAGTCCAGATATTATATACAGGGGGGCGGGTGGAGGTGAGGGGCAAAAAGACTGAACAAAAAACCTGAATTCAAGGATTACCAGGTGTATCCCAATACTTTTGTCCATATTGCGTATATGCTACTGTGCCCTAAATTTGACTACAAAAGGGCAAACAAACGCCAATGGGTGGCTGTAAACCAGTCAGACATAGGCCAAAGGGACATTATTTTGGCCTCCATCCAATGAATGGAGCCTATGGATTCCTTGTACATCTCTTTCCTGGCTCATACAGTAAACGTACTCCGCACACCCAATGGGAACAGAGTCTTAAAGGAAATGTTCTTCTGATTTTTCCATCATACAACTTACTTTACTACTCTTTACTACCTAGATTAGTTTTCCTAAATCTATTGTAAAACCTGAAATCAATGGTAGCTAAGATAGAGGCACACAAGAAAACTGCAGACACATGCCGCTTACCGTCCCATGACTGGACTGTAATGGGGACAAAAAGACTGCAAGTAAGAAAGCAGCATGGAGACAAGGAAATCAGTACAAATGATAAGGAACATCCAAACATCACAATCTGAAGGCGTATAAGGGGGATCTGTCATCGGATTTCACAATACAAACTGCATACTAAACATTGAACTGGATGAGACTGGTGTACTTACCTTTAAAATCCCTTTCAAATTGCCAGTATAATCCTCAAATTACAATTGACATTTTATGAGTCCGGCTAAAACGCTCATTCTAATATTGGGATGGGATAGTTTCAAAATGGATTATACAGCCATTTTGCAATTGATTTTCAAAGTAAGTACAACAGCCTCTTAAGGTCTAAGAGATCTAAGCACCTTGTATTGTGATATCTGTATACAGATCTGCTTTAACGTTCTTTAAGCACAAACCAATTATCTAGTGTTTGTAGAGACGTCAAATTAAATGGAACCTGTGTGCGGGATTTATCACTATATAGTAAAGGTATGGCCATAATGGCGCGATTACACAGATTAAATTCATACCTTTGTTGAAGTAATCAGATCGGTGGTGATTTAGATCCAGAGATATCGATCACTCAAAACACTTGTCGCACGTGGATGGTAACAGGCGTTGCAGAGATGGAACACACCCCCAGAAGTGGTCAGGCCAGGTATTCTTAGACCAGGGTTCCTTGGCCTGACCATCTCTGGGGGTGTGCTCTGAGTTTTCCACCTCTGCAATACCTTTGGTTTATGATTAGCCAGCATCACAGGAGGTGGAAAATAGCACACGCCCCTTGATAATCTGTTACCGCCCATGTGGCAGAATGAAAAATTTAGATAAAAACTTTATCAGCTCATATGTTAGGAACAAGAAAGTCCATTACAAAATAGAAAAAATATATAATCAGCTCTTCAGCAAGTATCTAAGGATGTAGCCAGTTTAAAATGTAAAAAAGTCACAAAATACCCCCTTTAAAGGGAACCTGTCAGCCAAAAAAAAAACAAAACATTATTTAAATTGCAGCCATAGTGCTAATCTGCGGGTAAATACACATTTGAACATGTCCAGGTGTCTAACTTCAATTTCGCTGTGGTGGAAAAAAAATGAAGTCTATGGGGACAGTAGTCAGTCAGTGCTCACTACTCAGTAATCAGACCCCTGGTCCATGACTGACAGGCAGCTCTGTACAGACACTGCAGAGCAGGATGTCAGTCATGGGGCAGGGAGTGTGATCACACCACAGTGGTGCTGTCCCAATGAATGAAAGCAAGCGTGTGCAGGGAGAATAAGACTTTGTTTTCTCCCTGCAGCCACAATTTCAATTAGGCTGCCACATATTTAAAACCTTTAAAACCGGATTTACCTGCATATTACTAGTATGGCTGCAGGTAAATATTATTGCTTTTTTTGTTTGCTTATACTGACAGGTTTCTTTTAAGTAAATGGATACACACAGGAATATATTTGAATACCTTTGGATATTCATATACACCTGGCAAAGACCAGAAACGAGAGGTCAGAAGGGCCTTACTCTTAACCACTTATCAGCAATGGGAAAAGTCAGTAATGAAACAAATGTTGGGAGCTTTACAGGTAGAAACTGATGCAACAATGCAGATTTCTGATCGCGAAACAGGAGGTTAGTCCAGATTTGGGGTAAAAGTTAAAAAATTGTGGACTACAAACCTTACTTCAAGTTTCTCAATATCTTCTTCCTCTACTTGAAACTGGGATTTCTTAGTGTAACTGCTTGACCTTGTCACCTAGAAAAAAACAACAAAACTTCATTACTGTAAATGGTCTACACCGAAGTTTCAGCAATGTCTTCCAGAGAAAGGGAAGGGAAAAGGAGACGAAAAAGAGCATGAAGGCGAAGATCCTACAAGATACAGAGTGACCTTTATACCTCTATATCAAGAAAATATGCCACGACGAGGGATTTACTCCATAATGAAATTGTGTGTAGACTGCCAACTATTAGCAACAAGTCAAATGCTATTAAAAAAAAACAAAAAAACACTCCCCTGATACATGGGATTAATATGAAAAAAACACCATCTTCATTCACCTCAAAGTAGAATTTCTCATTAAACTGCGGATTACTCGTCTTTTTCTTCACTTTCGTTTTCTTTTGATCATTTCTAAAAGTCAAGGAGTCAAAAAGCTAATCAAGATACAAAGGAAAGAAGCTTCACAAACAATCACAAAGAAGGAATTTATAGGATTCCATCATGGTGGTTGTTATTTTACCACTATTTTTTTTTTTCTGGTAAAAATGACTGAAACTTTGACAAAGACCCCTAGCAAGTCTCCAATACATGGGTAGCCTAGACACACACAACGGCCAGTTCCACAGAAAGTCAATGTACCTATAAGTAGGTTTTTTTCAAGGGTAGGAGAAACCCCAGAGTACTTGAGAAATACCAGCTAAACACATGGAGGGCATATAAACTTAAAGAGGTATTCTCAGAAATAAAAGATACCCCCTATACATATTAAATGATCGCTGGGACTCCCAAAAACAAAAGCTCTGTAGAGCCCAGTCTTGAACAGAGCAGAGATGTGCATGCTCGACCAACATTGCTTTCATTGTCTTTGGGACTACAGAAAAAAGTCGAGCTTTCAGCTTTCTCCAGCAGTCCCATAGACAATAAATGGAGCAGAGGCTAAGTGTGCTGCAGAGCCCTGTTCTCAAGATCGCTGTGGATTCCAGCTTTCGGACCCCCAGTGATCAGTAAGTTATCTCTTACCCTAAGGATAGGGAATAACTTGCAATTCCGGGAATGCAATTTAATGGTTCCCTTTCTCAGACCAGTCAGGTCCCAAAGAGAAGACAAAACTGGGTCAGTGTGCAGCTCTGCGCTTTATTATATCGTGGATAATATAGGTCAGTGCAGTATCTGTGTGCAGTGCAGTGTCTGTGCGCACAGACAGCACATTGACGGAAAAGAAGTTCCTCTGCACGTGGTCTTATACAATACAAAAAACACAAGCCATCTCCTACTTAGAACGGTATTTACCTAGATGGGCCAACAAGAGACACTGAGGCATATGGATCGCAGCTCTGCCCGTTCACTAGAGGCAGCCCCTCACATTCTACAATACTGGAAAAAAAAGAAGAAATAAGTTCATTCCTAAAAATTACTTTAATTTACACAATTAAAGAATAAATGCTTTAATTTTTATTTCAGAAATCAATAGTACAAATGAAGATAAGAAACTTTGCAATATATCTTAATAGAATAATCTTTTTTTTTTTTTTCTGCTGGACTTATCGTCAATTCATGGGAAACATCTGTAGATCAGTTTTCAGTGAAGATAGATTTTCACATTGCTGAGATATAAGATGACAGTTGCTGCTCATAAAAGTCTATGGAGAGGGGAGTAGGGAGGAGCTAGGGAAAGACCGGTATTCTGCTGAAAGTTCACGTGACACAACAGTTGCACTTTAAAAGGTAACTTGCCAGCGGATTCTCTCATTCATGCTGCCCAAACTGCTGGCACCATGAATCAGATCCTGACTGCATGATGGCCGCTAGGCTCGTCCTTCTTTGACATGCTTCAGCATTTCAGAAAAAATATACTTCAATGGTCCGATTCTACCCCTGGCTGGCTCTTCCCATCGCTTCTAGAGGTGATCAATAGGTCTATCGCTTTGTAAGAGACCAATCAATCATCGGCAGCAGTGCCGGGAGGAGTCGGCCAGAGGTGGCACTGGACTAGTGTAAACTCTGGCTATAATCCTCAGCTGGATTTTTAAACGGGGTATCTGGGACTTTAAAAAAAAAATGTGCCTTGGCACTAACAGGCATGAAGTTGTTAATAGATGCAACTACCTGTCTGTTGTACCCGGCGCCGGTCATTGACCTCTACTGGAGATTCAGCTGCTCCCTGTCAACAGAGCAGCGGTTTCTCTTCCTGTTGACAGGGCGCGCCGCTGGAAGCAGAGCTTCCGGCATTCAGGATGAACGAGCGGGTCAGAGGGAAATCTCTGACCTGCTCGTTCATCCTGAATGCCGGAAGCTCGGCCTGCGGCAGCACGCAGGGTTCCGCGCATGTGCCAATTACTGTGGGGATTTTAAAAACCTATGCAGGCCCATACATAAATGTGCAAACAACACACAGAGACACGTGCCCCTGAGGAAGCCCACGCGAAACGCGCGTTGGGGCTGCAATTGTGTGTGGGTCCACACGGGTGATTTATGGGTAAGCTGCCATTTCATTGACTTAGGTCATTATATCCTTTTGCCATACTGTACACTTGATATATACTCGTTATCACATTTATATGTGTACAGCATTGAACAGTGCTGGATTATATTTATAGTATGTGTAGGAGTATCCACCAAATTGTGGCACTTGCATATAAAGGTATTCTTTTGGCTTTTGTATTGTTGTAGCAGTCCCCATACCGGTTTGTGGTCTGTGTACCCATTGCATCAATACCTGTGCTCTCAATTTATAGTTTTTATTTCTGTATTGTGCCCGTTTGTTTATATGTATTCTTGTAATAAACTATGATTATCATGCTATTAAGTTTTGGACTATTACCCAATGTCTCTTATTGGAATAAGCTGTTTTTTGAGTGTCCTTGGGTATTTACCCAATTCAGCCTGAATTCAATGATTTATGCATCATGTATGTGTTTTGGATAATATTGATCTACTAGCCTGCTAGTGTATAGGGGGTTGTCCCAGATATCCCCTTTAAAGCATAAAAAAAAAATACCTCGCTGCCGCTGCAATAATTCAGCCAAAAATCTGATTCTTGCTGCCAGTGGTTTGAGCAGCATGAATTGGGCAACAGGTTCCCTTTAAAAAATATTTTTCAGCGGATGCACGTCAGTAACTCCGCTAATTTTGCAGGTGGGCCAGTAAGAAGGCGAACACTTATACAGATCCAAACTAAAACCGATTAACCCACTATGTGCCATTCTTGCTGTGTAAAACAGCGCCCGGGTCAATAGAGAACAAAATAGTGGACATTTATTCACAGCCTAACTGCCCGAGAGGTGCACTTCAGGCTGACAGCAGCAGTAAAGGGGTGAGCTTTAAAGTCTGGATTCCTAAAACCACATCGTGTGAGCCTTTTTGGCGTTTCAGAGGGTAGAAGAATATGTAAAGGTTGCAATTTCAGCACCAATAAAACACAAATTATCAGAGAATTTGTCAAGATTATCTCAAGCAGCATGATGTAAAATATATAGCGGCATAATGGCTGCCTTTTAGGAGACGCAGCTTTGCTGTTTGCATAGGGTTTATAAAGCCGGTGAATTCATGGTATTCTTTATCCCTGGCAGGCTGGCAGAAGAGGTTAACTGTAATTTGTATTTATTCAAAGCCTCTGTACAGCCGCCTACGCTTCCTCTCTGTGTGCGTTACGGAAAAAAGGAAGTGTCCTGGTGGCTTTCAGAGCCGGCCATACTGACCACCGAGCATTGCTCACTGCACATGTGCACAGTCCGCCCAGATATACTTACTGTACCATAAGCTGCTGCACCGATCCATTGTCAGTAATCAGCTCATTAAGCTTCAGCTCCAGGTGGACTTTTCCCTGCGAGACAGAACAATTAGACATTAGCTGCTGTAAGGCTGAGTACACATCTTACAGCTCGTGAGTCACAGCGAAAGGACACATGATGGGGAGAAGGATAATGCATGAACGGGAAAAGATCTAGGGCATAACTGCACGGCCGGGGGAATAAACGGAGAGCAGATATTGCAGCACATTTCAACCCCTTCATTACATTGCAAAGAGGCAAAATTATTATAGGAGGGATACTTTTATTAACAAACCAGAACAATCATATTTGCAGGCTTCCAGAGCACAATGGACCCTTCATCAGCTAAGTTTACTAAGGTTTTGAAATATACAGAACCAGTCAAAAGTCTGGACACATCTGTCAATGCAATGGTTTTTCTTGTTCTCATTGGAATGTGCACATTGTAGATTTAGACTGAAGGCAGCAAAACCATGAGAGAACACATATGGAAACAAGGAGTACAAGTACATGGGTGAAACAAAACACAACATGTGTTACATTTTATATTCCTCAAATGACAGCTCTACACACCCTTGACATTCTTTCAAGCAGCTTTATCAGGTCATCACCTGGAAAGGCTTCCAAAGAACAGGTACACTTCATCAAGAGTTAATTTGTGGAATCACTGGCTGTCATGCAAGGTGTGGGAAAGACTAAGTGCAACACGGAGAGAAGAGGGGGAGGAAGCCCAAACACTAGGGAAAGGGGAAGTGGAGACCCCTAGGCAGATCTAATATCATCTTGCCTACCGTATCATCCCTATATAAGTTCCACACCTATCGCCGAGCAGGACCCTAAACCCTATATATCCCTAGAGCTTGGCCCTAGATAGGGAGGGGGAGGGGTGAGCACTGGTCAGGCCCCACTACAAACTAAAGACAACAAGGTAGACAAACAAAGGGGATACACTTAACTTGAGTAGACACCAGAGAGAGAACGCCAACTGAGAGAGAAAACCAACTGTCCTCCAAGGGCACCAGAGAAGAAGCCAGGAAACAGCTAGTGCTCCAAGCATGCACAAAGGTACATAGAAGTATCACCGGCGATTTCCTGCAGAAAACAGAGTTTTTAACTCGCATGCAAGGATGTTGTCAATTAACGGCAGGAGGGAGATCCTTGCTGGGTCCTAAAAGAAGGATTAAAAAGTCTTCTGCGATGCCAAGCGCAGTGACCTTCTACAGCCAGATCCAGAGCGACTGTATATAACACCTGACACACCAGTGACACTGGCCTTCGGAAAGTGTTTGGGACAATTAGCTGTATTTTGCAGAGCGAGTGCTCCACAACTGTTCCAAGCCAAAATATGGCAGGAACAACTCAACTAAGTAAAAAAGAGAAATGACAACCCACCTTCATATAAAGCTCAGTAAATCCCAAAAAAATGCTAGAACCTTGAAGGTATCAACTGTAAATCATGAAAACCATCAATCGCTAAGATGAAACTGGCTTTCATGGGGACCGCCACAGAAAAGGAAGACGAAGAATTACTTTTTCTGTATCAGAGCTAGCTGCCGCAAAATGACAGCTCTTCAGAAAACAGCCCTCATAAATGATGCACGGACATCAAGTAGCAGACATATCTCAACATCAACTACCCAAAGGAACCTGCAAGAATCAGGCTTTTATGATTAAACTGCTGTAAATAAGTCAGTACTGAGGACCAAAAACAAGAAGAGGAGACTTACTGGGGCCAAGTAACACAAGGACTGGACATTAGATCAGTGGAAATCTGTACTGTGGTCTGATGAGTCACTCTATGAGATTTTTGGTACCTACCGCCATATCGTTGTGTGAAGCAGAAAAAGCGAGCGGATAGTTTCTTCATGTGTGGTGCTCAGTGAGAAGCGTGTTGGCGTGGAGGTGCTTCTCTGGTGACAGTGTTGGCAATTTATTACAAATCCAAGGCACATTTGCCCAGAATGACTACCGCAGTATTCTGCCATCTTCCCTGGTTTGCACTTAGTGGGACCATCGTTTGTTTTGCAACAGGAGAATTACTCAAAGCACCAGAGGCAATGTATAAAGGCTATGTGACCAAGAAGGAGAGGAATGGAGTGTCCGTCTGATGACATGGCCTCCACAATCGCCCTACTTCAGCCTACTCGAGAAGGTTTGGTATGAGTTGGATCAGAGAGTGAAGGCAAAGATTCCATAAAGTGCTCACCTCCTCTGGGAACTTCCTCAAGACTGTTGGAAAGCCATTCCAGGAGATGACATGATGAAAGTTGCTTGAGAGAATGGCAAGTGGGTGTCAAGCTCTCGTCAGCGTAAAAGGGGGGTACTTTGAGGTTTACCATATTACATATTCCGGTGTGCTTCTTTACACCTTGTTTCCATATGTGTTTTGCCGCTTTCTGACTTAATCTACAATGTGCACATTCCAATAAAAGCACAGAAAACCATTGCACGAACAGGTGTGTTCACACTTATGACTGGTACTGTATGTATTTATCATTTTTCTGGATAATTTGTTACAACATTATTCCTTTTGCTTTACATCATATTTTCGCACGGCTTTCCTGCACGGGGTATATCATACTTTTAATGAATTGAACAAATTTGTCTTTCCACTTTTAATATTTTATACAAAACCTAAAACTGTGTATGGGAACTATGACTACACAATAAAATCCTATTAGGGTAAGGAACTTTTTACAGATAAAATGTCAGCATGTTCTGACTGCTTTGTTTATTTTATGCTTTTCTAGGTATTTTGCAGATTTTTTTTTCCGAAAAACCTCTAAAAGCCCCTATTCTAAAATAGGCTTACCATTTGATTTCCCCCTCTCAAATACAAATTGGTTCCAAATTCAAACGGAAGCCAATTACCTTCTAAGGACATTTTATGTACTGCTGTAACCTGGAGGAGACCCTTATAAGAATGATAAACCATTTGCACCACAAAGAAGACCACTAAAACACCCACTTTAAATTCATGACTAAATGATGACTAAGTGTGCGCGTCTCAGATACACGCTGTTATACCAACCACACGTCAATATCATTCAATTCAGTGATACAAAGAATTCCTGTTCCTCATCCATTGTAGCAGTAATCGTTACCAAGTCTACCGATCATAATGAGCTTATATTGACCACAGACCACTCTTCATCATGTATCCTATTAGGATATGTAGTGGTAAAGGACCCCCCCCCCAGTTAGTTACCTTTTACCTTGGGTAGTAGAGTATAAAATATTGGACTGTCGAGTAAAAGTTCACCAGTATTGGGCAGTGAAAACATGCGTAGCAACAGCGACTGCAGCAGCAACGGACAGCGACTGCAGCAGCAACGGACAGCGACTGCAGCAGCAACGGACAGCGACTGCAGCAGCAACGGACAGCGACTGCAGCAGCAACGGACAGCGACTGCAGCAGCAACGGACAGCGACTGCAGCAGCAACGGACAGCGACTGCAGCAGCAACGGACAGCGACTGCAGCAGCAACGGACAGCGACTGCAGCAGCAACGACAGCGACTGCAGCAGCAACGACAGCGACTGCAGCAGCAACGGACAGCGACTGCAGCAGCAACGGACAGCGACTGCAGCAGCAACGACAGCGACTGCAGCAGCAACAACAGCGACTGCAGCAGCAACAACAGCGACTGCAGCAGCAACTCTAAACTGCTTCTTTGTTGCAGATTTAATTAATTTATTTTACTCGCTTATATCACGACATTAATTCCACAGCGCTTCACAGACAATATCGGCACTGTCCCCATTGGGGTTCACAATCTAAATTCCCTATCAGTATGTCTTTGGAGTGTGGGAGGAAACCGGAGAACCTGGAGGAATAGATAATTTTGATCTACAACAAAGAAGCATATTGCAGTTGCTGCAAGTAGTTTCACTGCTTAATGCTGGTGAACTTTTACTCCACAATACAATATTTTATACTCTACTTCCCCATGTAAAAGGTTACCAAACGGGGAGGGGGAACCTTTATAACTATATACTCTAAAAGGATATATGAAAACTTATTTAGGATGACCCGAAAATTTACGTTAGTTGAAGGTAAAACACGTTGTGTAAAATGGACATCTTCAGACTAGACATGAGGACAGAAAGAAAGACGAGAAGCTCAAAAGAGAGTGAAATGATGAAAAAGCAGACAATTATTGCTACATTCTAATACACTTCCATATCACTGATCGACTCTCATTTTTACCAAATTGTTTCCCAATTTCAAAGAAAATGAAACATTGTTAAATCGCTCAGGATGTCACAGCAGTGGGTTCCCCAGAAATGAGCAAGCCCCTGAGAAAACCATCTTCTTTCTTCAAGAGCGCGCCGCTCCTCCACCTCCCAGCTTCCTGCTTGCTGGGGGTGGTGCGCTCCTGCAGCCTGATACTTCAGACTAGCAGCATGGTCACACCATTGGTCTGAGCTGTGTGATCTCTGATACGGTTAGCAGAGGTAGCTTTGCCTCTGCAGCACAGCAGTAGTGTTGGGACACTGGAGTTGGCCTGATCCTGCAAGCTTTGGAGAGATGTTTGCAAGCTGTATAGAAAGCTTGTATGCGCGTGCTTCTTGCCTAGAAAAAAGGCCACTCTGATAGGTAACATAAGCAATGAGCAGTTACCTATAAACTTATAATTTTTTTAAATTAAATTACAAAGTTGCTTCTAATGTAAGATGATTGTTGTCCAAAGGAGATTCCAAAAAACAAAAAGGGGTAGAAGTGATCGATCTATATGAATCAGGGCTGTGGAGTCGGAGTCATTTTCAATTTTGGTGGAGTCGGAGTCAGTATAAAATGTACCGACTCTGAAAATATATAATAAAATTCAATGCAGTTTGTGGGGAATATTTTTTCATGAGAATTTGGGAAAGTTATTAAATGTCCTATAAATGTCTGTACTATTCCTGATCTAAGGGTCTAGACTTTTAGCTGAGAAAACTGTGTCCTATCGTAAATTTATCACTTAAACATGAACCATGCATGAGGGAGTCGGAGGTTTGGTTTGTTTCGATGGTACTGTAGCTATGCTCATCAAACTAAGGTCTAAGGCTATGTTCACACATCTTGTTTTTTTCAGCGTTTTTTTTTCTGCAGCAAAACCTGATCTCTTGCCAAGAGGATTTGTTCAGGATTTTTCTTGCTTTTTTGCTTGTTTTTCCAGCGTTTTTTCACTGTCATTTTGTCTCTTTTATGCAAGTACATAAAGTTCAGTCAAAAAAAAAGTGTCTCATTCTGGTTTTGGCACAAAAAACGCTGAAATGGGTGAGAAATCGCTGAAAGAAGTGACATGCTCTATTTTGCCAAAAAGTATGCAAAGCACAAAATCCTGAACAAAAAAAACAATGATGTGTGCATGAGATTTCTGGAGTCTCATAGACTTTGCGGGTACTGTAAAACGCAGCAGAAATTTGCATTAAAAAAAACGCTGAAAAAAAATGTGTGAACATAGCCTCATGCCGGAAATACACTTTTTTTTTTTGCCTGAATAAGTCGTTTACACCACACACCGATGAATACATCTGTGCCATTATGTGATGTAGTGTCAGTTCGTCTTATCTAAATTTGTGAGGTCATTCTTGGTTTATCTCTGCATGTATAAGGCCTGTTAGACTAAGGCCATGCCCCACTATCAGTATTCGGTCAGTATTTTTTCTCAGGAGAGGGAGCCTAAACCAGGTGAGGAACAATCAGAGAAAAGGTATAATAGAAACAAGTCACCAATTCTGCATTTATCACCCACTCCTGGTTTTTGCTCCCACTCCTGAGAAAAAATACTGACCGAATACTGACCAAATACTGACAGTGGGGCCGTGGCCTAAGTCCTCATAGATATTAGATAAAAGTTGGAAGAAATCTTTAGTTTTGGCAGAACTGGTCACCCATCAGACATGTATAGAAGCCTCCAATTCTCCTCCGCCAAAGGCTTCAGCCAAGTTTGCTCTAATGTCATTTCAACGCCTGATCTTTTTTCTGTTTTATTGGAAGATATATGCCGCCATTAAAACGCACGCTGGGAAGAGGGGGTCGAGAGAGAGAGCAGTCGGCCAATAGGGCTATCTAAAGCTCAGAGAGATGGCCACGGATTGCTGGTATATTCCCCAAAATACTATTGTTCAGGTCTACTGCATTTTTTGGACAATAGTGAAGTCAATTCTGTGATACCTGTATCACCAGGAAAAATGAAAATTTGTAAAATAAGAATAACCAATATCTCAGTAGGCACTGATCATTACTTTCATCTCAGGTGCAGAGAGAATTCACAAGAAATCGCTTGTATCATTAAGTATGGTCAGATTAAGCAAAGTACATAGCGACTGTCAATCCAGCCTTACAGGGTATAGTTAAAGGAATTGTCCAAATTTGGGGACAATTATTTCTCTTATTTAAATGCATGTATGTTTGGCTAAAAGTTAAATGTGTAATTTAGTTTCATTACAAATATTGCACGGTTTGGCTTCTCCAGCCTCTGTGCTGCACTGTCCATTGCTGGTTATAGAATGGGTTAACTGAAAATCCATCAGGGAGCTTATGTCTTTTCAGTTTCAATAAAAATTATACATTCAACTAAGAATTGCAGAAATAAATTTTAGCAACAAAATACAAGCATTTAACTAAGAAAGAAAATATGCCAACCCCTGAGTTAATCGATAAGGAGAATTAGAATAGATTGTGGCCAAATCCAGTCTGCAGGAGGTTGAATATTGACCCAGGTCTAAGGTCAGACATAACTTAAAGGAACACATAGTAAGATGAGACATAACTGAAGTGCCCAACATGCCATGGCACAAAGACAGGACAGAGCCAGAAACAAGCCCGGGCATGTCTGAGATAGGAGCAAACACCAACAGACGTTTCCTGGTACAAGCCATCCTGTGAGGCCACTCGCTCACCCCCAGCATCCATATTATCTGTCTATTTAGTGAAATACATCCCGACAGGGCATCGGATCAGCTGCCGAGTAGTCTGCACTGTAGCAGTTCCCATGGCAGGGATAGAACACAGTTATCATCACTATGTCTGGCTATTTTGTTATTTTCTGGGCAGCTTCGCTGGTGATATGACTGAAGGTGCCCAAACACATTACACTTGAGTGAACTGATGCGCCCATGAACACTGGATTAATATTGACTGCACTGGTCAATAGAGATGGGTTCGGCCTACACTCTAATGTACATAGGGGCATCGGCCAACTGATTGTTGGGGAAGATGTTAAAGGGAACCTGTCATGTGAAAAAAAAACTAGAGTTTCCCCAGTGGGGTTTAATCTGCATGTTGAAGAGGTTGTCCACTATTTTTTGCATGTATGTCTTATCCTTAGGCTAGGTCATCAATGTCTGAACTGCCGGGGTCCAATGTAAAAGTAGTGGACAACCTCTTTGATACCGTTGTGAAGCTGCCAGGCCGCTGCTCTGAGGGCGGGGATCTGAAACATTACACCATGTGTTCTTTTTATGCCAAACTTTAAGTACATAAAGAAAAAAAATTAATTCTAGATTAAAAAAAAAGAATGTCATTTCTTGCGGAGCACATCCCACGTCCCTTATGCTTCTTTCACTTGCACACAACGGAAGCAGTAAGGCAGATCTCAGGCTGAAGAACACAACAGAATGAGATTTCCATAAAAAAAACAAATCCCTCCGGCACAGAATGTGATGTCTGGAACGTTACCTGGACTTCAGAATTAGAATCTATGGGCTGGAGAGGAAACCAGGGCTCTTTACCATAGTACCTGCACAAATCCTCTTTTTTAATGGCGACCTTTCCTATGGGAAAACAACATGAAAAAGTTCAATGAATATCCATAGTGAAATATATTGTCCACGATTAAAAAAAGAAGTTTAGAATTACAATAGGAGTTGCTTATGGCAGGGTCACTATAATAGGGAAAGAGTTAGCAATGCCGCATCGGTAGATAACACACTGTATGAATGGACCTAATGCCCTAATAACCCGGCAGTTAAAGCATTTACTGAGGTTTTGCTATCATTTTCTAGCAATTTTTTCCCACAATTGTTAAAGCAGGAATAAATGAATTGTATAGGCCAGCGTTACCCATCTAGTGGCACAGAATAAAAGCTCTACCCATTACACTTCTACAACCCCTGGCAAAAATTATGGAATCACCGGGCTCGGAGGATGTTCATTCCGTTGTTTAATACTGTTGAAAAAAAAGCAGATCACAGACATGGCACAAAACTAAAGTCATTTCAAATGGCAACTTTAGGGCTTTAAGAAACACTAAAAGAAATCAAGATTAAAAATGTGGTACTCAGTAAGGGTAATTTTTTTCAGACCAAGCAGAAGTAAAAAAATTATGGAATCACTCAATTCTGAGGAAAAAATTATGGAATCACTCAATTCTGAGGAAAAAATTATGGAATCATGAAAAACAAACACACAAAAGAACTCTCCAATACATCACTAATATTTTGTTGCACCACCTCTGGCTTTAATAACAGCTTGCAGTCTCTGAGGCATGGACTTAATGAGTGACAAACAGTACTCTTCATCAATCTGGCTCCAACTTTCTCTGATTGCTGTTGCCAGATCAGCTTTGCAGGTTGGAGCCTTGTCATGGACCATTTTCTTCAACTTCCACCGAAGATTTTCAATTGGATTGAGATCCGGACTATTTGCAGGCCATGACATTGACCTTATGTGTCTTCTTTCAAGGAATGTTTTCAGTTTTTGCTCTATGGCAGGATGTATTATCATCTTGAAAAATGATGTTATCATCCCCAAACATCCTTTCAATTGATGGGATAAGAAAACTGTCCAAAATATCAATGTAAACTTGGGCATTTATTGAAGATGTAATGACAGCCATCTCCCCAGTGTCTTTACCTGACATGCAGCCCCATATCATCAATGACTGTGGAAATTTGCATGTTCTCTTCATACAGTCTTTATAAATACATTCATACATCTTTATAAATCTCATTGGAACGGCACCAAACAAAAGTTCCAGCATCATCACCTTGCCCAATGCAGATTCGCGATTCATCACTGAATGTGACTTTCATCCAGTCATCCACAGTCCACGATTGCTTTTCCTTAGCCCATTGTAACCTTGTTTTTTTTCTGTTTAGGTGTTAATGATGGCTTTTGTTTAGCTTTTCTGTATGTAAATCCCATTTCCTTTAGGCGGTTTCTTACAGTTAAGTCACAAACATTGACTCCAGTTTCCTCCCATTCGTTCCTCATTTGTTTTGTTGTGCATTTCCTGTTTTGGAGACATATTGCTTTAAGTTTCCGGTCTTGACGCTTTGATGTCTTCCTTGGTCTACCAGTATGTTTGCCTTTAACAACCTTCCCATGTTTGTATTTGGTCCAGATTTTAGACACAGCTGACTGTGAACAACCAACATATTTTGCAACATTATGTGAGGCTTTACCTTCTTTTAAGGGTTTGATAATCCTCTCCTTTGTTTCAATTGACATCTTTTGTGTTGGAGCCATGATTCAGGTCAGTCCACTTGGTGCAACAGCTCTCCAAGGTGTGATCACTCCTTTTTAGATGCAGACTAACGAGCATATCTAATTTTGATGCAGGTGTTAGTTTTGGAAATGAAAATTTACAGGGTGATTCCATAATTTTTTCCTCAGAATTGAGTGATTCCATAATTTTTTCCCTCTGCTTGGTCTGAAAAAAATTACCCTTACTGAGTACCACATTTTTAATCTTGATTTCTTTTAGTGTTTCTTAAAGCCCTAAAGTTGCCATTTGAAATGACTTTAGTTTTGTGCCATGTCTGTGATTTGCTTTTTTTCAACAACATTAAACAACTGAATGAACATCCTCCGAGCCCGGTGATTCCATAATTTTTGCCAGGGGTTGTATGACATTAATGATATGAGGTAGGTCACAGATCGGCACCCCCACCCATCAGCACCGAGCTGCACAGCGCCATCAACTGTTTAGTGGCTGCTGCTGGGTACTGCAGATCAGCTCATTAATCTAGTAATGGACACAAAGGTCAAATGAGAGTGGATCTTTGACTGCTTGGGGCTCCAAAGTCATATTTCTGCAAAATACTTTGTAAGACATGACGCTAATAGAAATGAAAGGCCTCCATACACCTTAGACTAAATGTCCTTCACACCTGCTGATATTGACGGGTTTGGCTGACACTCAAAGGGCTCGTGCATGCGACCGTTTAAATTGGACGAGTGCCATCTGTGGCTTTGAAGTATAGCACTCGTACCGATGTTATTCCATGAGGCAGTGCACACATCCGTTTTTTTTTCCTCGGACCAACTGTGCGCGATTTGTCTCCGAGAATCGGACGGCACTCGCCCATTCACGTCTATGGGTTATTTCAAATAAAAAAAAAAAAAAATCAGACCACACTCGGATGATATTTTTTATTTTTTCAGCTCTCCACTTCCGAGGATCAAACTCTGATCAAACTCTGATCAAACTCTGATCAAACTCTGATCAAACTCTGATCAAACTCTGATCAAACTCTGATCAAACTCTGATCAAACTCTGATCAAACTCTGATCAAACTCTGATCAAACTCTGATCAGCATAATAAGTCAGTCTTTCTTAGCTGGAGAGAAAATGGTCATGTGACCATAGCTTAATGCATATAGGGGCACCGGCCAACTGGTTGTCGGTGGAGATGTCCATCGGGGTGTCTGATTGCGGACAACCACTGCTTTGTTCTCCCAAATATAAGCCACAGGCAGACATTTCCTATGAAAGAACAGTTGTGGATCGTTATCTCACAGGTTTGAGTAGTGTCGTTCCTCTGTTATTCCTGCCATAAATGTATTAAATAACAACTGGGTGTAACCAGTTAGGGATATGTCCCCGCACAGACTGACAGCGATCACTCACTGCCTCCATTGTCAGATTGTAGGCATTCCATTGACATGCTGAAGAGTAAGTTGTAAATGTATTCATACATTTCCAGGAGGAGTAACAGAGGAATAGCACAACACAGAGTTATAGTAAAACATCCTGCAGAATTGGGAATACAAGTACTTACTACAACAGACCGCGTCAGGACAGATCATCTTTGAAACCTATCACTAGGTTTGGGGCCAGTACACCACTGATTATTGGGCACCTGGAATTTAGCTTCCAAACATAAAACCGCAGCAGCGCAAGGCATGAGGGTGTTTAGTGGCCCCTTTAAAGCTCATGTAGCAAATGTAACTATGAAAATATTCCCCCACCCGCACCAGCCACTTATTGTCATATGAACAATTCGGACAAAAGGTTGATGTAAGAATTGCCCACGCCACGGAAATCATTATGAGATGTATTCATTGATGGCGATGGAGTTTTGAACTTCCTGGCAGCTGCAAACAAGCCTGACGGGAAAACACTTGAAAGTCTATACCACAAAACCACTGCACAGGTTTGAGAGCAGATAGAGCTCAACCCGCAAATCCTTTCCTCTTCCTCATTAGCCATCAAACAGCCTGGAATACAGAGATCTCTGACAGTCAGGGGTATTTACGGATGCCCAAAAATCCATAAAATTCAGTAAATTAAGTAGAAAAGTTTGGCTACAGGAGATAACTCCTTTAAAGCAGATCTGATGCCAGCTTTCCCAATACAAACTGCATACACTATTAGATAGATCTTAGATCCGATGAGGCCGGAGTACTTATTCTTAAAAGCCATGTCAAAATGGTTATTTAATCCCTTTTGACAGCTTATCAGTGTCCCTCTTCCCTGCTGCTGAGATCTCACACTGCTCAGTACAAGCTGCAGCTGTCAGTCAGGCTGCGTGAGCAGAGACTGAATACACTTGGACTCATGAGCTCTCTCTCTATAGATGGATGTGGATTTCCAAAGTAAGTACACCAACTTCATCTGGTCTAACAGATCTCCTTAATAATCTATGCAGTTTGTATTGTGAAATCTGGTGACAGATCCACTTTAAATTAAATCTTCAAATCTACTTTTGGCCAATGCCACTACAGAACATACCTAAAAGGAAGCTAAAATTCAGAAAGGAATTAAAATGAGTCTGTCTGAGTAAAACTGTGTCCAAACTGAAGGTCCAGTCACACCACAAGATTATTGTGAACGATCGTTCCTAGGAACGCTGTTTTTTTACAATCTTGAGGTGTAAACAGGCAGCCGATCGCCCGAGGAAAACGTTCATTTGCAAGGTGAAATAATTGCTTCCAGCAGCGCATCGTTCTGAATAACCAGATCCTGTGCTTCCGAGAACAATGGTGGCCTGTGGTACTGAACAATAGCTTCTTAAAAAAAAAAAAAACCTGTGTGAACATAGCCTCTTAGGAGAACATAGTCCCCAAAATCTTCCTCAAAAAAACCACTTGGAAAACGTCATCATGTCGTAGGAAACCCCTTTTTGCTGGTCATAGGAGGATTTTTCTTGAGTGTTTTTCTTCTCCTGAAAAGGTTTTGAAAAATGCTTTATGGAGAAATAAAAGCAAAAAAAGGGGCACGTTCCTTCTTTGTAGCAGATCTTGCCAGAGTCTGCCCCAAATCAAAAGTCAGCAAAGACACTTCAGGTGAAAAAAAAAACTCCTGTGTTACTTATCAAAACTGCTTCAAGAAACGCTCCAGGAAAAGAAAAAAGTCCTCCAAAAAAGAAGAGTGTCCTGAAGCGAATTCCACATGAAAAACGTTTGAACGTTTCAAAAAATTCAAGCGAACATAGTCTTTGCGCATTAATCTGTTGCTGCTTTTGCCTAAAATCTTAGTCAAAACTACCAACGAGGTGCTATGTACACCCATGGTGTGGCCGAGCAGTTCAGTACCTGCTAACCACCTCTCACACATGCATCTCCACCTCCTTCTTCCTTGATTGACAGCACTTTCCCGAAGCCAGCGTTGCCTCCACTGAAGTCTAGCACATGTGGTGATGTACCATGCATGCGCTGCCATTCAGGCTAGTACACAGGCAGACACCAGGAAACACGATTTCTGCGGCACTCAACTATCAGCACATGTGCAAGAATATAACGGAGGCAAAGCTACAGTAGCTCCTGTAGGGTGCAATCAATCAAGGAACTGCTTGGTCACTGCAAGGGTGCACCTAGCACTTCATTAGCATATTTGAATAAAAGAGTGCTTTGCGCAAATACAGAGCTGAGCATGAACCAGAATGGGACAGGACGTGGCTATGACCACCCATCAAATTCAGCAAAAGTGACTGCGTTTCTTACACACATGCCACTGAGAAGATGCACCAGATTCATTAAGTCGTGTTACCCTCTTTGTAAATTCAGAGCATCCTTCTCCAGCGAGCCCTTCATTAAGCCTAACAGTCTTAAAGGGAAACTGTCAGCAGGGTTTTGTTATGTAATCTGAAGAAAGCAGGAGATAGGGGTTAAAACACAGATTTCAGGGATGCCACTCTTATGAAGCTCCTAGCTGTTATTTTTTTGCAATGATTGTTTTAGCACCAGGAGCTTATCATTGATCAGACACAGCAGCACGTGCCTGGTAGTCAGACTCCACCCCCTTCTGTGATAAGCAGCTCACTGTCTACAGACATTGTATAAACAGAGCCTGGGGTGGGCGGGGCAGCTTTCTCAGCTCTGCTGCTTTGCCAAATCTAAAAACTCTGTTTGAGGACGGCTGCACCCTATAATCTAAGGGATACATCATTGGATTCGGGGTCTCTTTGCCCACATCAGGCTGCTCTCAGATGAGCCAAAGATGCCCTAAACAATCATGGGAAAACCAAAATGCACTAAGAATATAATAATAACCTACAGAAAAAATGGTCAACCATACAGCTTGAATACAAGAATTAATAGTTTCTGTGGATCTTCCTCAGAAGGTACATATCCCTTCTGAGGAAGATCCGCCAAAACGTGCGTCAAGGGGTGACGCTGCGGCTCTCTGCGTTCTGGGTACAGAAATTTTTCGTTTATTGGTATGACTATCTTTTCAGTTGCAGGCTGATAGTTCTCTTAACTATTTATTGCATTGTGTCTACTGAGTCCCCTGTTCACATGCAAAGAGGAGATCCATATGCATAATTGGCTATGAACTCTCTACAATTGTTTACCTTCTAATTTACTTTCACTGGCTCTTCTTTTTGGGTGTGACTTGGTGATCTCTGTGGCACCCCTTAGTGTATATTGGTATGCATCTTACTGATTTAATCGAATGACTCGTACTGTTTTTTTTCTGTCTGTATACTCATATTGCCTTACCATCTTCTTACTGCTGTTTATTTCAGGTTTTTTACCCTATATATACACACATTCTTTACATGCGGTACAATATTCAGCGTCTGTGACTGTTAGAACTGTTCAAGCTCCAGCTGCATTACCCGCACCATATCCCGGACACAATGCTGCCCAGCGCTTTGGCATTTTTACCCTTGTTAACCTCTTGCAAATTGTATTGTTTATTTTGTCAATAAAGAAAATTTTCTTGTATTTTATCTGCATGGTAGACCATTTTTTCTGTAGGTTATTTCTTAGTGTTCTCAGATGAGGTAGCAAAAATCTGCTGACAGATTCCCTTTAATAAATCGGCCCCTTTAGGTAAATTATAACTAGGGCTAGGTCACCTACAAGGTTCGGTGCCTAGACTGGACACAATGTACGCCGACAGTCCCTTTAAAAAGAACAATGTTTAACATGACAATTTAGCCAGCTTTACTATCTACAAATCCAACTTCCACCAGATCTATCACAAATCCCTAATTATATATGAGAATATGGACAATTAATGGAAAAAGCCTGTGGACAGCTTTTCAGAGGAGGAACAATGGATCATTATCTGTACCCAGTTATCAATATGTCTAATACAAAAGAGAATATTTTTTAAGATGGCAATGGCAAACTCGTATTTCTGTATCCCTTAAAAAATGTATCTGCAGCTAATTCTCACAATATCTACATCAGGAAAGGCTAAACAAACACAAAAAAGGAACTTTTTGTAAGATATTGTAGATCCCACAAATGTTCAGACGACAGTCGCATGCAGGAAAACTACCATTGCATCAGAGTCTCATACTGCTACTGGCTCATCATACAGGATATTTCCCCCAGCAGGGAGCAGAGTCCAACAGGTACATTTATTATAAAGAAATTGTGATCTTAAGGGGGCATTTACACTGCAAGATAATCGAGAACGAGAGTTGGTAAGAACGCTCGTTTCATGATTATCTTGCTGTGTAAACAGGCTGCCGAATGAGCTGCCAAGGACAATGGCAGCCTATGCTGCATGGATCGCTCAGTGAGCATTGTTTACTGTGGTCTGTATTGAGAAGACCGCCTATCGGTAAACGCTTAGCAATCGGCAGTAGTATTGTGCTGCCGGTCATTCTGTGGAAATGGATTCTTAGAGGAATCATCCCCAACATGTACACAAAGCATGTAATGCTCTGTAACTGATATGGGGGGAGCATGATGGCTCAGTGGTTAGCACTGTTTTGCAGCACTGGGGTCAAATCTCACCAAGGACAACATCTGCAAGGTGTTTGTTTGTTCTCCCTGTGTTTATGTGGGTTTCTTCCGAGATCTCCAGTTTCCTCCCACACTCCAAATACATACTGATAGGGAATCTAGATTGTGAGCCCCGATGGAGACAGTGATGATAAAGTCTGTAAAGCGCCATATAAGCAATGCATAAATAATAATAATAATAATCACCAGTAGAGCCTCATTCCTTCAAACGGATGCCAAAATGTAAATACCAAACTGGGAAACTGGGTGCATTGTTGCATTTTATCCATGCACCGACACAGCTGCAGAAGAGCCTCCAAAAAGTAGGTAAAGTTTTAAAAGGCAAGTTATTAAGAAGCTGGCTGATGTGTCATATTTACCTGACATTCCATACAAGTCTATCTTACTTACAGGGGCTGTCTGGGGCTTAAGAATTGATGACCTATTCATTAAAATGAGATCTATGGGGGTCAACACCTGGGGCCTCTACCAAACAGCTGAAACCTGCCCCTGCCGGACGTACACAATGTACGGAGAGTATTGCTGATCACTTTAGTAAGAGATAAGAAACTAAATGTATGGAGCTACAGTGCTCTAACTTTGTACTCGCTTACATCCAGCAGCTGGAGGCTAATTTCAGCTGATCCTATAGGGACGTCCCCGTCCGTTTCCCCTTCTTGGGAATTGAGGATGGCTGGTTCCTCCACGCCTTCTCTGGGCCGTAGGCCCCGAACATTTAGGGAAGTTTCCTTACAGTTTACCGCTACTTTTTCCATAGTGCTGTTTCTCTCTTTCTCTGCCTCTTTCTGCATCACTGTCGACCTTCAGCACACTGGCTCTGAACTTCTCCACTCCTCTCGGTTATCCCTCCTGGATAAACTTCAACGTTTCAATCAACAACTACATCTCTGACCGACTTACTGGAAAAAGAAAAAACGTTGCTCTACTCTGGCCCAAACCCCGCTCACTTTTAACTGGACCAATCATTAACTCTCCTTTGGTTGCTGGGCAAACTTCCCCGTTACCAAACTACTGCAGTCACTAAAACTCCTATGTCCTAAACTATGCCTTACATCTCATACACTAATAGGCCCACCACTGCCTAAGTGTCCTAATGTTTCTATCTATCACTAAACTATATCCTATGTTTTCCCTATACACGAATAACATTATACATTAATAACAATACGTTACATTATCCGCATACATTAGCGCCTATGAAGCTATATGCAGATTCACATATTAATACAATCACAAAAATACAATAAAACTATACACTTGGTACAAACACTGTCCAGAGAGGGACGGGCATATGACAGCCCCTGTCACACCCTTACAGTCCGACAGCTGGGAGACCCACCGATCTCATATTTAAGACCTATCCTGTAGAGAGGTCATCAACTCTTTGGCCCTGGACAACCCCTTTAACCTAGTCTGACCTCGGAGACAATTGCCAGTTACTTCTCACCTATTCGAAGATCTCGCTGTAAAAGACTCTTATCGTAGATGTAAAAGGATAAATTGTGGAATGTTCTTGGGATTTCAAAGTAGAAATCTTCACCATAAAAAGGACTGTAGAATAAAGAAACAAGGACAAAATTACAAAAAAAAAGTTTTCAGAAAGAGGACAAGCGAGACACAACAGAGGACTATTACAATCAATTAATTAAAGGGGTTTTCCCACAAACAAAGTTCATTTTAATTAGATGATCTTGGAATAATACAAAAGTTCCACAATTAGATGTGTTAAAAAATGTTCCTGTGCTGAGATAATCTTATATATGTGCCCCTGCTGTGTACTGTGTAATGGCTGTGTCTGACCGTACAGGAACATGGTCTGATCATACCACATCTCCTGGGCAGGGGAGGAAGTCAAAGAGTATACAGACAGGACAGCACTGGATCGTAGCGGATTTATTTGAGGTAAAACATTGCTTTAAAACAGGCAAGAAAATGTTTTGTCTCATAAAAAGAATCACCTGTGTTCCCGTGCTGTAATGTCTGTATACTCTTCTCCTTCCTCCCCTGCCCAGGAGAGGTGGTATGATCAGACCATGTTCCTGCACGGTCAGACACAGCCATTACACAGTACACAGCAGGGGCACATTTATAAGATTATCTCAGCACTGTCCATTATTTTTAAAATCTAAGGGACGGGAAGAATAGAAGACAGAAAAACTGAAATATCAAAAGAGGTTTTACAGAATTTTTTTTTGTTAAATGGCAGTTGCGGATATGTGCCATTTATTTCACGCTTAATTCTGGAAAACTCGTTTATGGCCCATTCACATGCTGCGGAATTGCTGTGGAATTGCTGCAGACTTTCCATCTGGATTTTCAGGCAGAAAACTTGCATCAGTATAGCAGCAAATCTGACCTGTAAAGTGAGGAAATTCAGAGTGTGGTGACGACGTGGATCAGTAAGGCAATTACTGTTGCGGATTGGCAGCTAATTTGTCTCAGATTTTCCCTATTACGTTCAGTGGGAAAGGAAGTTAAAATCCGCAGTAAAAGCCCAATTACTGGTAATTTTGCTACAGATAACCCTTGGATTCACATCCAAACCTGCAACACCAACTACAGTGAAAAAATAAACACCACTATGTACAATACACTCCCTCCTTTAGCGCTCCTATGACATCACTTTTATGGTCACACAGTAGTTCATCTCAAGAACTAAGAAGAATTGCAAGGGGAGCACCAGGGATGGAGAATACAGAGTTTTTCTTTCTTGCCTACTTTTATTGTTTTACTAGTGATGATCGAGCGTGTTCTATTAACCCCTTCGGCAAGCACGCTCGGGTGCTCGCCGAGTATTTTGGCATGCTCGGCATTTCTTTTAATGTCGCCGCGTCTGCAAGTGTCATGGCTGAGCCGAGCACGCCAAAATACTCGTGCTCGCCGAAGGTGTTAATAGAACTCGCTCGATCATCACTATGTTTTACACATCTATATTTGTATTAAAAGCTGTATGATTTACTGCAGATTTGCCGCTGAGGATTTTCTATAGCAATTTTGCTACGTGTGAATTGACCCTTTAAGTCACAATCAAAGTCTTTAATAAGTGTGATTAATATCAAAACAGTCTATAAGAGTCCAACTATCAACCCATTAAAGGAGTCCTCTGGGCATAAAAATTGATGACCTTTCCTAGGCATAGGTCACTACTATGGATAGGTCGCTAATATCAGATTAGGGGAGGTCTATCACCCAGTACCAGCAAGTCATCAATATCAAATTCCCGGAGAACCCCTTTAGGACACAACTCTCTTGGTAAATTACCAATTTCATAGCCAACAGCTTAAAGCTAAAATTACACCGCTCAATCTTTTTTGATCGATGGTTTATGTGTGAACATTTTGTATATAAATCCATAGTATCTATCAGTCTATCTGTACAGGTTAAACTTAAAGGGATCTTCCCATGAACAAAAGTTGATTTTAATCAATAGATCTTGGAATAATAATAACTTCCACAATTGGATGTGTTAAAATTAAATGTTCCTGTGCTGAGATAATCTTATAAATGAACCCCCGGTGTGTACTGTGTACCAATTGTGGAAGTTATTATTTTTCCAAGATCTATGGATTAAAATAAACTTTTGTTTGTGGGAAAATCCCTTTAATTACTAGAGACCTATATTATCTATATATTTCTTTAAACAAAAGTAATCAACTTACCAATATCCTCCCATTCCTCCACCAATGCTTTCCCAGTCCCCGGCTTGTTTCCTCTTCAAGGTGGAGGGGAAATAGACCGCTGCAGCCAATCATTGCATACAGCGGTCACGTCTGTATGCCCAAAACAGGATTTATAGAGCCACACTGTGTACATCTTAGGTCACTAGCCCCTTAGCCCCGTTGCCAATACACCAGTGGTTTGTGACAAAAATGTACATATCTAAATAGAGTGGCACTGGAAAGATAGCCTATTAGAGGGATTGTCTACTATTTTAGGGCTCAATAAGATGTTGTGTAAATCAGTCCGAGCACAGACTGCAATGCACAGACTGGCTGCAGCAGTCCCAAGCGTCACAGCCTCATAAATATACAGGAAGCTGTCATACTGACATCGGGAGACCTGCGGCCGGTCTATGCATGGACCTATTTGATGAGCTTTTAATGTAGTTTAAAATAAATAAGAAAAAACCTAGCCCACTACCACTACTGAACACTGCTGACTTTGTCCAATGCTGATCATCTTCTGGCTTCCGCTTCTGCTACAAGGAGCCAGGTGACCTCTGCAGCCAATCAATGGCAACTGATTGACTACAACAGCCACCTGACACCCCCCATTGGACAAGGAAGGCAGAAGATTAGAGGGGGACACAATCAGCAGTATTCAAGAGCTGTGGTGGGCTAGTAGTGCTTTTTTTTTGTATGTTACCACCATTATGGGCCCATTTAAAAACTATGTTAACATAGTAGACTGACCCTTAAATCCCTATTGATGAGGCTACGTACAGCGTTTGACAATTTAATAATTATTACGGTTTTAAATGTAAAGAAATTTAACACGTTCATGGCCTTCCTAAAAAGACTTTAAATTAGTGAAAGAAAATGACACAGAGAACCCACGTCAGCAGAATACCAACCGGATTCAGGGTTTGTGCAACATTCATTTACTGAAGAAGCCAGGAGAGGAAATGATGCAAAAACCTGAGACTAACTGCTGTCGTTCGTACATTACAGCTTCCCATGTAATTGTGGCTTTGTGTCATATTAACGTCTGATAAAGAGAATGTCACTTTATTCTAGAACTTAAGTCACAATAAAACGATCCTAAGACTTGACGTCTACCACCCAGATGGTGCCGGCAGTCACCCTACCAGGCTCAGCGAGTTCACTAGGGATAAAGCGGAAACTAGTAAGACATGCTGAACTCATTGTTAAAAAAGAAACACTAGTGTGGTTTGTGTCAGTTTTTCTTTTCTTTATTCATAGCCCACAGTTTCCTGCTTACAGACTGCTTTAAGGTTAAATGAACGTATGTAGAAACATGTTTGTGGATGAAACGTCTGACCCTGCAAAAACTACGCCCGCTCTCCAACCAGGGGCTTGTGAAATGTATATCACGGGGCCCTGGTATTCCACAACAAGACTGGAATGGCAAAATAGGGCAGAGATATGCCAAGTGCATGAGACAGAACGTGGGCACTACCTCTGAACACAACTAAATACAGGACACCTTGAAATGGTTACCCGTATGCAAAAAGTGATTTACAAACGTACAAAACAATAGTAAGGCCAAAATACTAAATAATATGTAACGAACAGATCAGCTACCTATCACATTCCCATCTTTTCTTACTTTAGTGACTTCTCAACGACATTGGTCCTAAAGATTTCTTCCTGGTCCAGATTAACAGTGCAGAAACAATCCCTCATCTTGTTTGGTCCTGGATAAGGCAGCAGATTTTTTGCCTCACCTGTAAAAATGTGAGAATATTAAATTTATATGAATGCATATATATATATATATATATATATATATATATATATATATATATATATATATATATATATATATATATATATATATATATATATATATATATATATATATACCACACACACACACACACACACACACACACTACCATTCAAAAGTTTGGGGTCATTTAGAAATTTCACTATTTTTTAAAGAAAAGCATTTTTTTTTTCAATGAAGCTAACATTAAATGAATCAGAAATACACTCTATACATTGCTAATGTGGTAAATGACTATTCTAGCTGCAAACGTCTTGTTTTTTTTTGCAATATCTACATAGGTGTATAGAGGCCCATTTCTCACAACCACCACTCCAGAATTTTAATGGTACATTGTGTTTGTTAACTGTAAGAAGGCTAATGGATGTTTAGCAAACCCTAGAAAACCCTTGCACTAGTATGTTAGCCCAGCTGAAAACGGTTTGGCTGATTTGAGAAGCTATAAAATTGACCTTCCTTTGAGCTAGTTGAGAATCTGAAGCATTACATTTGTTTGTTCTATGAAACTCTCAAAATGGCCAGAAAAAGGGAACTTTCATGTGAAACTCGACAGTCTATTCTTGTTCTTAGAAATGAAGTCTATTCCATTCGAGAAATTGCCAAGAAACTGAAGATTTCCTACAACGGTGTGTACTACTCCCTTCAGAGGAGAGCACAAACAGGCTCTAACCAGAGTAGAAAGAGAAGTGGGAGGCCCCGCTGCACAACTGAGCAACAAGACAAGTACATTAGAGTCTCTAGTTTGAGAAATCGACGCTTAACAGCTCCTCAACTGGCAGCTTCATTAAATAGTACACGCAAAACGCCAGTGTCAACGTCTACAGTGAAGAGGCGACTCCGGGATTTCTGGCCTTCAGGGCAAAGTGGCAAAGAAAAAGCCATATCTGAGACCGGCTAATAAAAGGAAAAGATTAATATGGGCAAAAGAACACAGACATTGGACAGAGGAAGATTGGAAAAAAGTTTTATGAACAGACGAATCAAAGTTAGAGGTGTTTGGATCACATAGAAGAATATTTGTGAGACGCAGAACAACTGAAAAGGTGCTGGAAGAGTGCCTGACGCCATGTGTCAAGCATGGTGGAGGTAATGAGATGGTCTGGGGTTGCTTTGCTGCTGGTAAAGTGGGAGATTTGTACAAGGTAAATGGGATTTTGAATAAGGAAGGTTATCACTCCATTTTGCAACGCCGTGCCATACCCTGTGGACAGCGCTTGATTGGAGCCAATTTCATCCTACAACAGGACAATGACCCAAAGCACACCTCCAAATTATGCATGAACTATTTAGGGAAGAAGCAGGCAGCTGGTATTCTATCTGTAATGGAGTGGCCAGCGTAGTCACCAGATCTCAACCCCATTAAGCTGTTGTGGGAGCAGCTTGACCGTATGGTAGGCAAAAAGTGCCCATCAAGCCAATCCAACTTGTGGGAGGGGCTTCATGAAGCATTGGGGGAAATTTCTCAAGATTACCTCAGCAAATTAACAGCTAGAATGCCAAAGGTCTGCAATGCTGTAATTGCTGCAAAGGGAGCATTCTTTGACGAAAGCAAAGTTTGAAGGAGAAAATTATTCTTTCAAATAAAAATCATTATTTCTAACCTTGTCAATGTCTGGACTATATTTTCTATTCATTTTGCAACTCATTTGATAAATAAAAGTATGAGTTTTCATGGAAAGCACAAAATTGTCTGGGTGACCCCAAACTTTTGAACTTTTTAACCCCTCCAATTATAGTTTCCAGACAATGTGGGTCTCCACTGGGGTAATGTGTGGCATGAGATTTATATGCCCCCCCCCCCCTCTTATGTGACCCTACTTTATCCATTTTGTATATGGCTCTTGTCTGGAATCCCAACTACCTGCACATGACAACCAAATGGTGAGATTGTTCCATTTATTACTTCTATGGTCATTTGTGTATGTTCCTTCAACGTGCTCCTTTTGTGAGGACAGTGTGTGCACCTGTGAGGACTCATGGGTCACTTTTTCTTAGTTGTTTGTTAAATGTTTGTCTTACATGTTTTTTTTGCGCCCCCTGTTTTTATAGCTATATAAATTAAAAGCTATGTTTTAACAATTTACACTCTAAAGGGACACTCAGCTTAGGCCATCTGCCAGTGGACACGTCAGATGCGTACGTCAGGGGATGAAGATGTGGACAAACCCTTATATCCAGACGAGATTGCGAGATGTCTCGGGGACAGGAAATAACGTGAACATTGACAATTAGCGAAGTACTGCCAATGGTGGCCGGCCATGTGGCCACTATGGTGCCTCGGAGCCAAAGCCTTTACCTTACACATTCCACTAGGCATCCGCCTGCAGAAGGTTGGCGCTATCTACCATATCTGGTACATTACATACTAGGGTCCTGTGCAGACAATTACGCAACACACGATAATTCATTGCATAGAAGGAAACAGCCCTTTCCTGTCATGCAAAACTGACAGATTGAACGTCAGGAGGGTGAAGCCTCTCAACAGGAACTAGTAATCTCAACATCTGATGGGGTTTCCTATACTGATAGGATATATCAGATAATGAACCTTCCCACTACTGAAGTTATATCAGACGTTGTGCGGTAGCTCAGTTCTCCATAATTACTCAGCTATGATTAGAACAAAAATATTCAGGCGAAACGTTTATCGTAGTGAGCAACTAAATCAAATAAATTCACTATTAAAAAAATATAAATACATTTGCAAGCAAAATTACAATATTCACGCGACATTGATCTTTGATTTATTTCTGAGCAAAAATACTTATTCATATAACTGTGAGACTCAAAATAAGCTCATCCATAATATGGGTCTAAAAAAAAAACATCTTTGGATCCGTATAGAAAATCCATTTTCAGTGATGAAAAACTTGCACAAAGCCGCGGGCCAACCAGTATACAGAATAGCGGGCCCCACATGGTCCTCCATACAGAATAGCGGGCCCCACATGGTCCTCCACACAGAATAGCGGGCCCCACAGGGTCCTCCATACAGAATAACAGTACCCACATGGTCCTCCATACAGAATAACGGGCCCAACATAGTCCTCCATGCAGTATAATGGCCACACATAGTCCTCCATACAGAATAATGGGCCCCACATAGTCCTCCGTGCAGTATAATGGCCACACATAGTCCTCCATACAGAATAATGGGCCCCACATAGGGGTGGTGGTTCTGGTGTCTCCGGGCCAAATATAATCACCTTGCGGGCCAGAGTTTGACACGTGTGGTTTAGATCATATAGGATCACAATTTAGGTGAAGTCTAAAAAAAAAATAATTAGCAGACAAATAGTTGTGAGTATAAGCCCTAAAGATCAAACTTTATTATGTGCATTATTTTCATTCATTTGATGCATCTCACAAATAGGTGTAAAATAATAAACTCCCTCATCAGCCTTACTACACTCAATGACAGGCGGCTAAGCTCACGCCAGCATTGGGAATTCCATTTTTTTTATTAGATCTATGGTTTAAAAAAAAAAAAAAAGTTAAAATCATGCAGATCAGAAGTTGGAAACAAACAGCGTCAGAAGACACAACAGACTGTCTTATTTCTTCCATTAAAAAAATGACAAAATTGGCAATACCCCCTCACGTAGATATAAACAGAGGCTTTTAGGTGCACAACCAAAAGCTCTCAGTGCATCATGAAGGGGCCAAATATTTAAGTGCAACCTCCCACCTGGTTGTTTTCCATCTATCTCCAGCCGTCTATCGTTCTATAAAACGAACACACGGAGCGTACGCTGCTGGAAAAAAAGGGACACGACACGGAGCGTATGCTGCTGGTAAAAAAGGGACACGACACGGAGCGTACGCTGCTGGTAAAAAAGGGACACGACACGGAGCGTACGCTGCTGGTAAAAAAGGGACACGACACGGAGCGTACGCTGCTGGTAAAAAAGGGACACGACACGGAGCGTACGCTGCTGGTAAAAAAGGGACACGACACGGAGCGTACGCTGCTGGTAAAAAAGGGACACGACACGGAGCGTACGCTGCTGGTAAAAAAGGGACACGACACGGAGCGTACGCTGCTGGAAAAAAAGGGACACGACACGGAGCGTACGCTGCTGGAAAAAAAGGGACACGACACGGAGCGTACGCTGCTGGAAAAAAAGGGACACGACACGGAGCGTACGCTGCTGGAAAAAAAGGGACACGACACGGAGCGTACGCTGCTGGTGAAAAAGGGACACGACACGGAGCGTACGCTGCTGGTGAAAAAGGGACACGACACGGAGCGTACGCTGCTGGTGAAAAAGGGACACGACACGGAGCGTACGCTGCTGGTAAAAAAGGGACACGACACGGAGCGTACGCTGCTGGTAAAAAAGGGACACGACACGGAGCGTACGCTGCTGGTAAAAAAGGGACACGACACGGAGCGTACGCTGCTGGAAAAAAAGGGACACATGGATTGTACGCTGCTTGTAAAAAGGGACACATGGACCGTACGCTGATGACACCGATACCATTTTTTTTAGGTTCGGGTTTAAATACTGTTGTGTGAATGAGGCCTAACTTTGAGATTGAAGAGAGACAAGATAACAGTTTTGATTTGCTGGGTTTGGGGGCCTGAAAGTCTCAACAATTGTCAAAATGGAAAGGCAGAAGTGCTCAGCCGAGTTTTGCTCTCGGAGACTGATGACAGACTCAATAGAAAATCTATGAGTCCATCTTCAGTCTCTTGAAGGAGAGTAGCGATCAAATGAACGAGAGAGATGATCAGCTATAAAGACTGGTGGTTTCTCAGCACCAGGACCCCCATCAAACACTCCATGACTTGTCAGAGGTTTTCTGAAAAGTACGATTCAATTTTTCTTTCATTTTTTATTCACTTCAATTTTTTAGTCCTAGTGGGGAACATTTGTGTGTGTGACTGGATGACCATGACACGTTAAAGCATTTATATACAGGTGCATCTCCCTAAATTAGAATATCATCAAAAAGTTAATTTATTTCAGTTCTTCAATACAAAAAGTGAAACTCATATATTATATAGAGTCATTACAAACAGAGTGATCTATTTCAAGTGTTTATTTCTGTTAATGTTGATGATTATGGCTTAAAGCCAATGAAAACATAAAAGTCATTATCTCAGTAAATTAGAATACTTTATAATAACAGCTTGAAAAATGTTTTTAAAATCTGAAATGTTGGCCTACTGAAATGTATGTTCAGTAAATGCCCTCAATACTTGGTCGGGGCTCCTTTTGCATCAATTACTGCATCAATGCGGCGTGGCATGGAGGCGATCAGCCTGTGGCACTGCTGAGGTGTTATGGAAGCCCAGGTTGCTTTGATAGCAGCCTTCAGCTCGTCTACATGGTAGGGTCTGGTGTCTCATCTTCCTCTTGACAATACCCCGTAGATTCTCTATGGGGTTAAGGTCAGGTGAGTTCGCTGGCCAATCAAGCACAGTGATACGGTTGTTTTTAAACCAGGTATTGGTACTTTTGGCAGTGTGGACAGGTGCCAAGTCCTGCTGGAGAATGAAATTTCCATCTCGAAAAAGCTTGTCGGCAGAGGGAAGCATGAAGTGTTCTAAAATTTCCTGGTAGATGGCTGCGCTGACTTTGGTCTTGATAACAGTGGACCTACACCAGCAGATGACATGGCTCCCCAAACCATCACTGATTGTGGAAACTTCACACTAGACCTCAAGCAGCTTGGATTGTGGCCTCTCCACTCTTCCTCCAGACTCTGGGACCTTGTGGAGTGTGTCAGTGACTGCCTTCTGGACATCTGTCAAGTCAGCAGTCTTCTCCATGATTGTGGAGCCGACTAAAAAAGACTAAGGGACCTTTTTAAACGCTTAGGAAGCCTTTGCAGGTGTTTTTTGTTGATTATTTTAATTTACTGAGATAATGACTTTTATGTTTTCATTGGCTGTAAGCCATAATCATCAACATTAACAGAAATAAACACTTGAAATAGATCACTGTGTTTGTAATGACTGTATATAACATACGAGTTTCACTTTTTGTATTGAAGAAATGAAATAAATTAACTTTTTGATGATATTCTAAATTTAGTGAGAAGCACTTGTATTTGGCCCAACAGAGAGGCTACAACACCTAACTGTTTAAGCTGCAGAGGACACAGTGTCCCGCACGCACCAGCTGGGGGGTAGGGGTTGAGGGAGAACGATGCCACATCACCCACTGCCCCAGTGTAGTGCCTCCTGGTACACTCAGTTACTGCCCACATCGAAGCGCTAAGTAGATGCATTTTCTACTACAGTCACCGTCCTGAGACGGGCCATCTACCAGGACAGTATAAATCAAGGGGCATCTATGCGGATGTTCCCCTCAGGCAGCCCACATTCAGCCATAGGTGGTAGGGTGAAAGGAGATGGATGCCCCAGCAAGATCGCACCACTTAAATGTCACTATTAGGCCAAGTTCACATGTTCAGTATTTGGTCAGTATTTTACCTCAGTATTTATTTGCAAGCCAAACAAGGGAAAAATACAGAAGGGGTGACGTGTTTCTATTATACTTTTCCTCTGATTGTTCCTCTCCTGGTTTTGGCTTACAAATACTGAGGTAAAAAACTGAGCAAATACTGAATGTGTGAACGTGTCTTTAGAGATTAGAACAGCAGCAATTGTAGCTAGCTCTGGTCACTACTGTTAAGACCAGGTGCTGGCTGTAAAGCACAGCCGCCACCTACCCGGAGTCTCCATACACCCACACACTGATAGATATCTGTCATGGAGGGAAGGGGTTACAATTTTTGTGACTGCCCTGTTGATCTCTATAGTCTATAGTACGGATTTGCTCACTGCTCGTATGGAAACGCAGGTACTGAGAGAGATTGAGAAATGAGGGACAAAACTTGAAAGCTATTCTAGCGAGACGAAGGATTTAGTTAGGACGCCTCCACATGATGCATTTCTTTAGTGGGATTGTGAATTAATTTAAAAAAAAAGTATAATGTGACAGAAGTTCCTCTAAATGACTAAAGGAAATCTGGATGAGGGAACGATCTGCCTCCCACAGAAACACTGAGTCACAACAAGCCCCGTATGCCTAAAAGAGTAAGAAGTGCCAGCGTTGCCCCGAGCAACCGATCCGACCACCGCTTTTATTTTAACAAAAGGTATACAGAGATCAACACTAAACTCTGATGGGTTGCTATGGGCAACAACGACACAGCAGATTAAATCCATTAGGCCCAAAATATTTAGACATTTTTCAGTTTATGACTTTTCGGTCTTGCACAGTCGCGCCAAGCACCTCTCCTGCTTTAATAAGAGTGTTAAGACCTGTGATGTTGGTCAAAGACAAGCAAACATGCGCCATATACCATAGTACTGATCCTAAGGGGCCTAAGAGAGCGAATGTGGACGGGGATTAAAATGTCAGGAACTGTCAAAAACTAAGTTTTAAGAATGTGGTTGAGCCATTTTCAGCACATACTGTGTAAGGCTATGCTCACACATTGCATTTGTGCTGCATTTTTTTTCTGCAGCAAAACCTGCTCTCTTGGCAGTGAAGTTAATGCCTCAAAAAAAGCAGGTTTTCCTGAGATTTTGCAGCATTTTTGGTACGGTTTTATCAGTGTATATTTGTCTCCTGTTCATGCTGATTACGTTTAGAGCCAAAAAAATAACCTAATTCAACTTCCTCAGGTTTTGGCACCACAAACGCAGCAAAACCTGATACCTGCGTTTTTGCACTACCCATTGCTTTCAATGGGTGAAAAATGCTGAAAAAAACACTGAAAGAAGTGACACTGTGCATTTTGCAAAACCCAAGGTTTTGCACAAAATAATGAGAAAAAAAAAACTAGCTGTGTGCATGAGATTTCTGAAATCTCAAACTTTGCTGGTACTGTAAAAGGAAGGTAAAAAATTGCATTAAAAAAAGCACCGAAAAAAACATGAACATAGCCTTAGTATCGCAATACCTGGGCCTACCAACAGGTCCTGATCTGAGCCGTGTCATGGGCATGTATGGGGCAGTTAGCGCAGGTCCGATTGCCGGGTATTGCAGTACCCTCCGTGTTTCCCAGGTGTGTTAAAACGATCTATGTTCACATAGAGCTTTTGTGAGGTGCTCAAAAATCACAACTTTTTCAAACAGAATCCTCTTCTGGAAATGCAAATGTTTTGGGGAGTTTTTTGGATGAGTTTTGTATTTCCTAAAGTGGTTTTTGCAGTTTTCTTTTCAGTTTTTCGATTGGATATTGTGAATTTGAAAAATTTCCTTTTTTTAACCCTACCTGGTGTTTCTTTAAAACCTCCCCAAGAAATAAAGAAAGCTTTAAAAAAAAAAAAAAAAAAAACAGAATTGGAGAATTTTTACTGAGTTTTCGGAGCAGAAACTGGGGCTATGTCCACAAAGTTTTTCAGTTTTTTTCTGCTTTCAGAGGAGAAACGCCAAATTTGATAAGTTTTGCATTTTAGAGGAAGATTTGAGAGAGTTTAAGCTCAGTTTCTACTCCAACTCCTCCTTGAAAAACACAGTGTACACAGAGCCTAATATGATCAGCAAAGTGGATTTCTCATAGCAATGAATAGGAAGAGCTTTCCAAGAATTTGAAGCAGTTTTTGGAGAGGTTCCAACCAAAGAAACTCCTTAAAAAATTATCTACTACAAAGTTCTCTAAGGCAGTGGTCTCAAACGGAGCCGGTTAAAGGGGCCGCACATAGAAAAAAAATTTGAATATGAAGGGCCGCGTTCTTTGTGGGAGAAGATTAGGTTTTCAGTGATAACATTATTTTTCCGTATTACTTTGATCATCATCTTTTTTTTTTTTGCCATGTCTTTTATTCTTTTTAATGGTATGGTTATTACACAGGTCTTCTATTTTTACATAAACCAGCATTTTTGATGGCTAAATATTTAAATATTTTTTCATTCTTTATTTTAAAATTTTCTTTAAAAGGTTTTCCTTTTTTTGGCCCTCAATCGGCCCCATACAGTAACAGTTTTTCAACAAGCCCCCTATAGTAATTCTGGCCCAATCCTGTAATAATGTATCCAATCCTGTAATAATATTCCCAAACCTCTGATAATGTCCCCGTCCTGTAGTAATATATCTAAGCTTGTAACAATGGTCCCCTATCCATCCGGTAATAGGGGACATTATCCTGTAATAATGTCCCCATCCTGGTCCCATCTTATAGGAATGTCCCCATCCTTGTCCCCTTCTGGTAATAATGTCCCCCATACCGCTGCTCTTTACAAACACATAAAAAATTAATTCTCCACACCTGACCTCGCTCCCTTGGTGAGGACGCACATTTATTTGAAAATAAGTCCTGAAGTCAGCGGTCCCTGGCTCGCTGGACGCGATTATCTCAGGGGCCTAAGGACCACACAACGGAGCCTCAGGGGCCACATGTTTGAGACCCCTGTTCTAAGGTGTATGTAAAGGTATGACTTTAGTTATATATACACACACTGGTATTCTTGGCAGCCTATTCAAAAAGTAGGCTGTCAGACATGCTGGATGAAGTAGTTCAGTGACGATACCATTGAAGGAGTAGGTTGCTTTATTCGTGGGCCTTGGACTCCTCCTTTTATATAAGACAATGGAGTGTTGAGTTTAAAAGTTTAGTGGAATAGGATTTTAATAAAGTAGACGACAGGAAAATATAGTAAAAAAGAGAATTCTATCAGGGTTATGATACATACCCAGGATGGTTTATGTCCAGGCCACTGGAAATTCATTGTAAAGCTTCTTTATTAACACTTGCGTACTGCACACCAGTCTACTCCGTAATGGAACACTGGAGGAAGAAGCGCCAAATTCACTAAAAGGCAAATTTTTAATTTGGTGCATCTTACAACTATCATATGGCTCCCCGCCAGAAATCAGTACATTTCTGGCGTAATTTAGTGTAAAATTTTGACAAATTTGCTAGTTGGACTAGGTCATTGAGCCCAGTCCTGCCCCAGCTCTGCTCACTTTGACAAAACAGGCCAGAAAGGACAGCAAAAGTTGCAAACTGTTGCAAATTTGCGGCATTTCAAGGTGTTTTTTTACAGCAGAATTGTGGAGTAGACACTTTGATGAATCAGGCCCAAAGTAATAATAATAATAACAACAGTAATAGTAATAATGTGTGTGTACTATCTGCAAAACATAATGAAAAAAATACTACAACTTGTTTATAGAGGACTAAAATGAGAGCGGCAGCACAACAAAAAGAGATTTCATAACTCTCAGTAGAGAAGTATTCTTAGAAAAACATTACAACCAGAGATGATGTAAAGTGCGTGGGTGGAAGAGGCAGAGCAAGAACATATTACTTAATAGAAAGGGATGTGGATGGATGGCCTGTTTAAAGGGTCAGCACCTTCATTATTTTGCCACCCAAAAGAAAATGACCTTTTTATTGGTAAATCAGAAGCTAGAACAGTATTTTTGCCAGTATGGCGGCAGTTCTGTGCAGCCATGTTTTGTGACTGCAGCAGCACTTTGCTGCTCAACACTCTCCTGAGTGCAAACACGCTGATAAAATGCCTACTTGTTGTCAGTATCCAGGAAGACATAAGTGACAGCCAATACGACTGCGTTTCTTGCAGTCACTTTTGAAAAAATAGAATTAGACTTACCAGAAATTCGGTTTCTAATAACCCACCACAACAGCACACAGGAGGAGGATGTAACCCTACCCTAATAGGGACAGGAAATACGAAGAGGTTTAAATAGCCCCTCCCACATCCTCCCTCCAGTGTTATTACAAAAGGACCACAAGAGTATAGATGCTTCAAATTAATTTTTATTTCTACTGATCAAGCTGTCGTAGAAACAATAAGCGTGCTGTCGTGATGGGTTATTAGAAACCGAATTACCGGTAAGTCTAATTCTATTTTCTCTAATAACCCCCCACGACAGCACACAGGAGGTATACCAAAGATATACTAGTGAGGGACAATAGCCTGAAGGACCTTCCTTCCAAAGGCTAAATCTCCAACAGACATTAGGTCTAGTCTGTAGTGTTTGGAGAAAGTATGAATTGAGGACCATGTGGCAGCTCTGCAAATCTGTTCGATGGATGCGCTGTTTTTTGCAGCCCAGGAGACAGATATCGCCCTTGTAGAATGGGCCTTGAGCTTTGCTGGAGGAGGTAGATTCTAGATCTTGTAAGCCTCCGTAATCGACCTCTTAATTCAGTTGGCTATTGTGGATTTTGCTGCTTTCTTTTGTTTGGACCTTGTGTATGGACAAATAGGTTCTTGTCTTTCCTTCCTTCTTCTGTTTCCTGAAGATAGTGCAGTACTTTTCTCCGAACGTCCAGAGTGTGGAATTCCATCTCTTTTTTGTCATTTGGGTTGTCACAAAAAGATGGAAGGATTATCTCCTGAGATCTGTGGAAATTTGAGACCACCTTAGGTAGAAATGAAGGGTCAAGTTGGAAAATTAGACGATCTTCCAGGATTCTCAGGTAGGGTTCGTTGACCGAAAGGGCCTGTAGTTCACACACTCTTCTGGCTGTAGTTATTGCCACCAGAAAAGCCATTTTCCAGGTCAGCCTGTCCAGTTTTATGGTTGATAAGGGCTCAAAGGGTGGAAGGGTTAACCCTTTCAGAACAAATGTTAAGGTCCCAGGGCGGAACCAGGTCTGTTACTCTAGGGTGGATGCGGGAGGCTGCTGTCATAAATCTTCTCACCCACTGATGTTCCGCTAGTCTTTGCTCGAAGTATGAACTTAACGCCGCTACCTGGACCTTAAGAGTACTAGGTCTGAGACCTTTGTCCAGACCTTCTTGTAGAAAGTATAGAATCTGAGCCACATCAGCCCTATGAGGGTCTGGGCGAGAGTGTGCACACCACCTTAAGAAGGTTTTCCAGATCTTATGGTAAATGGTGTTCGTTACAGGTTTCCTGCTCTTCTGAAGAGTTTTGATGACTTTCTCTGAGAGGCCTCTTGTTTTTAATATCAGGAATTCAGAAGCCAGGCAGTTAGATGTAGTCTCTCGGGATCCGGATGGTGAATCGGTCCCTGGAGAAGGAGATCCTTGATGGGAGGAAGGATTAGAGGGCTCTCCACACTCAGACTGGTTAACGTTCCGAACCAAACTTCTTTTTGGCCAGCGCGGGGCCACTAGGATTACTCTGGTCCCTTTGGTCCTTATCTTCTGTAAGGTTTTTGAAAGGATAGGTATTGGGGGAAAGGCATACGCTAGTTTGAATTCCCATTTGTAAGCGAATGCGTCCACGCCCAGGCAAGGGCCGTTTGGATCCAGGGAGAAATATTGAGGTACTTTCGCATTCTGGTGTCCGGCGAAGAGATCTACCTCTGGATAGCCCCATCTCTCGACTAACATCTGGAAGACGTCTGGTTTAGGCTCCACTCTCCTGGAAGAATCTTTGTTCGGCTTAAGAAGTCCGCCTGGATATTGACTGAACCTTTGATATGAAGAGCCGACAAGGATAGAAGACGTTCTTCGGCCCAGGAGAATATTCTTGGTGAGATTTCTTTTAAGCTTTCGCATCTTGTGCCCCCTTGATGACGAAGGTGGGCTACGGTGGTGATATTGTCTGAAAATATCTGAATGTGAGATTTCTGGACCAGAGGCTCTGCTGCTCTGAGGACTTCCTCTACGGCTTTTAGTTCTCTGAAATTTGATGAGCTCACCTCTTTGGTCCATATACCCTGGAATAGCTCTTGGGAGACCATGGCTCCCCATCGCTTTTCGCTGGCATCCACCTTTATGGTTACCAGCGGATTCTGGATCCATGGTACTCCTCTGTTCAGATTTTTTCGGTTCAGCCACCAGAATAGAGAGGTCCTTACTCGTGGTGGTATAGGGATTCTCCTGTTCAGAGACCGTGGGGATCCGTCCCAATTCGTAAGGATGTGGGTCTGTAATGTTCGGGTATGCGCCTGAGCCCAGGCCACCATCTGAATACAGGATGTCATAGACCCAAGGACCGACATGGTGTCTCTTAATGATACTAATCTTCTGCTCCTTAGGACATTGATTTTTGCTTTTATCATGACCTGTTTTTGTTTGGGCAGGAATGACATCTGGCTGTAGGAATCCAATAGTACTCCTAGAAATGTTTTTGTCATGGAGGGAACCATATCTGATCTTTTTGGTTCACTAACCAGCCCAGAGACGATAGGATCTGAGTGGTCAACTGTAGATGTTCTCGGAGTACTGGTACTGAGGGCCCGATTAATAACAGGTCGTCGAGGTACTATTGAAATGTGCTGATCCCTGATATAAGCCATGACTTCTGCCATGACTTTTGTAAATATTCGCGGGGCTGATGAAATTCCAAATGGGAGAACATTGAATTGATAGTGGATTACTAGATCCCCCTGAGCCACTGCGAATCTTAGGAACCTCCTGTGAAGTAGATGTATGGGGATGTGGTAATATGCATCCTGGAGGTCGATTGTGGCCATGACATGGTCCTGTCCTATCAGGGGGACCGTCGACCTGATGGATTCCATCTTGAATCGTTGGTAGTGGATATACTGATTCAGTGCCCTTAGATTGATTATAACTCGGTGTGAGCCATTTGGTTTTTTTTTATTAGGAAGAGTCTGGAATAATGTCCTGTGCTTATCTCTCTTGTAGGAACCAGGGATATCACCCCTGAGGACAATAGGTCTGTAAGACCAGATATCAGGGTGGCCTGACGACTCAGAGGAGAGCGGTGTTAACCTTATCCTCTCTGGAGGATAGGAGGAGAAATTTATTTTTACTCCGAACTCGACAACCCTCCACCGAGGGAGAAAACTCGAGATGTAGCCCCCGACTGTCCTAACGTCATGGTCTGTTCTGACCTTGGTTTTGGGAAAGAAAAAAGTTTTTGACTCCTCTACCTTTTGGGTAGCTCCATCGTCCTGTTTTGCCTTTACCCCTATATTGTGGGGTCTGCTCTTGGGAGGGACGAAAAGGCCTCTTCCTCACATTCCTAGGTTCCAGGATGGCCTTCTTCTTGTCTGAGGCCTTCTCTAGAAGATCATCTAGGGCTGGCCCGAACATGTATTTCCCCTTAAAGGGGATGGAAGACAACTTCATTTTTGATGCCACGTCGCCGTTTCAGGATTTCAACCATAGGGCCCTTCTTACAGAGTTTGATAGCCCAGATGCTCTTGCCGCCACTATCACGAATTCTGCAGACGCGTCTGCTAAAAACCCCGTAGCTTTCTGTAGAAGCGGTAGGGATGCCAAGATGTCTTCTCTGGGGATGCCTGAAACTAGGTGTTCCTCCAGTTGATCTAGCCAACGAGCCATTGATCGAGCTACGCCCATAGAGACTGCGTTGGTGCTTAATAGTGTTGCCGAGTTCTCCCAGGATTTTCTGAGTAGTCCCTCCATTTTGCGTTCCAAGGGGTCTTTTAATTGAGAGGACTCTTCAAAGGGCAGTGTGGTTTTCTTTGCTACTCGTGCAATTTGGATATTCACTCTTGGGACTTCAGACCAGCATTCTGCCGTCTCATTGTCTACAGGAAATCTATCACTTAATTCTGTAGGGGTATTTAATCTCTTTTCTGGAGATTCCCACTCCTCTAAGACTAAGTCCCTAATACTCTGGTGTATAGGGAACACTAATTTTTTCCTGGAACGTAGCCCCCCAAACATCTGATCCTGTACTGTTTGGGGCACTTTTTCTTCCTCGACCTCCATAGTTCTCCTTACTGCCATGAGGAGTTCCTCCAAGCTATCTGATGGAAAGTAATATCTCTCTCGTTGGGAGTTATCAGGGGTTGGACTTAGTTCACCTTCCTCTGGAAGATCTTCCGAGATATATATCTCCTCTTGAGAGTCTTCCTCTTTTTGGCTGCTGAGGGAGTAGATGTAGAACCCTGACTAGGTGAGGGCGTAGGGAGAGTGACCGAGGCTAAGGAGGATTTGATCTCCTGACGTACAATCCCCTTTATCTCCTCCATTAAGGAAGGTTGTTCCTGCCTGATAATCTTCTCAGTACAGTCCTTGCATAGGGGCTTTCTATGGAGGACAATAGTTTTTTTTGTACAGATGGGACATCTGCGTAACGGTTTAACTTTTTCTCCAGATGCAGGTTCCTTGTCCCCCTACAAGAGAGGGGAGCTATAATCACTATTTCCTGCATCTGGGAGATGGACTACCAGTGCCATACTTACTGGGACCAGACCGGCACTGGGCTCTACAGATGCAGAGCGAGAAGCTTCAACAGACATGGTTTTGTCCTACCTGTAGATGTCTTCCAGTCCAGGGCTCCTTTTATGGGCGACTGGATCAGCGCCTCCCTCTGTTTAGAGGGCTCCTCCCCCGGTGTCCAGGTGAAGATTTCTGATCACCGGCGGCATTACGCTCTTTTTCCCCCATAGCTTTTTGATGCGGTCCACAGTGGAAAGCAAACTGCCGGAAGTGACGTCATCATCCACCACCCGGCGTCCGACGTCACTTCCGGCGCCGGGGCGTGCGCTCCACATCCTGGAGCCGGCATCGCCCGAGCATCCAGCGGGGGAGAGGAGGAGGAGATGGACCGGAGAGGTCAGAGAGACCTCCGGTCAGAAGATCCTGCAGACCTTGCCCGAGAGTGCGGACTGCAGGAGGGGGTCCCGAATCCGGAGGAGACGGGAGCAGCACCTTGAGGAGGAGAGATAAAGACCGCTCGATCCTCCGCTGCCCTGCTAGTAGCTTTCCCCCAGTGCCTGTCGCCGGCCCAGCACACCGGGGATGACCTCTTCATCCCTGATAGGGACAGGAAATAACACTGGAGGGAGGATGTGGGAGGGGCTATTTAAAACTCTTCGTATTTCCTGTCCCTATTAGGGTGGGGTTACATCCTCCTCCTGTGTGTTGTCGTGGGGGATTATTAGAGAAAATAAAATAAATAAATTGGCAATATATCTCACTGCATGACTACTGGTTTTCATCATACAATCTAACTTTATATGATATTTTATATTTACACTGCACACTTATCAGGAACAAGCGCACCCAGGAAAGCCCGTTTCTCAATAATTGTGTGTGTAAGCCGGCTGCCAATCACCCGACAAATGAACAAAACATTCATCTGTCAGGTAAAAAGATCTTTTGGCTTGCTAATAGCCACCTATGTGTGTGTGACATCAGGTGGCAGACAGGAAATCTCGTGCCCGCATAGATCGCCATCCTCCTCACTCCTGCACGCTAAGGGTCCTTTTACACAGACCTACCGACGGCACAATATGACCATTTAACCACCTGTTTACATAGGCAGGCCAGAGTAAATGATGCGCTCAGAGCGATCTGTAATAAATCCATACCGCCATGGTTCTCGGCAGTGCGAGTCGTGTTTACCAAGGACGATGCACCGCCAAGAACACAGCTGCGCAAAAGGTCACTTCACCCGATGCAAGAGCATTTTACTCATTCATCGGAAGATCGCAGTCTGTTCACACTGTAAGATAATAGTGAAACGAGCGTTTTAAGAGCATTCATTCATTCATGATAATCTTTAGGTGCCCTGCTAAGAACACGGACTAAAACATTATGCTGAGCCTGCGCCAACCAGCCACGAAGTATACCCCAAAGGAGAACAATGGGAACGAAACTTGGCCTTTTCGGGTTTACATTATGACTGGTTGGTGAAGGCTCAGTGGACCGCTGAAGCCAATGTGGCTGGTCGGCGAAGGCTCAGTGGACCGCTGGAGCCAATGTGGCTAGTCGGTGAAGGCTCAGTGGAAAGCTGATGCCAATGTAGCTGATTAGTGAAGGCACAGAAAAAAACATTACTGATTGCTCAGTGCACACCTAAACTGGGGCCAGTCGGTGTAAACAGGCTATTAAGCGATTGCCATCCGGAGACATGTTGCGGGTCGGCAGCTGTTGAACGCTGTTTGTGTCGCGCACTGTAATAGCACCTTTAGTCTAAACCAGACATGTAAAAGATATACTTTGGAAATTCATGCTCCAGTGTTGGGGAGCGGCGCCCAACGTATTCTTCCTGATGGCAGGCATCAATACACACCCTTCTGAATCACAATAAAACAATATCTTGCTTCAGGGAAACCCCCCGAAAAAGGAATTCAATATAGAGTCTAAAGGACTCCCTGATGAATATTCACAATGGGTAACTTCTGTATCTACTCGAGTTTCCTTTTGGGCTGTTCACTGACATAAGACGTCTGTCACCACTTCTCAACTCTGGGGAAAAAAAAAAAAATGAAAAAAAGAATAAGGCAAAAAAATAAAACACGCTTATTTAATTTCCCATGGGATGTCTGAAAGGGTTTGGTATCTCTATTCACATTAGGTCATACTATTCCGAAGGACGTAGGGTATGCCAATATTGGAGGTGGTGACCAAGTTCAACAAAAAAGGCACTTATTTTATTTTTTTAAGAGACAGCACCAAATTAGCCCATGTACTGCGTCTGAACCAAGTGAATGGGACTGGCTGCAATACGACAATAATTCCATAGCCAATATTGGTTCTACAATGACAATCTATATGCAGCATGCTCCTCCTAGTGGTGGCAGGAGACAGCCAGAACTTTATCATTTACAGAGAACTTCTCACCAGTTTTAGTATGATCAACCAGCCAGATAATAGGAAAGTGGCTGCAGAGCTGGATAAAGCATAATATAATAAAAACTAATTTCTAATTCAATCATTGCAGAGATATTAGCTTGTAAAGTTTGGATTTAAATTTATTCTACATCCAAAGGGGAGTTAGCAAAGATTCGCCTCTGGGGGCGGCTACCTCTTCCCCTGCATGACATTGACCAATTAAAAGCAGGAGGCATCCTGGAGGGAAAAAAATAAATAATGCCCCCCAGAAAATATTAGAGCAAGTTTTTTCTGCGAGACATAGAATACATAGCCCTACTCTCCTCTATCATCTAAGCACCACCTGTGTAGAGTACAGCAGAGCTATATGTCATTACAAGCACCTCTCGCAGTTTCCATCTCAGGGAACGGTTAGCTCTGCTGTACATCTCCTTTCTTCATATTGACTGCTGTGAAATGAGAACTGTTGAGGTGTTTGCAATGACACATAGCTCTGCTGTACTTTACACACGTAGAGCCATCAGTGAGGAGAGCAGGGCTGTGGGTCACAATGTTTCCCAAAAGAAAGCCTTCTAAGCTTCTCTTCATTTTTTGCCCCCTGCCTGACACCATTCACCGGGGATACTCTGCAGATTACCCCGTGATCTCTGTGTCCACATGCTAGCCGTGGGTTAAAGACCAGTAGCACTTGTTCTGGATGGAATAGACAAGTAGTGTTTATTTTATCACATTTGCAAATATTATTTGTTTTTTCCTTTTTTGAATTTTAAACGGCCCCTAATCTGAAGTTAAGATCCCTTTACAATCAACTTGTGGCAAGCAAGTAAAACTGAAAAAGTAACGTGCCAACGTTTTGCAGTAAGACGTAGACACGTCATTAGGAAGTGAGCGCGATGTGTTTTGTACATCTGTGCAGTTTCAGTGCATAACGGAAACCGCAATCTCCTTTCCTCCACCATTGTCTTCTTACACACAATCTCTGTTGTGCCTATAACCCCACCTCAATGACAAGTTTAAACTGTTGATTTTTTTTTAAGAAACAAAACCGATATTGCACGATGAATAGGTGATGTACTAAAGCTTTCAGCCACTTCCTCACAGGGGAAATACTTTTCACACTCAGCACCACTGTGGTTGTCTTCATTAATCTAGGACATTTTTCTTCAATGAAGAACATCCAGCCCTTTATGGCTGCAGCATATTGTTAAACACATGTATTATGTATCGGTTTTGTTCTGCCCTTAGTAACCACATATTCACCTTCTCTATATCCAGCTCTGTTAGGTAACTAGATAGTAATGAATTAAACTGCAATATCTCTAGAGGACAATAAGTAACATCTCATATGCAGCTTAGCTCTTCAGACACGCTCACACTCTACAATTTTCTATTTTACTTAATTCATTCTTGTTTGAGTTTAAACAAAAAAAAAAAATTAGCAGAAGTGAAAATTTAATTCACACAACCAACCTTTACCATCAGAAAGTGATCACTTTAAATCAGGTTTTAAATACTTGCTGGTGTTTTCTGCTTTATTCTATGGTTGTTTTATAGGTTGCCAGACCCTGCTTTCTGCAGCTCACTTTTCAGCTTTGCTCTGTAGACTGGGGCAAGGGCAGCAGAGTCATTTCATTATACTTTACATATAAGTCACACACCTATGTCAAATATAATAACCTTGAAGGGGTAGTCTAGGACTATTCTGAGGATAGGTCATCAAAATGGAATCGGTGGGGATTGGGAATGCCTCCACTGATCAGCTCATATCAGTGGCCTAGATGTAAGCAATGTATATGGCAGTAAAGCTCAACTGCATATATTGTTTAGTGGTTGTTATTGAATATTGCACCTCATATTCAATTTTAGTGAAAGGGAAATAAACTGCAGTACTCAGCAATAGCATGCATACACTGCTTTCATCCAACTGCTGTTGCAACAAATTCCTAGGTGATCAGTGGGATTTTTGGAGTGTCAGACCCTCACGGATCTCAAATTGATGACCGTTCCACAACATAGTCACAGACAACCCCTTCAAGATTGTTATATTTGACAGATAGGTTTGGGTCTTATATGTAAAGTATAATAAGACGACTCGTCCACCTTTGCCCCAGTCTACAGAGCAAAGCTGAAAAGTGATCTGCAGAATTGCAGCCCATAAGACAGGAATAAGTTCATTGTTATGTTTGTTCTAGACCACCCCTTTAACATACAATTGTATGAAGAACCACAAGAATATAGAAAACTATTTATCCTTTATCAAATACCCAAAAATCACACAGAAAAAAAACCTCATTCACTAATATATTACAAAATACACAAGGGATGGACATGGAAGAGAGTAAAAAACAGCAGGATTCCTAGACTATACCATGCACAATCTAAGTAAATACTCCATGCTGTAAAATGCTGCAAATGTATGTGGGGCAAGACTCAAATACCAAACTCCTACGTCCAGCTTATTAGGCGCTCGTTCACATGACTGCATTTTCAGCCCGAGTGCGGTCCATGAAAAAAAATAAACCGACAGCACTCGGACCAATGTTATTTAATGGGGCAGTGCAGATGACTTTTTTTCACATAAGAAAAAATAAAGAAAAATTACAGCAAGTACTAGTTTCTTCCGTAAATCAGATGAGACTCACCCATTCACAGCTATAGGTGTGCTAAAGAAAATTCATTATTATATATATAAAAAATTTATGTTACATCATGTGTGGAACCAAATCACCAAACAAAACAATATTTCCTTACTATCTGCCCTGCGGTGGTTGGTTATGTGTGAACAACGGCAAAATTTAGTCTTTATGACGACACTGGACCTGACCAGTCACTAAGCTTTAAGAAATCGAATCTTACAGGAGATATTAAAGGGAACCTGACAGCGGATACCTGCTGACGATCCATGCATGTATCGCCACTGGCTGCATGATCTCAGCCAGGTATGTCTGACTCTGAAACACATACAGATAAATGCTACTGGGACCGAGCCGCACAGGAGACCAGTCAGAAAGGCAGCTAGTCAGCGGTCATCGTCCCCTTTACACGCACGCAGGGAGAAACCTGTCACTCCGGTGGCAAAAATCAGGCACTGGTTGTACGATCATACATACCTGGCTGAGATCGTACAGCCAGTGCCTGATACACGCTGCCCGTAGATGGGGGGCGCATGTGTCTGGTGTCAGGTTCCCTTTTAAACACACAGACATTACAGAAATCTGTATGACTGTAATACAGGGATGAACATAGCACTGCAGAAATCCTCAGAAGCCACTTTGTATATTTTAAGGGGCATCTCATAAAACACAGATTGAAGCACCGTGGAAAGCTGCTGACAGCAATACACGTTCCCACCCAAAGTAGAAGAAATGTATTAGTACGATGCACAGCTTTGAGCTCAGTGTTATACACGTTATCTATGCCCCTGGTCTGCTGTCGCATATGGATGTCAGCCTGACAAGTGTAATCCCAGCCTAAAGCCATACACATGGGGAAGCGGCTTGGTGAGCAAATTCCTGGCCAGCAGCTATCTTCACCGACTTCCCCATATACATCAGCACTCGGCCAAATGTTCAAGTGTTTTTAAACGGGGAGGGAGGAGAGAGCCGCCAAAAAGAAGAAAAGATTGGGAGTTAAAATTCCACCTGATCCATCCCCCTCCCCCCAATATCATCTCAAATCAGCAGAATTGGGCAGCTTTCATTCACTTGTAATGGGGCCCTGAGACCTTGTGCTGTCTCGAAACTATCGGCCTGTGCTTAGACTTGGTCATCAATATGAGATTGGTAGATATGTGATCATTGACAACCCCACTGGTGCGGCATCTCCAACAGGCACGGCGTCCCCTACATTGTTTACACAGCTCCATAAGTATGGCCATGTGGTACCTGTGGTTGCTGATCAGTCACATGCAAGTGAGTAGAACTGTGCTGCACTACCAGGCACAGCCACTACTAACACTATAGCGTTGTGCCTGGGAAACAATATTTGAAAGGGCACAACCGTCCAATCAGCTGATGGTTGGGGGTGCCATAAGTTACTCTACTGATAGCTCATCACTATCTTATAGGTGAGAGTGCATCAAAGTTCTGGAAAATCCTTCAAAGTAAGTTAATGTCTATATAAAAGGTTTAAACTTGGGCTTATAGGAGCAGTGATTTACACAAAATATCTTCACATACATAATCTGCAAGTGTGTACATAAAAAGAAGAAGATGCAAAGGTGTTCAGCTGCAAGAAGGAGATGTAGAAGTTTTCCCTTTAAAAAATAAATAAAATATATATCTATTATAAAATGTATTTATTTTTTTTTTCGCACACATACTGAAAGATGCCTCATATGAGTTAAAATATGGGAGTACACTACATTTAAGGGGGCTCCAAAACTAACTTGTCTCTTCTCGGGTAATCAACCGTATGATTAGAAGAGGAGAATCCCACTTATCAAATGAGAAATGGAAAAAAATATCAGAGTTAAAATTCGCCAAAAAGCAAAAACATAGTAAGCACGATAATGATCAGGAAGTACAGGGATTGGACTGCAGAGGACTGGGGTAAAGCTACTTTCTCTGATGAAGCCTCCTTCAGACTGTTTAGGACATGTGGAAGAATGATTGTAGAGAAAAGAAAAAGGTGAGCGCCGCTATGAGTCCTGTGTCGTGCTCACAGTAAGGAATCCGGAGACCATTCGTGTGTGGAGTCGCTGTTCCTCTGTGGACTGGGCTCACTCACAATTTTGTCTTCTATCCTGCCATGAATAAAGAATGGGATCTAACACTCCTCAAAGAGCAACTTCTCCCAACGATTCAGGAGCAATTTGGTGATGGACAATGCTTTCTGCAGCATGATGGAGACCATGTCACAAGGCAGAAGTGGTAACTAGGTGGCTCGGTGAACAAAATATTACAATTTTGGGTCCATGGCCAGGAAACTCCCTAAATCTCAAATCCCATTAAGCACCTGTGGTCAATCCTCAAAAATCAGGTGGACAAACCAAAACACAGAAATTGTGATAAACCCCAAGCAGCGATTAGATAAGAATGAGCTGTCATCAGTCAGGATTTGGCCCAGAATCCGATATTCAGCTGCCAGGGCGAAGGGCAGAAGTCTTGAAAAATAAGGGACAATATCTATAAATATTGAGTCTTTATATAAACTTGATGTATTTGTCAATAAAAACATATGAAATGCTGATATTTGTACTTAAGTAACCACAGAAACATCTGAGTAAAAGATCAAAAACCCCTGAAGCATCAAACTTTGTGAAAACTAACATTTGTGTCATTCTCAAAACTTTTGATACCCATTCCAATAAGAAGGAAAACCATTGCATGAATAGCTGTGTCCAAACTTTTGACCTGTACAGTATATACAGCTGTATAGTGCACTTACTGACCTAACCGGTAACTGTATACAGAAGCTAGGGACCTAACCAGAAACTTCTTTTCTTTTCTCCTTATACACCACTCCCATTGGACAAACAATCAGCAGATTCGGTTTTCAGTACCATATCTATGCTGATGACACCCAATTATACACCTCTGCTCCGGACATCACCCCTGCATTACTACAAAAGACCAGTGATTGTCTTTCTGCTGTGTCTAACATTATGTCCTCCCTCTGTCTAAAACTGAATCTGTCAAAAACTGAACTACTCGTATTTCCTCCCGCCACTAACCTACCTGTGCCCGATATTGCCATTTCTGTTTGTGGCTCAACCATCACTCCCCAGCAACAAGTCCGCTGTCTTGGGGTAATTTTTTATTCAGATCTTTACTTCACTCCTCACATCAAATCACTCGCTCGTTCATGTCATCTACACTTCAAAAAGATCTCAAGAATAAGGACTTTTCTCACCTTTGACTCGGCAAAAACTCTTACTGTCGCTCTTATTCATTCTCGTCTGGACTACTGCAACTCTCTACTAATCGGTCTCCCTCTTTCTAAACTCTCCCCTCTCCAATCCGTCCTTAACGCAGCAGCCAGGATCATATTCCTCGCCAACCGCTACACCGATGCCTCTTCCCTGTGCCAGTCATTGCATTGGTTACCCATCCAATATAGAGCTATTTAAACTTATCACGCTTACCCACAAAGCGCTCCATGCTTCAGTACCCCCCTACATCTCCTCCCTTGTCTCAGTCTACCACCCTACACATGCCCTCCGTTCTGCCAGTGACTTAAAACTAAAATCCTCCATAATCCGAACTTCCCACTCCCGTCTCCAAGATTTCTCGCGTGCTGCACCAATTCTTTGGAATGCACTACCCAGGACAGTTTGATTAATTCCCAATACCCACAGTTTCAAGCGGACCCTAAAAACCCATTTCTTTAGACTGGCGTATCGCCTCCACACACTATCTGTCCATCCCAGTTTTCCCCCATATTAAAATCTTCTTCAATTTCAGGTTCATACCAACCATGCACATAATAGCCTCGGTCAGGACTGTACACATACTGGCAGGACACCAGTCCATGTATTAATTATCCTATATAGTATATCAAGGCTGCATTATACAATATATGTACATTCTACCTTTTGTGTCTCCCCCCATTTCCTCATAGACTGTAAGCTTGCGAGCAGGGCCCTCACTCCTTTCGATATGAGATATGCTTATTCTGTATTGTCTGTATAAGTCCCCCCTAAAATTTGTAAAGTGCTGCGGAATATGTTGGCGCTATAAAAATAAAAATTATTATTATTATTAAACTGTATACAGCATTGACTAAAAAGAACCTGTATACTGAGGCTAGTGACCTAACCAGAACCTGTATACAGCTGTATACTGAGGCTAGTGACCTAAGCAGAACCTGTATACAGCTGTATACTGAGGCTAGTGACCTAACCAGGAATTGCATACTGCTGTATACTGAGGCTAGTGACCTAACCAGAACCTGAATACAGCTGTATACTGAGGATATTGACCTAACCAGAACCTGAATACAGCTGTATACTGAGGATATTGACCTAACCAGAACCTGTATACAGCTGTATACTGAGGCTAGTGACCTAACCAGGACTTGTATACAGCTGTATACTGAAGCTAGTATTTAAGCCACCAGGCAGCTCGCTCTGTATTTCAAGACCTCTGATCGGTGTCACTGAACAAGAACATTCCTTATTCTTCCCCTATTTTTCTGCTTTTATTTTCAGACCTTTCCAAAGAACTGTGAGGTCCTGAAGGAAGCGGACCACCTTATGTCATAATGATTAAAATGTATTTATAAAAAGAAGACAAATAATTGTAGATATTATATCAATAAAGAGCAACGTTTTATAGCCCACCAAAACAATTACATTGTCTAATTGTTACGTAGTTACAAGCTGCTAGGCTGTAAACAGAAATTCACACAGAATCTAATCCTCATCCCCGATTTATGTGCAGGGACACGCGGATACTTTACATTTACAGGTCGTCATCCTCAGAGCAGGGAAACTTGTAAATCATTTTACAGACAGCTCTACAAAGATTATCGCTGACTTGTCACCCGGACCGGTGAGTGGCCGAAATCACCAGAACACATCTCAGAAACTCCACAGAGAGGTACATGACGCCCCGGGCCCCGGACCCCGGGTGTGGGACACGGCTGCCATTCACCGAGTTATGATCACAGGCCGCTCTCATACACAACTGATACATACAGGGTGAAAAAGCGAGTAAAGAATATTCATGAAACTGGACGAGGTGCAACATCTATCGATGCCGACAGACACAAAACTAATCGGGTGATCTGCCCAGAACAAGACTCCTATACACAACAGGATAGGGGGGAATGTTAGGCAGGAGTCATTTTTTTGCGCTACAAATTGGTCCTTAATCCATTTTTTTTAAAAAGGTTTTGCTATAAAATTGTAGCACATCATATACTAAACACCACATCTGCAGCAAAACTCTTACAGCCTCAAGGACTATAAGTTCAGATCAGATGACCGGCGAGATAAACAATGTCCCAGCAAAGTGACAAAAATGGGGAAAATAAGCCATATATAAAGCACAAATAAGGTCACCAAACTATAGAGAAAAACTGAAAAATGTAACATTTCTCCCAATGTGTGCTTATAACTTTGCATTATTGTGAGCCAGAATTCAGATTTAGGCCTCGGCCCCACTATCAGTATTTGGTCAGTATTTTTTCTCAGGAGTGGGAGACAAAACCAGGAGTGGGTGATAAATACAGAATTGGTGACTTGTTTCTATTATACCTTTTCTCTGATTGTTCCTCACTGGTTTTGGCTCCCACTCCTGAGAAAAAATACTGACCGAATACTGACCAAACACTGATAGTGGGGCCTTGGCCCTAAATTTGTAATAGCAGCAACATATTGTGCAGAGCTGTACACTGATGGTCACTTCCATCACTTCCTCAAGCCATGAAAGGCTCAGAGATTGCGGAGTCTAAACATCGCACATACATGGGGGAATAAACGGCAGGTCTATCACTATCGCACCTCTGGAGTGCTGCCATGTCCGCTGGAGGTATATGGAGGATACCGGGGCGGTATCACGAGGCTGGCACACTTTTGCTTTATGACACATATCAGTACATGTCTGATCTCTCTATACACAAACACTATATATGGAATGTATAGAATATACATGTATTTTACACAAGCTGTATATAGACAGGTCACTTACATGCTGGTGTCTGTATAGTGGACTATGGTGTAAATTAGTACAGAGGGATCAGACATGTACTCAGTGTGTATATACACAGATCCACTCAAGTTGTATACATATATTTCTATATTTGAAGGGTGTATTATATATATATGAAGCGTGTATTAAAATTATATATATATATATTGTACACACACAACACGCTTCATATATATCATTTCTGTGTAAGACAAAAAAAAAAATGTGTGTATAATATATATACACACACACATTTTGTTTTACACAGAAATTATGTATATATATATAGATCCTAAGTAGATCTCTGACCTCTATGTATATACACAATATATATACACACACACACGTCTGATCCCTGTATACTCTATATTACAGAGAGAGTATACAGGGATCAGACGTGTGTGTGTGTGTGTGTGTGTGTGTGTGTGTGTGTGTGTGTGTGTGTGTGTGTACACGTCTGATTCCTGTATACCCTCAGTATAATAAGCCCCACAGTATACAGAGCCCAGCATGTCAGTGACCTGTTGTGTGTGAGAGCCCCCTGAGAGCTGGCAGCCCACCCTGGCACGGCCCCATGTGGGCACACACTGTATGAAGTTGCACTAGTGCTGCCCCCCAGGTGGTGCACACACAGTCCAGCACAGCTCAGTGATCCCAGCACAGCTCAGTGGATGTCCAGAGATGATGCAGCGCACAGATACTCACAGATCTTCACTCTCAGGCTCTGCAGGACCCGCACAGGGGCCGCAGGCGGATCCCCGGCCTCTCCTCTCCCTCCTGCCCGCTGCTCCCCTGCCATCTCAGGCGGCAGCGGCAGAGTCTCTGCTGCCCGTGCTCTTCCGCCAGCAGAACTACTTTAACAGCGTATGACAAGAGAGGCAGCCCGCCGCGGAGTAATACCTGGGGCTGCCCGAGACTACAGAGTAGCGAGGCTACGTCACTGCAGGGGGCGGAGCTGTTGCGGGAGCAGGGATCAGCAGTGCTGCAGAGTCCGCGGTCTGTGCGGGTGAGAGGTGGCGTACAGGCCGCGCTCCCTCCAGCCCTGGAGCTGGACTGTGACAATGTCGCACAGTTGTGTCAGTCTAATGTGTTGCACACTGTACGCCAGGCTGAGGGATAAATGGCAGCGCTCCTCAGTGATTGTGCAGGGTCATATTACAGTTTTGTATTATGGAGCCCTGTTCATCCTGCGCCAGTTATTGCTTTGCACACCTTGGGGGGGGTACATAATTTTTTTTTTGGGGTGGTATCTGACATTTTTGGGGGAATTTATTTTGTGCCTCAGTTTTGGTGCATTTTCTGTTCTTTTTCCTTTTCAGACCCCTTTATAGCCTCCGCCCGCCATTATTCCATCACTTCTTCCCGCCTCCTTCCTCTGGGCTCAGCAGTCGCGGGTCCCTGCTGTGATCCCTGTATCACCAATGTTTATCACATTCAACTTTTTTTAAATGTCGCACAAAGAGTCGCAAACTTTTTGACGTAAAAAGCAGAAAAAAACATTTTCTAGATAGACACGCGTCGGAATAATCGGACACCGTGCCGCTATCTGATAACTGGCACAAATAACGGCGTCGCAGCCACGAGGGAAAGTGACTACAATCCTTCCTGGGGTAATAGAGTCCCTGCCGTGTCTGGGATTTGGGCCACGGACTCATTGCACTGACCGCTTGTGCTGAATTTATCATTTGTGACATTTTAAGGCCACGTTCCCACCATGAGAATTTAGTGAGTTTTTAATGTTAGAGATTTTCTGCATCTTTTAGGTAAATTTTTATCATCTTTTGACACTGCAGTTTTTGATGTGTCATGTTTTAAATAAAGCTGCTTTGTTTTTGATACTTCAGGGTATTTGGCTTTGACAAAACTTTATTGATACAGTCCTGTGCAGATCACATGCATTTTTTTACTTGCGGATTTTCTGCATCTCATCCAAGTGTATGGGTAAAATCCGCACAGAAAACTCCGTGTACCCACAAGGGAAATTTACATGTTGCGGATTTGAAACCACAGATCAAAGCACAGTGTGCAGATCTCTATAGATCCCATCCACTTTGCTGCAATTGTAAGACGCTGCTTTTTTTTGCGCAGCGAAAATACACAGCATCAAAAACTCATTGTGTGAACTGAACCTAAAAGGTCGCAAATTCAGTCCACTCACTAGGTGGCGAATAAACCAGCCATGAAACATACTTGAACATGAGGTTACACTTAGGTGGTCATATACTCTTAGGGACCTTATTAAAGACACTTTTCTTGTGTTGCTGTTATTTGTGCCAAATTTATCCTAAGAATAGTGCATAAATTTGATGCATCTTTTCAAAGTTTTTGAAAAGTTTGAAAAAAATATTTATAAAAATTCAAGTACCCCCCACCCCATTGGTATCACCATAATTGTACTGACCTAGGAACCTAGAAAATCATATTAACATATTATTTTGTGGTACTGAATAAATAGTGTAAAAAAAATGTAAAAAAAAGCCAGAAAATAAATGACGGAATCCAGTTGTTTTCGTCATTTCACTGCATTTGGAATTTTTTCCCCTTTTTTCAGTAAAGAGAATGGTGTCATTCAAAACTATAACTTGTCCCTCAAAAAACAACCCCTCTTGTCAGCAGAAAAATAAAGTGATGGTGCTTAGAAGAAGGAGAGGTACAGATGGAAGCACAAACACAAAAAATCGGGAGGTCAAGAAGAGGTTACATTTTAACAAATATGGCCATCATTTTATGTGATTCCTTTTTTTAAATTGGCTCCAAAATGAAAGTCGCCAAATGGAACATACATGGTGCGACAGTTTGTTAAAGGAGTTATCTGGAACTTTAGGGTGTTTTGGCCGTAGAGGGCCAAGACCTTACCAGCAGGTGATTGTGTGGCGCCTAGGCGATGGGGACTACTCGGCACCCGGGCCTTGATGCCTGGTCTTGGGGGATGTTGTGGTGGTCGGCTCCTGGGCCCGTACCCTGGGGTCTCTCTTAAAAAAGGGGAATAGATATGTCGAAGTTCGTGACGCCACCTCTCGTGTCTGGTGATCATCACCAGCGCTGCGGCAGTCCACTGAGGCCGGTGTTGTGGCAGCTTAGATGGTATCGCTCCCCACAGGTGGAGCAGGGCCTCAGGGCAGCGTAGGAGGGGGGGATGCAGGACAGAGGGGACCCAGCCGTGTCAGAGCAAGAATGGGAGCACACAAGAAAGTCACTTCTGTACCTTTACTGGAATTAGTTCAGGGACACCCAGGAGCACTGTAGGGTGAGGGGTGCACGTCCGGATTCTCCCCAGTGAGCGGGTGTACGGCCTCCTGTTTCTTGCCTTTCTGTAGTAAGTTTCTGACCTGCCTGGAGCTAGGCCTAACTTGGTTTCTGTTCTGCTGACTTGGTGATAGGGCCTTCTGTTGGAGATCACTCTCCCTATTCTTTGGGGTCTCCGTGATTCCTGACCCTGGTATGTATCAGCTTTTGGTGATCCTGGGACATGTAGTTCGCCAGGGCTTCCGGTTGTTTTCTACTGGTCATGAAGATCCACGTAGACTCGGACCCGGTGTCCGGTATATGCTTCTGTGGTGAGCTTGTAAAGCTCCTCTGCCCCCTAAGTTACTTTCTTCCACTTGCCTTCGGCCCCGCTCAGGCCCTCACTAGGCTACACACACTGCAGCCGGGACGCTGCTCTTCTTCGCCACTCTCAGAGTGTCGGCACACTCCTAGCTCTCTATCCTGAGCTCTATGAGTTCTAGTCTGGACTCACTCTACAGACTATACTGGACTCTTTCTGCAGGAACTGCTAGGCTCTGGCTCGACTGCACTGACTCCTTCTGTGTCTGAGCAGGAACTGCTGAATCACTCAGCTGCCTAGCTCCACCTTCCCTATTTATATCCCTATCGGGCTCCCTCTGGTGGTCTGAGGTGGAAGGTGGAGGTGTGTGTATGCTGTGGGGGCCTCTTGTGGAGAAATCGGGTAATGCACCCCTCTAGGATCTGTGGTACCAAGCGCAGCTGGGTGCCACATTTGCTAACTACCTGCCCATTCTGTCCTGTGACGATCTGTTCCGACTCAGGCGGCAATTCTGCAGCTTCATTCGACCACACATCAACAGAGCAGCTTGTCTTCCGACAGGGCGTCACTGACCGCATCATGCTGATTGACAGCCGGCTCAGCCTAATGCAGTGGGGAGCCAGCTGTCAATCAGCATGATGCAGTTAGTGACGCTCCGTCGACAGAACAGAACGGAAGAGAAGACTCTGGTCTGTCAAAGTGACGTCATTGGGAGCAAGAAGAATCACTGTTAGGAGCGCTCCGTGACCACTCGGAGTGCTCCGTGACCCCTCGGAGCGGTAACAGATCGTCACATAGCAGAACTGGCAGTAGTGATGGGAGGTCCAGCTCTTTTTGGTGATCTGGATCCACTCACCAAAAATAGCTGTCTCTTTTGAATCCTAAATGGATCCCTATTAAATATGTGTTCACCATAGGTAAACACATATATAAGATGACGTTGACGCCGCTGAATCTTCGCCCACTCACAATTAGCCAATTAAATTGAAGAGTGGAGTTTGTTTCGGGCGGACGGAGTTACGGCCGCCGAACACTGCAATTTTTCGCCCAGTGACAGCCATTCAGAGAAGTTAGTGGCTCTCACTGTGGTGCCAGCTCCCATCAGTCACAGCAGGGAGCCGGCTCTTTGTGTTGGATCGTTCATGACCGACACATCACTAACAGGCAGGTAGTTAGCAACTACCTGCTGATAAGTTCTTAGCCCTATAGCCAAAAAAAAACAAAGTCCCGCATAACCCTTTTAAATGTATCTCAAAATAAATGATAAGAAAAGAATAGCACCAGTAAAAAAAAAATAAATAACAAAATAATCCCATCATGATAAATTACCCCAAAATGTCTAAAACACTAATAAACGTAGAGCATGGCATGTGCAGCTGAATTCTGGCTCAATTTAAAGAAGTTGTCCACTACTTGGACATCCCCTTCTCATATCCCATGTTTGGCCCCAATAAAATAAAAAAAACTATACTCACCTCCCGTGCTGGCGCCGTTCCAGCGGTGTTGGCACTCACGGTCTCGGGGCTCCTGTGCAGCTGTTGTGACATGTGAGCCCTGCGCCCAATCAGCACTGGTGTCACTGTCCCCGCCTTCAGACAAATGGAACATGAAGAGGAAGTCAGAGATCAGCTGCAGCCCGGACTTCCTCTTCATGTTCAATTCCACAGAATATGGGACAGTGACCCCGACGCTGATTGGGCGCCAGGCTCACGTGTCACAACAGCCCATGGGAGCCCCGGGACCGTGAGTGCCGACACTGCCGGAACGGCGCCAGCACGGGAGGTGAGTATAGTTTTTTTTTATTTTATTTGGGCCAAACATTTAGATCAAGAAGGGGTTGTCCTAGTAGTGGTCAGGTTTCACTCTGATCAGAGTCTGATTAGCATAATCAGAGCGTTTTTCTCGAATGGAGAGAAAATGGTTGTGTGATCCCAGCTTAAGGCTGGGTTCACACAAGCAAAATTGTCTGTTTTTACATCAGTATGTTTGATTTTTACATTTGTATGGAATGTGATTTTTACATGAACAATTTATATATATTAAGGGACAAATACTGTTTCCTAGTTTTATAATTGTAATTTATCCATGAAAACACATGACATACAAATAGTAACCTGTATGTGATCCGCTTTTTACAAACCCATTGACGTATAAAAGGCGAGTCTGATCCAGAATATGCATCAAAGTAGTGCATAGTCCCCAGTGTCCACCACACATAACTTATGTCGCTTATCCATGTTATATAAATAAAACCTATAACTTGATGTTAAATTCATCCATTGGTTTTATAAATTACTCTTTTGAAAGCTGAAACCCTCCCAAATTTGGTTTAGGTTAAGAAAATAAATTGGCATAAATGCTGAAATATTGATCATTTAATGAACACAGAATGGTCAGATATTGGCAAGACAAAAGTTTTGTCACCTGGTCATATAATGCACCCAATCCTAGTTTACATACTTACCAGTGCTCAGTAAATAATCGTTTAATTAGTGGGTGTGTATAAAAAGAAACCCAGCACCCCAGACCTTCACTTGAACTGCAGCTTGAGCTCTGACAACATGCCAAAAATCCACCCTACGACCAAAGCCTTGAATATCAAGAGGCTGAAGACCAGATGCACTGCAGAGGTGGCTGGCACCTTTAATATGTCTCAGCGTCAAGTACAAAGTATTAAAAAAAGATTTGAAGAGACTGGAGATGTGTTTGACAAGCCCAGGTCCGGCAGACCCCGCAAGACAACTGCTCAGGAGGAACGTTTGTTGGTTAGAAAATCCAAAGCAAGCCCCTCTTCCACTGCAGCAGAGCTCCAACAGGGCTGGTCACCTCAAGTCCCTGTGTCAACTAGAACAGTTTGTAGGATTCTGTCTCGAAATGGCCTCCATGGTCGAATCAGTGCCCAAAAGCCAGCACTAAACAACAGGCAAATAAAAAAACGTGTGGCATTTGCAAAGTCCCATAGCCTGCTAAACAGATGGACGCTGGAAAAGTGGCAGAAGGTGGATTTCTCTGATGAATCTTCAGTAGAATTACACCACAGCCACCGCAAATACTGCAGGAGAGCTACTGGAGCCCTATGGATCCAAAATACACCCAGAAAACAGTTAAATTTGGTGGTGGAAAGATCATGGTCTGGGGTTACATTCAGTATGGGGTGTGCGAAACATTTGCAAGGTGGAAGGCAATATCAGTAGCCTAAAATATCAAGAAGTATTAGCTACCTCTTACATTTCAAATCATAAAAGGGGTCAAATTCTGCAGCAGGATGGTGCTCCATCTCATACATCCATCTCTACAACAAAGTTCCTCCAGGCAAAAAAGATCAAGGTGCTCAAGGACTGGCCAGCCCAGTCACCAGACATGAATATCATTGAGCATGTTTTGGGTAGGATGAAAGAGGAAGCTTGAAAGACAAAACCAAAGAATCTAGATGAACTCTGGGAGGCATGTAAGACTGCATTCTTTGCTATTCCTGATGACTTCATTAATTGTATGAATCATTGTTGAACCGCATGGATGCAGTCCTTCAAGTTCATGGAAGTCACACAAAATATTAAACATGACTTAACAGCACCACAACTTCATTCACCAATGTTATGCAACATATACAACCCCTGGCAAAAATTATGGAATCACCGGGCTCAGAGTATGTTCATTCAGTTGTTTAATGTTGTTGAAAAAAAGCAGATCACAGACATGGCACAAAACTAAAGTCATTTCAAATGGCAACTTTAGGGCTTTAAGAAACACTAAAAGAAATCAAGATTAAAAATGTGGTACTCAGTAAGGGTAATTTTTCAGACCAAGCAGAGGGTAAAAATTATGGAATCACTCAATTCTGAGGAAAAAAATATGGAATCACCCTTTACATTTTCATTTCCAAAACTAACACATGCATCAAATTTGATCTGCTCGTTAGTCTGCATCTAAAAAGGAGAGATCACACCTTGGAGAGCTGTTGCACCAAGTGGACTGACATGAATCATGGCTCTAACATGAGAGATGTCAATTGAAACAAAGGAGAGGATTATCAAACTCTTAAAAGAAGGTAAATCAGCTGTGTCTAAAATCTGGACCAAATACAAATAACATGGGAAGGTTGTTAAAGGCAAACATACTGGTAGACCAAGGAAGACATCAAAGCGTCAAGACCAGAAATTTAAAGCAATATGTCTCCAAAACAGGAAATGCACAACAAAACAAATGCAGAACGAATGGGAGGAAACTGGAGTCAATGTCTGTGACCAAACTGTAAGAAAACGCCTAAAGGAAATGGGATTTACATACAGAAAAGCTAAACATAAGCCATCATTAACACCTAAACAGAAAAAAACAAGGTTACAATGGGCTAAGGAAAAGCAATCGAGGACTGTGGATGACTGGCTGAAAGTCATATTCAATGATGAATCGCGAATCTGCATTGGGCAACTTTTGTTTTGTGCCATTCCAATGAGATTTATAAAGATGAATGCATGAAGAGAACATGCAAATTTCCACAGTCATTGATGATATGGGGCTGCATGTCAGGTAAAGGCACTGGGGAGATGGCTGTCATTACATCTTCAATAAATGCCCAAGTTTACATTGATATTTTGAACAGTTTTCTTATCCCATCAATTGAAAGAATGTTTGGTGATGATGACATCATTTTTTAAGATGATAATGCATCCTGCCATAGAGCAAAAACTGTGAAAACATTCCTTGAAAGAAGACACATAAGGTCAATGTCATGGCCTGCAAATAGTCCGGATCTCAATCCAACTGAAAATCTTTGGTGGAAGTTGAAGAAAATGGTCCTTGACAAGGCTCCAACCTGCAAAGCTGATCTGGCAACAGCAATCAGAGAAAGTTGGAGCCAGATTGATGAAGAGTACTGTTTGTCACTCATTAAGTCCATGCCTCAGAGACTGCAAGCAGTTATTAAAGCCAGAGGTGGTGCAACAAAATACTAGTGATGTATTGGGGTGTTCTTTTGTGTGTTTGTTTTTCATGATTCCATAATTTTTCCTCAGAATTGAGTGATTCCATAATTTTTTCCCTCTGCTGGTCTGGAAAAAAAATTACCCCTACTGAGTACCACATTTTTTATCTTGATTTCTTTTATTGTTTATTAAAGCCCTAAAGTTTCCATTTGAAATGACTTTAGTTTTGTGCCATGTCTGTGATCTGCTTTCTTTCAACAACATTAAACAACTGAATGAACATCCTCTGAGCCCGGTGATTCCATAATTTTTGTCAGGGGTTGTATTTGTATTTTAAGATAATTAATTACTTTCTGTGGGCGACAAAACTTTTGTCTTGCCAAAATCGGACCATTCTGTGTTCATTAAATGATCAATATTTCAGCATTGATGCCATTTTATTTTCTTAACCTAAACCAAATTTGGGAGGGTTTCAGCTTTCAAAAGAGTAATTTATAAAACCAATGGATGAATTTAACATCAGATTATAAGCTTTTATTTCATAACATGGATAAGCGACATAAATTCTGTCAGGGAGTGTAGTATTATGCCCCCACAGTTGCCTTCACACACACAGTATAATGCCCCCATAGTTTCTCAAACACAGTATGATTCCCCCCATAACGAGTATGCTGTCCCCCAGTCCGCCACACACAGAGTATGATGCCCTCACGGTTCCCCCACACCCATTATGATGCCCCCACAGCACACCACAAAGTATGATGTCCTCAGTGTCCACCCATTACAGTATGATGACCCCACAATCCCGCCACACACAGTATGATTCACACACAGTCCTACCAAACACAGTATGATGCCCTCTACAGTTTCCCACACACAAAATGATGCTCGCCACAGCCCCTAACAGTATAATATCACCAGTACCCACCCAACACAGTATCATACCCCACAGTGTCCCCCACACACAGTATGATGTCCCCCACAGAGTATGATGCGCCCACACATCCTAACACAATATGATGAACACCCACAGTTCCCCACACAGTATGATGTATCCAGTGTTCACCTCAACCCACTTGCCTATGTGCCCTGATTCTCTTCTGAGCTGTTATCTGCTGCCAGTCACCTGATCTGAGAAAGTTGTGGCGCCCTGCTGTGCATTGGTGCCACAGATCCTAGAGGGGTGCATGGACGGATTCCTCCACAAGAGGCCCTCACAGCATACACACACCTCCACCTTCCACCTCAGACCACCAGTGGGAGCCCGGATAGGGATATAAAAAGGGAAGGTGGAGCTAGGCAGTTCAGTCTGGGAGAGAGTCAGTCTGGAATCTACAGCCTGGAGTATGTAGTCTAAAGTCTGCTGCAGCCAGTGGGACAGTCAGTCCAGCCCAGACTCAGGTAGCTCAGGTTAGTGAGCCTAGGGCGTGCCGACGCCGTAAGAGCGGTGAAGAGTAGCGAGGCCTACTGCCAGTGTGAAGCCTAGCAAGGGCCCCAAGCGTGGCCGAAGGCAAGTGGAGTAAGCAAGCTACATAGGGGGCAGAGGAGCTTAGCCAGCTCACCACAAGACCATATACCGGACACCGGGTCCGTGTCTGCAGGGATCTCTACAACCAGCAGAAACAACCGGAACCCCTGGCGAACTATATGTCCCAGGAACACCAAAAGCTGACTGTCATACCAGGATCAGGAGTCACTGAGGCCCAAGAGACCAGGGAGTGTGTTCTCCAACAGAAGGCCCTACCACCAGGTCAGCCAGTGCAAGACAGAGACCAAGTTAGGCCTAGCTCCAGGCAGGCCATAAACTTATCAGGAAAAGGCAAGAAACAGGAGGCCCCACACCCGCTCACTGGGGAGAGTCCTGAAATGCACCCTTCACCCTACAGTGCCCTGGATCGTGCCTGAAACACCACCAGTAAAGGTACTGAAGTGAACTGTCGTGTGTGTGCCTATTCTTCTTCTGACCCGGCTGGGTCCCCTCTGTCCCGCATCCCTTCTCCTACGCTGCCCTGAGGCCCTGCTCCACCTGTGGGGAGCCACACCAACTAAGCTGCCTGACCACCGGCCTCAGAGGACTGTAGCAGCGCTGGTGATCCTCACCAGACACCACTAGTGGCGTCACAAACTTTCCGTTTCCCATACACCTTTTCCCCCAATTCCTTGCTTTTTAAGAGTGACCCCAGGGTACGGGCCTGGGAGCCGGCCACCACGGCATCCCCCAAAACTAACAGCAAGGCCCGGGCGCCGAGTCATCCCCATTCCCTGGGCGCGTCAAAGTCACATGACCTAAAGATTCTTGCAGGTTCTTCAGTCCCTACACAGATTAAACAATGGAATACGAATCTGATGGTTCCCTGTTCCATCATGTGTTCAACTGTAACTATTTCCTAGGGACACAGATAAAGTTAAAGTTGTGAAATACTCCTACTCTCTTGAAACATGGAGACAGGTTCCCAAATTTGGGACTTTCCTGCAAAATCTGGGGTGGTTGGGAAGTATATGGTGGTGCATATTCCTGACCATCTTTCCTTTCCAGCAGAGTACTCGAGAGCTGCATTCCCAGGATCAGTGGGTGTCAGACTGGGGTCCCCAGACCCAGGGCCGGCGTCAGCACCCGGCGCACCCGGGCAAGTGTCGGGGCCCTGAGCAGGCGGGGGGGCCCACTTTCCGTCGTGCACCCCGCTGCGCTATTGGACCCGTGAGAGGAGGACAGCGGTGCCAGCGCCCTCTTCCCCCCCGCTTGCTCAGGGCCTCGGAACAATACTTACCCCTCCCCATGCTTCCGCAGCAGGTTCTGTCTCTTCCGCGGCTGCTGCACAGTGACGTCTCAGGTCAAAGGGCGCGGTGACGTCTTTACACCGCGCCCTCCCCTGAGCTGTCATAGCTCAGAGCGGGAAGACGCCGGTGCGTGAGGTGTCTGGAGCAGCGGCAGCAGGTGAGGAGAAGTGAGGTGAGTATTTGATTTTTTTTTTTTTATTGTATGGAGGCATGGGGCATTATAAGCGAGGGGGGATGTGTGACATCCTGCATGGGGCATTATAAGGGAGGGGGGGTGTCACACCCTGCATGGGGCATTATAAGGGAGGAGGGTGTGTGACATCCTGCATGGGGCATTATAAGGGAGGGGGGTGTGTGACATCCTGCATGGGGCATTATAAGGGGGGGTGACATCCTGTATGGGGCATTATAAGGGAGGGGGGGTGACATCTTGCATGGGGCATTATAATGGAGTGGGGGTGTGTGACATCCTGCATGGGGCATTAAAAGAGAGGGGGGGTGACATAGTGCATGGGGCATTATAAGGGAGGGGGGGTGACATCCTGCATGGGGCATTATAAGGGGGGGTGACATCCTACATGGGGCATTATGTGGGGGGAACAGCCTGCATGGGGCATTACGTGGGGGGGGCAGCCTGCATGGGGCATTATGTGGGGGGAACAGCCTGCATGAGGCATTATGTGGGGGGAACAGCCTGCATGGAGCGTTATATGGGGCCAGTATCCTGTATGGAGCGTTATATGGGGGTCAGTATACTGTTTGGAGCGATTTGCCGGTTTCTGAGCTATTGTGGAATTTACAATAGATATCACTCATGTAATGTAAGAAATGAAATCTTCGGCAATGTACTATATATATATTTCTCTGCGGTATCTGTGCATCATGAATCGTGGTATGTGTTAAAGGGGCCCACTGAGACTCTTCGCCCAGGGCCCACAAAAACCTGGAGCCAGCCCTGCCCAGAGCCCACCAGTAAAAAACTCCAGGGCTCTTTTCACTTTTTAGCTACATGCAAATGTGACATTATCTCAATCTAAAAATGTATATAACAAAGAACTGCATAGATTGTTAAATGAATAATTTTCTGCCTTTGTCTGTACATAGTGATTTAAGTAGATTGTGTCAAGTACTGCTCATATAAGAGGGTGGTCTTTAACAGGGACCCACCGGAGGATTATCCGGTTCTCCTTTGGGCCAGTCCAACCCTGGTGGGGTCCACACATATCAACTAGTCCTGCAGATAGATACATACTGTAAATGCATTTATGGTGCAAGCCTTTTAAGTTAAGTGACAGCCGCCCTCTTACAAATATTATGGCTTGTTGCCACTGAAATCCTTCCCTAACTTACATCCTGGACAGACCAGGACTGCCTTTATCATGACTGGTTGAAAAGGGTTACCATGAAGTCATCGGATACGCCATTTGTTTGTCTAATTGCTTTTTAACTTGCCTGTGTCAAGGTGATATTTATTGTGCTTTGAAATTGCATTGTATTGTAAATGACTGGTCGAGGGTGAGCATGTACAACAGCTGATACACAGGTAACCGGCATGCCAGTACAGCACAGCTTTGTATACTGTGCAGTAATTGTGAGGCCCAGCAACCTCTGAAATGGAAGCAGCAAGAACTAGATAAGTCAGGCCAGATTCACACCTAAAATTGTGTTTCCCGTTACAGAAAAAAGGAACAGTAAAATGAAATTCATGCAGGAAACCGAACCGTCATAACACAAACAGTCACTGATGGTTCTTATTGACTATAATGGGATTCATTGGTTTCTGTTAGCTCTCATTCAGATGTCAGTAATTTATCTCATATGCAAAAAAAAGCAGACCAATTTAATCAGTGTTTTTGATCACTGTCTTCAGAATTTGATCAGTGTATCAGTTTTTAACATCTGAGTTTGATCAGAGTGTAAGGGTGGTGGATCACTGTGGTCGCATTCCTACCCCTGAATACACCAATGGCGTTAGTGTGATGTAAAATGCAATGTGAATAATGTCTTGCGTCTTATGTAAATAGTGTGTCATGTTAATTGTATGGTATTGTGGTGTTTGCCTGTGTAATGTATAGTGTGAATAGTGTAAGGTATAGTGTTGTAAGATTATGTTTTGTAAGGAAATTCTGCCCAGCAACAGACTGCAGGGACTGAAACCATTAATGTTTGGGACTAGCCCATAGTGGGAAGGGAAACACTTAGGAAGAGTGATTGCTTTCTGCTAGGAAGGTAGATAGGGTCTAGAGTGATCCTAAATGAGATCAGACCGAACAGGAGGGATAGTGAGATCCTGAATATAAGTGACTAAGAGAGACAGAGTGACCTTCCAGAGACTGGTCCTAGGAGAGAACACCAAATCACGAGACCTTGAGCTTGTAACGCGGAAAGGTAACGGGCCTAAACACAACTGGGACTGGGTTACTGGGACTAGTGAAAGGTCCCAAGCGGACATTCCAGAGCACCAGTAGTGGAAGAATTAGAACGCGGAACCACTGAACAAGTAAAGGAGACATGTTGATCAGGACAGTAGCGTTAAAGCTGGGTTGTTGCGAAGTAGAGAGAAACAGTGTGCTTCACTAGCCCTGGAGTATACTAAAGAGGAAGGATACTGTGTGGAATAATGCTTCATGTTGCAAATAAAACGTTCATAAGACTTTGTACCCGCTATCTCTTGCACATAACCCTTACCAAGTTACCGTTCAGTAAACAGTTTATTTTTGGCAAACCCGCAACAACGGTTACATGCAGCCCTCACAGCACAAGTACACACACCCAGCCAGGACCTCCACTTTAATGTAACGTGCCGGGGCGCCTCGCTTGCGGCTAGCACCCCGCGCCATGTTACAAGAGTATCAGTTTTTACCATCAGAGTTTCAGCAATTTTCCTAGGATAAAAAATGAAAGTTTCTCAAGCTTCTTCTATCAAACAGTCTGTAAAAAACGAACAGCACACGAGTGGCATCCAAGTGCTGTCTGATTTTTTATTATTCCTCTACGTGCCATGGTCATTAGCAACTGTGGCATTTAGATGGTTGTGAGAGTAAGGGGGCTACATATGTATTGCAGGGTATTGGACAATCAGTCATAGTGCTACTTGTTCAAGTTCAATAGAGAAAGTAAGTAAAAAATACGTTTAAAAAAACTGTTAAAAATAGCAAAATTACAAAAAAAATTCCCCAATAAAAATGCATTTTTTATGTAAAACAAGTATAAAAGTACATATTTGATAGTGCCAAGTCCAGAACGACCTGATCTATAAAAGTGTCAAACTATTTAGTCCTTACCCGAATGAACACCATCAAAAAATAAAGAAAAACAAAGCAAAAATGCTGTTTTTTCTCTATAAGATTGTGTGTAAAAGTAGCAAAAAATAAAAAACAATATAAATATGGTATCACTGTAATTGTACTGACCCGAAGAAAAGTTGTATTATCATTATTACAGCAGTGAAATAGTCATAAAAAACAATTAGTATCACTGTAATTGTACTGACCCGAAGAAAAGTTGTATTATCATTATTACAGCAGTGAAATATACGTAAAAAACAATTAGTGAATTGCTAATTTTTGTTCTTTCTGCCTCCTCAAAAAAAGCTATACGCACGTGGTCTAAATTGTTGGTACCCCTCGTTTAATGAAAGTAAAACCCACAATAGTCACAGAAATTACTTGAATCTGACAAAAGTAATAATACATTAAAAATCTATGAAAATGAACAAATGAAAGTCAGACATTGCTTTTCTGCTTCCACAGAATTTAAAAAAAAATTAAACTCATTAAATAGGCCTGGACAGAAATGATGGTTCTTCTTAACTTAATATTATCAAACAATTCCTGTAACTGTCAATGAGACTTCTGCACCTCTCCACATGTATTTTAGCCCACTTCTCATGAGCAAACTGCTCAATTTGTCTCGTGTTTGAAGGTTGCTTTTTCCAGACGGCATGTTTCAGCTCTTTCCATTGTGTGAGGTTCGGATTAAGGAAGATGTTAGTCTTAGATCAGTAGCAGAATGGAGGGCACGGGAAGAGTGATAGACTGAAATGAGGGATGAGATATAAGGCGGTGCAGAACTGTGGAGAGCTTTGTGGGTGAGAGAGAGATGAGTTTGTATTGTATTCTGTGGTGAATGGGTAACCAGTGCAGTAACTGGCACACGGTAGAGGCGTCGGTGAAGCGGCCTGATAGAAATACGACCCTGGCTGCTGCATTCAGAACAGATTGGAGAGGAGAGAGTTTGTTTAGAGGGAGACCGATTATAAGAAAGTTGCAGTAGTCTAGATGAGCGTGAATAACCACATGAGTGAATCAAATGTGAGAAGAGGTCGGATTCTGGAGATGTTTTAAGGTGCAGGTGACATGAGCGAGTAAGTTATTGTATATGGGGAATAAAGGAAAGTTGTGTGTCAAATATGACTCCAAGACAGCGAGCTTGTTGCTTGGGAGTTATGGTGGCAGCACCCAAGGAAATTGAAAAATCAGGTATAGGTAGGTTAGTAGAGGGAGGAAAAACAAGGAGTTCAGTTTTGGAGAGATTCAGTTTCAGATAGAGGGAGGATATAATGTTTGAGACAGCAGACAGACAATCACTGGTATTTTTTATTAGAGCGGGGGTGATGTCAGGTGAAGAGGTTTATAGTTGGGTGTCATCAGCATAGAGATTATACTGGAAACCAAATCTGCTGATGGGTTGTCCAATAGGGGCAGTACACAAAGAGAAGAGGAGGGGACCTAGGACTGATCCTTGTGTAACCCCGATAGTGAGGGTAAGATTAGAGGAAGAAGAGCCAGCAAAAGATACCGTGAAGGAGCGGTTAGAGAGATAGCAGGAAAACCAGGAGAGAATGGTGTCCTTGAGGCCTATAGAGCGGAGCATAGTGAGGAGATGCTGGTGATCCACAGTGTCAAAAGCAGCAGAGAGATCCATGAGAAACAGCAGGGAGTAGTGACCATTAGATTTAGCTGTTAGTAGATCATTAGAGACTTTAGTGAGGGCAGTTTCAGTAGAGTGTGAGGAGTGGAAAACAGATTGTAAAGGGTCATAAAGAGAGTTATCTGAGAGATAGCGGATTAGACGGGAGTGGACCAAACATTCCAGGAGTTTAGAGATGAAGGGAAGATTAGAGACCGGTCTGTAGTTAGCAGTGCAGTTCTGGTCCAGGGATGGCTTTTTAAGTAAAGGGGTTATGATGGCATGTTTGAGTGAAGAGGGAAAGATACCTGAAGAAAGAGAGAAGTTAAATATTTTAGTTAGGTAGGAAGTGACAGCTGGGGAAAGGGACTGAAGGAGATGTGAGGGAATAGGGTCACTTTTGCAGGTTGTAGGGCGAGAAGAAGTGAGGAGTCTGGTCACTTCTTCTTCTGTGACCAGCTCAAAGATGGAAAGTGAACTTGAGGTGCGGGAGGGAAGGTCCAGAGTATTCCCATCTTCATGTGTAGGAGAGTTAGTGAGCTGTGAGAGGCCGAATGAGGTGGTTAGAGAAAGAAGATGAGAGACAGATGGGGAAAGTGGCTTATCAATGGGTATGTTAAAATCCCCTATGATGAAAGTGGGAATATCACCGGATAGGAAGTGTGGAAGCCAGGTGGCAAAGTGATCCAGAAACTGATGGGAGGGGCCTGAACGGCGATATACAACCGCCACTTGCAGGGAGAAGGGTTTGAAGAGTCTGATGGTGTGGACTTCAAAGGAAGAAAACATAAGTGAGGGAACCGGGTGGATGAACTGGAAAGCACATTGTGGTGAAAAGAGCAAACCGTTACCTCCACCTTGTCTGCACTCAGGTCTTGCTGAATGTGAAAATTGTAGCCCGCCATATGAGAGAGCAGCTGCGGCGGTTGTATCAGACTGCTTTATCCATGTTTCAGTGATAGCCAGAAGGTTAAGGGAATTTGAAAGGAAGAAATCTTGGATATAGAGGAGTTCATTGCAGGCTGAGTGCGAGTTCCAAAGGGCACAGTTAAAAGAGACAGGAGAAGGCGAGCAACGAATGTTTATAAGATTGGCAGGGCTTCTGTGTGCAGCAGGATGAGAGTTACGTATACTAGTGTGTGGAGGCCTAGGGTTGGGAGAGATGTCGCCATCAACTAGGAGGAGGAGATAGAAGAGAAAGAGCAGGTGGTTCAGTGATTTGTGTGAGCGTTTTGTGCGTTGTATGGTGGTAGTGGATGGTTTGGAGTGATTGAGAAAAGTCAGTAAGGCCTCAGTGTTGTACAAGGGAGAGGGCAGGAGAGAGGGACTGATGTATGGAGACTGTGTAGAATATGTCAGAGGGTGGTAGGAAACAGCAGTTAGGATGTATATGAAGCAAATAGATATGGAAATTAGATGTTGTAGTGCAACTGAACAAAGAGCATGTTTGTTTGAATATCTGGCATAGCTGACCCGCCTCCTGCTCTGTCCTCTTGCCATGTTTATCTGGCGAGACACCTTGAAATTTTGGACATAGAATCAAATTCACATGTGCCTCAGCACACGTGTTCTCTTTAAGCCAGATCAGGATATATTGGAAGTGTGTGCTGGGATGTAGGACCAGTTTGCCTTCTTGAATAAGCAATTAGCAAGAGACCGCAGTAGGCATTACTATGCAAGACATACAAACATCCACACTGGACAGACAGACCACAAATCAAGTGAAATAAAACAGAAAAGTAGTAAAGCAAGCACCTTAATGAATAATCCCTTCTGATTACTTCTGGGACATTTCCGGGATATTTCCGTTAGCTACTTTGGACACTGCTCAGAGACCATGGACGGAGACCAGGCCCTCTAAATTTATACCTCTTAACTAATTTAACATTAAAGAAGCCAGGTGTGAATAGAAGGGAGGAGGCACAGGGAGACAGGTAAGAATTAAACAAATGGAATAAATTAACAGACAGGAGATGAGAGAAGTTTGCTACCAACACAGCAGGAAATTGAATAGGAAAGGACATACCAAGCATAAAAGAGAAACACACAATGGGGTTCAATCAAAATGCAGACTATTGCAGTATGAAACATACCTGTGAATGAAACAGATAGATTGTCAAATCAGAAGTGAAGGCAACACTGAAGAATAAACAACATGAGACTATATTTCTGAATTTCTGGGATATTTCCGTTAGCTACTTTGGAAACTGATATTTAGGATAACTATAGTGTATTGTCTAGTGTGCGCTTAAGGCAATTAAATATATAATTTAATCTTGGGCTGCTCTTTTATCTCGATCCACGATTCCACAAGTCTGTTTTTTGGTTTAACTTTCCATGCTACCGGGGCTGGTTTCTGGCCCGATATAACCCTGTTAATGGACCAAGCATATATCGAATGAGGAACTAGTGGTCATTCTACCGGGTTGACCAGGCGCTTTTTCACTGGTGCTAGTGAAAGGGGCCTCTCAGCCTGTCAGGGTTTTAGGCGAGTGTGATGCCATGTCAGTGACTGTGTGGGCCACATCCTCTTATTCCCCGTGCCTCCCTGGGCCCGTGTGGACAGGGGGGTGTCTGTGTAAAACTGTACCTATCTCAGTTTACATGTCCCCAGGGGTTGCAAACCGGGAGACCACATTACATGATCAGTCTGACGTAATAGTGACGTCTGGCGGGGTGGTAAGGTGCGGATCCTTCACAAGTACTAATAAAATTACAACTCATCCCACAAAAATCAAGCCCTAATACAGCTTTATCAGCAAAAAAAGTAGGAAAGGTATAGCTCTCAAAATATGATGCTCCATAACTATTTTTCTTTTTAAAAAGCATTTTTAGTGTGTAAAAGTAATAAACTGATATTAATCTGATATCGCTGTAATGGTAGCAACCCGAAGAATGAAGTCATCTAATCACTTATACTGCACAGTGAACAGACAAAAAATAAAAACAATAGCAATTTTTGGGATGCTGTTGATTTGTTCATTCTGCCTCTCAAAAATCGCAATAAGGCTCAGTCCAAATTTTTCCTGTGATTTGCACTGAGCACATACTGCACATCAGTACTTCCATCTAAGTCTCCAAAAAACGAAATCCGTACACAACCCTTGATGGAACCATTCACTACAATGAGGCAGAGTCACTTTATACTCCATCTGTCCTCTCCCCCAGTATTATCCCACCTTTTTAAGCATGCAGAAAAGTGCAGTTTACCATCCTTTTGTGCACCTCTAAAAACGGACACCACCGGAACAGATTCCTGGGCATAAGTGCTTAGCTTATTGAAAACTTTAACTTATCTGGCAGAAAATAAGTCCCCGCTCAGGACTGTCACCTGTCAACAGAAATATAGCTAGTTTCCACGTTACTGGTAGCTCAAAGGCTCTGGTATTGCGACATGGCTCCTTCCCAAAAGAAATCCAGTAAAATCTGTGCTCCTAAATCCAAATGCAGCCAATTTCCTGCTGATTCCCATAGTGTGCTTAAACCGCAGTTAATGTCCACATGTTTGACATTACTGTAGCGGGCAGAGCCCACATACTAAGTTTTGAGGTGCGTGTCTCCAGAAGTACAAACTGGCACAACTTTACATTTACCTATATTAAACCTCAGTTACCATTTATTGGCCCAAACCTCAAGCTTATATAAATCCCTCTATAATATGACATTCTCCTCCTCTGTGTTGATCACTTTGAAGAGTTTAGTATCGTCTGCAAATATTGTATACTCTGTATACCCTCTACAAGGTCATTAATAATTATGTAAAAAGAAGAGGGCCCAATACTGACCCCTGTTTTACCCCACTGTTAACCGTTACCCAACCTGTTTGTTCCATTAATAACCACCCTCTGTTTCCTATCACTGAATCAGTGAAACAGTGAATCAGTGAAACAGTAAGGCCATGTTCACATTAGGCATTTTTTCAGCGTGTTTTTTAATTCAAATTTTCAGCTGTGTTTTACAGTACCAGCAAAGTCTATGAGATTTCAGATATCTCATGCACACACATTTGTTTTTGTGTCATCAGTATTTTGTGCTTTGCATGTTTTTTTGCACAATAGAGAATGACACTTCTTTCAGCGTTTTTCAGCGGTTTTGCAGCATTTTTTCACCCATTGAAAGTAATGGGCAGTGACAAAAATGCTGAAAAAAACGCAGGCATCAAGTTTTGCAGCATTTTTTTTGTGTCAAAACCCTTATGAAGTTGAATAGGTATTTTTTTTTCACTCAACTTTAACAGCATGCATAAAGAGACAAATGGAAAGTGAAAAAAATGCAGCAAAAAAAACACAAGAAAAAGCAAGCAAACCTGCTTTTTTTATGCAGCTTCCTGCCTGCCAAGAGATTAGATTTTGCGGCAGAAAAAAAACACTGTAAAAATGCCTAGTGGGAACATACCCTAAAGGTTAAACTTACCAGGCTATAATTTACAGGTTCAGTTTTTGTCTCCTTTGAGAATATTGGCACCACATTTGTTATGCGCTAGTCCTGTGCTACAGACCCTGTTATTATAGAATCTATAGAGTCTGTGAATATCAATAATAACCAGGGCCAGCTCCAGGTTTTTGCCAGCCCCGTGCGAAAGAGTCTCAGTGGGCCCCTTAGACACATACCACGATTCATGATGCACAGATATGGCAGAGAAATACAGGTATAGTTCAATGCCTTCACTTACTTCTTATATTACTTGAGTGATATCTATTGTAAATTCTACAATAGCCCAGAAACCGGCAAATCCTCGCAGTGCACAGTGCAGGCCCAGGGGGCAGAGACGCCGATACTACAGTACCCCCCCCCCCCCTTTACGTCCCTTCTTTTTTAGGCCTGAAAGAAATTTTTTAAGGAGAAGCGGGGCGTGGATGTTCTCCCTGGGTTCCCAAGTTCTCTCCTCTGGGCCAAACCCCTTCCAATCCACCAGAAAAAAGGTTTTTCCTCTTACCCTCTTGGTGGCCAGAATGTTCTCTACTTCATAGACGTCTTCAGCGGAGACCGGAACGGCAGGTAACAGGCAGGTGCTTCCAGGTAAGCAGGCGGGCAAGGCCCATAGACAGACTGGCGGACTGGACTGTAGACAGACTGTCGGGCTGGAGAGTAGACAAGCTGGTGGACTGGACTTGTAGTCAGGCTGGCGGGCTGGACTAGTAGTCAGGCTGGCGAAATGGACTTGTAGTCAGGCTGGTGGGCTGGACTAGTAGTCAGGCTGGCGGACTGGACTTGTAGTCAGGCTGGCGGGCTGGACTTATAGTCAGGGCTGAAGCAGAGTTTAACACACAAAGCTACAACCTTGCACGGGCACCTCCATTTTGGAGGAGGCGCCTTTTATATGAGAGGTCCTCCGGCCATTGGCCGGGGACTCCTTAGGACGGCGCGCGCGGCCCCTTTAAGAGGGAGGGAGCGCACGCCCTAAGCACAGAGCCCGGGAAGCTGCGCGCGAGCCAGCAGCAGCAGAAGCAGGAGCGCCGGAGGACGCCGGGCGGGGAGCACGGCTGTAAGAGGGACGGCGTCTCTGCCTGTCAGGGGGCAGAGACGCCGATACTACACATACAGTATGATGAGCTCCATATATTGCTTCATACAGTATAATGAGTCCCATATATTGTTTCATACAGAATAATGGGTCTCATATAATGCTCCATACAGAATAACTGGCCTCATATAATGCTCCATACAGAATACTGGACCCCATATAATGCTCCATACAGAATAACGGGCCCCATATAATGCTCCATGCAGAATAATGGGCCTCATGTTATGATCTGCTACAAGCACTAAGGAAAGACAGGAGATCTGTCCCTACAATAGAACTAAACTGGATCCCTACGATGTAACGGGGAACCTGATCCTGCGATCAGACCCGCTAAAGTCCTCAGCTAGTCTGTACGAAGACCTATAGATGCAAGGGAGGGATCCCTACAAGAACTAGGGACTGGGATAAAGTTGGACACCTCCTAGCAGAAATTGTAGCAGTAAAAGACAAACACACAACATAGAACATAGAGGTCAGAAGACCTAGCAAAACTAACAGAGGAAGGTAACAGAGCACCAAGCTAGCTCAAGAGTAGAAATTACAATGAAGTCCAGTAAGGCCAGGAGGGCGGAGCCGGATTAAATAGGCAAAAAAGGTCATGTGACCAGCAAACTAGAAAAAAAACAACAGAAGAGTTCTAACACCTCATATAATGCTCCATACAGAATAACGGGCCTCATATAATGCTCCATACAGAATATTGGACCCAATATAATGATCCATACAGAATAATGGGCCCCATATAATGATCCATACAGAATAATGGGCCCCATATAATACGCCATACAGAATAATGGACCCAACGGTGAGTGGCCCCCACTTGCTCAGGGCCCCGACACTTGCCAACGTGAGCTGGATGGTGCCGCCGGCCCTGATAATAGTGGTCTGTCTATCACGGTACTTAATTCCTGCAGTACTCAGGGGGTGTATGCTATCGGTGCCTGGGGTTTTGCCTACCTTAGTGTTTTTGAGGTGATGGTGTACTTCCAGCTGGTTAAGCAGGTGACATTTAATAGACAATTTATAGTATCACTGATCATGTCATCTGTCATGAGATTTTCTTGTATAAATGCTGAAGAGAAAAAGAAATTTAGCATATTGGCCTTTCCTTCATCCTCTTCCTCCATTTCACACAGATTATCATTTTTGAGTTTCTTACTGTTTATGTAGTTGAAGAATATTTTTGGATTTTTTCGCAGTGAGTCGGTATGTCTCAATCTTTTCTATCTTGATTTGTTTTGTACACAATTTATTTTTTCTCTATAATTATTTAATGCCTCATCACTACACTCTTGTTTTTGTTCTCTAAACGCTTCTTTTTATAATTTATTCCGCCCCTTACAGCTCTATTTAGTCATAGTCTTTTCCTGCTATTTCTAGCTTGTTTATTCCCATGGGGTATACCACCCTTGAAATTTTTCTAGAAAATGAAGTATTTCTCCCAGAAAATTATTGTAATTACACGTTTTGTTATGCACGTTTATTTCCTTTATGTGTATTGGAACAACACAAAAAATGCTGAGTAAAGAAGGCAAATTGGACATAATTTCACACAGAATCCTCAGAATGGGCCTGACAAAATTGTTGGCACCTTCAACTTAATATTTGGTTACACACCCTTTGGAATAAATAAATAACAGTAGAGTGATGTGCTTTACTAAAAAGCTCTATCATGTGACGAAGTGTGTTTGTGTGTGTGCAAGAGTGTCTGTTTTACAACTTTCTAGCAGAAACACCTGAGCTGGGCTGACTGGAAGTACTACAAGTGCAGAGATACCTAGTGAGGCTGTTAAGCATGCAGAGGCTCCATTTAAGTACAGAGGAGGCAGATAAGTACATAGTTAAACACAATATCATAGTGTAACACAAGAGCATAGTTTAGTGTTTTCATTACTAGCCTTCTATTAGTTTTTCTCCTTTTACCTATATTGTTTATCCCCATTTAATAAGTGCTCCATGGACAGGGCTACCAGGTGTGCGTCTTGTGAGATGTATGTGTGGCGCCCCTGAGGGTTCGGTCGCCACAGAGGTACTGCATCTCACCCAGAGGTGTGGTGCCTCACTCTCAGGTAAGGAAAGAGTACAGCCCGGGACTCTAACACCTGCATCCAATACTACACTACTCCAGACCAGCAGGAAGGGCAAGATGTGTCACGCTTCCTGCTGAGCCCTGTCCCTGGCTGGAGTCGGGGGGAATCAAAGTAGGGGGAACCATGTAGTGGGTGTGGGTGGAAGAAGTAAATCAGGGGAGCACTTGTTAGGGATAGTATATAGAGAGAAGCCATCTTGAAAGGACATATCAGTCTGAGAGGAGAAGTAGCGGGAGCAGGAGCTCTGTAAGAGCTCTGCTCTGGAGGAGGGCCTAGCCAGAGAGGCCCAAGACTGGAGAGAGAGAGAGAGAGAGACAGAGGAGCAGGAAAGGCTCCAGGAACGTGGAAGGGTCCCCAGGGGTATGGAAAGTGCTGGAGGCCACCCGTACGCCCGAATCTACCAGGAGGTGGAGGGGTCAGGTCGCACAGAGGGGACCAGTCCTTAAACTAGCAGAGTTCTTCAAGTCTCAACTAGGAAACCAGAGGCTACAGTATTTCAGGTACTGCAGCCACAAGCCACATCTAATCACCAGAAAGGTGGCCATAGAGGACCCAGGGGACAGAGAAGACGTCGCCCGACAAGGTCCGTGGTCACTGGATTGGGACACTAGGTGTGAGGTGCAGGGAGACGGCCAGAAGGAACACACACAAGGGGGTCCCGCTAAGTACTCCGGAGGTACCTGAGAGTTGGCTAAACCCTTCCCTGAGTAAGCACAGGACGACGTGGGAAGTTACCCAGGCACTGGTAACTTGGAGTCTGAAAACCATGAGTAAAACCCTGAAGACTGCACCCCACCGTCTCTGTCAGTTATTGCTGCTGCGCCATCATTCCCTGCACTACACTGCATCACGAGTGCTACTTCATAACTACAACATCTACACTGCCCTGGAGCTAAGCTCTACCTGTGGAGAGCTAAACCAACTCTGCTGCATTCACATCAGCTCCGGAGGACCTGCTCCGCAGCGGCGGCTCCACATAGCCGCATACCACAGGTGGCGTCACGAACTGTATATAAAAACTATAAAACCCCTGTAAATAAACCCCCTTTTGATTGACCGCCCTGGGTCATGGACCGGGTCACCGCTACTGTGACATCTCCCCTAGCAACGACCGGCCCGGCACCGAGTACCCCACGGCCCAGGGGGCGCGTCATCTTTTGGCGTCATGAACAGAATGTGAACCCACCTGTTATCACCGGGTATTGTGCGCCTAGAGACTGTGTTCTAAACTGAATGTGGCGCCTGCCCCAGAAGAATGGGCGCCATTATGTGCGAGATCAAAGACAACAAGAAACCACCTCCCATCGTGGGCCGGGTTCCAGAATGGCGCCAAAAGCGAGGCCCGCCCCGAGCAACAGTGACCATGTATGTGAATGTGTCCATCAAGCTGGGGGGGTCGCCCCAAGGTGTGTCCGACAGCAAGTTGCCATGGAACTGTGACACCCCAGGGGTCTGGTTGCCACAGTAATAGAGATATTATGTCTGAGAGCAAGTGGGAGGTTTCTCTGGTCAGGAGCCCTAAACATGCAACACGGCCCACCCAGACCTGGGAGGGGAGGAATCTGCCCTTATAAACTGGGTCTGGGGCGGGATTAGAGCAGTCAGAGTCTGGAAAGGGAAAGTGAGATCAGGAGCTCTGGAGGAGCAGTAGCTGAAGTCCAGGGGCTGGAGCTGAGCAGAGCTCGCCCTGGACGAAGACACTAAAACCGGACACAGGAGTCCGAGGCTGTGGGGACTGATATAAACCCAGCAGCAGAAATCAGCCGGCAGGGGATTCCAGGTCCTCTGGCCATAGAAGCCCGGAGGCTCAGTCACAAAGAAGGGACCAGCGCCGCCATCCAGGAGCGGAGGCTAACAGAAGGCCCCAAGTCACCAGCCATACGGGTGAGCACCACACGGTATACTCAGGGACGTGGGCTACTTGTAACCGCTGACAGCAAGGTAGCCAGGAAGAGTGCAGATAAACGGGGAGGCCTACAACTCCACCTGGCCAGGGGAACTCCTGCTTGCTCGCAGACTGACCAGGCCCTTTATACTAGCCAGTACTCCCGGGAGGGTCTGCCTTGTACCATCAGTAAAGACCCTGAACTGCACCACACGTCTCTGTGATTCCTTGCCGCTCCTGCACCATTAGCACTGGGACCCTCACACCATCACTCCCATCATCTTCCACATTAGCTGCCCTGAGGCAATACTTCTCCCGTGGGGAGTCATCCCATACTCGGCTGCGCGAACAACATCAGCCTCAGCGGTCTGCAGCGCAGCGGCGGTCCCCACTGACCGCAATCCACGGGTGGCGTAGTCGGACACTTATTCCAATACAAATAGACTGCCACTGGTTTGACCACCCTGGGCACGGACCGGGTCACCGCCACACTGAGACTACAACCCCCAGCAATCCGGCTCCGGGTATCCCCTGCACAACACAGGCCCAGGGGGCGCGTCAACTTTGGCGTAGTCGGCAGGATTTCGTGCCCGCAACCACCGGGTACTGCGTGCCTGAAAAAGAGACTTTTATACTTACCTGTGGTGAAGTTTCCCGCCATCCGGAGCCGATTCCCACCATCAGACGCCATCTTGGACCGTTTCCCGCCGTCTTCTGCCTTCTTCCCGCCATCCGCAGCTGCTTCCCGCCTTCGGACGCCATCTTCGGGACGCCGCACGGGAAGAAGAGGGGCGTGGACGCCGAAAGCGCGCGAGATCCGAAGCTCCGCCCCAGGCTCTGACGCTGCGCAAGGTCCTGGAAGGGAGGAAGAGCGACGCTGACGTCATCGGAGCGCGACGCCAGGTCCTCAACCCCGACGATCGACTGCGGAGCCGCGGCCTACGGAAGAAGAGCATCGCAAGGTAGGCCACGGTCCACTAGGGGGGAGGAGGATGCCGGATACCGAGGGGAGCTCCACTGCCACAGCCACCGCCAGCGCAACCGCTGCAGCAGTCATGCCATTCACCATGCCCTATATCCCGGGGGCAACCTGGCTACCCCAGTACTCAGGGGAGTCACATACTCTAAATGACTTTAGAGAAAGACTGGATAGCCTCTTCCAGGTGTACCCCCTCACAGAAGAGCAAAAAGTGAGCATCCTGGTGGCCCAATTAATCGGGGCAGCCCAAAGGGAGGTAAAGTCCTGGCCACCTGGGAGGAAGAGGACTGTCAGAGACATACTAATCCGGCTGAAAGACACATTTGACACCCGCACCTCAGCCGAAATAAAACTAAGATTTTATGGGTGCAAACAACGGGCACATGAGAGTATAAGAGACTATGCTCTAAACCTACAAGAGGCCCTGAGAGCCATTAAGCAGGCAGACCCTGACAGCGTGGGAAAAGAAGATAAGCTGTTGACTGAACAATTTATTGAGGGTCTACTGTGCAATGCCCATCGAACCCAGTTGCGGGCAATGGCCTTACAGGACCCTGACCTGGACTTTGCACAGTTCAAGGACAGAGCCATCCGGGTGCTCCGAGAACCGGCACCAGGTGGCGCTGTGACCCACAGGCGCCCTGCTATCACTTACCACCAGGAGACGGCGCCCTTGTCTGCAGGGCCTGTGGGAGCTGATGCGCAGGCTTTAAACAGTGACCCGGCTACAGACCTGCACCATCAGGTCCAAGAGCTGACTAAGAGCGTTGCCGCGCTAACCAGAACTGTGCAGTCTTTACAGGTCTCTTCTCCAGGAAAGATCCAGCTGGCCTCCGGACCGGAGGACGTCCCGTGGCGCCGACTGAGGAGGACCCCACCGGCCAGAGGAAGACCCAGCGACAGATACAACGAGGAAGGACGACCCATCTGCCGCCGCTGCAATCAAACCGGACATGTGGCAAGGTACTGTCATTTAAACGGGCACAACCTGGGGTAGAGGGCCAAACCCCCAGGCATAAGACCATCAGGCCCATCAAACTGGCGTGATAAATACGTAGGGGGACGTCCAATCTTGCCTGTGGTACTGGATGGCATTCCTATGAGTGCCCTACTAGACACTGGGTCACAGGTGACCACCATCCCGTACGTTCTCTTTAAACAGTACTGGAATGACTCGGACATAACCCGCTACCCAGATGACGACCTGAGTATCATCGCCAGCAATGGTCAGCCCGTGCCGCAGGTGGGATTCAAAGAGGTGACCATTAAGATCGGTAAAGTCGAACTGGCGGCACAAGGACTGATTATAGTGGACATAGACTGTCATGAGAGTCACCCTAGAATAACCTTGGGAACTAATGTGATTGAAAATTGTCTTGCAGAGGTGATTCTCATTTTACAGCAGGTTGCCAAGAACACCAGTTCCGGCCAGCAGCGTGTGTTCCAAAAAGAGATCCGGGCACTGATGAAGTGGCAACAGGTGGAACTATCTGGTGGTGAGATAGGTAGCGTGAGAATGTGTGACCCGTTACCTATTGCCATGCCCCCAAAAAGTGAGATGATGATTTGGTGCCGGGCAGCTATTGGTCTAAGAGGTAGAGACTACCAAGCAATGGTAGAACCCGTCTACTCAGACAGTAGGCCCACCATTTTGACAGCACGGGGGGTGGTCGATGTACGCCATGGGAGGGTGCCCGTTCGCATCATAAATATCGGGGAGAGAGAAGTACACCTGCCCCGGTATGCCACGCTAGCCAAATTGTTCACCATAAACCAGAATTCTGTACAGGCCGTGGAACCCTTGCCTCCATCTCAACCAGAGGAAGGTAACGGCTCTAAGAAACCAATGGAGGACTGGTGTCAGCAACTGCATTTGGGTACTGACTCCACTCCCTCACACCAGAAACAGGGAGTCTATCGGGTGGTTCGAGAGTACGAGAGAGTGTTTAGTAAACACCCGCTAGACTTCGGGCGAGTAAAGGGGGTAGAACACCACATCCCCACGGGAGACCATCCTCCCATAAAGGAGAGATACCGACCCGTACCCCCGGCACACTACCAACACGCCAAGGGGATGCTTAGAGACATGAAGGAGGCTGGGGTAATCAGGGACAGCTGTAGCCCCTGGGCAGCTCCACTAGTCTTAGTGAAAAAGAAAGACAACACCATGAGAATGTGTGTAGACTACAGGAAGGTCAACCGTATCACACACAAAGATGCGTACCCGTTACCAAGGATAGAAGAGTCCTTAGCTGCATTAAAATCTGCTAACTTCTTCTCTACTTTGGATCTCATTAGCGGGTACTGGCAGGTTCCTGTAGCAGAGGCAGACCGGGAGAAGACCGCATTCACCACACCGATGGGTCTCAGCGAATTTAACTGTATGCCGTTCGGGCTCTGCAACGCACCAGGAACCTTCCAACGGTTGATGGAATGCTGTCTGGGACACCGGAACTTCGAGACGGTCCTGTTATACCTGGACAATGTCATCGTCTATTCCAAGACCTACGAGGACCACCTGAAACACCTGGCAGAAGTGTTCGAAGCTCTGGCGAATTACGGCCTAAAGGTGAAACCCTCCAAGTGTCACCTCCTGAAACCAAAGGTGCAGTACCTGGGACACGTGGTGAGTGCTGACGGAGTGGCTCCCGACCCTGATAAGATCACTGTGATTAAGGACTGGCCAAGACCCTCCAGCATAAAGGAAGTGCAGCAGTTCCTCGGGTTGGTAGGCTACTACCGAAGATTCATTCCCGGTTTCACCAAAATGGCAGCCCCTATGCAGGACCTCCTGATAGGTCAATCTCGGAAAGCCAAAAACCAGAAGCCGCCCTTCAGGTGGGAAAAGCTGGAAGAGGAGTCCTTCTGCCAGCTGAAGATGGCCCTCACGGGGGATGAAATCCTGGCATATCCAGACTACAGCCAGCCCTTTATCCTCCACACGGACGCAAGCAACATCGGGCTAGGAGCCGTACTGTCCCAGATCCAGCAAGGGAAAGAACGGGTAATCGCTTACGCCAGCCGAAAGCTACGGCCCACGGAGAGGAACCCTGAGAATTATAGCTCATTCAAGCTGGAGTTCCTGGCAGTAGTGTGGGCAGTGACCGAACGTTTCAAGCATTACCTTGCCTCCTCCAAATTCACCGTGTACACGGATAACAACCCGTTGACACACCTGGACACTGCAAGGCTCGGTGCCCTGGAACAGAGATGGATGACCCGCCTGTCCAACTTTGAATTCACCATCAAATACCGGGCAGGACGATCAAATGCCAACGCGGATGCCCTGTCTAGAATGCCGAACTTACCGGACGTAGGGGAAGATCCAGAAGATCTGGAAGAAGTTGAGCTCCCTGCGTTCCACCGTCATGGGATTACCCTGTATTCCCACCGTGTGAAGGACAGGCGCTCCGTGACGTTCAATCCCTTGCCCCACTACAACTGGGCGGAGACGCAAGACAGTGATCCCGCAGTCCATTTGGTGAAGGAAATGCTGACCCAGGCCGATGCCCGTCTTGACCCAGATGCTCCGGAGGAGACCAAGCAACTGTGGAAGGAGAAAAGTAAGCTGTTCCTCTACAGGGAGAAGCTGTGCCGGAGAATGGTTAACTCTCGAACGCATGAGTTGACCTGGCAGGTAGTGGTCCCAAGACGAGACGCGACTGTGGTTCTGGAGGCATACCACAAATGAGCAGGGCATTTCGGATGGAAGAAGCTGGAGTTCTTGTTGCGTGAACGGTTCTACTGGGTAGGCATGAGAGGAGCCATCGAGAGGTGGTGCAGAGACTGTGGCCCGTGCCACCTGAGAAGAAAGGACCGTGCCAGCCAGAAGACTCCCTTGCAGCCCATCATCACCAGACAGCCACTGGAACTGGTAGCCCTGGACCATGTGAAACTGGCTCCAAGCAGATCTGGGTATGTCTACACCCTCACAATCGTAGATCATTACTCCCGGTTCCTGATGGTGGTCCTGGTCAAGGACTTAACGGCTCAAACAGCAGCTAGAGCCTTCCAGCAGCACTTCTGCCGTCCACACGGGTACCCGGACCAAGTGCTGACAGACCAAGGACCAGCCTTCGAAGCGGAGGTCTTCCAGGAGTTCTGCAACCTGTATGGCTGCAAGAAGATAAGAACAACGCCCTATCACCCTCAAACCAATGGACTCTGCGAGAAGATGAACCAGGTGGTGATGAATCTGCTAAAAACATTGCCCCTGGAAGAACGCAGTCTGTGGCCTGAGAAACTGCCCGATCTGGTGGACCTGTATAACCACATCCCTGTAGGTTCCACCAACTGTACCTAATGAGAGCAAGACCTGGTAAGCTGCCTATCGACCTGGATATGGGAGTCCTGACGCCTGAGGACACCTCGCCAGAGGCAGACTGGGATACAGAACGGCAGCAGCAGTATCGGAAAGTGCAGGAGAGCGTCGAGCGAAGTCTGTCCCAAGCTAGAGAAAGGCAAGAGAAGGCTTATAACCAGTATGCTCCCGCTGTTCCCCTGGTACCTGGAGAGCAGGTCTTGAAGAGGAAGAGGCGGCTCCACAAGTTGGACGACCAGTGGGAGAAGGACCCGTACACCGTACTGCCATCAAGCCATGAGAACCCAAAAATCTGCGTAATCAGTAAGGATGGAGGAGAAACCACAGCCATTGTCTCCAGAGACCACCTGAAGAAGTGTCCCGAGCAGCTGCAAAGCCCTGAAGAAGATCAAGAAAACCCTCAACCCACAGAGGAAAGGGAAGAAATGATCAGTACCGTACTCGGAGACTTCCCCCGGTCTTGGACACAAGTAAACGGCGCTGTCGTAGTACCCGTCCTCACCTTTCTCCAGCCAGCCCCGCAAGTGCCTACAGAGGAACCGGTAGGGCTGGAAGAGCAGCCGGCCCAAGAGGCAGAAGAGTCCACACCAGCAGTACAGGAGGATTAACCCTCTGCTAGTAGTGAGCCTGCTGTGCCCCTAGTGAGACAAAGAGTGCGCAGAAAGCTGCCCAGCTTGCCCATAACACCTCCTACACCCTGTAGTGCAGAACCAGTGTAACATACCTGGCGGCGTCCTTGCATAGTGGTCCATCTCCCACTGTGCAAGAGCGCGCACTTGATCTCCTGTCCAGAATGTCTCTCTGGCTTCCCTCCATGCTGTCTGTTTGTGTCTGTTTCTGCTGCTTAAGGGCGGCGCCCGATCACTTCCTGCTTTTTGTACCTGCTGTGGGTCACACCTCTTGTGCGTCCTCAGCCTATTGCTGTCTGTCACCTGGTATATAGCTCAGCTGCGCCCATCTATCCCTGCCTGAGCATAGTGTTTCTTTCAGTGTGTGCTTGCACTCTGAAGGTGCCAGGTCCCGTTCTATGTTCTCTTTTCTGCCTATCCTGGAGGCTGTATTTCCAGGCCTGTCTGAACACGCTCCTAGCCTGTTCCTCCTGCCTTCTAGGGGCCGATTACCTAGACCTGTTCCTGTATCTTGTCTGACCTGTCTGAACACGCTCCTAGCCTGTTCCTCCTGCCTTCTAGGGGCCGATTACCTAGACCTGTTCCTGTATCTTGTCTGACCTGTCTGAACACGCTCCTAGCCTGTTCCTCCTGCCTTCTAGGGGCCGATTACCTAGACCTGTTCCTGTATCTTGTCTGACCTGTCTGAACACGCTCCTAGCCTGTTCCTCTCGCCTTCTAGGGGCTGATTTCCTAGACCCGCTTCTGTATCTTGTCTGTCCTGTCTGAACACGCTCCTTGCCTGTTCGTCCTGCCTCTCTGGGGGCCGTATTCCCAGACCCGCTCCTGTATCCCGCTGCAGTGTCGGTCTCCTCCGTACACTCAGTTCCAGTCTGAACTCTCTCCTATCCTTTACCTGTTTTGCCTCTATGTCCGTTCCCTTCCTTTTTCTGCAGAGTCTGAACTCGTACCTAACTCCTGCTTGTTGTCTCTGTACTCCTGTTTGTGAGTTTGTGGTCCACTCGCTACTTCACTGCAAGTACCCTGTGGGTGTCTGGCTCTGCCTTTCCCTTCCTGTCTGTTCCGTGTGAACAGAGCCCTGTCCCCCCTACTCAGCCTAGCCTGCTCTGACTCCTTTGCTCGCTGCTCCGGCAGTCCTGTCCTGCCCTGCTTCTGCCCGCTGCTCCGGCAGTCCTGTCCTGCCCTGCTTCTGCCCGCTGCTCCGGCAGTCCTGTCCTGCCCTGCTTCTGCCCGCTGCTCCGGCAGTCCTGTCCTGCCCTGCTTCTGCCCGCTGCTCCGGCAGTCCTGTCCTGCCCTGCTTCTGCCCGCTGCTCCGGCAGTCCTGTCCTGCCCTGCTTCTGTCCGCTGCTCCGGCAGTCCTGTCCTGCCCTGCTTCTGCCCGCTGCTCCGGCAGTCCTGTCCTGCCCTGCTTGTGCTCGCTGCTCCTGCAGCCCTGTCCTGCTCTGTTCTTGCCCACCGCTTCGGGCGTTCCCTCTCTGCTGTGGTTGTCTACCGCATCTGCGGTTCTGTGACCCAGTCTGTACTGGGTCTTAACCTTTCTGTGCTCCAGCCCGTCCTTTCGGCCAGTACCTCCCTGTCTGCACTCTAGCTGTGCTTGCCTGTACCCCTCTACCTGTATTGTTCCTGAGTCCCAGTGTGTACTGGGTCCTATCCCGCCTGTGTTCCTACCTGCTAGTGCCTCCCTGTCTGCACTCTAGCTGCGCTTGCCTTTACCCGCCTGCCTGCATACCAGTCGTGCCTGCCTATACCCTCCAGTCTGTGCGCCAGCCTAACCAGCCTGATCCAGTAATCCCTGTGTGGGTCAACCCCCGTGTCCGGAGTTTGACCTGGAGTAGCACCTGGTCCCTCTGCCCGGTTTCTCCCTGGTGCACTGGCGTCGTATGCCGTCGTGCCATCTTGGTCGGATCGGCCAGATACTTAGTCACGCCCCTCCAGGCACTCTCCGGTTCATGGTCCAGTGGAATCACTACAATCACACGCACACGCCGCTCAGCCCGGGCGTGTGCATAACAGCATGCTCAGGCCATGGTTCCCGTTGAGCCCCACGGCCTTCGCTCTCTGAGAAGTTTTCCAGCGAATACATGCATTAAAATAAATAAATAAATATTTTTTTTTTCCTTTAGCTGAGTTCCAGGCGAATTACGCACCCGTCCAGATGGATCTATCTGCTCTCGTTCCCGCGGATCCGCTACGTTATTATGGGGATCCTAGACAAAGTCGTGCATTTGTGGAGCAATGCATGCTACACTTCAAGTTCTACCCTCTATGTTTTCCCACCGATCGGGTTAAGGTGGCATTCATTATGTCTTACCTGGCGGGTGATGCCTTGGAATGGATCAACCCCCTATATGAAACACAGGATCCGATCCTCCTGGACCTAATGGCCTTCCTGGTGGCCTTTCTAATGGTCTTCGATGATCCTAACCCGGAGGCTCCTGCTGAAGCTTCACTTCCCAATATCCCGGAGCAGCCCCAATGGGTAATGTGTGTGGGTAGCGCAATAGTCCTCCAGCCCAATGAGACTACTGCCCACCCAGAATCCTCACAGGGTGACTACGCTTTCCGGAATACTTCTCCCAACCTCAAGAGGCAGTCCAGACGTGCTAGACGTAGAGGCAAGCCGTCACGCCAGGGTCTGTCCTCCCTGAGACCTCCTGACCCCAACCTTGAAGTCCCTACTGAAGCTTCATCTCCCTGTATCCCGGAGAAGCCCCAACGGGTAATGTGCGTGGGTAGTGCACCAGTTCTCCTGCCCGAAGAGACTTCTGCCCATCCAGACTCCACACAGGAGAACTTCCTGCACCCGGCATCAGATGCTTCACCCACTTTAACCGGTGTGCATGTCCAAGGATGCTCCAAAGCTGTGGTTACCTCAGAGTCTGTGCACCTCTACTACCTGGCGGAGGACCCCCTGTTGCCTCCTGAATCCTCCGGGATACCACTCGATGACAAATGGAGAGAGAATTCTCTACACCCGGTACTCGATACTTTGTCCGCTTCGTCCTGTGAGCCTGACAATGGGTACCCCAAAGTGGTAGTTACCCCCGAGTCTCTACACCCCTCCGACCAGGCGGAGGACCTCCAGTTGTCTCCTGAACCCTTCGGGGTGCTACCTGGTAGCGAAAGGACAGAGACTCTCCTATACTCTGTACCTGATACCTCGCTCGCTTCGTCCAGTGAGTCCAACCTAGTGTACTCTGAAGCAGTGGTTACTCCCGAGTCTCTACACTCCTCTGACCAGGCGGAGGACCTCCAGTTGTCTCCAGAACCCTTCGGGGTGCCACCTGGTGGTAAATGGACAGAGACTTTCCTATATCCTGGATCTGATACCTCGCTTGCTTCGTCCAGTGAGTCCGACCTAGTGTACTCTGAAGCAGAGGTTACCCGTGAGTCTCTACACCCCTCTGACCAGGCGGAGGACCGCCAGTTGTCTCCAGAACCCTTCGGGGTGCCACCTGGTGGAGAATGGACAGAGACTTTCCTATACTCGGTACCCGATACCTCGCCTGCTTCGTCCAGTGAGTCCGACCTAGTGTACTCTGAAGCAGATGTTTTCTCTGAGCCTCTGCACTCTTCTGACCCGGCGGAGGACCTCCAGTTGTTTCCTGAATCCTCCGGGGTACCACCAGAAAACAAAGAGACAGTGACTTTTCCTCATTATGTACCTGATAACCCGTCTATTTCTTCCTGTGAGCTTGTCAAGATGTACCTCGAAGCAGAGATTACCCCCAAGTCTCTGTCCCCCTCCAACCCGGTGGAGGACTTCCAGTTGTCTCCTGTACCCTCTGGGGTGCCACCTGAAAATATGTGGAGAGAGACTTCCTTGTGTGCTGTTCCTGGTACTCCACCCGTTTCGTCTGTTGCTAAGGGTGGCTGGATGGGAGGTAGCATCCTAGCTACCCAGAGGAGACCAGTTTTTCCGGTGGACAGTGGAAGTGATCTCTTCGAAGTGAAGAATTGGCCCTCGAATTCCCTGCGGAAGATTCTGGCAGGCCTGAAGAAGAGGGGGCGTAAGGGGGGGGGTACTGTAACATACCTGGCGGCGTCCTTGCATAGTGGTCCATCTCCCACTGTGCAAGAGCGCGCACTTGATCTCCTGTCCAGAATGTCTCTCTGGCTTCCCTCCATGCTGTCTGTTTGTGTCTGTTTCTGCTGCTTAAGGGCGGCGCCCGATCACTTCCTGCTTTTTGTACCTGCTGTGGGTCACACCTCTTGTGCGTCCTCAGCCTATTGCTGTCTGTCACCTGGTATATAGCTCAGCTGCGCCCATCTATCCCTGCCTGAGCATAGTGTTTCTTTCAGTGTGTGCTTGCACTCTGAAGGTGCCAGGTCCCGTTCTGTGTTCTCTTTTCTGCCTATCCTGGAGGCTGTATTTCCAGGCCTGTCTGAACACGCTCCTAGCCTGTTCCTCCTGCCTTCTAGGGGCCGATTACCTAGACCTGTTCCTGTATCTTGTCTGACCTGTCTGAACACGCTCCTAGCCTGTTCCTCCTGCCTTCTAGGGGCCGATTACCTAGACCTGTTCCTGTATCTTGTCTGACCTGTCTGAACACGCTCCTAGCCTGTTCCTCCTGCCTTCTAGGGGCCGATTACCTAGACCTGTTCCTGTATCTTGTCTGACCTGTCTGAACACGCTCCTAGCCTGTTCCTCTCGCCTTCTAGGGGCTGATTTCCTAGACCCGCTTCTGTATCTTGTCTGTCCTGTCTGAACACGCTCCTTGCCTGTTCGTCCTGCCTCTCTGGGGGCCGTATTCCCAGACCCGCTCCTGTATCCCGCTGCAGTGTCGGTCTCCTCCGTACACTCAGTTCCAGTCTGAACTCTCTCCTATCCTTTACCTGTTTTGCCTCTATGTCCGTTCCCTTCCTTTTTCTGCAGAGTCTGAACTCGTACCTAACTCCTGCTTGTTGTCTCTGTACTCCCGTTTGTGAGTTTGTGGTCCACTCGCTACTTCACTGCAAGTACCCTGTGGGTGTCTGGCTCTGCCTTTCCCTTCCTGTCTGTTCCGTGTGAACAGAGCCCTGTCCCCCCTACTCAGCCTAGCCTGCTCTGACTCCTTTGCTCGCTGCTCCGGCAGTCCTGTCCTGCCCTGCTTCTGCCCGCTGCTCCGGCAGTCCTGTCCTGCCCTGCTTCTGCCCGCTGCTCCGGCAGTCCTGTCCTGCCCTGCTTCTGCCCGCTGCTCCGGCAGTCCTGTCCTGCCCTGCTTCTGCCCGCTGCTCCGGCAGTCCTGTCCTGCCCTGCTTCTGCCCGCTGCTCCGGCAGTCCTGTCCTGCCCTGCTTCTGTCCGCTGCTCCGGCAGTCCTGTCCTGCCCTGCTTCTGCCCGCTGCTCCGGCAGTCCTGTCCTGCCCTGCTTGTGCTCGCTGCTCCTGCAGCCCTGTCCTGCTCTGTTCTTGCCCACCGATTCGGGCGTTCCCTCTCTGCTGTGGTTGTCTACCGCATCTGCGGTTCTGTGACCCAGTCTGTACTGGGTCTTAACCTTTCTGTGCTCCAGCCCGTCCTTTCGGCCAGTACCTCCCTGTCTGCACTCTAGCTGTGCTTGCCTGTACCCCTCTACCTGTATTGTTCCTGAGTCCCAGTGTGTACTGGGTCCTATCCCGCCTGTGTTCCTACCTGCTAGTGCCTCCCTGTCTGCACTCTAGCTGCGCTTGCCTTTACCCGCCTGCCTGCATACCAGTCGTGCCTGCCTATACCCTCCAGTCTGTGCGCCAGCCTAACCAGCCTGATCCAGTAATCCCTGTGTGGGTCAACCCCCGTGTCCGGAGTTTGACCTGGAGTAGCACCTGGTCCCTCTGCCCGGTTTCTCCCTGGTGCACTGGCGTCGTATGCCGTCGTGCCATCTTGGTCGGATCGGCCAGATACTTAGTCACGCCCCTCCAGGCACTCTCCGGTTCATGGTCCAGTGGAATCACTACAATCACACGCACACGCCGCTCAGCCCGGGCGTGTGCATAACAACCAGTTAGTGAGCTCCGTAGGTCCACTAGAGTCACTAGAGGTCAGATGCCCGCTCGCTGGAGAATCTAAACCAATGCACTGTAAAGTTGACTGTTTATTGAAAAATGTTTATGGTTTATGTTTGTTGCCTGTTACTAATTATGTTTCTCAGTTACCCTGCAGATTTCTTTGGACTAACAGGTTATGGACTCTGGATAACCGGAACAGTTTTGTAGATAGTTGCACCTTGGTGCCTCTTGTGAAGACGGCCGCGGAAGAGAAAACCTGTCTGGCGTGGCCTCCTTGCGGCCCAAAGTAGTTAGTCTACCCTTGCAGCCACGTCCAAGGACAACGCAAGGGGTTTGCTTTGGACAGGTCCCCTATTCTGTGCCAAGACTTCGCCTTGTTGGGTGACATGGACACCCCCTTTGTTTCATAAACTTCACCTTGGGTGATATGGACACCCGGTCACGGAAACGCCGTGACCTCTACAGACTAAAGTTTCTTGTGAATATGTTATTGTATTATTGTTATACCTTGTATTTATGTTTCTTTAAAAAATGTGTTTAGTCCCGGAGTACTAAAATTTACTAGGGGGGAATGTGACACCCCAGGGGTCTGGTTGCCACAGTAATAGAGATATTATGTCTGAGAGCAAGTGGGAGGTTTCTCTGGTCAGGAGCCCTAAACATGCAACACGGCCCACCCAGACCTGGGAGGGGAGGAATCTGCCCTTATAAACTGGGTCTGGGGCGGGATTAGAGCAGTCAGAGTCTGGAAAGGGAAAGTGAGATCAGGAGCTCTGGAGGTGCAGTAGCTGAAGTCCAGGGGCTGGAGCTGAGCAGAGCTCGCCCTGGACGAAGACACTAAAACCGGACACATGAGTCCGAGGCTGTGGGGACTGATATAAACCCAGCAGCAGAAATCAGCCGGCAGGGGATTCCAGGTCCTCTGGCCATAGAAGCCCGGAGGCTCAGTCACAAAGAAGGGACCAGCGCCGCCATCCAGGAGCGGAGGCTAACAGAAGGCCCCAAGTCACCAGCCATACGGGTGAGCACCACACGGTATACTCAGGGACGTGGGCTACTTGTAACCGCTGACAGCAAGGTAGCCAGGAAGAGTGCAGATAAACGGGGAGGCCTACAACTCCACCTGGCCAGGGGAACTCCTGCTTGCTCGCAGACTGACTAGCCAGTACTCCCGGGAGGGTCTGCCTTGTACCATCAGTAAAGACCCTGAACTGCACCACACGTCTCTGTGACTCCTTGCCGCTCCTGCACCATTAGCACTGGGACCCTCACACCATCACTCCAATCATCTTCCACATTAGCTGCCCTGAGGCAATAATTCTCCCGTGGGGAGTCATCCCATACTCGGCTGCGCGAACAACATCAGCCTCAGCGGTCTGCAGCGCAGCGGCGGTCCCCACTGACCGCAATCCACGGGTGGCGTGGTCGGACACTTATTCCAATACAAATAGACTGCCACTGGTTTGACCACCCTGGGCACGGAGCGGGTCACCGCCACACTGAGACTACAACCCCCAGCGATTCGGCTCCGGGTATCCCCTGCACAACACAGGCCCAGGGGGCGCGTCAGAACCACCCCCGAAAGGGGAGAGGAGAGAAGAAACCTGGGAGACAGGGCGGGGTCTCCAGCAGTCTAGACAGACCGCACCTGGCAGGCGACATGGAGGAGAGTCCGAAGCAAGCTCCCACCCATGGCCTGCAGCAATCAGCAATGCCTCTGACCCTAGAGGAGGCAATGGCAGAGTTATCCCTGGAGGATACCGAGTTCCTCCAAGTTGAAATCTTGGAGCTAGGCCGGAGGATGGAGAGGGCCCAGCAGGATGCCATCGCCGGCTGGAAGAAGGAGCTGCTGGAGAAGCTTGTGATCCGGCAGCAGCCAGCGCTGCACCCCACCAGTAGCGTCTCAGCCCCGGAGGAGCCTGAACAGAGCCAGGAGTCAGAGGACGGCACACGCGCGGCCGCGGGAGCAGGTAAGAAGAGACTCCCTGTCCCAGGCACTGAGAGTGCTGACCTGCTCCTTGGCTCCCTGGCAGAGCCTCCTATCCCGGGCGCCTGCTCCGCTGACCTGCTCCTGGGGCCCCTGGTGGAACCTCCGATCCCGGGCGCCTCCTCCGACCTGCTCCTGAGCCCCCTACCAGAGCCACCTGCCCCCGCATCCGAGTGGGTGTATGGAAGCCCCGGCTACGACTGGTCTGCCAAATATGAAGACCAGCAATTACCCCCTCTGACACCTGCACCTGCACCCCCCGTTACCTGCCAAGGAGGAGAAGAGTTCCGGTGGGACAACCGGGAGGGGGACCTCATGGGGTTCCCGTGGGAGACCGAGACCCAGGTCCTCCGGAGGGAGGAGTACTGTAGACGGGAGCTCCTGCAGTTGGAGAAGGAGCGTCATGACCGGCAGGTGCGGTGGGAACAAATGGAGGCCCGGAACATGGCGGGCCCGCAAAGCAAGGTCCACTACATCAAGTCCCCGTCTGGAGGGGATAGTAGTAAAGTTCGACCTGGATGCCAGGTGAGGTTTTGTGAGAGAGCCGCAGACGGATCGGGACGTCTTTGTTAATCGGCGGGACGTCGAGCCCCATCTCCAGCAGGGGCATCCCAGCCAAAACCTCTACCCCGGTGACCATGTCACCTTTACCTGCCACAAGGGCGAGCACGGGTGGTATGCCCTACAGGTATACTGAGTGGCGAAGGAGAGGAGGGACATGCCCCCACAGTACTAGGCTGAACACCTGGCTGGGTCAGCCTGTAAGAATCAGGTGTTCCCCTGGAGGGAGCACCACTGTTAAACTGTTTGTTGGAAAAGACTGTAAATACTTACCTGGAAGGGCACAACACTGCAAGTTTGAAAAGTTAATTTGTGTGCTTTTAAAGTTCTATGAGTGTACCCAGTAAGGGTAAAAGGACTGTAGATTTATGGACGGTGAATAACCGAAAAACTTTCCGTTGTAAATAGTTGCACTTCTTAAAGTGCCCCTTATTGGTTTTATACAACAAGACTGACCTCAGAACAAAAACCCATTTGGGGTTGCCGAAAATGTGGTAAAATCCTGGGTCACCTATGCCCTGCAGCCACGCCCAGGGCCTACGTTGAGGGTTTTCGGACGGGTCCCTAATGTTTATCAGAGTTGCACCTTACCAGTGAAAAAGACGTTCGGCAGAAAAATTTCACTGTATTTGATTGAAACTGTTTTATGAGAGAAATGTTTTATGAGTATAAAGAAAAAATTTTATATAGTAACCTGCAACATTTAACAAAATGTGCCTCCCATAAAGGGAAGAAAAGTTATGACTATTCTTATATGTGAATGCATTCTAAAATTTTTGTAAGTCTGAAATACCTTGTTTTTACTCTGTTCCAGCCCGCGGACGTGCTGTGTTTTACCAGGGGGGTATGTGGCGCCCCTGAGGGTTCGGTTGCCACAGAGGTACTGCATCTCACCCAGAGGTGTGGTGCCTCACTCTCAGGTAAGGAAGGAGTACAGCCCGGGACTCTAACACCTGCATCCAACACTACACTACTCCAGACCAGCTGGAAGGGCAAGATGTGTCGCGCTTCCTGCTGAGCCCTGTCCCTGGCTGGAGTGGGGGGAACCAAAGTAGGGGGAACCATGTAGTGGGTGTGGGTGGAGGAAGTAAATCAGGGGAGAACTTGTTAGGGATAGTATATAGAGAGAAGCCATCTTGAAAGGACAGATCAGTCTGAGAGGAGAAGTAGAGGGAGCATGAGCTCTGTAGGAGCTCTGCTCTGGAGGAGGGCCTAGCCAGAGAGGCCCAAGACTGGAGAGAGAGAGAGAGGAACAGGAAAGGCTCCAGGAACGTGGAAGGGACCCCAGGGGTACGGGAAGTGCTGGAGGCCACCCGTACGCCCGAATCTACCAGGAGGTGGAGGGGTCAGGTCGTACAGTGGGGACCGGTCCCTAAACTAGCAGAGTTCTTCAAGTCTCAACTAGGAAACCGGAGGCTTCAGTATTTCAGGTACTGCAGCCACAAGCCACATCTAATCACCAGAAAGATGGCCATAGAGGACCCAGGGGACAGAGAACACGTTGCCCGACAAGGTCCGCGGTCACTGGATTGGGACACTAGGTGTGAGGTGCAAGGAGATGGCCAGAAGGAACACACAGAAGGGGGTCCCGCTATGTACAGTACAGACCAAAAGTTTGGACACACCTTCTCATTTAAAGATTTTTCTGTATTTTCTTGACTATGAAAATTGTACATTCACACTGAAGGCATCAAAACTATGAATTAACACATGTGGAATTATATACTTAACAAAAAAGTGTGAAACAACTAAAAATATGTCTTATATTCTAGGTTCTTCAAAGTAGCCACCTTTTGCTTTGATGACTGCTTTGCACATTCTTGGCATTCTCTTGATGAGCTTCAAGAGGTAGACACCGGAAATGGTCTTCCAACAATCTTGAAGGAGTTCCCAGACATGCTTAGCACTTGTTGGCCCTTTTGCCTCCACTCTGTGGTCCAGCTCACCCCAAACCATCTCGATTGGATTAAGGTCTGGTGACTGTGGAGGCCAGGTCATCTGGCGTAGCACCCCATCACTCTCCTTCTTGGTCAAATAGCCCTTACACAGCCTGGAGGTGTGTTTGGTGTCATTGTCCTGTTGAAAAATAAATGATGGTCCAACTAAACGCAAACCGGATGGAATAGCATGCCTCTGCAAGATGCTTTGGTAGCCATGCTGGTTCAGTATGCCTTCAATTTTGAATAAATCCCCAACAGTGTCACCAGCAAAGCACCCCCACACCATCACATCTCCTCCTCCATGCTTCACGGTGGGAACCAGGCATGTAGAGTCCATCCGTTCACCTTTTCTGGGTCGCACAAAGACACGGTGGTTGGAACCAAAGATCTCAAGTTTGGACTCATTAGACCAAAGCACAGATTTCCACTGGTCTAATGTCCATTCCTTGTGTTCTTTAGCCCAAACAAGTCTCTTCTGCTTGTTGCCTGTCCTTAGCAGTGGTTTCCAAGCAGCTCTTTTACCATGAAGGCCTACTGCACAAAGTCTCCTCTTAACAGTTGTTGTAGAGATGTGTCTGCTGCTAGAACTTTGTGTGGCATTGACCTGGTCTCTAATCTGAGCTGCTGTTAACCTGCGATTTCTGAGGCTGGTGACTCGGTCGGATAAACTTATCCTCAGAAGCAGAGGTGACTCTTGGTCTTCCTTTCCTGGGGAAGTCCTCATGTGAGCCAGTTTCTTTGTAGCGCTTGATGGTTTTTGCAACTGCACTTGGGGACAGTTTCAACGTTTACCCAATTTTTCTGACTGACTGACCTTAATTTCTTAAAGTAATGATGGCCACTCGTTTTTCTTTACTTAGCTGCTTTTTCCTTGCCATAATACAAATTCTAACAGTCTATTCAATAGGACTATCAGCTGTGTATCCACCTGACTTCTGCACAACACAACTGATGGTCCCAACCCCATTTATAAGGCAAGAAATCCCACTTATTAAACATGACAGGGCACACCTGTGAAGTGAAAACCATTTCCGGTGACTACCTCTTGAAGCTCATCAAGAGAATGCCAAGAGTGTGCAAAGCAGTCATCAAAGCAAAAGGTGGCTACTTTGAAGAACCTAAAATATAAGACATATTTTCAGTTGTTTCACACTTTTTTATTAAGTATATAATTCCACATGTGTTAATTCATAGTTTTGATGCCTTCAGTGTGAATGTGCAATTTTCATAGTCATGAAAATACAGAAAAATCTTTAAATGAGAAGGTGTGTCCAAACTTTTGGTCTGTACTGTACTCCGGAGGTACCTAAGGGTTGGCTGAACCCCTCTCTGAGTAAGCACAGGACGATGTGGGAAGTTACCCTGGCCCTGGTAACTTGGAGTCTGAAAACTGTGAGTAAAACACTGAAGACTGCTCCCCACCGTCTCTGTCAGTTATTGCTGCTGCGCCATCACTCCCTGCACTACACTGCACCACGAGTGCTAGTTCATAACTACAACATCTACACTGCCCTGGAGCTAAGCTCTACCTGTGGAGAGCTAAACCAACTCTGCTGCATTCACACCAGCTCCAGAGGACCTGCTCCGCAGCGGCGGCTCCACATAGCTGCATACCACAGGTGGCGTCATGAACTGTATATAAAAACTATAAAACCCCTGTAAATAAACCCCCTTTTAATTGAACGCCCTGGGTCACGGACTGGGTCACCTCCACTGTGACATCTCCCCTAGCAACGACCGGCCCGGCACCGAGTACCCCCACCGAGGGGGCGCGTCATATGCATGCCTTGAACAGCAGTTTGAGGGTGCATATGTGTGCGCTCGATGTCAGCGAGTTACATGTTTGGAAGTCCAGATACTGGATCTAACTGTGCAGCTAGCAACACTCAGGAGCATTGCAAATCTGGAGAGGAGTTTAAAGCTCACTGACTGGCTGGGGCCAGTGATATGGAGAGAGTGAAGGTGGGGAAGATCAGGACAGAGAAGTACGTAGCTGGGTAACAGTTAGAAGAAGGGGTAGGGGGAAAAGTGCCAGGGAGCCCAGTCCTGATCTGGCACAACCTGGTAAATATGCCTGTTTGGCTGATATTAGGATTGCAAGCCTAGGGCTGAGATCACTGCAGCAGGATGTTTCTCCTAGCAACCAGGAAGATGACTGCTGTAGGAAGGAGGGAAATAGGAGTGCAGCAAAGACCAGACAGATGTTGGTTGTAGGGGATAATTAGGAGGACAGACAGGGTAATCTGCCGCCGAGACCGTGAATGCCGAACAGTGTGTTATCTGCTGAGTGCTCAGATTCAACATATTGCGGATCGGATAGACAGATTGCTAGGTGGGACTGGGGAACACCCAGCGGCATGGTACACATCGGTACCAATGACAAAGATAGAAGGAGGTGGAAGGTCCTTAAAAATTATTCCAAGGAACTAGGAGAGAACCTGAAGGCAAGGACCTGGTGTTTTCAGAAATACTGCCAGTGCCACGAGCATCACTAGAAAGACAGCGGGAGCATAGAGAGATAAATAAGTGGCTTAGAAATTGGTGCTGGAAGGAAGAGCTTGGGTTCATGGAGAACTGGGCAAACTTCGCTGTCAGCTACAAGCTCTACAGTAGGGACGGGCTGCATCTCAATGGGGAGGGAGCAGCTATGCTGGGGGAAAAATGGTCAGACGGATGGAGGCGCTTTTAAACTAGGATCTGGGGGAGGGAGGGTAGTTGTGCTAATAAGGGGATAGATAGAGTAGACAGAGAGAGTGAGACAGTTGGGGTTAATGAGGATTTAGGGGGCTGGCACATGCAAGGAAAGTAGGGAGCTGAGTAGGAATAACAAAGGTGCTAAAAGTATTAAATGTCTGCTGGCAAATGCAAGAAGTCTCGCTAACAAAATGAATGAACTGGAGACGATTATATCGGTCACAGAACATGATGTGATGGGCATTACGGAAACCGGGCTGCATGAAAGTCATGACTGGGTGACAAACATAGAGGGATACACTACATTTAGAAAGGACAGGAAAGACAAAAAAGGTGGAGGGTGTGTATTACCGTAAGATCCAACTTAAAACCTGTGTTCAATGACGACATTGGGGGGAGCTGCGACAATCTAGAGACAGTATGGGTAAATGTACATGGGGATGGCAGTAATGAAAAGCTTCTAATTTGAGTTTGTTACAAGCCTCCTAATATAGCTGAACAGGTAGAGGATGAAATGCTGCAACAAATTAAAAAGGCAACAAATAACAATAGGGTCCTTATGGGGGATTTTAACTATCCAGACATTCAATGGGACATAGAATCTTGTGGCTGTGCTAAAAGCTGCAAGTTCTTATCCATAGTTCAGGACAATTACCTCTCTCAGCTGGTAGATGAACCAATCTGGGGAGGTAATCTGCTGGATCTGGTTCTGTTCAATAGATCAGATACAATTTCAGATCTACAGGTCCGGGAGCATTTGGGAAGCAGCGACCATAATATGGTAAGTTTCAATGTAATCTTCAATCAAACATTCAAAAGGGGAAATGCAAACACCTGGAACTTTCGGAATGCTCATTTCAACAAATTAAGGGAAGAGTTTAATGGTGTAAACTGGGACCATGTCAGTAAATTAGAATACTTTATAACAACAGCTTCAAAAATGATTTTAAAATCCGAAATGTATATTCAGTAAATGCCCTCAATACTTGGTCGGGGCTCCTTTTGCATCAATTACTGCATCAATGCAGCGTGGCATGGAGGCGATCAGCCTGTGGCACTGCTGAGGTGTTATGGAAGCCCAGGTTGCTTTGATAGCAGCCTTCAGCTCGTCTGCATTGTTGGGTCTGGTGTCTCTCATCTTCCTCTTGACAATACCCCATAGATTATCTATGGGGTTAAGGTCAGGCGAGTTTGCTGGCCAATAAAGCACTGTGATACTGTTGTTTTTAAACCAGGTATTGGTACTTTTGGCAGTGTGGACAGGTGCCAAGTCCTGCTGGAGAATGAAATTTCCATCTCCAAAAAGCTTGTCGGCAGAGGGAAGCATGAACTGCTCTAAAATCTCCTGGTAGACGGCTGTTAGGCCGGTACGCAGGAGAAGGGCTTTCTCGTGGCGTCCGGCCAGGCCCTTTCCTGCTGGTCAGTAATTCTCAGCATTTAGGTTTCGTTGTAGGGATTCTAAGTGTGGTTTCTGCTCATGTGTCACTAAGCCACGCCCCCTGTGGCCATGTGCCGCTAAGCCACGCCCCTTGTGGACATGCTCCGCTAAGCCACGCCCCTTGTGGACATGTTCCGCTAAACCACGCCCCTTGCGGTCATGTGCCGCTAAGCTACACCCCCTGCTGTCTGGTACAGCGTTGTTAGTTGTCCTGGGGGGGGGGGGGGGCTGGGGCTGTCTCTAGTGTATTTAAGGGCTCTGTGGGCTCCGCCCCGGTGCCTAGTCTATCTCTTTCTAACCTAGGGTGAGGTCTCTGGCAGTAAATGCAGTGTGTGAGAGTCGTTGTCAAGGGTTCCTGCTGTGTGCTCCATAGTCATCCTAGCCATCAATTAGGGCTAGGGGAATGCTGTGAGCAGCACGCTCTACTGTGTCGGTTCACCGGTTGGTGTCGCTACCGATCCAGCATTCCAGGGTCCGCCATTGTATGTGTGGTCACACTGCCGCTTTTACACCCATGTGTTGAGTGCTGCAGAGAGTCTCCTCCTCTTTAGGAACTTAGGGTTCAGGCCTTTCCTGGCCCGCAGCTATCTGCAGCTCTATACGCCGCCATCTAGTACTTGGGCGTTTCATGCTGCCAAATCCTTCCTGCTCTGCACAGCGGTGTCTTGCAGTTTAGAAGTTTATTAGTTTTGTTTCTGGAGTGTTGTTAACTCCCAGCATTGTACTTTGTTTATACTGTGTGCAGAATTATTAGGCAAGTTGCATTTTAGAGGATTATTTTTATTATTGATCAACAACTATGTTCTCAATCAACCCAAAATACTCATAAATATCCAAGCTTAATATTTTTGGAAGTTGGAGTGTTTTTTTTTAGATTTGGCTATCTTAGGAGGATATCTGTTTGTGCAGGTAACTATTACTGTGCAGAATTATTAGGCAACTTAATAAAAACCAAATATAATCCCATCTCACTTGTTTATTTTCACCAGGTAAACCAATATCAGTGCACAAAATTTAGAAATAAACATTTCTGACATGCAAAAACAAAATAAAAAATAAGTAGTGATCAATATAGCCACCTTTCTTTGTGATGACACTCAACAGCCTTCCATCCATAGATAGTGTTGAGCCACCCCCCTAGTGTTCGGGTTCGGTTCGGTTCGTCGAACACCGGGATGTTCGAGGAACTGTTCGTCGAACTGTTCGTCGAACACCTTAGAACACCGTCGAACACCGTTAAAACCAATGGCAGGCAAACAAAAACACATAGAAACACATAGAAAACACCTGCAAAGGTGTCCAAAAGCTGACAAACTGCTCAGAAGACACTCTCTTTAAAAAAGCCGGCCGGCAAATTCAGCAGCGGCATACACCGGTACCCGACAATTTAGACAAGAAGGAATAGAGCATCACACATAGATTAGATAGATAGAAACATGTCAGTCACACATATAAGAAGCACAGTGACAGTGTTGCTTACTGTACTTGTCATTTAGTGTAAAGGATTTATCAAAAAAAATAATAGTGTTTTCATGCACCGTCTCTTTAAAAAAGCCGGCCGGCAATTCAGCATCTGTACCCGACAATTTAGAACAGAAAGAATAGAGCTTCACACATAGATTAGATAGATAGAAACATGTCAGTCACATATATAATAAGTACAGTGATAGTGTTGCTTACTGTACTTGTCATTTAGTGTAAAGGATTTATTTAAAAAAATAATAGTGTTTTCATGCACTGTCTCTTTAAAAAAGCCGGCCGGCAATTCAGCAGCGGTACCCGACAATTTAGAACAGAAAGATAGAGCATCACACATAGATTAGATAGATAGAAACATGTCAGTCACATATATATGAAGTACAGTGATAGTGTTGGTTACTGTACTTGTCATTTAGTATTAAAATAAAGGATTTATTATTAAAAAAATTGGCGTGGGGTTCCCCTTAATTTTAGGCTCTAGCGGAGGTTAAGCAGACGGCTGGGGCAGATGTTTGAAGCCTGGGAAGGGGGTAATACCCACGGAGCTTCCCAGGCTACTAATATCAGCCCCCAGCTGAATACATAGCCTTTACTAGCTATTAAAATGGGGGACCCCCCAAAAAAAATGACGTGGGGTCCCCCCTAATTTAATAGCTAGCAAAGGCTAGGCAGACAGCTGGGGGCTGATATTAATAGCCCAGGAAGGGAGCCATGAATATTGGCCCCCTCCCAGGCTAGAAACACCAGCCGTCAGCCGCCCCAGAAATGGCGCATTCATAGGATGCGCCAATTCTGGCACTTAGCCTCGCTCTTCCACGCTGCCCTGGTGCGGTGGCAGGGGGTAATAGGGTTGGGGTTGACGTCAGCTTATAATGCCAGCTGACATCAAGCCCAGGTTAGTAATGGAGAGGCGTCTATAAGACACCCCCATTACTAACCCCATAGTCAAAGTTAAAAAAAACACAAACACCCAGAATAAAGTCCTTTAATTGAAATAAAGACACAATCCTTTATTGTTCTAAATTAAACCATACTTACCATCACGCCCATTCCAGCTGAAGCCAACGATCTCCTGCAATAAAAGAAAAATAATAAAGCAACCTCATCCTTACCTTTCCATGGTTCCCACGACAGCTTCAGCTCTGCTACATCGAGATGACAGGCTGGACCGCAGCAGAACGCTGCCATCCAGCCTGTCATCCCGCAGACACTGAGAAGCGCAGGCTTGCTTGCGCTGCTCAGCGTCTCTCTGTGACGACATCCAGATGAGCCGAGTTCATGTCCAATGAACTCGGCTCACCTCATGCACGTCACTGACAGCGTGGGAAAATTCTCACGCTGAAGCGCTGATTGCAGGAGAATTTTCCCACGCTGTCAGTGACGTGCAGGAGGTGAGCTGAGTTCATTGGACATGAGCTCACCTCATGCACATCACTGACAGCGTGGGAGAATTCTCCTGCACTCAGCACTTCAGCGTGAGAATTTTCCCACGCTGTCAGTGACGTGCATGAGGTGAGCCGAGTTCATTGGACATGACCTCGGCTCATCTGGATGCCGTCACAGCGAGACAGTGAGGAGCGCAAGCATGCCTGCGCTTCTCAGTGTCTGCGGGATGACAGACTGGATGGCAGCGTTCTGCTGCGGTCCAGCCAGTCATCTCGATGTAGCAGAGCTGAAGCTGTCGTGGGAACCATGGAAAGGTAAGGATGAGGTTGGTTTATTATTTTTCTTTTATTGCAGGAGATCGTTGGCTTCAGCTGGAATGGGTGTGATGGTAAGTATGGTTTAATTTAGAACAATAAAGAATTGTGTCTTTATTTCAATTAAAGGACTTTATTCTGGGTGTTGTGTTTTTTTTAAATACTTTACTAGAAATTCATGGCGGTCATGTCTAATACTGGCGTGACCCCATGAATTTTGGGCTTGGGGCCAGCTGATAATACCAAGCTGGCCCTAACCCCTTTATTACCCAGTGAGCCACCGCACCAGGGCCCTGGATGAGTTGGGTACAGCGCCAGAAGATGGCGCTTCTATGAACGCGCCATTTTCCGGGGTGGCTGCGGACTGCAATTTGTAGCGGGGGGGGGGCCCAGAAAGCTTGGGCCTCCCTGCGCTGCAGATTCCAGCCCCCAGCTGCCTAGTTGTACCTGGCTGGACACAAAAATAGGGCGAAGCCCCACGTACTTTTTTTTTAATTATTTCATGAAATTCATGAAATAATTAAGAAAAAAAGGCCTTCCCTATATTGTTGTGTCCGGCCAGGTACAAATAGGCAGCTGGTGGTTGGGGGCAGCCCGTTCCTGCCTGCTGTACCTGGCTGGACACAAATATAGTGCGAAGCCCCACTTCAATTTTTTTTAATTATTTCATGAAATTCATGAAATAATTAAGAAAAAAAGGGCTTCCCTATATTGTTGTGTCCGGCCAGGTACAAATAGGCAGCTGGTGGATGGGGGCAGCCCGTTCCTGCCTGCTGTACCTGGCTGGACACTAATATAGTGCGAAGCCCCACTTCAATTTTTTTTAATTATTTCATGAAATTCATGAAATAATTAAGAAAAAAAGGGCTTCCCTATATTGTTGTGTCCGGCCAGGTACAAATAGGCAGCTGGTGGATGGGGGCAGCCCGTTCCTGCCTGCTGTACCTGGCTGGACACAAATATAGTGCGAAGCCCCACTTCAATTTTTTTAAATTATTTCAGGAAATTCATGAAATAATTTAAAAAAAATTGACGTGGGGCTTCGCACTATATTTGTGTCCAGCCAGGTACAGCAGGCAGGAACGGGCTGCCCCCAACCACCAGCTGCCTATTTGTACCTGGCCGGACACAACAATATAGGGAAGCCCTTTTTTTCTTAATTATTTCATGAAATAATTTAAAGAAAATTGACGTGGGGCTTCGCCCTGTTTTTGTGTCCAGCCAGGTACAACTAGGCAGCTGGGGGCTGGAATCCGCAGCGCAGGGAGGCCCAAGCTTTCTGGGCCACCCCCGCTGCAAATTGCAGTCCGCAGCCACCCCGGAAAATGGCGCGTTCATAGAAGCGCCATCTTCTGGCGCTGTACCCAACTCATCCAGGGCCCTGATGCGGTGGCTCACTGGGTAATAAAGGGGTTAGGGCCAGCTTGGCATTATCAGCTGGCCCTAAGCCCGAAATTCATGGGGTCACGCCAATATTAGACATGACCACCATGAATTTCTAGTAAAGTATTTAAAAAAAACACAACACCCAGAAAAAAGTCCTTTAATTGAAATAAACACACAATTCTTTATTGTTCTAAATTAAACCATACTTACCATCAAGCCCATTCCAGCTGAAGCCAACGATCTCCTGAAATAAAAGAAAAATAATAAAGCAACATCATCCTTACCTTTCCATGGTTCCCATGACAGCTTCAGCTCTGCTACATCGAGATGACAGGCTGGACCGCAGCAGAACGCTGCCATCCAGCCTGTCATCCCGCAGACACTGAGAAGCGCAGGCTTGCTTGCGCTCCACAGTGTCTCTCTGTGAGGGCATCCAGATGAGCCGAGTTAATGTCCAATGAACTCGGCTCACCTCATGCACGTCACTGACAGCGTGGGAAAATTCTCCTGCACTCAGCGCTTCAGCGTGGGAGAATTCTCACACTGAAGCGCTGAGTGCAGGAGAATTCTCCCACGCTGTCAGTGACGTGCAGGAGGTGAGCTGAGTTCATTGGACATGAGCTCACCTTATGCACGTCACTGACAGCGTGGGAAAATTCTCCTGCACTCAGCGCTTCAGCGGGAGAATTCTCACGCTGAAGCGCTGAGTGCAGGAGAATTCTCCCACGCTGTCAGTGACGTGCAGGAGGTGAGCTGAGTTCATTGGACATGAGCTCACCTTATGCACGTCACTGACAGCGTGGGAGAATTCTCCTGCACTCACCGCTTCAGCTTGAGAATTTTCCCACGCTGTCAGTGACGTGCATGAGGTGAGATGAGTTCATTGGACATGAACTCGGCTCATCTGGATGTCGTCACAGAGAGACGCTGAGCAGCGCAAGCAAGCCTGCGCTTCTCAGTGTCTGCGGGATGAGAGGCTGGATGGCAGCGTTCTGCTGCGGTCCAGCCTGTCATCTCGATGTAGCAGAGCTGAAGCTGTCGTGGGAACCATGGAAAGGTAAGGATGAGGTTGCTTTATTATTTTTCTTTTATTGCAGGAGATCGTTGGCTTCAGCTGGAATGGGCGTGACGGTAAGTATGGTTTAATTTAGAACAATAAAGGATTGTGTCTTTATTTCAATTAAAGGACTTTATTCTGGGTGTTTGTGTTTTTTTTAACTTTGACTATGGGGTTAGTAATGGGGGTGTCTTATAGACGCCTCTCCATTACTAACCTGGGCTTGATGTCAGCTGGCATTATAAGCTGACATCAACCCCAACCCTATTACCCCCTGCCACCGCACCAGGGCAGCGTGGAAGAGCGAGGCTAAGTGCCAGAATTGGCGCATCCTATGAATGCGCCATTTCTGGGGCGGCTGACGGCTGGTGTTTCTAGCCTGGGAGGGGGCCAATATTCATGGCTCCCTTCCTGGGCTATTAATATCAGCCCCCAGCTGTCTGCCTAGCCTTTGCTAGCTATTAAATTAGGGGGGACCCCACGTCATTTTTTTGGGGGGGTCCCCCATTTTAATAGCTAGTAAAGGCTATGTATTCAGCTGGGGGCTGATATTAGTAGCCTGGGAAGCTCCGTGGGTATTACCCCCTTCCCAGGCTTCAAACATCTGCCCCAGCCGTCTGCTTAACCTCCGCTAGAGCCTAAAATTAAGGGGAACCCCACGCCAATTTTTTTAATAATAAATCCTTTATTTTAATACTAAATGACAAGTACAGTAACCAACACTATCACTGTACTTCATATATATGTGACTGACATGTTTCTATCTATCTAATCTATGTGTGAAGCTCTATTCTGTCTGTTATAAATTGTCGGGTACCGCTGCTGAATTGCCGGCCGGCTTTTTTAAAGAGACAGTGCATGAAAACACTATTATTTTTTTAAATAAATCCTTTACACTAAATGACAAGTACAGTAATCAACACTGTCACTGCACTTCTTATATATGTGACTGACATGTTTCTATCTATCTAATCTATGTGTGATTCTCTATTCCTTCTATTCTAAATTGTCGGGTACCGCTGCTGAATTGCCGGCCGGCTTTTTTAAAGAGACGGTGCCTGAAAACACTATTATTTTTTTTGATAAATCCTTTACGCTAAATGACAAGTACAGTAAGCAGCACTTTCACTGTACTTCGTATATATGTGTCTGACATGTTTATATCTATCTAATCTATGTGTGAAGCTCTATTCTTTCGGTTCTAAATTGTCGGGTACAGGTGTATGCCGCTGCTGAATTGCCGGCTTTTCATGTTTCACTGTTGGCACTGTTCCCATCGATTTGGGCAATCACTGTAATGCCACAACCACCATGGCTGTGGCATTACAGTGAGTGGCAGACAATCCCTGCATGATTGGTGCTCTAAATAGCACCAGACATGCAGGACACGCTTTTGGTGCACGAACAGTTATCGAACATAACCTCGAACAGCCGAATTTTTTGCAAATCGTTCGGGTTCGTCGAACAACTCGAACACCGCCCAAAACAGCTCGAATTTGAGATTGGCGAACAGTTCTAGTCGAACACCGCTCATCTCTATCCATAGATTCTGTCAGTTGCTTGATCTGTTTTCGATCAACATTGCGTGCAGCAGCCACGACAGCCTCCCAGACACTGTTCCGAGAGGTGTACTGTTTTCCCTCCCTGTAGATCTCACATTTTATGATGGACCACAGGTTCTCTATGGGGTTCAGATCAGGTGAACAAGGGGGCCATGTCATTATTTTTTCTTCTTTTAGACCTTTGCTGGCCAGCCACGCTGTGGAGTAGTTGGATGCATGTGATGGGTCATTGTCCTGCATGAAAATCATGTTTTTCTTGAACGATACCGACTTCTTCCTGTACCACTGCTTGAAGAAGTTGTCTTCCAGAAACTGGCAGTAGGTCTGGGAGTTGAGCTTCACTCCATCCTCAACCCAAAAAGGTCCCACAAGTTCATCTTTGATGATATCAGCCCATACCAGTGTTACGGGTCCGGTTGGTGGAACCTCTGTGCCGCGGTGCAGGGAGGGACCCAGAGGGGCGTGACTAAGTATCAACCTGAACCGACCCTGGTCGGACGGCGGCTAACGACTCTGTGACCAGGGAGGATCTGGGCAGAGGGACCAGGTGCTACTCTGGGGACGACCTTGTAAGAGAGCAGGTGGCTCCCACGGGTCAGATGGCTGGGACTGACCGGTATGACGGATGGACACAGCAAGCAGGCAGAAGTCTCTGGTTAGCTGACAGGTGGTCACGGTACGTGACAGCACAGCAAGTACTAGTCTCTAGGTTTACCAGGCAGGTGGTCACAGCAAGTGATGGCAGGGCCTCCAGGTAGGCAAGCAGGTAACAGACGGGTGATCCCAGGTGAGCGGGCTGACGGACACAGCAGGTAACAGGCGGGTGCTCCCAGGTGAGTGGGCTGACAGGCCAGGCAGGTAACAGGTGAGCGCTCCCAGGTGAGCAGACTGACGGACACAGCAGGTAACAGGCAGGAGCTCCCAGGTGAGCGGGCTGTCAGACAAGGCAGGTAAGAGGCAGGTGACAGGTAAGCACTCCAGGTGAGCGGGCTGGCAGGCTCGGCAGGTAACAGGCAGATAACAGGCTGGCAGGCAGGACGAGGGCTGAAGCAGAGATTAGTAACTGTGCAACAACTTAGCTCGGGCACCTCCATTTTGGAGGAGGTGCCTTAAATATGGGAGGTCCTCCGGCTATTGGCTGGGGACTCCTTAGAGCGGCGCGCGCGGCCCCTTTAAGAGAGAGGGAACTCGCAGCGCGCGCCCTAAGCACAGTGCCCGGGAAACTGCGCGTGCCGACAGCAGGCTGAGAAGGAGAGCGAGGAGCGCGGAGAGAGAGGAGGTGAGAGGGGCGGCGTCTCTGCCTGGCAGGAGGCAGAGACGCCAAAGCTACAGGACTGCGCGCGCCGACAGTAGGCTGGGAAGGAGAGCGGGGAGAGAGGTGGTGAGAGGGACGGCATCTCTACCTGAAAGGAGGCAGAGACGCCGATGCTACAACCAGTACCCCACCTCCATCTTGCTGGTGTCGGAGTGGAGCTCTCTGCCCTTTACTGATCCAGCCTCTGGCCCATCCATCTGGCCCATCAAGAGTCACTCTCATTTCATCAGTACATAAATCCTTTGAAAAATCAGTCTTAAGATATTTCTTGGCCCATTCTTGACGTTTTATCTTATGTTTCTTGTTCAAAGGTGGTCGTTTTTCAGCCTTCCTTACCTTGGCCATGTCCCTGAGAATCGCACACCTTGTGCTTTTTGATACTCCAGTAATGTTGCAGCTCTGAAATATGGTAAAACTGGTGGCGAATGGCATCTTGGCAGCTTCACACTTGATTTTCCTCAATTCATGGGCAGTTATTTTGTGCTTTTTTTGGCCAACACGCTTCTTGCGACCCTGTTGGCTATTTGCCATGAAACGCTTGATTGTTCGGTGATCACGCTTCAAAAGTTTGGAAATTTCAAGACTGCTGCATCCCTCTGCAAGACATCTCACAATTTTGGACTTTTCAGAGCCTGTCAAATCTCTCTTCTGACCCATTTTGCCAAAGGAAAGGAAGTTGCCTAATAATTAAGCACACCTTATATAGGGTGTTGATGTCATTAGTCAACACACCTCCTCATTACAGAGATGCACATCACCAGATTTACTTAATTGGTAGTTGGCTCTCAAGCCAATGCAGCTTGGAGTAGGACAACATGTATAAAAAGTATCATGTGAGCAAAATACTCATTTGCCTAATAATTCTGCACACAGTGTAGTTACTACTTGTGTGTGCACTTGACACACTAGTTTATTTCTTTCTCTGTGCTTAGCTGAACATTCCTCTGGGACTCAGCTGCTGCAGCTCCTCTGCAGTCTGGTGGACCACGACGTGTCCTTTGAGTTTTATTTTATTTTATCAAAGGACACGCCAGCGTAACAACGGCTACGCTGACTTTGGTCTTGATAAAACACAGTGGACCTACACCAGCAGATGACATGGCTCCCCAAACCATCACTGATTGTGGAAACCTCACACTAGACCTCAAGCAGCTTGGATTGTGGCCTCTCCACTCTTCCTCCAGACTCTGGGACCGTGATTTCCAAATTAAATGCAACATTTACTTTAATCTGAAAACAACACCTTGGACCACTGATGGGTAAGGAATTGGCTAAATGACAGGAAACAAACAATCGTCATAAATGGTACTTTCTCTAAATGGGATATAGTCAGCAGTGGGGACCGCAGGGATCTGTGCTAGGACTGAATCTTTTGAACCTCTTTATTAATGACTTAGTGGATGGGATTGAGAGTAAAGTGTCAGTCTTTGCTGACGACACCGAACTATGTAGGATATTGAAATCTGATCTTGACATTACGATATTGCAGAACGATCTGGATAAGATGTCTGAATGGGCAAACACTTGGCAGATGAGGTTTAATGTAGATAAATGTAGAGTAATGCACCTAGGACGGAGTAATCCTATTGCTGTATATACATTAAATGTGAGTATACTCGGTACTACAGGACAGGAGAAAGACTTGGGTATTCTGGTTACAAGTAAGCTGAGCAGCAGTACTCAATGTCAAGCAGCAGCCGCAAAAGCAAACAAGATTTTAGGATGTATAAAAAGAGATAAAATCCCGCAATCCCGTATTGTTACCCCTTTATAAATCACTGGTGAGGCCACATGTAGAATATGGGATCCAGTTTTGGGCTCCACAAAAAAAGGATATTCAGAAGTTAGAGTCAGTTCAAAGGCGGGCAACTAGATTATTACAAGGGATGCAAGGCCTCTTATATGATGAGAGGATGAAAAAGTTGAGCTTGTTTAGCTTAGAAAAAAGACGCCTCAGGGGGGATCTCATTTACATGTATAAATATATGTGTGGTCAGTACAAAGGACTAGCACATGACTTATTCCTTCCAAGGACTATACTAAGGACCAGGGGGCACTCATTACAGGTGGAAGGAAAGCGATTCCGGCAGCTAAATAGGAAAGGATTCTTTACAGGCAGAGCAGTCAGACGGTGGAATGCCCTAGATCCATTCGTTAAGGGATGTTGTATCCAAAGTGGGATCATTTGTGGGGGTTTCTGCTATTTTGGCACCTCAGGGGTTCTGCACATGCAACATGGTGTCCACATCTATTACAGCAAAAATTTCACTCTAAAAAACAAATAGCATTCCTTTTCTTCTGTGATATGTTGTGTGCTTAAGCAGTAGCTTGTGACCACATATGGGGTTATTACCCCATTCGCTAGAAATTATGAGGTCCATGTTACCTCTTATGAAAATTACAAATTTTGGGCTAAAGCATCATTTTAGTGAAAAAATAATAATTTTGAATTTTCGCAGCTCATTGTTATAAATTCTATTAATCACTTGTGGGTTCAAAATGCACACTACATGCCTAGATTAATTAATTAAGGGGTGTAGTTTCCAAAATGGATCTGCTGTGGGGGGTTTCTGCTGTCTTGGCTCTTCAAAGGCTTTTTAAATGTAACATGGTGTCTGCAATCTATTCCAACCAAAACTGCACTCCAAAAGTAAATTAGCGCTCCTTTCCTTCCATGCCCTGCACCCAAACAGTAATTTCTGAGTAAATAACTAAATATGGAAACGGAGTACTCAGAAGAAATTTTCCATCAAATTGTATGGTTAATTTTCTCCTGTTATTCTTGTGAAAATTTAAAATATGGTATGAAAGCAACATTTTAGTGTAAAAAAAAATATTTTTTATTCTGACGGCCCAATGTTATACTTTGCACTGATGAGGGGCAATACCCCGAAATACCATGTCTCCAAACTGAGATTCTGATTTGGCTTTTATTCTAAGTCATATTGCAAAGCTTGTTAGAGGGTCGATATTGACTTGTAGGATTGCTACTTTCAATAGATGGTACTTCAGTGTCATGGAGTTCAAGTCCTCTTCCTCTCTGAAGAGACAATTTGCATATTTTATTTCCCAGAGGAGCATGAAAGGCGTTTAAGTCTCCTAATAGTGGCGTGCCAGCCCTGGCATGTCACTCACCACAAGGAGAAAACTTACCCCATTAGACCTAATTTTTTGTCAAATTTCAGCTAGTTTTACAAATGAACATACATAGATATGGAGAAGGCATTCCAGAGTTATTTCCACATACAGTAAAGTTACACATCAGATTTGAAAAATTTGGTCTCTTCAGGAAGGAAAAAACAGTGTTTGGCAGGAAGGGATTAATGGAGGACTTGATAATAGAGCTAATCAATGTGCAGATCCATGCGTTTAAAGCCTCGGGGTATGTTCACATAGGATAAAGAATCAGAGCTTACCATGCTTTGTAGGTTAGAAGTCCATGGGAGGAAAACTGGTGGGTGCCATGGCTCCAGCTGGTGTGGCTCAGAACCAATGGAAAAGTGATTTTTTTTCAGGCGGTCAAAAACAAGACAAGATTTTCTCAAGAAACCACCTCAGGAAACGCCATCGCTTTGTTATCCTGAAGCTTTTTTGTAAATATTTTGTTAATTTTTCTTGAAGTGTTTTCTTAAGGTTTTGCTTTGGCGTTTTCTGCAAACTTTTTTTGTGCTTTTTGCCATTTTTTGGGGAGATTTACAAACTTTTTTCAAAATGCATTAAAGGGGTTGTCCAGTCTAGAATGACAAGTCTGCAGTCACTCTATGTAGCTGCAGACTTGTGAATCCTCCCAGGGCACGCACTGTGCGTTGTGAGGATCCGCCAGTGTCTGCGCCGGTAACGGTGGTGAAGTATGCATTAGGCATACAGTGACAACAGCGGTGGTTGGGCGCAGGGCTCGTGTGACATAACAACCTCACGTGAGCCCCGGGAACATAAGTGCCACCGCCGGTGGAATCGCGTTGGCACCGGTGGTGAGTATAGGTGTTTTAATTTTCACTGGGCCAAACATTAGGAATGGGAAGGGGTTGTCCTAGTACTGGACAACCCCTTTAAAAACACAAAAATTCAAATCATGCCCTTTTGCTCAATTAGAAATAAAACAATTAAACAAATACATACAAATTTTTGGTATTGTTGTGTTCGTAAAAGTCTGATCTATCAAAAATATAAAATAAATTAATCCAATTGGTAAATGGCATAGTGAAAAAAGAAACACGCCAGAATTATAGTTTTTGGCCGCCTCAACATTGCAATAAAATGCAATAAGTGGCGATTAAAACATTGTATCTATCCCAAAATGGTATCAGTAAAAATGTCAGCTCAGGGTGCAAAAAAATAGCCCTAACACATCAACGTTACGGGCCTCGGAAAATGGTGGCAAAAGCAAAGAAATTATATTGCCAGGTCAGTTTTACCGTTTAGTGAACATGGTAAATAAAAAAAAATAAAAAAAAAACAATTGTAGAATTTCTCTTTTTTTGCAATTCCAATACACTTGGATTTTTTTTACTGCTTTCCAGTGCATCACATGATGAAATGAGTGGTGTAAATCAAAAGTACAACTCGTCCCGCAAAAAAACAAGCCCCAATATGGCTATGTGGATAAAAAAAATAAAAAAGTTATGGCTCTTGGAATAAGGGGAGGAAAAAAAAAAAAAGGAAAGTCGCCCGGGGTTGAAGGGGTTAAGAAGTTAAAGGAGTTTTCATGCATTTTAAGAAAATCACCCACAAGAAGAAAATGGTATATGGTATGGTATGGTATACCAGTTGGATCCAAGTCAGTGGTTCCCGCAAGTCTCAGCTTACTTCCTGCAGCAACAAAGTGCTGTCCATGTATGCGTGACCGCTGCAGCCAATGACTTGACATCACCATCATTAAGGCCAATAATTGGCTACTGCAGTCATGTGCACATGGACAGCATGACATTGTTGCAGGAAGTAAGTAGAGACCAGTGCAGACCATTAAACGGTAACCGTGGAGTCAGAGGTACATAAAACAGGCAAGAACAGGATATTTTAAATGTTTACTATTATTTATTTTTTTAAGAGCTCCATTAATTCTAGGGTGCTGTACATGTAAAGCGGGTTTATACATATAATACATATAAGAAATACAAGTTCAGGAAATATGAGCTAACAGTGACAGACAGGTATAGTGGGGGGAGCACTCTGCCCCCACAGTTTTAGAATCTACAAGGTATTGGGGAAGGAGACTTTATATTATGGGGTGTTGGAATAGCTCAGGTGGTAGTGAGGTAGAAGGGGGATTACTGCAGGCTACAGGCTTTCCTGAAGAGATTGGTTTTCATGTTGCGTTTGAAGATGTCGATCATGTAAGACAATCTGATGTGCAGAGTATTGGGGATGCTGGAGACGGTAGTGTGAAGAATGGACAAGGGTGGTGGTAAGAAGGAGATCTCGTGAAGACTGGAGATTGCATGCAGGAGGAATCGGGAGAATGGTTCAGAGATGTAGGGGTAACAGATGAATGTGACGCGCCCCCTGGGCCGTGTGCGAGGGAATACCCGGAGCCGGGCCTCTGTGTAATGCTGGGGGTTTGTAGTCTCCGTGGCGGCGACCCGGTCCCGTGGCTCAGGGTGGTCAAACCAGTGGCGGATCTGTTTACTTGGTTTTTAATGTTTAAATGTCTGACTATGCCACCCGTGGATTGCGGTCACTGAGAACCGCCGCTGCGGGGCAGACCGCTGAGGATGATGTTGTGTGCGCAGCAGAGGGTAGTATAACTCCCCACAGGAGGAGTATAGCCTCAGGGCAGCGTGTGTAGATGGTGAGGGTTGTGGTGCATGGGCGCAGCAGAAATGACTCAGAGTCCGTGCAGTGCAGTTCAGGGTCTTTACTGTTGGTAATGAAGAAGGCCCTCCTGGGAGTACTGGCTAACATTAGAAGCCTGGTCAGTCTGTGAGCGAACAAGAGTCCCCTGGCCAGGTGGAGGTGTAGGCCTTCCCGTCTGACTGCACTCTTCCTGGCTACCCTGCTGTAGTCGTGTAGTAGCCCACGTCCCTGAGTGTACCGTGTGGTGCTCACCCGTATGGCTGGTGACTTGGGGCCTTTGGTTCCTTCCGCTCCTCGATGGCGGTGCCGGTCCCTTGCTTGTGACTGAGCCTCCGGGCTTTCTACGGCCAGAGGACCTGAAATTCCCTGCCAGGTGGTTTCTGCTACTGGATGTGAATATCCCTACAGCCTCGGACTCCGGTGTTCGGTTCTCTGCGTCTTCTGCCAGGATGAGCTCTATCAGCTCCAATCCCTGGCCTTCAGCTCATGGCTCCTACAGAGCTCCTTGCTGCTGCTCTGTCCTTTCCTCTGGAACTAACTTCTCTAACCCCGCCCCAGATCCAGTTTATTAAGGGCAGGTTCCTCCCCTCCCTGAACTGGGGCAGGAGGCGTGGCATGCAATAATGCTCCTGACCAGAAAAACCCATGCTCGCTCTCAGACATGGTATTTCTACCACTGTGGCAACCAGACCCCTGGGGTGCCACATTCCCCCCTGGTAAATTTTAGTACTCCGGGACTAAACACATATTATGAAAACATAACATAACAGGGTATAAGCAATAACACAACATATATACAAGAAGTTCAGTCTTTATAGGTCACGGCGCTTCCGTAACCATGGTGTCCATGTCACCCAAGATGTATTTTGAGGGACCCGTCCCAAACACTCAACGTAGGCCCTGGGGTGGCTACAGGGCATTGATGATCCGGCGTTGGACCACGTCTTCAGCCACATCCACGGGTTTTTGTTCTGTGGTCGGGCACAAAAGGGGCACTTAACAGGTGCAACTATTTACAAGGTACAGTTCCGGTTATTCATTGTCCATAACCTGTCAGTCCATAAACCCTGTCGGGTAACTTGAGAAACCTAATTAGTATTCATGCAACAAACATAAAACATTTCAACATTTGCAATATACAGGTATATATCCTAGATTCTCCAACGAGTGGGCATCTGACCTCTAGTGATCCTGGTGGACCTACGTAACACACTATCTGGTGGTGTTATTTCTGGGTCCCCTGTTTCTACCCCTTGTGTAGTGGGCTCACTAGTGTCTGAACTACAGGTGTTTGGAGATGTTATGGGTAGGTTGGGCAACTTTCTGCGTACACTTTGGCTTACCACGGGCACGGCAGGCTCACTACTAGCAGAGGGTTGATTCTCCTGGGCTGCTGGTATGGAATCTTCTGCCTCCGGGGCCGGTTGCTCTCCCAACACTACTCGCTCTTCTGTAGGCCCTTGAGGGGCTGGCTGGAGAAAGGTAAGGATGGGTACCACAATAGCATTGTTAATTTGTGTCCAGGACCGGGGAAATTCTCCGAGTACTGTACTGACCATTTCTTCCCTTTCCTCTGCGGGTTGAGGGCTATCTTGGTTTTCATCAGGGCTTTGCAGCTGCTCGGGACACTTTTTCAGGTGGTCTCTGGAGACAGTGGCTGTGGTCTCTCCTCCATCCTTACTGATAACGCATACTTTCGGATTTTCATGGCTTGAGGGCAGTACTGTGTACGGTTCTTTCTCCCACTGGTCATCCAACTTATGGAGCTGCCTCTTCCTCTTCAAGACCTGCTCTCCAGGTGCCAGGGGAACAGTGGGAGCATGCTGGTTGTAAGTCCTCTCTTGCATTTCTCTTGCTTGAGACAGACTTCTCTCAACACTCTCCTGCACTTTCCGGTACTGCTGCTGCCGTTCTGTATCCCAGTCTGCCTCTGGCGAGGTGTCCTCGGGTGTCAGGACTCCCATATCCAGGTCAATAGGCAGCTTACCAGGTCTTGCTCTCATTAGGTAAGCCGGGGTGCAGTTGGTGGAATTTACTGGGATGTGGTTATACAAGTCCACCAGATCAGGCAGTTTTTCAGGCCACAGACTGCTTTCTTCCAGGGGCAACGTTTTTAGCAAGTCTATCACCACCTGGTTCATCTTCTCGCATAATCCGTTGGTTTGGGGGTGATAGGGCGTTGTCCTTATCTTCTTGCAGCCATAGAGGTTGCAGAACTCCTGGAAGACCTCCGCTTCGAAGGCTGGACCTTGGTCAGTCAACACTTGCTCCGGATACCCGTGTGGATGGCAGAAGTGCTGCTGGAAGGCTCTAGCTGCTGTCTGAGCCGTTAAGTCCTTGACAGGGACTACCATCAGGAACCGGGAGTAGTGGTCTACAATGGTGAGGGCGTAGATGTACCCGGACCTACTTGGAGCCAGCTTCACATGGTCCAGGGCTACCAGTTCTAGAGGCTGCTTGGTGATGATGGGCTGCAGGGGAGTCTTCTGGCTGGCACGGTCCTTTCTTCTTAGGTTGCACGGGCTGCAGTCGTTGCACCATCTCTCAATGGCCCCTCTCATGCCTACCCAGAAGAACCGTTCGTGCAACAGGAACTCCAACTTCTTCCATCCAAAGTGCCCTGCTCCGTCGTGGTATGCCTCCAGGACCATAGCCGCGTCTCGTCTTGGGACCACTACCTGCCAGGTCAGCTCATGTGTCCGGGAGTTGACAATTCTCCAGCACAGCTTCCCCTTGTAGAGAAACAGTTTACTCTTCTCCTTCCACAGCTGTTTGGTCTCTTCCGGAGCGTCTGGGTCAAGGCGGGCATCAGCCTGTGTCAGCATCTCTTTTACCAGGCGGACGGCTGGGTCACTGTCTTGCTTTTCCGCCCAGCTGTACTGGGGTAAGTGATTGAACGTGACAGAGTGCTTGTCCCTTACACAGTGGGAATACTGGGTAATCCCATGACGGTGGAACGCAGGGAGATCAATCTCTTCCAGTTCTTCTGGATCTTCCCCTCCGTCCAGCAAGTCCGGCATCCTGGACAGGGCGTCTGCGTTGGCATTTGTGCGTCCCACCCGGTATTTGATGGTAAACTGGTAGTTGGACAGCCGGGCCATCCATCTTTGCTCCAGGGCACCAAGTCTTGCAGTGTCCAGGTGTGTCAACGGGTTGTTGTCCGTGTACACAGTGAAATTGGCAGAGGCAAGGTAATGTTTGAAACGTTCCGTCACTGCCCACACCACTGCCAGTAACTCTAGCTTGAAGGAGCTATAATTCTCAGGGTTTCTCTCTGTGGGCCGTAGTTTTCGGCTGGCGTAAGCAATTACCCGCTCTCTGCCCTGCTGGATCTGGGATACTACGGCTCCTAGCCCCACGTTACTGGCGTCTGTGTGGAGGATGAAAGGCTGGCCATAATCAGGGTAAGCCAGGACCTCATCCCCCGTGAGGGCCATCTTCAGCTGGCGAAATGACTCCTCTTCCAGCTTGTTTCACCTGAAGGGCGGCTTCTGATTCTTGGTCTTTGACTGACCCAACAGGAGGTTTTGCATAGGGGCTGCCATTTTGGTGAACCCGGGGATGAATCTTCGGTAGTAGCCTACAAACCCGAGGAACTGCTGCACTTCCTTTATGCTGGAGGGTCTTGGCCAGTCCTTAATCACTGTGATCTTATCAGGGTCTGGAGCTACTCCGTCAGCACTCACCACGTGTCCCAGGTACTGTACCTTTGGTTTCAGTAGATGACACTTGGAGGGTTTCACCTTTAGGCCGTAGCCTGCCAGGGCGTCAAACACCTCTGCCAGGTGTTTCAGATGGTTCTCATATGTTTTGGAATACACGATGACATCGTCCAGGTATAGCAGGACCGTCTCGAAATTCCTGTGCCACAGACAGCACTTCATCAACCACTGGAAGGTTCCTGGTGCGTTGCAGAGCCCAAACGGCATATAGTTGAATTCGCTGAGACCCATCGGGGTGGTGAACGCGGTCTTCTCCTTGTCTGCCTCTGCTACAGGAACCTGCCAGTACCCGCAAGTAAGATCCAAAGTAGAGAAGAAGTTAGCAGACTTTAATGCAGCTAAAGATTCCTCTATCCTAGGTAACAGGTACGCATCTTTGTGTGTGATACGGTTGACCTTTCTGTAATCTACACACATTCTCATGGTGCCATCTGTCTTTTTCACAAGAACTAGTGGAGCTGCCCAGGGGCTACAGCTGTCCCTGATTACCCCAGCCTCCTTCATTTCTCGCAACATTCCCTTGGCATTCTGATAGTGTGCAGGGGGTACAGGTCGGTATCTTTCCTTTATGGGTGGATGGTCTCCCGTGGGGATGTGGTGTTCTACCCCCATTACTTGCCCAAAGTCTAGCGGGTGTTTGCTAAAAACTCTTTCGTACTCCTGAACCACCCGGTAGACTCCCTGTTTGTGGTGTGAGGGAGTGGAGTCGGTGCCCACATGCAGTTTCTGACACCAGTCCTCCATTTGTTTCTTGGAGCCGTTACCCTCCTCTGGTTGAGATGGAGGCAAGGGTTCCACGGCCTTTACAGAGTTTTGGTTAACGGTGAACAATTTGGCTAGAGTGGCATACCGGGGCAAGTATACTTCTCTTTCCCCAATGTTTAGGATGTGGACGGGTACCCTCCCATGGCGTACATCGACCACCCCCCGTGCTGTCAAAATGGTGGGCCTACTGTCTGAGTAAATGGGTTCTACCATGGCTTGGTAGTCCCTTCCTCTTAACCCGATTGCAGTCCGGCACCAGATCATCATCTCACTTTTTGGGGGCATGGCGATAGGGAACGGGACACTCATCCTAACGCTACCAATTTCACCACCAAACAGTTCTACCTGTTGCCTTTTCGTCAGGGCTCTGATCTCTTTTTGTAGGACACGCTGCTGGCTGGAGCTGGCGTTCACCGCAACCTGCTGTAATATGACAATTATCTCTGCAAGACAATTTTCAATAACATTAGTACCCAAGGTTATCTTAGGGTGGCTTTCATGACGGTCAATGTCCAAAATAATCAGTCCTTGCGCTGGCAATTCAACTTTACCAATTTTTATGGTCACCTCTTTGAATCCCACCAGCGGGACGGGCAGACCATTGCTTGCGATGATGCTCAAATCGTCATGTGGGTAGCGGGTAATATCTGAGTCATTCCAGTACTGCTTAAAAAGCACTTTTTGGATGGTGGTTACCTGTGACCCGGTGTCCAGTAGTGCACTCATAGGAATGCCATCCAGCACCACAGGCAAGACCGGTCGTCCCCCTACGTACTTATCACGCCAGCTCGATGGGCCTGATGGTCTTATGCCTGGGGGTCGGCCCTCTGCCCCAGGTTGGGCCCGTTTAAATAACAGTACCTTGCCATATGTCCTGGTTGGTTGCAGCGGCGGCAGATGGGTTGTCCATCCTCGTTGTAGCGGTCGCTGGGTCTTCCTCTGGACAATGGGATCCTCCTCTGTCGGCGCCAAGGGACGTCCTCCGTACTGGAAGCCAGCTGGATCTTTCCTGGAGGGGACACCTGTAAAGACTGCACAGTTCTGGTTAGCGCGGCAACGCTTTTGGTCAGCTCTTGGACCTGATGGTACAGGTCTGCAGCCGGGGCTTTGTCCAAAGTCTGTGCATCAGCTCCCACAGGCTCTGCAGACAAGGGCGCCGCCTCTTGGTGATAGGTAATAGCAGGGCGCCTGTGGGTTACAGCGCCACCTGGTGCTGGTTCTCGGAGCACCCGGATGGCCCTGTCTTTAAACTGTCCAAATCAGGGTTCTGCAAGGCCATTACACGCAACTGGGTTCGGTGGGCGCTGGACTGTAGACCCTCAATGAACTGCTCAGTCAACAGCTTATCCTCATTCCGCACGCTGTCAGGATCTGCCTGCTTAATGGCTCTCAGGGCCTCCTGCAAATTCAAAGCATAGTCCCGTATACTGTCTTGTGCCCTCTGTTTGCATCCATAAAATCTTAGCTTGATCTCTGCTGAGGTGCTGCCAGTATTTCCTTTACAGTCCCCTTTTCCCTGGCTGACCAGGACTTCACTTCTCTTTGGGCTGCTCCGATTAACTCGCCTATCAGGATGCTCACTTTTTGTTCCTCGGACAGGGGGTATACTTTGAATAGACTATACAGTCTTTCTTTAAAGTCGCTCAGGGTATGCGACTCCCCTGAGTACTGGGGTAACCATGCTGCTCCGGGGATATACAGCATCACTGCGGCAGCAGCCGCGCTGGCGGTGGGAGCTCCCTCCATTCCTGGTGTCTTCCTCCCCCCTAGTTAACCGTGGCCTACCTTCCGTTGCTTCTTCTCCGTAGGCCGCGGCTCTGCAGGCGATCATCGGGGTCGAGGACCTTGCTTATCGCGCTGGTGACGTCGGCGTCCGCTGGGCTCCTTCCAGGACCTTGCGCAGCGTCAGCACGTAAGGCAGGGCTTCAGCTCTCGCGCGCTTTTGGCGTCCACGCCTGTCTTCTTCCCGCGCGGCGTCCCAAAGATGGCGCCCGATGGCGGGAAAATGGCTGTGGATGGCGGGAAAACGGCTGCGGATGGCGGGAAACTTCACCACGGTAAGTATCACAGTTTTTCTTCAGGCACGCAGTATCCGGTGGTTGCGGGCACGAAATCCTGCCGACTACGCCAAAGTTGACGCGCCCTCTGGGCCGTGTGCGAAGGAATACCCGGAGCCGGGCCTCTGTGTAATGCTGGGGGTTTGTAGTCTCCGTGGCGGCGACCCGGTCCCCTGGCTCAGGGTGGTCAAACCAGTGGCGGATCTGTTTACTTGGTTTTTAATGTTTAAATGTCCGACTACGCCACCCGTGGATTGCGGTCACTGAGGACCGCCGCTGCGGGCAGACCGCTGAGGCTGATGTTGTGTGCGCAGCAGAGGGTAGTATAACTCCCCACGGGAAGAGTATAGCCTCAGGGCAGCATGTGTAGATGGTGAGGGTTGTGGTGCATGGGTGCTGCAGAAATGACTCAGAGTCCGTGCAGTGCAGCTCAGGGTCTTTACTGTTGGTAATGAAGAAGGCCCTGCCGGGAGTACTGGCTAACATTAGAGGCCTGGTCAGTCTGTGAGCGAACAAGAGTCCCCTGGCCAGGTGGAGGTGTAGGCCTTCCCGTCTGACTGCACTCTTCCTGGCTACCCTGCTGTAGTCGTGTAGTAGCCCACGTCCCTGAGTGTACCGTGTGGTGCTCACCCGTATGGCTGGTGACTTGGGGCCTTTGGTTCCTTCCGCTCCTCGATGGCGGTGCCGGTCCCTTGCTTGTGACTGAGCCTCCGGGCTTTCTACGGCCAGAGGACCTGAAATTCCCTGCCAGGTGGTTTCTGCTACTGGATGTGAATATCCCTACAGCCTCGGACTCCGGTGTTCGGTTCTCTGCGTCTTCTGCCAGGATGAGCTCTATCAGCTCCAATCCCTGGCCTTCAGCTCATGGCTCCTACAGAGCTCCTTGCTGCTGCTCTGTCCTTTCCTCTGGAACTAACTTCTCTAACCCCGCCCCAGATCCAGTTTATTAAGGGCAGGTTCCTCCCCTCCCTGAACTGGGGCAGGAGGCGTGGCATGCAATAATGCTCCTGACCAGAAAAACCCATGCTCGCTCTCAGACATGGTATTTCTACCACTGTGGCAACCAGACCCCTGGGGTGCCACATTCCCCCCTGGTAAATTTTAGTACTCCGGGACTAAACACATATTATGAAAACATAACATAACAGGGTATAAGCAATAACACAACATATATACAAGAAGTTCAGTCTTTATAGGTCACGGCGCTTCCGTAACCATGGTGTCCATGTCACCCAAGATGTATTTTGAGGGACCCGTCCCAAACACTCAACGTAGGCCCTGGGGTGGCTACAGGGCATTGATGATCCGGCGTTGGACCACGTCTTCAGCCACATCCACGGGTTTTTGTTCTGTGGTCGGGCACAAAAGGGGCACTTAACAGGTGCAACTATTTACAAGGTACAGTTCCGGTTATTCATTGTCCATAACCTGTCAGTCCATAAACCCTGTCGGGTAACTTGAGAAACCTAATTAGTATTCATGCAACAAACATAAAACATTTCAACATTTGCAATATACAGGTATATATCCTAGATTCTCCAACGAGTGGGCATCTGACCTCTAGTGATCCTGGTGGACCTACGTAACACACTATCTGGTGGTGTTATTTCTGGGTCCCCTGTTTCTACCCCTTGTGTAGTGGGCTCACTAGTGTCTGAACTACAGGTGTTTGGAGATGTTATGGGTAGGTTGGGCAACTTTCTGCGTACACTTTGGCTTACCACGGGCACGGCAGGCTCACTACTAGCAGAGGGTTGATTCTCCTGGGCTGCTGGTATGGAATCTTCTGCCTCCGGGGCCGGTTGCTCTCCCAACACTACTCGCTCTTCTGTAGGCCCTTGAGGGGCTGGCTGGAGAAAGGTAAGGATGGGTACCACAATAGCATTGTTAATTTGTGTCCAGGACCGGGGAAATTCTCCGAGTACTGTACTGACCATTTCTTCCCTTTCCTCTGCGGGTTGAGGGCTATCTTGGTTTTCATCAGGGCTTTGCAGCTGCTCGGGACACTTTTTCAGGTGGTCTCTGGAGACAGTGGCTGTGGTCTCTCCTCCATCCTTACTGATAACGCATACTTTCGGATTTTCATGGCTTGAGGGCAGTACTGTGTACGGTTCTTTCTCCCACTGGTCATCCAACTTATGGAGCTGCCTCTTCCTCTTCAAGACCTGCTCTCCAGGTGCCAGGGGAACAGTGGGAGCATGCTGGTTGTAAGTCCTCTCTTGCATTTCTCTTGCTTGAGACAGACTTCTCTCAACACTCTCCTGCACTTTCCGGTACTGCTGCTGCCGTTCTGTATCCCAGTCTGCCTCTGGCGAGGTGTCCTCGGGTGTCAGGACTCCCATATCCAGGTCAATAGGCAGCTTACCAGGTCTTGCTCTCATTAGGTAAGCCGGGGTGCAGTTGGTGGAATTTACTGGGATGTGGTTATACAAGTCCACCAGATCAGGCAGTTTTTCAGGCCACAGACTGCTTTCTTCCAGGGGCAACGTTTTTAGCAAGTCTATCACCACCTGGTTCATCTTCTCGCATAATCCGTTGGTTTGGGGGTGATAGGGCGTTGTCCTTATCTTCTTGCAGCCATAGAGGTTGCAGAACTCCTGGAAGACCTCCGCTTCGAAGGCTGGACCTTGGTCAGTCAACACTTGCTCCGGATACCCGTGTGGATGGCAGAAGTGCTGCTGGAAGGCTCTAGCTGCTGTCTGAGCCGTTAAGTCCTTGACAGGGACTACCATCAGGAACCGGGAGTAGTGGTCTACAATGGTGAGGGCGTAGATGTACCCGGACCTACTTGGAGCCAGCTTCACATGGTCCAGGGCTACCAGTTCTAGAGGCTGCTTGGTGATGATGGGCTGCAGGGGAGTCTTCTGGCTGGCACGGTCCTTTCTTCTTAGGTTGCACGGGCTGCAGTCGTTGCACCATCTCTCAATGGCCCCTCTCATGCCTACCCAGAAGAACCGTTCGTGCAACAGGAACTCCAACTTCTTCCATCCAAAGTGCCCTGCTCCGTCGTGGTATGCCTCCAGGACCATAGCCGCGTCTCGTCTTGGGACCACTACCTGCCAGGTCAGCTCATGTGTCCGGGAGTTGACAATTCTCCAGCACAGCTTCCCCTTGTAGAGAAACAGTTTACTCTTCTCCTTCCACAGCTGTTTGGTCTCTTCCGGAGCGTCTGGGTCAAGGCGGGCATCAGCCTGTGTCAGCATCTCTTTTACCAGGCGGACGGCTGGGTCACTGTCTTGCTTTTCCGCCCAGCTGTACTGGGGTAAGTGATTGAACGTGACAGAGTGCTTGTCCCTTACACAGTGGGAATACTGGGTAATCCCATGACGGTGGAACGCAGGGAGATCAATCTCTTCCAGTTCTTCTGGATCTTCCCCTCCGTCCAGCAAGTCCGGCATCCTGGACAGGGCGTCTGCGTTGGCATTTGTGCGTCCCACCCGGTATTTGATGGTAAACTGGTAGTTGGACAGCCGGGCCATCCATCTTTGCTCCAGGGCACCAAGTCTTGCAGTGTCCAGGTGTGTCAACGGGTTGTTGTCCGTGTACACAGTGAAATTGGCAGAGGCAAGGTAATGTTTGAAACGTTCCGTCACTGCCCACACCACTGCCAGTAACTCTAGCTTGAAGGAGCTATAATTCTCAGGGTTTCTCTCTGTGGGCCGTAGTTTTCGGCTGGCGTAAGCAATTACCCGCTCTCTGCCCTGCTGGATCTGGGATACTACGGCTCCTAGCCCCACGTTACTGGCGTCTGTGTGGAGGATGAAAGGCTGGCCATAATCAGGGTAAGCCAGGACCTCATCCCCCGTGAGGGCCATCTTCAGCTGGCGAAATGACTCCTCTTCCAGCTTGTTTCACCTGAAGGGCGGCTTCTGATTCTTGGTCTTTGACTGACCCAACAGGAGGTTTTGCATAGGGGCTGCCATTTTGGTGAACCCGGGGATGAATCTTCGGTAGTAGCCTACAAACCCGAGGAACTGCTGCACTTCCTTTATGCTGGAGGGTCTTGGCCAGTCCTTAATCACTGTGATCTTATCAGGGTCTGGAGCTACTCCGTCAGCACTCACCACGTGTCCCAGGTACTGTACCTTTGGTTTCAGTAGATGACACTTGGAGGGTTTCACCTTTAGGCCGTAGCCTGCCAGGGCGTCAAACACCTCTGCCAGGTGTTTCAGATGGTTCTCATATGTTTTGGAATACACGATGACATCGTCCAGGTATAGCAGGACCGTCTCGAAATTCCTGTGCCACAGACAGCACTTCATCAACCACTGGAAGGTTCCTGGTGCGTTGCAGAGCCCAAACGGCATATAGTTGAATTCGCTGAGACCCATCGGGGTGGTGAACGCGGTCTTCTCCTTGTCTGCCTCTGCTACAGGAACCTGCCAGTACCCGCAAGTAAGATCCAAAGTAGAGAAGAAGTTAGCAGACTTTAATGCAGCTAAAGATTCCTCTATCCTAGGTAACAGGTACGCATCTTTGTGTGTGATACGGTTGACCTTTCTGTAATCTACACACATTCTCATGGTGCCATCTGTCTTTTTCACAAGAACTAGTGGAGCTGCCCAGGGGCTACAGCTGTCCCTGATTACCCCAGCCTCCTTCATTTCTCGCAACATTCCCTTGGCATTCTGATAGTGTGCAGGGGGTACAGGTCGGTATCTTTCCTTTATGGGTGGATGGTCTCCCGTGGGGATGTGGTGTTCTACCCCCATTACTTGCCCAAAGTCTAGCGGGTGTTTGCTAAAAACTCTTTCGTACTCCTGAACCACCCGGTAGACTCCCTGTTTGTGGTGTGAGGGAGTGGAGTCGGTGCCCACATGCAGTTTCTGACACCAGTCCTCCATTTGTTTCTTGGAGCCGTTACCCTCCTCTGGTTGAGATGGAGGCAAGGGTTCCACGGCCTTTACAGAGTTTTGGTTAACGGTGAACAATTTGGCTAGAGTGGCATACCGGGGCAAGTATACTTCTCTTTCCCCAATGTTTAGGATGTGGACGGGTACCCTCCCATGGCGTACATCGACCACCCCCCGTGCTGTCAAAATGGTGGGCCTACTGTCTGAGTAAATGGGTTCTACCATGGCTTGGTAGTCCCTTCCTCTTAACCCGATTGCAGTCCGGCACCAGATCATCATCTCACTTTTTGGGGGCATGGCGATAGGGAACGGGACACTCATCCTAACGCTACCAATTTCACCACCAAACAGTTCTACCTGTTGCCTTTTCGTCAGGGCTCTGATCTCTTTTTGTAGGACACGCTGCTGGCTGGAGCTGGCGTTCACCGCAACCTGCTGTAATATGACAATTATCTCTGCAAGACAATTTTCAATAACATTAGTACCCAAGGTTATCTTAGGGTGGCTTTCATGACGGTCAATGTCCAAAATAATCAGTCCTTGCGCTGGCAATTCAACTTTACCAATTTTTATGGTCACCTCTTTGAATCCCACCAGCGGGACGGGCAGACCATTGCTTGCGATGATGCTCAAATCGTCATGTGGGTAGCGGGTAATATCTGAGTCATTCCAGTACTGCTTAAAAAGCACTTTTTGGATGGTGGTTACCTGTGACCCGGTGTCCAGTAGTGCACTCATAGGAATGCCATCCAGCACCACAGGCAAGACCGGTCGTCCCCCTACGTACTTATCACGCCAGCTCGATGGGCCTGATGGTCTTATGCCTGGGGGTCGGCCCTCTGCCCCAGGTTGGGCCCGTTTAAATAACAGTACCTTGCCATATGTCCTGGTTGGTTGCAGCGGCGGCAGATGGGTTGTCCATCCTCGTTGTAGCGGTCGCTGGGTCTTCCTCTGGACAATGGGATCCTCCTCTGTCGGCGCCAAGGGACGTCCTCCGTACTGGAAGCCAGCTGGATCTTTCCTGGAGGGGACACCTGTAAAGACTGCACAGTTCTGGTTAGCGCGGCAACGCTTTTGGTCAGCTCTTGGACCTGATGGTACAGGTCTGCAGCCGGGGCTTTGTCCAAAGTCTGTGCATCAGCTCCCACAGGCTCTGCAGACAAGGGCGCCGCCTCTTGGTGATAGGTAATAGCAGGGCGCCTGTGGGTTACAGCGCCACCTGGTGCTGGTTCTCGGAGCACCCGGATGGCCCTGTCTTTAAACTGTCCAAATCAGGGTTCTGCAAGGCCATTACACGCAACTGGGTTCGGTGGGCGCTGGACTGTAGACCCTCAATGAACTGCTCAGTCAACAGCTTATCCTCATTCCGCACGCTGTCAGGATCTGCCTGCTTAATGGCTCTCAGGGCCTCCTGCAAATTCAAAGCATAGTCCCGTATACTGTCTTGTGCCCTCTGTTTGCATCCATAAAATCTTAGCTTGATCTCTGCTGAGGTGCTGCCAGTATTTCCTTTACAGTCCCCTTTTCCCTGGCTGACCAGGACTTCACTTCTCTTTGGGCTGCTCCGATTAACTCGCCTATCAGGATGCTCACTTTTTGTTCCTCGGACAGGGGGTATACTTTGAATAGACTATACAGTCTTTCTTTAAAGTCGCTCAGGGTATGCGACTCCCCTGAGTACTGGGGTAACCATGCTGCTCCGGGGATATACAGCATCACTGCGGCAGCAGCCGCGCTGGCGGTGGGAGCTCCCTCCATTCCTGGTGTCTTCCTCCCCCCTAGTTAACCGTGGCCTACCTTCCGTTGCTTCTTCTCCGTAGGCCGCGGCTCTGCAGGCGATCATCGGGGTCGAGGACCTTGCTTATCGCGCTGGTGACGTCGGCGTCCGCTGGGCTCCTTCCAGGACCTTGCGCAGCGTCAGCACGTAAGGCAGGGCTTCAGCTCTCGCGCGCTTTTGGCGTCCACGCCTGTCTTCTTCCCGCGCGGCGTCCCAAAGATGGCGCCCGATGGCGGGAAAATGGCTGTGGATGGCGGGAAAACGGCTGCGGATGGCGGGAAACTTCACCACGGTAAGTATCACAGTTTTTCTTCAGGCACGCAGTATCCGGTGGTTGCGGGCACGAAATCCTGCCGACTACGCCAAAGTTGACGCGCCCTCTGGGCCGTGTGCGAAGGAATACCCGGAGCCGGGCCTCTGTGTAATGCTGGGGGTTTGTAGTCTCCGTGGCGGCGACCCGGTCCCCTGGCTCAGGGTGGTCAAACCAGTGGCGGATCTGTTTACTTGGTTTTTAATGTTTAAATGTCCGACTACGCCACCCGTGGATTGCGGTCACTGAGGACCGCCGCTGCGGGCAGACCGCTGAGGCTGATGTTGTGTGCGCAGCAGAGGGTAGTATAACTCCCCACGGGAAGAGTATAGCCTCAGGGCAGCATGTGTAGATGGTGAGGGTTGTGGTGCATGGGTGCTGCAGAAATGACTCAGAGTCCGTGCAGTGCAGCTCAGGGTCTTTACTGTTGGTAATGAAGAAGGCCCTGCCGGGAGTACTGGCTAACATTAGAGGCCTGGTCAGTCTGTGAGCGAACAAGAGTCCCCTGGCCAGGTGGAGGTGTAGGCCTTCCCGTCTGACTGCACTCTTCCTGGCTACCCTGCTGTAGTCGTGTAGTAGCCCACGTCTCTGAGTGTACCGTGTGGTGCTCACCCGTATGGCTGGTGACTTGGGGCCTTTGGTTCCTTCCGCTCCTCGATGGCGGTGCCGGTCCCTTGCTTGTGACTGAGCCTCCGGGCTTTCTACGGCCAGAGGACCTGAAATCCCCTGCCAGGTGGTTTCTGCTGCTGGATGTGAATATCCCCACAGCCTCGGACTCCGGTGTTCGGTTCTCTGCGTCTTCTGCCAGGATGAGCTCTATCAGCTCCAATCCCTGGCCTTCAGTTCCTGACTCCTACAGAGCTCCTTGCTGCTGCTCTGTCCCTTCCTCTGGAACTAACTTCTCTAACCCCGCCCCAGATCCAGTTTATAAAGGGCAGGTTCCTCCCCTCCATGGACTGGGACAGGAGGCGTGGCATGGAATAATGCTCCTGACCAGGAAAACCCATGCTCGCTCTCAGACATGGTATTTCTACCACTGTGGCAACAAGACCCCTGGGGTGCCACAAATGCCTTTGTGTGCAATTGTTAGCAATTTAAATTGGATTCTCTGAGTAATTGGAAGCCAGTTAAGGGAATCGTAGAGGGCAAAGGCGCAGGATAAGTGAGGTGAGAGGTCGATTACTCAGGGAGCAGAGTTAAAGATGGACTGGAGAGTTGCTAAGAGTGTTAAGGCCCTCATACACATTATACTAAAGTCAGCCGAACCCGCCAGTATTAACGGGTTCAACCAATACTCTAATTTATATGGGGGCGCCGGACAACTGATCATTGGGGGAAATGTTGATCAGGCGAGTCTGATTTCAGGCTGCCGATCGCTTTGTTCTCCCAGAGATAAGTCATGGGCAGAGATGTCTGTAAAGCATGATGTAATTTTCTGTGATGGATAGGTCTGGTGGGAGGCGACTGAGATTGAAGAAAGATAAGAGTTCAGGTTTGTCCACATTGAGTTTTACAGTGCATCAGAAGGAGGATATGACTGATACACTCTGGGATTCTACGCAACCAAGAGGTGACATCCCGCCATATAGGTGATACTGGAAGCCACAGGACTGACTATATGGGTTTTCCATGGCCAAAGGTATAGATAGAGATGAGTAGGTCAGAGCCTTGAGGGACACCAACCAACAGAGGCAAGATGAGGAGATAGTGTGGGAACTGGAGATACTAAATGTGTGGTTAGTGACAAGATCTTTGATACCAAAGGATGAGAGGATCTGTAGTAGGAGGGAGTGGTCGACTAAGTCAAAGGTCAAGGACAGGTCTAGGAGTTCAGAGTATTGTCTATTGGCTTTGGCAGTTAGCAGGTCATTTGTGACTGTGGTTAGGACTATTTCAGTAGAGTAACTAGCACTCTTTTTATACCATTCATTTTGGACAATTTCTCCCCCTTTGGCAATTTTCATGATATACTGGTTTTATTGTGGCCTTTGTACTTGTACAATTGGAATGTGTCCTTTGGACTGAGTTTCGTTAAATGGGATTTTTTTCTCAATCAGATCCAAACATATACTAAGTAAACATATAACTAAAGTGCTTGAGGCATAAATAAAAGCATTTGGGTACATGACAGTATGTCTTTCACAGACAACCTGTCCATTGTTTTTTTTCCAAGTCTAAAAAATATGGCCCATGGATATAACAGATGCTGAATTTGGTTCCTTATTCAACCAGTTTCACATTCCCCAATGATATTAGTCATCCACTTATAAGTGAACTTTACTTATTATTTAGTCAGTTTTTAGAAAAACAGTGAAAGAAAAACCTACGAGTAGTGATCTGGTGACCAAGATGTCAATTGCATTCTACCCATATGTGTGATAAAGGGATTCACTTTAGACATATATGAGGCCTAACATACTCTATGGATTGATTTAGGGTGTACGACAGAAGCATTTCTGAATGTATATCCTAAACTTGCAAAATGCTGGGAAGTGAACTGCAAGCTAAAGGAACAGGGCTTCTGAGGACAGGATCACAGTCCATGGGTCTGCTCACGAATCATACATGTGCTTCGGAAATTGAAGGAAACCTATAAGCCTGTAAATGTGACGCGCCCCCTGGGCCGTGGGGTACCCGGAGCCGGGCCTGTAGATGCTGGGGGTTGTAGTCACCGTGGCGGTGACCCGGTCTGCGACCCAGGTGGTCAATCAAAGGGTAGTTTATGTATATCTGTTATGTATAGTCCGACTACGCCACCTGTGGAATGCGGTTATTGGGAACCGCCGCTGCGGAGCAGTCCGCTGAAGCTGGTGGTATGTGCAGCAAGGTGATGTAACTCCCCACAGGAAGAGTGGAGCTTCAGGGCAGTGTGTATGGATGATGGTGGTGGTAGTGCAAGTTATCAGTAATGACAACACGGAGTCTTTGCAGCGCAGTCCCAGGGTCTTTACTGTTGGCAATTATATGGGCCCCAACGGGAGTACCGGCTAATGATGAGGGCCTGATCAGTCTGGGAACAATCCTAGAGTCCTCCTGGCCAGGTGAAGTTGTAGGCCTGCTGTTCTGACTATACTCTTTGGCTATCCCGCTTATAGTCGTGTTGTAGCCCACGTCCCTGAGTGTAACATGCTGCGCTCACCCGTATGGCTGGCGACTAGGGCCTTGTGTATTCCTCGCTCTTCTGTGGCGGTACGGGTCCTTTTGTGTGGCTGAGCCTCCGGGCTTCTGTTGGGCCAGGAGACCTGCAATCTCCTGCCCTGCGGTATCTGCTGCTGGGTATGCAATCCCCACAGCCTCGGACTCCGGCGTCCGGTCCTCTGTGGATACTATCCAGGACGAGCTAACTCCAGCTCCAGTCCCTGGCTCTTTACTCCTTCGTGTCCTACGTGACTCCACACACTGATCTCTAGACTCCGACTCCCTAACCCCGCCTCCAGATCCAGTTATAAAGGGCAGGATTCTCCCCTTTCTGGTCTGGGGCAGTAGGTGTTGCATGTAATGTGTTCGTGACCAGGAAACTCCTGTTTTGCTCCCAGACATGGTATTACTACCACTGTGGCAACCAGACCCTCTGGGGAGCCACAAATGAAATAAAAAATTGAAATCACAGGCAGAACCAATTTATGTGAATTTCATTGCGGCAACTGGCAATGTGTCTCAGTAGGTTATATGGCCCCCATGTGCCTGTATGCACACATGGCTAAGCATGCTCCTGATGAGATGACGGATGGTGTTCTGAGTGTCTCCTCCCAGATCCGAGTCAGGGCATCATTGAGCTCATGGTCAGTCTGTGGTGCTATTTGGTAATGTCAGATGCATTGATGCACAATGTCCAAGAGGTCCTCAAAAGGCTTCAGGTTTTGGAAATGTGAGGCCCAATTACAGGCATCAATGCCTTGGTCATCAAGAAATAGGGCCCACTGCACCAGTGTAAGATCTGACAATGGCTCTGAGGATTTCATCCTGGTACCTAACACTCAGCAGTTAGGGTAATGTTGGTTATCACTTGGAGATTTGTGCAACCCTCCAAGGATATGCCTCCCCAGAATATCGCTGGCCCAACGCCAAACTGGTCTTGTAGCAGGCAGTGTAACCTTGAACAGGGCTTCTCCAGATTCTTTCACATTTGTCACATCTGCTCAGTGTGAACCTTCCCACTGGTGCTCATTTTATAGGACTCTGACAGGGCTCCTCATGTTCCCCTCAAATAAAGAAGCAGCAAACATGTGTGCTCTTGAGTTGATGCTCTTCCACTGCCCAGTCTGACTCTCTTTGTGTAGAGAAGAAAAGATTGGCGTCCACTCAGATCAAAAGTTGTGAGGTGCTGGTGAAGAAGGATATGACCCAAACAACTGTTCACTACTTGGAAATAAACTATTTGCATATTGTAAGGAGTGAGCGGTGAATCATGACTCTCCTTGTGTAACTGCCCATGTCATCAAATTTGGTCCTAGCTCTTGAGACTGTGTTAGGAAACACAGCAAATAGAGATGAACGAATTTTACCCCCAAATCTTGTTTTAAATGTTTTTGACGTGAATCTCAATACTGAAAAGCCTCTAATTGCCTGGAAAAAAAACATGTATAAGGCTAAGTGCCAACGATGCAGAAATGCTGCTGAGCGTTTCTGCATCTCCCTGGCAGAAAAAACGCATTTGGATTTTACATGCGTTTTTTCTGCCGGGTAGAAGCGCTTGTGAAGCGTTTTGAACATGCGATTTCGCGTGCGGGTTGTCAAGCGCTTTTCCAAGCGATTTTAGCATGGAAAAGTGCTTGACAACTTAGTCACACTATATAAATCCATGTAACCGGCATGGATTTATGTTGTGTGACCAAGTTACGATGCTGCAAATGCAGCATCAATAGTAAAAAAAAAGAATAAAAATGTTGAAAAATAAAAAAAAAACATTATACTCACCTTCCGATGGCCCCCGGTCTCCACTACCGTGCGTCCGGTGTCTTTGGCGGCTCGTGGTGCTCTAAAAAGGATCTTCCATGATGTCATTTAGTCATGTGACAGGTCATGCGACCGCCGACGTCAGCGGTTGCGTGACCTGTCACATGACTAAATTACGTCATAGAAGGTCCTTTTACACCACCGCGAGCAGCCGAAGAGCCAGCAGCACCGCCGGGAGCAGACAGGGGGCCATCAGTAGGTAAGTATATGTTTTATTTTTATTTTAATTCTTTTTTAACTACAGGTACTAGGTACCCGGGTCTGGAGGAGAGTCTCCTCTTCTCCAGACCCGGATAAAAACCGCACATTGAGTCGCATAACATCCGCATGTACACTTGTACACATGCGGATGTTATGCCTTTCAATGCAAGTCAACGGCGGCGATTTTGCCGCGATTCCGCAAAATTAATGGCAGTGCTGCGGATTTTTCCGCAATGATAATCCGCAGCAGAAATTTCCACAGCATGTGCACAGCACATGCGGATTATTATTGGTAAACATGACAGACAACTTAACATGCATTTTTAATGCGTTTTCGCAGTGGAAATGCAGTCGCGGAAACGCATTAAATCAGCATCGTGGGCCTGCAGCCTAACACTTTGAGGTCTCTGAGGTATGTATTTAATCCATGTTGAGCTCTGTAATCCAAAGACTTCAAGTTATCTGGCAAGATGTAAATAGATGGTAATCGGTGGTAACCAGCAGCCTATTTAAACACACACTCCAGTTTAAGAAATTGTACACTGCTTAAATTGTATAAATGGTCGAAAAATTATCTCTTTTTGGGGGCAGATGCCGACCTTGCTGGTGTTTATACATAGGCGATGCAAACGGAAGAAGCCATATCTATTTCACATGTGGAATGCAAAAATGATCAGCAATCAGCTTTTTCACAATTCGTTCAATTAGCCCCTTATATAAATAATATTGAATAATTTTTGGATGGCTTCATAAAAAGTCTGTGTAATTGCTTCATCATTTTGTGAGTAGCAAACTTGTTGCGGATCCCAATAAAAGTAATTTTTTTTTCAGTTGCAGTTGAGTTGGTTTGCTTCCATAAGGAGACCAAACACTGTTCTCAACGTGAAGACGTAATGGCTTCTCAACTACGACTGAAAAAAAAATCCCTTTATTTGGATCCGCAACAGGTTTGCTACTCACAAAATGATAAAGCAATTACAAAGGCTTTTTATGAAGCCATAGAAAAATTATCCTTTTTTTAGGGAGGAAGAATAAGCTAGCTGTTTTCAAAGTCAATAAGCATTGGCTTGTTGCCAAGCCTTTCAAAAAATTAGCCCTATTTCTGAAGCTGTTTCATTATTCTATACCCTCAAGAGAGTAAGTTTCCCAGTATCAGTACTTTTTAGCACTATAAAACACACTGGGCAGCCAGGAGATATGTGGCTGTGTACTGGCAGCGGCAGAAGCTGCACAGTAGAGAATTAGAGAGGCAGGTAAGGAGATAAGTGGCTGTGAAGGGACAGCAATTGTAGCAATGTCAGCAGCAGTACAGTCTAGTACTATAAAACACCTTGGGCAGTCAGAAGAAGAGTGGCTGGCATGGCTCTGCAGTGGCAATGGCAACTGCAGAAGCTGCACAGTAGATCATTAGGACCAGGCAGGCAAAGAGATGTGTAGCAGTTTAAGGCCAGCAACAGCAGCCCTGGCAACATCAGTATTACAATACAGATGAGAAGATGGACAGGGAGTAGATGCTTGGCTGAGTGTGGGCCATTGGCACTGGTAGAAGACAGACAACGTATAGACAGGCAGATGGTATAGCCGATTTATACATTGGCAACAGCCATAGTTGAATGAACGACGGCGCTGATCCTTGCCTGATTCATTTTGACAAATGTTAGGTATTCTACGCTTATGGCGCTCTGGTAGGCTGTTTTTTTTTTTTTGCAAAGCCAGTAGAGCTGCTTAGCCCCATTAGATCATTAGAAATGAGCGGACACTTTCCTAGCAATAGCCATCACCTTCCTCAAGCAGATATATTTGTAAGATAAATGTTGAACAATTCAATTCAGGGCGTGGCTATGTATGGAGCATCGGTTGCTTTGTCTAGTCATAAGGCAGCCAGAAGGCTGTGTGTATTGTCGCTTATGACAATTTCCAGTTGCAGTTCATGGGGAGCCAACCAACAGGTAAACTGCCGCTTGATGCAGAGCAGCAACCCGTCTGCTATATGGCTTTTCTCCCCCAGATTTTCAAGCTGTTAAATCGCTTGAGTGAAAAAAAAATTAGGACAATTTGTGGAATCAAAGATGTTTTCCCCTATGCCTGTTGGAAATGTGGTCATGTCAGCTGATAATAATCTGTGGAGGCGTAAAAGGAAACAGATAACCTCTACCTGGTAGTGGAATGTAGATAGCTCCTATTTATGGAGGTTTCAGCTCCTGTTCCAGTTGCTGTAGTGCATTTGACTCGCCCAAGGGGATATGGAGGACTCGGTACCCGGGCCTTTACCTTCTTGGGATGTCACGGCAGTCGGCTCCCGGGCCCGTACCCTGGGGTCACTCTTTAAAAGGGGGTTTGTTGCTTGGGGAGATGAATAACAGTTTTGTCTCGTGACGCCACCTGTGGTTCCTGGTAATGGGTACCAGCGCTGCTGCAGACCTCTGGGGGTGATGGGATGGCAGCTGAGATGTCTCTGCTCCCCACAGGTGGAGCGGGCCCCCGGGGCAGGGTTGATGGAAGGGATGCAGGTGAGAGATGGCCTGGTCGGGTCAGGGGGAATGATGGACACGCACACAGGGGATTCGCTTCAGTACCTTTACTGGTGTAACGGCAGGTATGGTCCAGGGTACTTAGTAGGAAGGGTGCACTTCTGGACTCTCCCCAGTGAGCGGGTAATAGGCCTTCTGATCCGTTTCTTCCTCTCACTCTGAAGCTTCTGACCAGCCTGAAATTAGGCCTAACTTCTGTACTCTTTCACTCTCCTAACCTGTATGCTTGGTGGTAAGAACTTTCCTCTGGATACCACTATCCCTGGACGCTGGGGCCTTCGTGGTTCCTAGTTCTTTAGATGATTGTAGCTTCAGGTTGACCAGGGGTTTAGAATCCTCCTGGTATACCGGTTATTCCTACTGGGCGTAGAGGACCCTGTAGGCGCGGACCCGGTGTTCGGCTTGTGTTCTGGGGTGAGCCTAAGATGCTCCTCTGCCCCCATAACTCCTCTCACTCTTCTCCTTGCCTCCGGCCACGCTCTAGGCCCTGAGGCTTCAGCATGTGCTTTAGGCCCTAGCTGGCCCTCAGCACAGCAGCTCACATGCTGCTTCTTCACTGATCTCCAGTGCCAGCACACTCTGCCTGTCTAACTCCACCCTCCAGTATATATATCCCTAACAGGGCTTCCTCTGGTGGTATGAGGTGGAAGGGTGGAGGTGTCTGTTATGTAATGAGGGCCTCTTGTGGAGAAGTCCATCCATGCACCCTTTTGGGTCCTGTGGTACCTGTGATAGCAGGGTGCCACATTCCCCCCTAGTACAATTCAGTACTCCTGGACTGAAGCATTTTTTTTTTGTGAACAGGTAACAACAACAATTGCAATAACAATAACACATATCAAAGTTACAGTGAGTCCCATAACCAGGTGTCCATCTCACTGGTGAAGGTGCAACATGAGTAGCATGAGGGACCCGTCTGAAAACCCTCAACGTAGGCCCTGGGCGTGGCTACAGGGCATAAGTGATCCAGGTGTTGGACCATGTCTTCGGCCACGCCAAACGGGTTTTTGTTCAGTGGTCTCTTAATATAAAACCAATAGGGGGCACTTTAATACGTGCAACTATTTACAATGGACAGTTTTTGACTGCTCACAGTCCTCAGCCTACAAGTCCTTATACCCTTTACGGGTGACTAAATGCACACATTATTTTCAGTTCACACACAAATTTTTAATTTTCTTCTGTACCCTTACGGGTAACTACAGTATGTACAGTACTTTTCAGCAGTTCAATAATGGTGCTCCCTCCGGGGAAGCACCTGTGCACAATAGGCTGGCCCAGCCGGGTCATCAGCTCTAGGTGGCGAGGGTTTGCTCTCCTCCACCACCCTGTGGACATACGGCAGAGCCATGGGTATCACTGGAGTCATGACCCCTGCTGGTGGGGCGGCCGCTTCGGCCTGAGCAGCGCCGGGCGCGAGTTGAGCATCGGGAGCATTAACCGGTGCTCTGGCGTTTTGCTGGTCGTCGGCCATGGTTGCGCCCCCCTAGTAAACCATAGCCTACCTTCTTTATTTTTATCAGGTAGGCCGCAGCTCCACAGATCCAGGGGAGGAGTCCTGAGGAGATAATTTGCATATTCCCACTGCATTTTGGGGTAAGTGAAGAGTCTCCGCGAGCTCAAAGAACACTGGATTTTGGCTGTTGGAGCTGAAAAGAGGACATCGGTAAACCGCGCGCCGAAGCTTTTTTTTTAAGCTTTTTTCACTGTTTTCAGAACATTAACAATAAGAACATGGAAGAGTCCAGGAGCCATTTGGTGAGCTGCATATCCTGCTACATGTTCACAGACTTGCCAGTGGAAAAGCCAAACTTCACATGCCAGAAATGCAAGCTTGTGTCCCTGTTGGAGGAAAAGTTGCGAAATCTAGAAGAGAGGTTAACTACCTTGAAAATCATTAAGGAAGGTGAAGAGTTCTTAGACAGAGCAGAATTATCTCTTCATGATTCAGAAAGAGAAGAAATTCGAACTGCACCTGACGAAACAGAGGAATGGAAGCATGTGACCCACAGAAGCAGGAGGATCGAGAGGCAGTCAGCACCCATACTGCTCAGGAACCAGTACCAGGCTCTCACGCAGGAGAACCATGAAGAAATACAGCAAAATAAGACTTTGCCAGCAATGAATAACCTTGTAAGCCCTCAGAATCCTCCTCGATGGAGAAAGAAGAATGTTGTGAGTAAAAAACGGAGAGTGGTGGTCATGGGGGATTCCCTGTTAAGAGGAACAGAGGCCGCTATCTGCAGACCAGACATAACCTCAAGAGAAATGTGCTGTCTTCCAGGAGCAAAAATTAAAGATGTGTCTGACAGGATATCAAGACTCTTCAGACCTACAGATCACTACCCATTCCTGCTAATACATGTGGGGACAAATGACACCGCAAGAAAGGACCTGGAAACCATCTGCAGTGACTTTGAAGACTTAGGCAAGAAAGTGAAAGAATTGGGAGTGCAGGTGGTCTTCTCATCCATCCTCCCAGTGGATGGCCATGGAACAATGAGGTGGAATAAGATTCTACAGGTGAACAACTGGCTACGTCGATGGTGCCGTCAACAAGGATTTGGATTTCTGGATCACGGAATGAATTACCTATACGATGGACTACTTGCTAGAGATGGGGTGCACCTTACGAAGACTGGAAAACATGTATTTGGAAGTCGCCTTGCTACACTCATCAGAAGAGCTTTAAACTAGAACAATGTGGGGAGGGAAGCAAAAGGCCAGAAAAAGCCATACAGCTGACAAATACTATTGAGATCTCTGCTACTGGAAGTGGAAAAGAAGAACAAAGACAAAAAAATCTAAATAATAAAAATATGGGAGGAAGAGAAACCAATCACAAACTAAAATGTTTTTATACAAATGCACAAAGCATGGGCAACAAACAAGGAGAATTGGAACTACTAATGCAGGAAAAGGAATATGATGTCATTGGAATCACTGAAACTTGGTGGGACGATACACATGATTGGAATAAAAGGCTAAAAGGATACAACTTATTTGCAAGAAACAGACTTGATAAACGAGGAGGAGGTGTTGCATTGTATGTTAGAAAAGCGTATATCTGCACAGAGATTGAAGCTTCAGAGACTGGGAGTTCTGTGGAAACTGTTTGGGTAAGAATACAAGGAGAGAACAACGGAAAGGACACCATTGTAGGCATTTACTACAGGCCACCTGGGCAAGCTGAAGATATGGATGAACTCTTTATGTATCAAATGACCAAGTTCTCCAAAAAATATGACGTAGTGGTCATGGGAGATTTCAACTATCCAGACATTTGTTGGGAATCTCTCTCAAGTAAAACTAACAGGTCAAGCAAATTCTTATCCTCTCTTGCTGACAACTTTATCTTCCAAAAGGTAGGGGAGAAAACAAGGGGATCTGCTACTTTGGATCTAATCCTTATAAACAGGGAGGAAATGGTTGAGGAGGTAAAGGTGGCTGGGACCCTAGGAGGCAGCGATCATGCTATTATAGAATTTTGGATAACTAGAGGAGGAAGACATGTGAAGACTCAGACTTCAAGGTTAGATTTTAGAAAGGCAGATTTTAAGAGACTCAGAAAGAGAATAGGAGGGATCCAATGGCTGGATGTCCTTAAGGACAAAAATGTCCAGGAAGGATGGGAAATTTTTAAAAATGAGATTCTCAAAGCACAATCGTTAACAATCCCGAAAAGTAGGAAGAATGGGAAGCATTTAAGGAAACCAGGATGGATGAACACAGAACTTAAACACATGCTAAAAAGAAAGAAAGAAATGTTTATTAAATGGAAAGAGGGAGGCATATCTAAAGAAGATTATAATGCAGTCTGCAGATCCTGTAGGGCACGTATCAGGTTAGCTAAAGCTGACAATGAATTAAGGCTTGCAAGAGATGTCAAAAGCAATAAAAAAGGATTTTGGGGGTATGTCAAAAGTAAAAGAAAAGTCAAAGATGCTATAGGATTTTTACAGGATGAAAATGGAGAAATGGTAAGAGAGGATGTTGAGAAGGCCGAACTTTTTAATTCCTATTTTGCATCTGTTTTCTCTCAGAAAGAAAATGTAACATCAACTGATCTTCACTGTCCTTTTAAAGGAATAGAGGAATCCAAGTTATCTGTAAACAGAAAGATTGTGAGGGAATATTTAGCTAACATAAATGAGTTCAAGTCTCCAGGTCCAGATGAATTACACCCCAGAGTACTGAAGGAGATCGTAGAAGAAATTTTAGAACCACTCTCCATAATCTTTGAAAATTCTTGGAGAACAGGAGAAGTCCCAGAAGACTGGAGAAGAGCAAATGTTGTTCCTATCTTCAAAAAGGGGAAGAAGGTGGACCCAGGGAACTATAGGCCAGTGAGTCTGACTTCTATACCAGGAAAGATCTTTGAACAAATTATTAAACAACATGTATGTAAGTACATGGATAAGAATGAAGTGATTAACCAGAGTCAGCATGGGTTTGTAACTAACAAGTCATGTCAGACTAACTTAATTTCCTTCTATGACAGAATCACTGACTGGGTGGATCAGGGAAATGCTGTAGATATAGTATATCTTGACTTCAGCAAAGCATTTGACAAAGTATCTCACACCATCCTTATTGAAAAAATGACCAAGTATGCAATGGACCAGGCAACTGTTAGGTGGATTCATAACTGGCTTAGTGATCGGACTCAAAAGGTGGTTGTAAATGGCTTCACATCCAGCTGGATGAATGTCTCAAGTGGGGTACCACAGGGCTCCGTCCTGGGACCTGTATTGTTCAACATCTTTATCAATGATTTAGATGAAGGAATTGAGGGTAAACTGATTAAATTTGCTGATGACACAAAGCTAGGAGGGATAGCTAATACTAGAGAAGAGAGAGAGAGGATTCAAATAGACCTAAATAAACTGGAGCAGTGGGCAGCAACCAACAGAATGGTTTTTAACAGGGAAAAATGCAAAGTACTACATCTGGGCAATAAAAATGAAAAAAGCATATACAGAATGGGAGGAATAGAGCTAGGCAACAGTACATGTGAAAAAGACTTAGGTATACTAATAGATCATAGACTGAACATGAGTCAACAGTGTGATGCAGCAGCAAAAAAGGCAAATACAATTCTGGGATGTATTAACAGAAGCATACAGTCTAGATCACGTGAAGTCATTATCGGTCTTTACTCCTCTTTGGTCAGACCTCATCTGGAATACTGTGTACAGTTTTGGGCACCACATTTTAAAAAAGACATAGACAAACTGGAGCAAGTTCAGAGAAGAGCGACCAGAATGGTGACTGGTCTGCAAACCATGTCCTATGAGGAACGGTTGCAGGATTTGGGAATGTTTAGCTTGCAAAAAAGAAGACTGAGAGGAGACTTAATAGCTGTCTACAAATATGTCAAGGGCTGTCACATTGTAGAAGGATCATCTTTATTCTCATTTGCACAAGGAAAGACTAGAAGCAATGGTATGAAACTAAATGGGAGGAGACACAGATTAGATATTAGAAAAAACTTTTTGACAGTTAGGGTGATTAATGAGTGGAACAGGCTGCCACGAGAGGTGGTGAGTTCCCCTTCAATGGACGTCTTCAAACAGAGGCTGGACAGACATTTGTCTGAGATGATCTAGTGAATCCTGCTTTGAGCAGGGGGTTGGACCAGATGACCCAGGAGGTCCCTTCCAACTCTACCATTCTATGATTCTATGATTCTATGATCACGGACCCCTTCCAGGACCTGATGCTTCCTGGTGCTGCGTTAGAGCGCGAGGTGGGGCTTGAGCTTCACGCGCTACTAATGATCACGCCTCTCTGGTTCCCACGGTTACGCCCCTCTTCTTCCTTCGCGGCGACGCAGTAATGGCGGCGATGTTCACCACAGTTCAAACACAGTTCAAATACGGAACACAGTACCTGTTAGAACTCTCCTGTTAGGTTTTTTCTATCATGCTGGTCACATGACCGTTTTTGCCTATTTTATCCTGCTCCGCCCTTCTGGCCATGCTGGACTTCATTGTAATTTCTACTCTTAAGCTAGCCAGGTGCTTTGTTACCTTTCTCAGTCAGTTTAGCTAGGTCTTTTGACCTCTATATTCTATGTTGTTTGTTTGTCTTTTACTGCTACAATTTCTGCTAGGAGGTGTCCATCTTTCTCCCAGTCCCTAGTTCTTGTAGGGATCCCTCCTTCACATCTATAGGTCTTCATTCAGACTAGCTGAGGACTTTAGCGGGTCTGATCACAGGATCAGGTTCCCCGTTACATCGTAGGGATCTAGCTTAGTTCTATTGTAGGGACAGATCTCCTGTCTTTCCTTAGTGCTTGTAGCAGACCACAACAGTACCCGGTGGCAACGGGCACAAAATCCTGTTCGTGACTCCAGGAAGAGTTGACTCACCCAGGGGGATATGGGGGACTCAGTACCCGGGCCTTTACCTTCTTGGGATGTCACGGCAGTATGCTCCCGGGCCCGTACCCTGGGGTCACTCTTTAAAAGGGGGTTGGTTGCTTGGGGAGATGAATAACAGTTTTGTCTCGTGACGCCACCTGTGGTTCTTGGTAATGGGTACCAGCGCTGCTGCAGACCTCCGGGGGTGGTGGGATGGCAGCTGAGATGTCTCTGCTCCCCACAGGTGGAGTGGGCCTCTGTGGCAGGATTGATGGAAGGGATGCAGGTGAGAGGTGGCCCGGTCGGGTCAGGGGGAATGTTGGTCACGCACACAGGGGATTCGCTTCAGTACCTTTACTGGTGTAACGGCAGGTATGGTCCAGGGTACTTAGTAGGAAGGGTGCACTTCTGGACTCTCCCCCGTGAGCGGGTAATAGGCCTTCTGATCCATTTCTTCCTCTCACTCTGAAGCTTCTGACCAGCCTGAAACTAAACCTAACTTCTGTACTCTTTCACTCTCCTAACCTGTATGCTTGGTGGTAAGAACTTTCCTCTGGATACCACTATCCCTGGACGCTGGGGCCTTCGTGGTTCCTAGTTCTTTAGATGATTGTAGCTTCAGGTTGACCAGGGGTTTAGAATCCTCCTGGTATACCGGTTATTCCTACTGGGCGTAGAGGACCCTGTAGGCGCGGACCCGGTGTCCGGCTTGTGTTCTGGGGTGAGCCTAAGATGCTCCTCTGCCCCCATAACTCCTCTCACTCTTCTCCTTGCCTCCGGCCACACTCTAGGCCCTGAGGCTTCAGCATGTGCTTTAGGCCCTAGCTGGCCCTCAGCACAGCAGCTCACATGCTGCTTCTTCACTGATCTCCAGTGCCAGCACACTCTGCCTGTCTAACTCCACCCTCCAGGAATATATATCCCTAACAGGGCTTCCTCTGGTGGTATGAGGTGGAAGGGTGGAGGTGTCTGTTATGTAATGAGGGCCTCTTGTGGAGAAGTCCATCCATGCACCCTTTTGGGTCCTGTGGTACCTGTGATAGCAGGGTGCCACACATTGCTGCTGCTAAAAACATTTTCCCATTGAGCTGTGAAACTCATGAATTGTCCCTACCCATAGTTTCTGCTCCAAGTATCTAAAATGCAGTGCAAAGACAAGTTGAGAGAGCAGTCTGCAAAAAATTATGGCGGTTGGGTATTCTCCATCAAGGCTAAGTGCGCGCTATTTCTCGAAAAGCAGCAGACTCTACAAGGTGTTACAACAACGACTCCCAACACCAGCAGCTTGACAAGGTGAGAGTTTAGATGGCAAACCAGCAGATGACTCTGAGAATAAGTTTGTTTCTTTGAAAGACAATTGAAACGTGGGCAAGGGATGGCTCCCAGGCAAGAGGTACAGCAACGATCAGCAGACACGCACAAATATTAGATAAGATATTATCAATATTTACTAAACAGTTTATAAAAAAACAAAGGAAAGCATGGTATGTAAACAGTGAATAAATAACACATATGATGAGAGCAATTCCTCTCAATAACACCGAATAAGACTATTCACAGGTACAGTTAACAGAACTAACAGTTATATGCCAGCAAAAATACCTGCAATTAACCCTTTCTATGCATAAAGCGATAAAACTACAGTTTGTGCCAGTACCCTAGTAATCGCCTACTCAGAGTAGTTTTTGAAGTGTCTCTTTTACGAAGAGGCCTTTTCTCCTAACTAGACCTCCATAAATTTATTTATACATATGCATATATATTCAGATGTAAGATGGTACCGGTATGTCCTCAGACTGAAGTGGACGGGTCCTTGCTGGGCTGAGTCCTGAATTGTTAGGAATTGTGGTTCTGTGCGCCCACCTGGGAGTAGACCAGGTCCGGTGCTGCGCTTCTCCGATCGCAGGTGCCGCCGTTGTCCCGACCCTGGAGGCGAAGCTACTGCATGTGTACGGAGACTGTCCCAGTCTTGTGGGGCGTCGCATTCTGGTGTTGTGAAATGTGTGGGGATGCGGGACGCCGTGTGTTTCACAGATTTCCCTGGTTGCCAAGCAACACAGGATGCTGGTACTAAGCAATGGTGGAATTGTGTCTATTCTGCTGTGCAGGCTAGCAGGGAGTGGCCATCTTGGGATCATTGGGAGGTGTTCAACACCTGATCATTAGGTGGGCTATATAATCCTGCTCCCTGCTCAGTGCATTGCTTTTTATTGCAGTTCCATGTGCTGTAGGTGTGAGTGGTGCTGGCATTAGGTTTGCTATCTTTTCAGAGGTTTTCTCATTTTCTCTTCTTGGGGTTCTTGCAGAGGTACTCACCTGGTTCTTTACTAGTCACCAGCCTCTGGAGCAGGTGATGTCGCTTCATGTGCTGATGAAGAAACATAGTTCCTAGTTTGTACGAGCTGGGACGTCCAGAGCTTATTTTCCTCTTGTAAAGCCTGAAGACTGCCAAAGAATCATCTGGTGGTAGCATGCAAAAAAAAATCCTACATATGAGATTCCCACAATTACGACTACCCCCCATTGAGACCAGACCTTTCAGGCACTGTTGAGACTCCTCAAGCAACAGCATGTGCTGCATCACCTGCTCCAGAGATGGTCATTAAAAAAACTGATTTTGCCCCAGAAGATCTCTTTTAGCTACACTTTGCCAGTGCCAACACCTTCCTCCTCTGATGGCATCTGACATGTCTGGTTTATAGGTCTTGTCCTCTAGAGACTCATCATAATTTCTGAGTCAGTTGATGGTTACCTCTGTATGGAAAATGGCATGAGCTCCTTTATCCCCCACCTTATTATCACCTCAAGATTTGCTCTGGCTCACAAGGCTAATATGACTGCCAGTGTCCCTACCACCATGGCTCGCATAGCCAGCAACAGAGATTAATATTAAAATTATGTTCTCCATCTCATCTGGCCCCATGTCATTCGAGGACAAAGCCTGAGTGTTCATCTCTTCCAGTAAATCAACTGAAAGAAGTTGTTCTTGTATAGTATGTTCCTTAGCAGGGCCAGCTCCAGGTTTTTGTGGGCCCTGGGCGAAAGAGTCTCAGTGGGCCCCTTTAACACATACCACGATTCATGATGCACAGATACCGCAGAGAAATATATATATATATATATATATATATATATATATATATATGTATATATATACATATATATATATAGTACAATGCCAAAGATTTCACTTCTTACATTACATGACCGATATCTATTGTAAATTCCACAATAGCTCAGAAACCGGCAAATCGCTCCATACAGAATACTAGCCCCCATAAAATGCTACAAACAGGATACTGGCCCCCATATAACGCTCCATACAGGATACTGGCCCCCTTATAACGCTCCATACAGGATACTGGCCTCAATATAATGCTCCATACAGAATACTGGCCCCCATATAACGCTCAATGCAGGCTGTGCCCCCACATAATGCTCCATGCAGTCAGTTCCCCCCACATAATGCCCCACGCAGGCTGTTTCCCCCTTATAATGGTCCATGCAGGCTGTTCCCCCCATATAATGCCCCATGCAGGATGCTACCCCCCCTTATAATGCCCCATGCAGGATGTCACCCCCACCCCCTTATAATGACCCATGCAGGATGTCACCCCCCTTATAATGCCCCATGCATTATGTAACCCCCCTTATAATGCACCATGCAGGATGTCACCCCCCTTATAATGCCCCATGCATTATGTCACCTCCCCTTACAGGGTCGGACTGGAGCCCCGGGACACCGGAGAATTCTCCAGTGGGCCCAGGTCCTCAGCGGGCCCCTGAGCAGGATGCACGGGTGCCCCTGGTTATCATGGCCGCCGGTGATCCGCACTGCAAGGGCCCGGAGGGTCAGGAGGGCCCTTGCAGTGCGGCTGATGAGGGCAATCTGGCCTGCTTCTCGGAGCCCCAGGCTCCGGGGGGCCCATGGCCAGATTTCCCTCATCCTATACGGCGGGTAGGGAGGGATCCCTCCAGCTCTGCTGCCGACAGGAGGAAAATGGCAGCGGAGTTGGAGGGATCCGTCCTCTGCTTCCTGCCCGGCACGTCTTCCCTGACACAGGCTTGCACTGCTTGATGACGTGGTGGACAGGGCTGAGCAAAGCGAAACCGCAGACGCGGTGGACAGGGCTGAGCAAAGCGAAACCGCAGACGCGGTGGACAGGGCTGAGCAAAGCGAAACCGCAGACGCGGTGGACAGGGCTGAGCAAAGCGAAACCGCAGATGCGGTGGACAGGGCTGAGCAAAGCGAAACAGCAGACGCGGTCGACAGGGCTGAGCAAAGCGAAACCGCAGACGCGGTGGACAGGGCTGAGCAAAGCGAAACCGCAGACGCGGTGGACAGGGCTGAGCAAAGCGAAACCGCAGACGCGGTGGACAGGGCTGAGCAAAGCGAAACCGCAGACGCGGTGGACAGGGCTGAGCAAAGCGAAACCGCAGACGCGGTGGACAGGGCTGAGCAAAGCGAAACCGCAGACGCGGTGGACAGGGCTGAGCAAAGCAAAACCGCAGACGCGGTGGACAGGGCTGAGCAAAGCAAAACCGCAGACGCGGTGGACAGGGCAGAGCGGGCAAGAACCGCCGGAGCGGTAAGCAAGGCAGAGCAGAGGGGACAGGGCTCTGTTCACACGAAACAGACTGGAAGGGAAAGTCAGAACCAGGAACACACAGGATACTTGCAATGAAGTAGCGAGTGGACTCTAAACTCACAAACGGTAGTACAGAGACAACGAGTAGGAGATAGGTACGGGATCAGATTCTGCAGGAAAAGGGAAGGTACGGACATAGAGAAAAACAGGAAACAAGCTAGGAGAGTATTCAGACAAGAACAGACACAGCAGCAAGATACAGGAGCGGGTCTAGGTATGCGGCCCCTAATGGCGGAACGAACAGGCTAGGAGCGTGTACACACAGGCCTGGAAATACAGCCTCCAGGATAGGCAGAAGACAACAGGCTAGAAGATAATACAGACAGGACACAGTTCAGACACGGGAACTGATACCGAAAGCAGGAAACATAAACGGGACCTGGCATATCAGTGACCAGAAGCCAACTGACAGAACACAATGCACAGGCAGGGTTTCTTGGGAGGAGCTGGGTTAAATACCAGGTGACAGACAGCAATAGGCTGAGGATGCACAAGGGGTGTGTCTGCAGCAGGTACAAGAAACAGGAAGTGATCGGGCGTCGCCCTTAAGCAGCAGAAACAGAGGCAAGCAGACAGCATGGAGGGAAGCCAGGCTAGCAGACTGGACTGGAGATCAAGTGCGCGCTCTTGCACAGTGGGAGATGGACCACTATGCAAGGACGCCGCCAGGTATGTTACATTGATACAGTTGAAGGCAAAAAAAAACCCATGTGGCAAACACTAAGCTCCACATTGGGGAAAAAAATTCCTTCCCGACTTCATACGACAATCAGACTAGTTCCCTGGATCAACGCCCTATCAAGGAATCTAGTATATATAACCTGTAATATTATACTTTTCAAGAAAGGCATCTATGCGCTTCTTAAAGTTTAATAGTGAATCACTCATTACAACATCATGCGGCAGAGAGTTCCATAGTCTCACTGCTCTTACAGTAAAGAATCCCCATCTGTGATTATGATTAAACCTTCTTTCCTCCAGACATAGAAGATGCCTCCTTGTCCCCGTCTCTGGCCTCAGAGTAAAAAGATCAGTAGAAAGGTCTTTGTACTGTCCCCTCATATACTTGTACATAGTAATAAGATCACCCCTAACCCTTCATTTTTCCACAGTAAATAACCCCAAGTGTAATAACCTGTCTTGGTATTGCAGACCCCCCAGTCCTCTAATAACCTTGGTCGCTCTTCTCTGCACCCTCTCTAGTTCAGCTATGTCTTTCTTATACACCGGAGACCAGAACTGTACACAGTATTCTAAGTGTGGTCGCACTAGTGACTTGTATAGAGGTAAAATTATGTTCTCCTCATGAGCATCTATGCCTCTTTTAATGCATCCCATTATTTTCTTTGCCTTTGCAGCAGCTGCCTGACACTGGCCACTAAACGTGAGCTTGTCATCCACCAATACACCCAGGTCTTTTTCAGTTGCAGTTTTGCCCAGTGTTTTACAATTAAGCATATAATTATACATTTTATTTCCTCTGCCCAAGTGCATTACCTTACATTTATCCCCAATAAAGCTCATTTGCCATTTATCAGCCCAAGCTTCTAGTTTACATAGATCCTCCTGTAATATAAAATTGTCCTCCTCTGTATTGATTACCCTGCAGTGTTTAGTGTCATCTGCAAATATTGAAATATTACCCTGTATGCCCCCTACAAGGTCATTAATAAATATGTTAAAAAGAAGGGGGCCCAATGCTGACCCCTGTGGTACCCCACTGTTAACTGAGACCCAGTCTGAGTGTTTTCCATGAATAACCACTAGTGTTGAGCGAACATGCTCGACACTGCTCGATACTCGCCCGAGCATCACGCTACTCGGGATGTCCGGCAAGCACCGAGCATTTCCGGGTTACTCGGGCTGGAGCTCGAGTCTCCGCCCTGCATGTTTGGCGCTCTTTACAGAGCCAATGAACATGCAGGGATTGCCAGCCAGTCACTGTAATGCTGCAGCCATGTTGGTTGTGGGCATTACAGTGATTGGCTGGCCGCACAGCGTCACCTCGAGTATTTAAAACGGGGCGCCGCCATCTTGGACACAGTCGCTCCTGATTAGACAGTGTAGGGACAGCGCTGCTGATTTAGGGAGAGATATAAACTGCGAAATAGTTAGTGTAGGGTCTGTAAAGGCTGCCAGAACAAACAAACAGTCCTTTTCAGGACTAATATCCATCCCAGGTATATCAGGCAGGCAGGCTGTATAGGAGACACAGTGGCTATACCAGCAAACGCTGCATTACAGTCCTGTGTGCTCCTGTTGCTGAAATTGCTGGACTTAGCACCAGGTGTCGGGGGCCAGGAAAAATCCTTTTTTTTTCATCTAAATCCTCCTTTTTTTTCCTCCTTCACACTGTACAAATACCCATCTTATTAACCTTTCGGTGTGTCCCCCCCCAAAAAAAGCGTGTCTCTGATTTTTCAGACACAAATATAACTGTTGAAAATAGTCTGGTGTAGGCTAGAGAAACAGAAGTGTTGTTTTGCACTTCCACGGTTCAAACCTCTGTATTATCCATTTTGGGCCATTTGTATCTAAAAAAAAAACAGTTTGAGTGTGTCGCTCACTGTTCAGCCGCAAATATCTCTATTTAAAAAAGTGTGGTATACCCCAGTAAACAATAACTGTGGTTTTTCCATCCCACGGTAAAAAATCTCTATTATTCAGCTTTTGGTAGTTTTTTCCGTAAAGAAAAACAGTAGTGTCTCCTGACTGTTGTGACACAAAAATATATCTGTTGAAAATAGTCTTGTGTAGGCCCGACATCCCAGTGTGGTTTCGCAGTTCCACGGGTCAAATCGCTGTACTCTCCAGTTTTGGGCCTTTGGTATCTAAAAAAAAAGCAGTTTGAGTGTGTCACTCACTGTTCAGCCACAAATATCTCTATTTAAAAAAGTGTGGTATACCCCAGTAAACAATAACTGTGGTTTTGCCATCCCACGGCAAAAAATCTCTATTATTCAGCTTTTGGTAGTTTTTTCCGTAAAGAAAAACAGTAGTGTCTCCTGACTGTTGTGACACAAAAATATATCTGTTGAAAATAGTCTTGTGTAGGCCCGACATCCCAGTGTGGTTTCGCAGTTCCACGGGTCAAATCGCTGTACTATCCAGTTTTGGGCCTATGGTATCTAAAAAAAAAGCAGTTTGAGTGTGTCGCTCACTGTTCAGCCGCAAATATCTCTATTTAAAAAAGTGTGGTATACTCCAGTAAACAATAACTGTGGTTTTGCCATCCCACGGTAAAAAATCTCTATTATTCAGCTTTTGGTAGTTTTTTCCGTAAAGAAAAACAGTAGTGTCTCCTGACTGTTGTGACACAAAAATATATCTGTTGAAAATAGTCTTGTGTAGGCCCGACATCCCAGTGTGGTTTCGCAGTTCCACGGGTCAAATCGCTGTACTATCCAGTTTTGGGCCTTTGGTATCTAAAAAAAAAGCAGTTTGAGTGTGTCGCTCACTGTTCAGCCGCAAATATCTCTATTTAAAAAAGTGTGGTATACCCCAGTAAACAATAACTGTGGTTTTCCTCTTCCACGGTTCTAATCTACTCTCTATTACCCTTTTTCCATTGATAGTGCAAGTGTAAGCTATTTTACTTCATTTACAATGGGCAAGGCGCGTGGCAAGTGACGTGGAAGTGGACGTTCTGGTGATGGTTCGTGCAGAGGACGGGGCCGTGGCCAAGGTGAAAATGTGCCACAACCAACAGCCATATCTTCTCGCTCCCACTTCTTGACCGAATTACTAGGGAAGCACAGAACAACACCAGTATTGAGAACTGATCAGTGTGAACAGGTTATTAATTGGATAGCAGATAATACTTCCAGTTACCTGGGTACCACCACCTCCGGTCTGTCTTCCACACGGTCAACTCTTAGTAGCCGTGAGTCTCGACCGCATACTCCTCCTCACCCTGATGCTCCTTCCTCCCACCATGCCGAGTGTCGTCAGACAGCAAGTGATCCCACACTTGGACACTCTGAAGAGCTGTTCACTGGTCCATTTCCATATTTGGGCCCCTCGCCTGATACGCTTGAAGTGGTGGAAGAGGAGATCCCATGTTGCGATGCCCAAATATTTGAACAGCCACGGCCACAGGAAGTCGACGGTGGCAATCTGTCACAAGAGGTGGACGATGACGAGACACAATTGCCAGGAAGTGCGGAGGAGGATCGTGGTGCGCAAGTGGAAGAGGAGGAGGTGGTAGATGATCTAGTAACTGACCCAACGTGGAAGGAGGACATGCAGAGTGAGGCCAGCAGCACACAGGGGGAGGGAGGCAGAGTACCCCAACAGGCAGGAAGAAGCAGTGTGGTGGCCGCAGACAGAAGGCAGGCAACCGTTCCCTGTAACACCAACACGAGGGACGTTGCCAGTACAAGCGGTAGGTCTTCCAGAGTCTGGAATTTTTTTAAAGACTCTGCTGATAACCCCAAAAAGGCCATATATTCCACCTGCCATGCCAGCATCAGCAGGGGTGACAAAACTACCAGCCTGACCACCACCTGCATGATCAGGCACATGGCAGCAAAGCACCCGACTTTGTGGGGCGAAACCCAGGGTCCACGACCAGTGTCAGCGGGTGTCACCACTGCTTCTTCCACTGTTGTGCGTGCAATAGAACCCCCTGTTGTGTGTGCAAGGCAATCCCCTGTCCATACTGCATGTAAAGATGCCCCCTCCTCTCAGTCTTCACTTGTTATGGCAGTTTCTCAAGAAGCAGCATCAACGTCCACGTCCACGTCCCACCGCAGCGTTCAATTGTCCATATCCCAGACCTTTGAACGAAAGCGGAAATTCGCAGCTAACGCCCCACAGGCCACAGTCCTAAATTCGCACATTTCACGACTGCTTGCATAGGAAATGCTGCCTTTTAGGCTGGTGGAGACGGAATCCTTCCGCAATCTTATGGAGGTGGCCGTCCCTCGGTACTCGGTCCCCAGCCGACACTATTTTGCCCAGTGTGCCATCCCCGCACTACACAATCACGTGTCCCAAAGCATCTGCCGTGCCCTCAACAACGCAGTTACAGGGAGAGTCCAGCTGACAACGGACACGTGGACAAGTGCTTGTGGCCAGGGACGGTACATCTCTCTGACGGCACACTGGGTAAACATAGTGGAAGCCGGGACCCAGTCGGACCTTGGGACGGAACACATCCTCCCCACACCGAGGATTGCGGGCCCTATGTCAGTCAGAGTTGACCCCACAGTGTACAGCTCCTGCGCATCCTCCTCCTCCTCCTCATGTTCAGCCTCCATCTCAGATATCACCACATCAGTTACAAGCTGGAAGCATTGCAGTACTGCCTCCGCCAAGCGGCAACAGGCTGTGCTGAAACTCATAAGCTTAGGTGATAAACCTCACACTGCTTGTGAGTTGTGGACAGCTGTGAAAGAGCAGGCAGATCTGTGGCTGAGACCGCTGAACCTACATCCCGGCATGGTCGTGTGTGACAATGGCCGTAACCTGGTGGCGGCTCTGAGGCGAGGTGAGATCACACACGTACCATGCCTGGCTCATGTGCTTAACCTTGTGGTTCAGCGGTTTCTTAAATCGTACCCCGAGTTGCCAGATCTGCTCGTGAAAGTACGCCGCCTGTCAGCTCATTTTCGCAAGTCGGCTACAGCTTCCACCGCCCTTGCTGTGTTGCAGCAGCGTTTGCAGCTTCCGGCACACCGACTGGTGTGTGATGTCCCCACCCGTTGGAACTCTACCCTCCACATGTTGAAAAGGATTTGTGAGCAGAAGAGAGCAGTTGTGGAGTACCAGCTGCAACAAGGCCGTCGATATTCAGGTCAGACTCCACACATAAGACCTCAGGAGTGGACCTGGATGTCTGACATATGTACCATCCTGACAAACTTTGAAGAGGCCACCAAGATGGTGAGTGGCGGTGATGCCATCATTAGTGTCAGCATCCCACTTGTCAGTCTTTTGCAACGCTCTCTGCAGAGAATTAAAGAGGAGGCATTGCAGCCAGAGTATGATGAGATGGATCAAGAAGCCGTAGCGGGTGATTACACACAGCCCAGCCTCATCTCATCCCAACGTGCATTGGGGGACAATGAGGGAGAGGAGGAGGAGGAGGAGGAGGAGGAAGAACAGGAGCTGCTATCATGCGTTGTAGACGGTAGTACCTGTACAAGTGTCATACCGTCGGTTCAGCGTGGGTGGCCTGAGGACAGGGGGGAGGAGGAAGAGGAGGAAGAGGAGGAGGAGGAGGAGAGCATGGTCAGTCGTCATCTTGGTGAGGACACGGAAATCTTGCCCGTTACCAGTCTGGCACGCATGGCTGACTTTATGTTACGCTGCCTTAACCGTGACCCTCGCGTTGTCAAAATGTTGGATGACAGTCATTACTGATTGGTGACACTTGTAGACCCCCGCTACAAGGAGAACTTTCACTCTCTTATTCCTGAGGTGGAGAGGTCTACAAAAATGGGGCAATGCCAGAAGGCCCTTGCTGCAGAACTCTTAAAAAAATTCCCATCTGAACACGCTAGCGGCAGAGGTCACAGTTCGTTGCCCAACCAAGGCGTACAGGCGAGAGAGATGCAACTCCAATCCAGCAGAGGCAGGGGAACACTGTCAACGTTCTAGGACAGTTTTCTGACACCCGCCCAGCTTACAGGCCCTGAGGCGCGGGGTACTCTCACAAGGAGTGGAAAGTTTCAAAAGATGGTGAGGGAGTACCTTGCCGATCGTACCAGCGTCCTCCGTGATTCCTCTGTGCCTTTTAATTATTGGGTATCCAAGCTGGACACTTGGAATGAACTCACTCTGTACGCCTTGGAGGTCCTGGCCTGCCCTGCCGCTAGCGTGTTATCGGAGCGTGTTTTTAGTGCCGCTGGGGGAATTATAACTGATAAGCGCACTCGCCTGTCAACTGACAATGCTGACAAGCTGACCCTTATCAAAATGAACAAGGGCTGGATTGGGCCAGACTTCTCATCACCACCAAATGACAGCAGAGTAACATAAAGTCAAATCCACTGTGTTATTTCGGGAGGTGTATTCACATGCACCGCTTCACACCCACACATGGATATACGCTTCCTCGTTTCGGCTGTTTAATCTTCTTCTCCTTATCCTCAGCCTCCACCACCACTATACCACCAGGGTGCGAGCATTGTAAGTTCCTCCGTCCTTATTTTTGGCAGCTTTTGCTTGCAAGGCATAAGCAAATACTATGGGACACCCACTCCCCAATAATGGGACTTATGTTTGTAATATGCTGTACTGCATGGCTCTTGTAAGGGGCATTGCAAGTTGCTCCGTCCTAATTTTTGGCAGCTTTTGCTGGGAAAGCATAAGCAAATACCATGGGACACCCACTCCCCAATAATGGGACTTATGTTTGTAATATGCTGTACTGCATGGCTCTTGTAAGGGGCATTTCAAGTTGCTCCATCCTAATTTTTGGCAGCTTTTGCTGGGAAAGCATAAGCAAATACTATGGGACACCCACTCCCCAATAATGGGACTTATGTTTGTAATATGCTGTACTGCATGGCTCTTGTAAGGGGCATTGCAAGTTGCTCCGTCCTAATTTTTGGCAGCTTTTGCTGGGAAAGCATAAGCAAATACTATGGGACACCCACTCCCCAATAATGGGACTTATGTTTGTAATATGCTGTACTGCATGGCTCTTGTAAGGGGCATTGCAAGTTGCTCCGTCCTAATTTTTGGCAGCTTTTGCTGGGAAAGCATAAGCAAATGCTATGGGACACCCACTCCCCAATAATGGGACTTATGTTTGTAATATGCTGTACTGCATGGCTCTTGTAAGGGCATTGCAAGTTGCTCCGTCCTAATTTTTGGCAGCTTTTGCTGGGAAAGCATAAGCAAATACTATGGGACACCCACTCCCCAATAATGGGACTTATGTTTGTAATATGCTGTACTGCATGGCTCTTGTAAGGGGCATTGCAAGTTGCTCCGTCCTAATTTTTGGCAGCTTTTGCTTGGAAAGCATAAGCAAATGCTATGGGACACCCACTCCCCAATAATGGGACTTATGTTTGTAATATGCTGTACTGCATGGCTCTTGTAAGGGGCATTGCAAGTTGCTCCGTCCTAATTTTTGGCAGCTTTTGCTTGGAAAGCATAAGCAAATACTATGGGACACCCACTCCCCAATAATGGGACTTATGTTTGTAATATGCTGTACTGCATGGCTCTTGTAAGGGGCATTGCAAGTTGCTCCGTCCTAATTTTTGGCAGCTTTTGCTGGGAAAGCATAAGCAAATACTATGGGACACCCACTCCCCAATAATGGGACTTATGTTTGTAATATGCTGTACTGCATGGCTCTTGTAAGGGGCATTGCAAGTTGCTCCGTCCTAATTTTTGGCAGCTTTTGCTGGGAAAGCATAAGCAAATACTATGGGACACCCACTCCCCAATAATGGGACTTATGTTTGTAATATGCTGTACTGCATGGCTCTTGTAAGGGGCATTGCAAGTTGCTCCGTCCTAATTTTTGGCAGCTTTTGCTGGGAAAACATAAGCAAATACCATGGGACACCCACTCCCCAATAATGGGACTTATATTTGTAATATGCTGTACTGCATGGCTCTTGTAAGGGGCATTGCAAGTTGCTCCGTCCTAATTTTTGGCAGCTTTTGCTTGGAAAGCATAAGCAAATACCATGGGACACCCACTCCCCAATAATGGGACTTATGTTTGTAATATGCTGTACTCCATGTGACGCGCCCCCTGGGCCGTGTGTACACGTGTGTGGGATACCCGGTGCCGGGTCTCTGGGGTCTGTAGTCTCCGTGGCGGTGACCCGGTCCCGTGGCTCAGGCTGGTCAAACCAGTGGCAGTCTTTCTTAGGTTTTGAGGTTAATTGTCCGACTGCGCCACCCGTGGATTGAGGTCAGGAAGTACCACCGCTGCGAGGCAGACCACTGAGGCTGGTGTTGTGTGCGCAGCATAGAATGGGATAACTCCCCTCGGGAGGAGTATAGCCTCAGGGCAGTGAGTGTGGATGATGGGGGTGATGGTGCACGAGCACAGCAGGAATGACTCAGAGTCTTTGCAGTGCAGTTCAGGGTCTTTACTGATGATTATAAGGTAGACCCTCCCGGGAGTACTGGCTAGCATAAGAGGCCTGGTCAGTCTGTGAGCAAGCAGGAGTTCCCCTGGCCAGGTGGAGTTGTAGGCCTCCCCGTCTGTCTGCACTCTTCCTGGCTACCTTGCTGTAAGCGGGTAGAAGTTGCCCACGTCCCTGAGTGTACCGTGTAGTGCTCACCCGTATGGCTGGTGACTTGGGGCCTTCTGTTAGCCTCCACTCCACGACGGCGGTGCTGGTCCCTTGCTTGTGACTGAGCCTCCGGGCTTCTATGGCCAGAGGACCTGAAATCCCCTGCCGGCTGGTTTCTGCTGCTGGATATATAAGTCCTCACAGCTTCGGACTCCTGTGTCTGGTTCCTATTGTCTTCTGCCAGCGCGAGCTCTGCTCAGCTTCCAGCCCCTGATCTTTAGCTCCTAGCTCCTACAGAGCTCCTTGCTGTTACTTTCCCTTGCTCTCACTCTGACTCTGACTGTTCTCTGACTCACTCAAGCCCGCCCCAGATCCAGTTTATAAGGGCAGAATTCTCCGCTCCCAGGATTGGCGCAGGAGGATGTTGCATGTTTAAGGGATCCTGACCAGGAAACCTCCCACTTGCTCTCCGACGTAATATCTCTATTACTGTGGTGACCAGACCCCTGGGGTGCCACACATGGCTCTTGTAAGGGGCATTGCAGTTCCTCATAATTTTTGGAAAGCCTTCCCTTCACTGCTTAGGCCAACAGTGCACGGGAGACCCAGTTGCTATAAATGGAAAAAAAGGTTTAGTTAACACCCTCTGACCTCCATGTCATTTCCAAGGGGCATTGGAGTGGCTCGAAATTTTTGGTAGGCATTGCACTCACTGTATGCCCTATAACTGTGTAGCCGAACCGCTCCTTTTGTTACAGAAACATATCCTACAAGACATATCTGGTTGACTGGCCTGATATTGATGTGAATGGTCCCTGTTCCTCCTGCTCTTTCTCCTTTGCCACTACCTCATCCATCATCCAGCTTCGGCCTCCTCCAAACTAAAAGGCCCCATTTCAAGTGCAAGCTAGCAGTATGAAATTGCAGTCTGGGGGTGGGTGGGTGGCAGGCTGCACACTTACACTTGCATTAAAAGAAAACATAGCAGATGCTAACTTCTGTCATCATCATCATGCTCCTCACCTTGGCACTCTCAACTCCACCGATGGAGAAGTCAGGGCCCACCGGAGGAGTCTGGTTCTCTGGTGGGCTCGTCCAATGCTGCCTAAAGCAGGCCGGGCTAAGAAAAGTGTGTAGGGGCGGCTGGGGACCGTTTATGGACACCCGTCTGCCCCCAGGCTGCTGGGGACCGTGTGTGGACACCCGGCCGTGGGGCGGCTGGGGACCGAGTATGGACACCCGGCCGCCGGGCGGCTGGGGACTGAGTATGGATTCCAGGCCGCCAACACAGCCATGACGTGGTGGCCAGATTCCACCTCCACATGCCTAAAAGGCCCAATTTCAAGTTCAAGCAAGCAAGCAGTATGGTATTGCAGCCTGGGGGTGGGTGGGTGGCAGGCTGCATACTTGAGCTTGTATTGCAAGGAATGGGGGAGGTACAATTGAACACTGCCCTGGGACTAGAACTTGCATGGGGATAGTTGCAAGTCTGCATCTTCTGATGCGGTAAGGATCACTTATGATGGGCACACTTTTAGACAGTGACCTGGGAGTCAGAGATGCTTCCAGGGGTCTTCCCCATGCTGTTCCCTTGTCTTTTCAGCACTTTATGCATGTGTCACACAGCACATGGCCAGATAAGGTTGTAAAATGTTAAAATGACATTTCACGGTGAATGCATTTGTCATAGTTGAAAGCAATACAAAAGTGCAAAAACGCATAAAAAATGCTACTTGTGAACATAGCCGAAGGTGTGGAGGAGTATTTTTGTTTTTGGTCATTTATTTTAACTTATACACAAGTCTTTACCCTTGAAAGTATGTTTCTTAACATATTTCACAGGAAAAAAGTTTCACTTTAGTTTTTGAACGTTTTATTGTGAGCCTGTAAAAGTGGCTTAATACCTCTGACCACGTTGTTGACAGCAGTGATCTGGGGGTCAGAAATGCTTCCTGGGGCGATCCCCATGCTGTCCCCATGTCATTTGAGCACTGTCACTATCGTTTTGGGCACTTGTTAGGCTTTTAAAAGACTGCCGGGGGTGCCACCGCAAAAATGCTCGAGTCTCCCATAGACTAACATTGGGCTCGTTGCTCGGGTCGAGCACCCGAGTATCACGGCGAGCTCGGCCAGAGCTTCGAGCACCCGAGCATTTTAGTGCTCGCTCAACACTAATAACCACCCTTTGTTTCCTATCACTGAGCCAATTCTTAACCCACATACATATATTTTTCCCTATCCCCATTGTTCTCATTTTATGTATCAACCTTTTGTGTGGAGCCGTATCAAAAGCTTTTGAAAAGTCCATATACACAACATCCACTGCATTTCCTTGGTCCAGTCCGGAACTTGCCTCCTCATAAAAACTGATCAGATTAGTTTGACAGGAAGGGTCGCTCGTAAACCCATGTTGATATTGGGTCATGAGGTTATTCTTCTTCAGATACTCTAGCATAGCATCTCTTAGGAAACCCTCAAGGATTTTACCCACAGTAGAGGTTAAGCTTACTGGCCTATAATTTCCAAGTTCAATTTTTGTCCCCTTTTTGAATATTGGCACCACATTTGCTATACGCCAGTCCTGTGGTACAGACCCTGCTATTATGGAAGCTTTAACCCCTTAATAACATTTGACATACTAATACGCGTCTGTGCCCTGGGACTTAAGAGCCAGACCCGTATTAGTACGTCATATCTTTAATGCGGCACTGCGACTTAAGTCGCGGTGACAGCATTAAAGTTACGATGCCATCCTACCTCTTGGTAGATGGAGTCATCATCCCGGGGGCTGTCGCCGCCCCCCCGCACCAGCAATCGCTGTGATTGGCTGTTCAAATCTGAACAGCCAATCACAGCATTTCTCACTGTTTCCGGCAATGTGATTGCCGGAAACAGTGATCTGCAGCCTAGGATCGGTGCTCCTAAGAGCACCGATCCTAGGCTGTTGCTAGGACACCCCAGCCCTGGCCCCAGACTGCTATGATCGGTGCGATCGCCGATCACATCGATCGCATCGATTGTAGCGCGACCGCGCGGTGACAGGGCGGTCATGGGGCGGTGACCGGCTTGTGACCTGCCTGTCACCGCCCCATGACCCCCTATAATGTGATTCAAGCCCCAGACTACTGTGATTGGAGCGATCGATGATGACATCGATCGCTCCAATCAGAGTACCTGAATACAGGTGACCAGGCGGTCACAGGGAAGTGTCACCTCTCTGTGACCCCCTGTGGTGCGTGCTCTGCTCCAGCAATGTCTGATTGGTGCAATCAGTGTCACCAATCAGATGGCTGGGGCACAACATGCACCACAGGGGGTCACAGAGAGGTGACACCTCCCTGTGACCGCCTGGTCACCTGTATTCAGGTACTCTGATTGGAGCGATCAATGTCATCAATGATTGCTCCAATCAGATTACCTCCACCTGTCACCACCCCATCTTCACCCTGTGACCGCCCTGCAGACCCTCACACTTGGTGAGGATTTCTACAGAGCGATCACATCTGATGTGTCTATGCTGGGCCTTGTAGTGCCACAGAATATTCTGTGACACCACAAGACCATCTTCTCACTGTTCCAGTCGCTGCTGCTGCTGTCGCTGCTCCTGGATCTTCTGTTCCAGCGTCCTGGATCTTCTGCTCCAGCTCCTGGATCTTCTGCTCCTGACCTGCTGTGATTCCTGCTCCAGAGCCTGCTGCTGATCCTGCAGAGAAGACTTTGGTAAGTCTGTTCTCCCCTCATCCACCCCAATCCCCCCTCCCCCCTCTTTTTACCCCCCCCCCCCCCCCCCTTACCTTTTTTTCTGCATCCTGCAGCGGCCTCCAGCTCTGGTCCGAGTTTCCAGCTCCGCTCCCGGTCACCAGCGCCGGGCTCCTGGTCACCAGCACCGGGCTCCTGGTCTCCTGCTTCGGGCTCCCGGGCTCCTGCTCCGGGCTCCTGCGCCGGGCTCCTGGTCACCAGCTTCGGGCTCCTGGTCACCAGCACCGGGCTCCTGGTCTCCTGCACCGGGCTCCTGGTCTCCTGCTCCGGGCTCCTGCTCCGGGCTCCTGCGCCGGGCTCCCGGTCACCAGCTTCGGGCTCCTGGTCACCAGCGCCGGGCTCCCGGTCTCCTGCTCCGGGCTCCCGGTCTCCTGCTCTGGGTCTTCTGTTCCAGTCCTGCTGACCCTTTGGTAAGTCCATCTGTGATCTCCCCTCATCCACCCCAATCCCCCTCTTCCCACTCCCCTGTCTTTTTACCCCTCTTCCCACTCCCCTGTCTTTTTACCTCCCTTCCCACCCCAATCTGCCTCACCCCAGTGTCCCTGTTAATTCTTTTGCTTCTGATCTCCAGCTCCAGTACCGGTCTCCTGCTCCGGGCTCCTGGTCTCCTGCTCCGGGTTCCTGGTCTCCTGCTCCGGGCTCCTGCTCCGGGCTCCCGGTCTCCTGCTCTGGGTCTTCTGTTCCAGTCCTGCTGATCCTTTGGTAAGTCCATCTCTGATCTCCCCTCATCCACCCCAATCCCCCTCTTCCCACTCCCCTGTCTTTTTACCCCTCTTCCCACTCCCCTGTCTTTTTACCCCCCTTCCCACCCCAATCTGCCTCACCCCAGTCTCCCTGTTAATTCTTTTGCTTCTGATCTGCAGCTCCAGTACCGGTCTCCTGCTCCGGGCTTCTGGTCTCCTGCTCCGGGCTCCTGGGCTCCTGCTCCGGGCTCCTGGGCTCCTGCTCCGGGCTCCCGGGCTCCTGCTCTGGGTCTTCTGTTCCAGTCCTGCTGACCCTTTGGTAAGTCCATCTCTGATGTCCCCTCATCCCCCCAATCCCCCTCTTCCCACTCCCCTGTCTTTTTACCCCTCTTCCCACTCCCCTGTCTTTTTACCCCCCTTCCCACCCCAATCCGCCTCACCCCTGTGTCCCTGTTAATTCTTTTGCTTCTGATCTCCAGCTCCAGTACCGGTCTCCTGCTCCGGGCTCCTGGTCTCCTGCTCCGGGTTCCTGGTCTCCTGCTCCGGGCTCCCGGTCTCCTGCTGCGGGCTCCCAGTCTCCTGCTCCGGGCTCCCGGGCTCCTGCTCCCGGTCTCCTGCTCCGGGCTCCCGGTCTCCTGCTCTGGGCTCCCGGTCTCCTGCTCCGGTCTCCTGCTCCGGGCTCCTGCTCCGGGCTCCCGGTCTCCTGCTCCGGGCTCCCGGTCTCCTGCTCCGGGCTCCCGGTCTCCTGCTCCGGGCTTCTGGTCTCCTGCTCCGGTCTCCTGCTCCGGGCTCCCGGTCTCCTGCTCCGGGCTCCTGCTCCCGGTCTCCTGATCCGGGCTCCCGGTCTCCTGCTCCGGGCTCCCGATCTCCTGCTCCGGGCCCCCGGTCACCAGCGCCGAGCTCCTGCTCTGGGCTCCCGGTCCTGAAAGAAGAACAGAGAGGACTTTGGTAAGTAATCTCTGATCTCCCCTCATCCAACCCAATTCCCCTCTTCCCACTCCCCACACATTTGTGCGCACATCCAGCAGCCGTCGAGTATTGATTGGTGGCATAGTTCACCAATCCACACTCGTGCTCGCTGTTTGCACCACATACAGTATTTCCTTTTTCCACACACTCTAAATAAAGTACTGACACACACACTCTCAATAAAGTATTGACACACACGCACCACATACATAACAAACAATGTCCTGCTCATCCCAAACTCAGTATTCAGCGGAGGAGGCATACGCTATTCTTGCCTCCGACACTGACAGTGAGGGTGAGGATCCCACATTTCTTTATTTTTCCGACTCCTCGTCGTCTTCCTCCTTCTCTTCTTCCTCCTCTTCCTCAGGTTCTGCTGGCCCGCCCCGCCGTCGTCGCAGGAGAGATGTTCCAGCGCCCCCCACTACTGAGCCTATATGGACTTCGCCCCCCGAAAATTATGAGCCGCTGATTCCTGATTTCGTAGCGGAATCAGGAATCAAGTTTGACACCACCGGCCTCACAGAAATAGACTTTTTCAAAGTCTTTTTCTCTGAGGATTTTCTAAACCTCCTGGTGGGCCAAACTAATTTGTATGCTCATCAATTTTTAGAACAAAACCCCTCTTCATCATTTTCTAACTGGTCTCCTGTAGACGCAGTAGAAATGATGAAGTTTTGGGGCCTGGTCCTTCTTATGGGGATCTTGAAGAAGCCCGAGCTTCGGCAATACTGGAGTGTTGACGTTTTGTATAACACTCCAGTGTTCCGAATGGTCATGCCCCGGACACGCTTTCAGGCCATCTACAAGTTCTTGCATTACCAAGATAATGCAAGGTGTCCTGCACGCGATGACCCGAACTTTGATCGTCTTTTCAAAGTTCGGCCTGTCATCGAACACTTCAACAACAAGTTTGGTGAAGTGTACGTGCCCCAAAGGGACATCTGTGTGGATGAGTCCTTAATTTCTTTTAAGGGGCGGCTTGGATTCCGGCAGTACCTGCCCAGTAACAGGGCAAGGTACGGGATCAAGCTGTATAAACTTTGTGAGAGTACCTCAGGTTACACTCACAAGTTTAGAGTTTATGAAGGGAAGGACTCCTGGATTGAACCCCCTGAATGCCCCCCTGTTCTGGGAGTGAGTGGGAAAATTGTGTGGGACTTGGTGCACCCACTGCTTGATAAAGGTTATCACCTCTACGTGGATAACTTTTATACAAGTATCGCGCTCTTCCAGTCCATCTCTGCGTGACGTACCGCAGCCTGCGGTACTGTCCGCAAAATTCAGAAAGGCCTCCCAAAGACGCTAATTGGGCAGCTGCTCAGAAGGGGTGAGAGCAGAGCCCAATGTAGCGACCACCTGTTGATGGTCAAGTACAAGGACAAAAGGGATGTCCTTTTCTTGACCACCATACATGGTGATGGCAGCACACTCAGCACTGTACGAGGTTCCACTACACAGGTCGTCAAACCAGACTGTGTAGTGGGGTACAACAAGTACATGGGGGGAGTTGATCTCTCTGATCAAGTCCTCCAGCCATACAGTGCTTTGAGAAAGTCCAGAGTGTGGTACAAGAAGCTGGCCGTGCACATTGTACAGATGGCAATGCACATCATGGTGTCCGCTAACAATTTGAGCCGATTTTCCATTCAATATGTTAGCGGACACCTTGTTGCCTTTGGAGAGTCCCTGTGTGCCCAAACATTGGAGCTCCCCCACAAGTGACCCCATTTTGGAAACTAGACCCCCCAAGGCACCTATCTAGATGCATAGTGAGCACTTGGAACCCCCAGGTGCTTCACAAATTGATTCATAAAAATGAAAAAGTGTTTTTTTTTTCACTTTTTCATTGTTACGAATCAATTTGTGAAGCACCTGGGGGTTCCAAGTGCTCACTATGCATCTAGATAGGTGCCTTGGGGGGTCTAGTTTCCAAAATGGGGTCACTTGTGGGGGAGCTCCAATGTTTGGGCACACAGGGACTCTCCAAAGGCAACAAGGTGTCCGCTAACATATTGAATGGAAAATCGGCTCAAATTGTTAGCGGACACCATGTTGCATTTGGAGAGCCCCTGTGTGCCCAAACCTTGGAGCTCCCCCACAAGTGACCCCATTTTGGAAACTAGACCCCCCATGGTACCTATCTAGATGCATAGTGAGCACTTGGAACCCCCAGGTGCTTCACAAATTGATTCATAAAAATGAAAAAGTGTTTTTTTTTTCACTTTTTCATTGTTACGAATCAATTTGTGAAGCTCCTGGGGGATCCAAGTGCTCACTATACATCTAGATAGGTGCCTTGGGAGGTCTAGTTTCCAAAATGGGGTCACTTGTGGGGGAGCTCCAATGTTTGGGCACACAGAGGCTCTCCAAAGGCAACATGGTGTCCGCTAACAATTTGAGCCGATTTTCCATTCAATTTGCTAGCGGACACCATGTTGCATTTGGAGAGTCCCTGTGTGCCCAAACATTGGAGCTCCCCCACAAGTGACCCCATTTTGGAAACTAGACCTCCCAAGGCACCTATCTAGATGCATAGTGAGCACTTGGAACCCCCAAGTGCTTCACAAATTGATTCGTAAAAATGAAAAAGTGTTTTTTTTTTCACTTTTTCATTTTTACGAATCAATTTGTGAAGCACCTGGGGGTTCCAAGTGCTCACTATGCATCTAGATGGGTGCCTTGGGAGGTCTAGTTTCCAAAATGGGGTCACTTGGGGAGTTCCAATGTTTGGGCACACAGAGGCTCTCCAAACGCAACATGGTGTCCGCTAACAATTTGAGCCGATTTTCCATTCAATTTGTTAGCGGACACCATGTTGCAAGTGGTTTTTTTTTTCACTTTTTCATTTTTACGAATCAATTTGTGAAGCACCTGGGGGTTCCAAGTGCTCACTATGCATCTAGATAGGTACCATGGGGGGTCTAGTTTCCAAAATGGGGTCACTTGTGGAGGAGCTCCAAGGTTTGGGCACACAGGGGCTCTCCAAACGCAACATGGTGTCCGCTAACAATTTGAGCCGATTTTCCATTCAATATGTTAGCGGACACCTTGTTGCCTTTGGAGAGTCCCTGTGTGCCCAAACATTGGAGCTCCCCCACAAGTGACCCCATTTTGGAAACTAGACCCCCCAAGGCACCTATCTAGATGCATAGTGAGCACTTGGAACCCCCAGGTGCTTCACAAATTGATTCGTAACAATGAAAAAGTGAAAAAAAAAACACTTTTTCATTTTTATGAATCAATTTGTGAAGCACCTGGGGGTTCCAAGTGCTCACTATGCAGCTAGATAGGTGCCTTGGGGGGTCTAGTTTCCAAAATGGGGTCACTTGTGGGGGAGCTCCAATGTTTGGGCACACAGGGACTCTCCAAATGCAACATGGTGTCCGCTAACAAATTGAATGGAAAATCGGCTCAAATTGTTAGCGGACACCATGTTGCGTTTGGAGAGCCCCTGGGTGCCCAAACCTTGGAGCTCCCCCACAAGTGACCCAATTTTGGAAACTAAGCCCCAAAAGCAACAAATCTAGATGCATAGTGAGCACTTGGAACCCCCAGGTGCTTCACAAATTGATTCGTAAAAATGAAAAAGTGTTTTTTTTTTCACTTTTTCATTTTTACGAATCAATTTGTGAAGCACTTGGGGGTTCCAAGTGCTCACTATGCATCTAGATAGGTGCCTTGGGAGGTCTAGTTTCCAAAATGGGGTCACTTGTGGGGGAGCTCCAATGTTTGGGCACACAGGGGCTCTCCAAACGCAACATGGTGTCCGCTAACAATTTGAGACGATTTTCCATTCAATTTGTTAGCGGACACCATGTTGCATTTGGAGAGTCCCTGTGAGCCCAAACATTGGAGCTCCCCCACAAGTGACCCCATTTTGGAAATTAGACCCCCCAAGGCACCTATCTAGATTCATAGTGAGCACTTGGAACCCCCAGGTGCTTCACAAATTGATTCGTAAAAATGAAAAAGTTTTTTTTTCTTCACTTTTTCATTGTTACGAATCAATTTGTGAAGCACCTGGGGGTTCCACGTGCTCACTATGCATCTAGATAGGTGCCTTGGGGGGTCTAGTTTCCAAAATGGGGTCACTTGTGGGGGAGCTCCAGTGTTTGGGCACACAGGGACTCTCCAAATGCAACATGGTGTCCGCTAACAAATTGAATGGAAAATCGGCTCAAATTGTTAGCGGACACCATGTTGCGTTTGGAGAGCCTATGTGTGCCCAAACATTGGAGCTCCCCCACAAGTGACTCCATTTTGGAAACTAGACCCCCCAAGGCACCTATCTAGATGCATAGTGAGCACTTGGAACCCCCAGGTGCTTCACAAATTGATTCAGAAAAATGAAAAAGTGTTTTTTTTTCACTTTTTCATTGTTACGAATCAATTTGTGAAGCACCTGGGGGTTCCAAGTGCTCACTATGCATCTAGATAGGTGCCTTGGGGGGGTCTAGTTTCCAAAATGGGGTCACTTGTGGGGGAGCTCCAATGTTTGGGCACACAGGGGCTCTCCAAACTCAACATGGTGTCCGCTAATTATTCAAGCAAATTTTACAATCAAAAAGTCAAACGGCGCTCCTTCCCTTCCGAGCCCTGCCGTGCGCCCAAACAGTGTTTTTTCCCCACATATGGGGTATCTGCGTGCCCAGGGGAAATTGCACAACAAATTTTGGGGTCCATTTTTTCTTGTTACCCCTGTGAAAATAAAAAAAATTGGGTCTAAAGAAACATTTTTGTGAAAAAAGTTAAATGTTCATTTTTTTCTTCCACATTCCAAAAATTCCTGTGAAGCACCTGAAGGGTTAATAAAGTTCTTGAATGTGGTTTTGAGCACCTTGAGGGGTGCAGTTTTTAGAATGGTGTCACTTTTGGGTATTTTCTGTCATAAACACCTCTCAAAGTGACTTCAAATGTGATGTGGTCCCTAAAAAAATGGTTTTGTAAATTTTGTTGGAAAAATGAGAAATCGCTGGTCAACTTTTAACCCTTATAGCTCCCTAACAAAAAAAAATTTTGGTTCCAAAATTGTGCTGATGTAAAGTAGACATGTGGGAAATGTTATCTATTAACTATTTTGTGTGACATATCTCTCTGATTTAAGGGCATAAAAATTCAAAGTTTGAAAATTGCAAAATTTTCAAAATTTTCACCAAATTTCCATTTTTTTCACAAATAAACGCAAGTGATATCGAAGAAATTTTACCACAATCATGAAGTACAATATGTCACGAAAAAACAATCTCAGAATCAGGGGTATCCGTTGAAGCGTTCCAGAGTAATTACCTCATAAAGTGACAGTGGTCAGAATTGTAAAAATTGGCCTGGTCATTAACGTGCAAACCACCCTCGGGGCTTAAGGGGTTAAAGATTAAAAATAATGGTCTATCTATGACGTTACTTAATTCCTGCAGTACTCGCGGGTGTATCCCATCCGGGCCCGGGGATTTGTCAACTTTAGTGATTTTTAGACACCGTCGTACTTCCTGCTGGGTTAACCAAGTGATATTTATTGGAGAATTTTTGTTATCACTAATCATGTTTTCTGTCATGAGATTTTCTTGTGTAAATACGGTTGAAAAAAAAATCATTTAGCATATTGGCTTTTTCCTCATCCTCATCCACCATTTCACCCAGACTATTTTTAAGGGGGCCAACACTATCATTTTTCAGTTTTTTACTATTTATGTAGTTAAAGAATATTTTGGGATTATTTTTACTTTCTCTGGCAATGATTCTCTCTGTCTCAATCTTTGCTGCCTTGATTTGGTTTTTACAGAATTTATTTAATTTTCTATATTTATTTAATGCCTCATCACTACCTACTAGCTTTAGTTCTCTAAATGCTGTCTTTTTGTCACTTATTGCGCCCCTTACAGCTCTATTTAGCTATAGTGGTTTCCTCCTATTTCTAGCATGTTTATTCCCATAGGGTATATATTGTGCACAGGTCCTATTCAGGATGCTAATAAATGTCTCCCATTTGATTTGTGTAGCTTTATGTCTCAGGATATCGTCCGAGTTTATTGCACTAAGATCATCTCTCAACCGTTGGAAATTAGCCTTCCTGAAGTTTAGTGTCCTTGTAACCCCTCTACTACACATCTTATTAAAGGTTGCATGAAAACTTATTTTGTGATCACTATTACCCAAGTGACCCCCAACTCGTTTATTTGATATGCGGTCTGGCCTATGGGTTAATATTAGGTCTAGCAGTACCCCCCTTCTTGTTGGGTCCTGAACCAGTTGTGAAAGGTAATGCTCTCTCATAGTTGTCAAAAACCTATTACCTTTGCTTGAACTACAGGTTTCTGTCCCCCAATGTATTTCAGGGTAGTTGAAGTCCCCCATAATAATGACTTCTCCTTGAGTCGCTGCTTCATCTATTTGCTTTACGAGGATATTCTCCGCTGCTTCCATTATTTTTGGAGACTTATAACAAACCCTTATCAGTAATTTATTATTTTTTCCCCCTCCCCTTATCTCCACCCACAGGGACTCTACATTTTCATTAGTTTCACATATATTCTCACACAGTGTGGGTTTTAAGAATGATTTTACATAAAAACACCCCCCCCCCCTCGCTTGTTTGTACGGTCATTTCTGAACAGACTATAGCCCTGTAAATTAACTGCCCAGTCATGGCTCTCGTCCAGCCATGTCTCAGATATCCCCACCATGTTATAGTTATTTTCCAACAAAATTAATTCTGATTCCTCCATTTTGTTGTTGAGGCTTCTGACATTAGTGTACATGCATTTTATGTATCTCTCTGTACCTCTATTCCTTCTTACTTTATTGACTGTTCTAACCCCACCCCCAATTTCTTTATTTGTGCCCAGGTCACTATCTGCACTATCTTCCCCACCTATAAAATGAATACCCCCCCCCCCAATCCCTAGTTTAAATACTCCTCCAACCTTCTAGCCATTTTCTCCCCCAGCACAGCTGCACCCTTCCCATTGAGGTGCAGCTGGTCCCTAGCGTAGAGTCTGTAGCCAACTGAGAAGTCGTCGGCCCAGTTCTCCAGGAACCCAAATCCCTCCTTCCTACACCAGTTCTTGAGCCACTTATTTATCTCTCTAATCTCCCATTGCATCTCTGGCGTGGCACGTGGTACAGGTAGTATTTCAGAGAATACCACCTTGGAGGTCCTTGCAGCCTAATTCCCTGAAATCATCTTTAAGGACCTTCCACCTACCTCTAACTTTGCACCATGACCACTGAGTCCTCACCAGCCCCTCCCAGTAATCTGTCAACCCGATCAGCGATGTGCTAGACTCGAGCGCCAGGTAGGCAGCACACTGTTCGACGATCCCTGTCTTTGTGACAGATTGCCCTATCTGTTCCCCTAATAATTGAGTCCCCCACTACCAGCACCTGCCTGGCCTGCCCTGCTCTCCTATTTCCCTCCTTACTGGAGCTGACACTCCTCCGGCTTTCAGGGGACATGCCTTGCTGCAGCAGTGCTACCCCTGTACCGTCACCCCCCTCATCTGCCAACTTTGCAAACTTAGTGGGGTGTGCCAGAGCAGGACTAGCCTCCCTGGCACTCTTCCCTCTACCCCCCCTTCTAACTGTCACCCAGCTAGCAGCCTCACTGTCCTGCAGCTCCCTACTACCACCCTCCCCCACATCTACCCCAGTGAGCAGCTGCTCAGTGAGCAGCAGACTTCTTTCCATATTGTCAATGGATCTCAGTGTTGCCAGCTGCACATTTAGATCCAGTACCTGGGCTTCCAAACGCACAACGTGCATACATCTCGTGCAGCAGTATGCAACCCCGACCTGCTGTTCAAGGATTGCATACATGTGGCAAGATGTACACTGGATAGCATTGCCAATAATGGAGCTCATTTCCTAATGGGGATTGCACTAGACAGAAATGTTAGGTAAAAAGAAATGTAAAGAATTAATAAAATACAGACAGCAATTCAGTCCAAATTCCTCCCTTCCAAACTCCCTGAATCCAAGTCACTGAAAAACAAGTCACACACTTACTTTGCAGTTATGCTCCGGTCACACTCAGCTCGTTCACACTCGCTAAGGAAGAAGATTTAAAGAGTTTTTTTTTCTTTTTCCCTCTTGCAGCATTGCACCCTACAGCTCAATGCACTTCCAAAGGGTGGGGGAAGATATGGCAAGGCAATGGGGGAGGTGGGGGGAGATATGACAGGATGAGGGATATATGGCATGGTGATGGAGGAGGTAGGGGGAGATATGCATGGCAAGGTGATGGAGGAGGTGGGAGGAGATATGGCAATGGTGACGGAGCAGGTGGGGGGAGATATGGCAATGATGACGGAGCAGGTGGGGGGAGATATGTCAATGATGGAGGTGGTGGGGAGAGATATGGCAATGATGATGGAAGTGGTGGGGGGAGATATGGCAATGATAGAGGAGATATGGCAATGATGGTGGTGGGGAGAGATATGGCAATGATGATGGAGGAGGTGGGGGAGATATGACAATGATGGAGAAGGTGGGGGAGATATGACAATGTTGGAGAAGGTGGGGGAGAGCAATGATGGGGATGGGAGGGAACAATGATGGAGGAGGTGGGGGGAGAGCAATGATGGGGATGGGGGAGAGCAATTGCAATTATGGAGGTGGGGGAGAGAAATGATGGGGAATTATTTGGATGCTATATGCTGTTAATATCTGGTCTGGTCATGGTGTGGTGGTATTTCTCCCTTCTATGTGGTATCATTCAGTCACTATGTGATGGTAATATGTGGTCTGGTCATGGCGTGATGGTATTTCTCCCTTGTATGTGGTCTTATTCGGTCACTATGCGGTGGCAATATGTGGTCTGGTCATACTGTGGTGGTATTTCTTCCTTGTATGTAGTATTATTCGGTCACTATGGGGTGGTAATATCTGGTCTGGTCAAGGTGTAGTGGTATTTCTCCCTTGCATGTAGTATTATTCGGTCACTATGTGGTGGTAATATGTGGTCTGGTCATGGTGTGGTGGTATTTCTCCCTTGTATGTGGTCTTATTCGGTCACTATGTGGTGGCAATATGTGGTCTGGTCATGGTGTGGTGGTATTTCTCCCTTGTATGTAGTATTATTCGGTCACTATGTGGTGGTAATATGTAGTCCAGTCATGGTGTGGCAGTATTTCTCCCTTGTATATGGTATTATTTGTGTTGGTACAGTGGATTGTGTTGTGTATGACGGTCATTTGTTCTCTCTGATATTAATTAGGAGAAGATTTTTTATTTACATTAGTGATTAAATACTTGCAACAAGATGCACTTACAGGGGTTCTCCGGGGAAAACAAGTAATCACCTCTCCACAGGATAAGTGATATATTATTGGTAGATTGGTAGAATGTGGAGCTTTTATCCCCATTAGACTGGAGCTCATGTGCAACTTGGCCACTGATCCATTCATTCTCTCAGTGGCTGCCCTTGTTTTTTTTCTGGAAGCTCAAAAGAAAATGAATGGGGATGTGATCAGACGTCCCACCTGCTGCTGCATTTTAAAATGGGGATAAGTGTCCTGTCAGTGATAAAACTTCCCCATTCTTCTGATCGGTGTGGTTTCCAATGTTGAGACCCAAACGATCAGTAAGTTATCACCTATCCTGTGGAGCCCTTGGATCGGTGATAACTTGTTTTAACCAAAGAACCCCTTACTGCAAACTACCGTAATTGTACATCCCAGTTATAGCATGTGCATAGTTGATGTGCCGGAGCCGCCTGTGATTTACAGAAGACGCTCCACTATGACGGGGATATCGGCTATCAGGTATTTGCATATAGCTGTAGGGTGGGCCCCGAGGATCAATTCCTCCTGTGGGCCCCAGACACCCCAGTCCGACACTGCCCCCTTATAATGCCCCATGCAGGATGTCACACCCCCCTCCCTTATAATGCACCATGCAGGATGTCCCTTCCCCCCCATATAATGCCGAATGCAGGATGTCACTTCCCCCCCTTTTTATTCCACATGCAGGATGTCACTTCCCCCCCTTTTTATTCCACATGCAGGATGTCACTTCCCCCCCCTTTTAATGCCTCATGCAGTATGTCACTTCCTCCCCCTTATAATGCCCCATGCAGGATGTCACTTCCCCCCCTTATAATGCCCCATGCAGGATGGCACTCCCTCCCTTTTAATGCCCCATGCAGGATGTCACCCCCCCATGTAATGCCCCATTCAGGATGTCACACCCTCTTCCCCCTCCCTTATAATGCCCCATGCCTCCATACATAAAAAAAAAAATCAAATACTTCACTCCTCACCTGCTGCCACTGCTCCGGACTCCAGCGTCACCGGCGTCTTCCCGCTCTGCGCCATGACGGCTCAGGAGAGAGCATGGTGGAAAGATGTCACCGCACCCTCTGACCTGAGATGTTACAGTCAGAGGACGCGGAAGAGAGCGCAGCTGCTGCGGAGGCACGGAGAGAGGTAAGTATTGTGCCGCCGGCTGCCAGGGCCCTGAGCAAGTGGGGGGGAGCGGGCACTGACACCGCTCTCCTCCGCTCTCCCCCCGCCTGCTCAGGGCCCCGCCACTTGCTTGAGTGTGCTGAGTGCTGACGCAGTCCCTGTTCCTTATCCCCTGGAATGCTGTGGGATGGAGAAATAAGGAGAAAAACAGAGACAAGGATCAATGCTGTAATTAAAATGCTGCTCTATACAACCTTAAAGATGTTTTCCCACGAACTAAATGTAATTTTAATCAATAGATCTTGGAATAATAATAACTTCTTCAATTGGATGTGTTCAAATAAAATGTTCTTGTGCTGAGATAATCTTGATAATCTTATAAATGTGCCGCTGCTGTGTACTGTGTAATGGCTGTGTCTCACCGTACAGGAACATGGTCTGATCATACCACAGCTCTTGGGCAGGGGAGGAAGCAAAAGAGTATACAGACATTACAGCATGGGATTGTAGCTTATTTTTTTTTGTGAGATAAAACATTTCCCTGCCTGTCTTTAAACAATGTTTTACTTCAAAGAAAGAATCAGCTTGCTTCTGCTCACCGTGCTCCAAAAACCAATAAGGGCAGTAATGCCCTGATGGCGGCCCTGGCGATTGAAGTTCTTGCAAGTTTGGGGCTGCTTTTCGGCAATTGGAGTTGCAGATTTGGTCAGATTAATGGCTTCCACAATGCAGAGAAATATAGGCAAATTCTTATCTACTGTATCATGTTATACAATTTGGGAGGTGTCTGATTAGCTTCAAATGTATTCTGGAGGACAACAACCCCAAATATACAGAAAATGTCATTAGAACTATTTTCAGAGTAAAGAAGAACAAGTCCTGGAAGTGAGTATATATCCACCACAGAGCCCTGATCTCAACATCATTAAGTCTGAGTATGATTACATAAAGAGAGAAAAGGATTTCAGCAATCCTACATCCACATAAGATTTGTGATTAGTTCTCCAAGCTGTTTGGAAAAACCTCTCTGACTGGTTCCTTCATCAACTTTGTGCAGTTGTATCTAGGAGAACTGATGCAATTTTGAAGGGAAAGGGTGGTCACACCAGATATTGATTTCATTTACATTTCTCTTTTGTTCTTTTGTTTATTCACTTGTAATGCAGCGCCTTGCTGCATTGCTAAAATGTCCAGGGGGTGTGTTCTGGCTGACCATGTACCTCCCCTCAGGTGACTGATCACATGACTGTGACATCATCACAGGTCCTGTGTGCACTGAAAGATATATAAATCCGGGTGGTTTGGAAACAGTTAGAGAGAGGCCTGGTGAGGCAAGAGGCTAGATCCCTGTGTTTGGGAGGGCAGTAGTCCTGGAAGGCACGTGGCTTGGAGACCACGGCTGGGGAGCCTTAAAGCCACAGCTGCGGCAGAACAGAGCTGAGAGAAGCAGCTAAGACCCAGCAAAGGTAAAAATGGTTCTTTATATGGACATTGATGCTGTAACTGTTATGATAGGCTACAAGCACTAAGGAAAGACAAGAGATCTGTCCCTACAATAGAACTAAGCTAGATCCCTACGATGTAACGGGGAACCTGATCCTGCGATCAGACCCGCTAAAGTCCTCAGCTAGTCTGAACGAAGACCTATAGATGTGAGGGAGGGATCCGTACAAGAACTAGGGACTGGGAGAAAGATGGACACCTCCTAGCAGAAATTGTAGCAGTAAAAAGACAAACACACAACATAAAGGTCAAAAGACCTAGCTAAACTGACTGAGAAAGGTTACAAAGCACCTGGCTAGCTTAAGAGTAGAAATTACAATGAAGTCCAGGATGGCCAGAAGGGCGAAGCAGGATTAAATAGGCAAAAAGGTCATGTGACCAGCAAAATAGAAAAAACCTAACAGGAGAGTTCTAACAGTGCCCCCTCTTCTAAGAGGATCCTCCGGATCCCCTAGGCCCAGGCTTATCAGGAAACCTCTTGTGAAACGCTCTGACAAGTCTGGAAGCAGAAACATCATCCGCCCTCACCCATGAGTTATCCTCGGGACCGAAACCCTTCCAAGCGACGAGATACTGCAAAGTCCCCCTATACCGTCTAGAATTAAGGATGTGGGAAATTTCATATTCCCCGTCCTCCACCACCGGAGGAACAGTGGCAGTGGCGTCTCTATCTGATACCTCAGCTTTTTTCAATAGAGAAACATGAAACACCAGATTAATCTTCCAGGAGGTAGGAACCTCCAACCTAACCGCAGATTGGTTAACTACCTGAAGCACCTTAAAGGGCCCTACAAACTTGGGACCCAATTTTTTAGAAGGAATCCTCAACCGCAGATTCTTAGAGGACAACCAAACCATGTCACCAACCATAAACAAAACCTCTTGACGTTTCCTGTCAAAGTACCTCTTAGATTTTTTGTTAGCCTCCTGAAGATTACCACGCACATCCGTCCAAACTCTCTCCAAATCACCGGAAAAACTCTCCTCCTCAGACACAGCCGATACCAATTTGGAGAATGACCCAAAAGACGGATGTCTCCCAGAACAACAAAAAAAAGGCGAACACCCAGCAGAAGAGGAAGTATGGTTGTTAAGAGCAAATTCAGCAAGCGGCAGAAACTCAGACCACTCCTCTTGATTGTCTGCCACAAAACAAAGCAAGAACTGCTCAACATCCTGATTCTTCCTTTCTGTCTGGCCATTAGACTCAGGATGATATCCAGATGAAAACGACAAATGAACTCCCAACCTGTCACAAAAGGCACGCCAAAAACGAGCCACGAACTGAGGTCCCCTATCAGAAACAATGTCAGTAGGAACACCATGGAGTCTGACAATTTCCTTGACAAAGGCCTTAGCGAGTGTCTTAGCGCAGGGTAGTTTGATGAAGGGAACCAAGTGACACATCTTGCTAAAACGGTCCACGACCACCCAGATGACCGTGAAACCCTCAGAGGAGGGAAGGTCAGTAATAAAGTCCATAGCCAGATGTGTCCAAGGTGCACTAGGAACCTCCAGAGGGCAAAGCAACCCCGCAGCAGGAGTATGAGAAGACTTAGATCTAGCACACACAGTACATTGACGCACCCACTTAATGACTTCCTTCTGCCATCCAGGCCACCAAAAACTGCGACCCACAAGTCTCTTGGTCTCAGAAATTCCTGGATGACCTGCCAACTGAGACTCGTGACACTCAACAAACAAATCTCTCCTAAAGGTCCTAGGCACAAACAACCTCCCATGGGGAGTGTTAGATGGGGCATTCTCCTGTGCTTTAAGAATCTCATCTTCCAAAACGGAGGCCAATGCAGCAATCACAACACCTTCTTGTAAAATGCTCTCCTTCTCCTCAGCACCGACCATGGGAGAAAAGCTGCGAGACAACGCATCAGCTTTAACATTCTTGGTACCCGGGATGTAAGTAACGGAAAAATTAAACCGCGAAAAAAAAAGTGCCCACCTAGCCTGACGGGCATTCAAGCGCTTGGCAGCATCAAGATAGATCAGATTTTTATGATCAGTGAAAACTTGAATGGGAAATTCAGCACCTTCCAAGAGATGACGCCAGTGTTCAAATGCGAGTTTAATAGCCAGCAATTCCCGATTACCAATATCGTAATTAAGTTCAGTCTCAGAAAAAATGGCACAGGGATGTACTCCATCCTTGTTTTCCTGAGACAACACCGAATCGACCCCCACAGAAGAAGCATCAACCTCAACCAAAAACGGCTTAGTCACATCAGGCTGCATAAGGATGGGGGCAGAGCTGAACCTCTCCTTTAGAAACACAAACGCTTCAATGGCCTCAGTAGTCCACTGCACCGTATTAGCACCTTTCCTGGTGAGATCGGTCAGTGGTTTAACAATAATAGAAATTTTTTATGAATTTTCTGTAATAATTGGCGAAACCCAAAAACCTCTGTATCGATTTCAAACCAATAGGCCTAGGCCATTCCTGCACAGCTTGAACTTTCACCGAGTCCATCTCAAAGCCCTCGCTGGAGATAATGTAGCCCAAGAAACTAATTCTCTGTACAGCGAACTCACATTTCTCTAGCTTAGCAAAAAGCGAATTGTCAATTAATAACTGTAATACCTCACGTACGCTCCGCCAATGAGACTCCAGATCAGGCGAATAAATCAAAATGTCATCCAAATACACAACCACATTTTTGCCGATTAAAGGTCTAAGGATGTCATTAATAAGATTCTGAAAAAATGCTGGTGCATTGGTAAGACCAAAAGGCATAACCAGATTCTCAAAATGACCCACAGGAGTGTTAAAAGCAGTCTTCCATTCATCACCCTCCTTCATGCGCAACAAATTGTATGCCCCCCGGAGATCAATCTTAGAGAACCACCTGGCCCCCACTAACTGGTTAAACAAATCAGGAATCAACGCAGTGGGTAGGGATTACGTACAGTAATTTTATTAATCTCGCGAAAGTCCAGACAAGGACGTAAACCGCCGTCCTTTTTTTTAACAAAAAAAAATCCAACAGCCACAGGTGACTTAGAGGGTCTGATATGACCGGCGGCCAAACTCGTCTGTATGTATTCCTCCAAAGCCTTTCTCTCAGGAATAGTAAGATTAAATAAACGACTTTTAGGAAGAGTCGCTCCAGGGACAAATTCAATGGTACAATCATAGTCTCTATGGGGAGGCAAAATTTGCGACTCCTCCTCAGAAAAAAACTTTCCAAAAATCCTGAATAGGTACAGGTAATTCCCCTTTATCCACAGCAGCAATGCGCCCGTTACAACACTTGTCATAACACTTAGGGCTCCAGGACTTAATTTCATTAGTAGACCAATCCAGTACAGGATTGTGCAATTTTAACCAGGGTAACCCCAAAATTAGTGGAGAAGGCAAATTATTTAATACTACCAAATCCAAATTTTCTTGGTGAATACCATTAATAGTGAGGGGAAATTCATAAACCTTGTGAGTAACACATTTCAAGGGAGAGCCATCGACAGAAACCACGGCAATAGGGGATGACAAAGGTTTGGGTTTTAATTTAAGTTTTTCCAAGAATACCCCATTAATCACATTCAGAGTAGAACTACAATCCACAAATACCCGAAATTCAATTAATTCTTCCTGAGCTGCAGTGTTTAAACAGGATATACGGGCGTAACTGACCTTTTTTTTTTCTTTGTTCATACGAAGCAAACAGTTCTTAATGAAATGGTCTGATTTTCCGCAATAAAAGCACAAACCTTCAGAAAACCTGCGGTCTTTTTCCTGAGAGCGGGGTGACATCGCCCCAATCTCCATCGGCTCTCCAATGTCAGTACAGTCCCTCTCAAGACTAGGAGCTGACATGGCAAAGGATTTACTCTCATTAACCCTTGCACGCAGTCTCCTGTCCACCCGTATAGCTAATTGCATTGCCTCCTGCAAGTTTCCAGGTGTAGGATAAGCAATAAGCAGATCCTTAACCCTTTCACCTAGCCCAGCAAGAAACAAACTTTTCAGAGCTGAATCGTTCCACCCCACCTGAGCAGACCACCGACAGAAGTGAGTACAATAATTTTCCACATTACCTGATCCCTGTCTCAAAAGTCTCAATTCCGTCTCAGCTGATGAGACACGATCAGGATCATCATACAACAACCCCAAAGCAGAAAAAAACTATCCACTGATCTAAAGCACGGATCACTAGGTTGGAGAGAAAAGGCCCATCCCTGAGGTTCTTTGCGCAAAAGTGACATTATGATTCATCACCAGAGGATCTGGGTCTCAAACGAAAATACAATAAACAAGCATTTTTAAAGGAAAAAAAATCTTGTTGTTCACCAAAAAATAAATCAGGCAATCGTACCTTTGGCTCCACAAAATGCGCTCCAGAACAGCTACTCACGTGTTGTTGGAGCTCGGCCACCTCCAGAGAGAGTCCCTGCAGGCGTTGAGCCAAATCCCGAACCGACACCATGATGGAAACTGGAGGTCTTTCCTTAGAGATATTTTTTGGCTGGACTTACTGTTATGATAGGCTACAAGCACTAAGGAAAGACAGGAGATCTGTCCCTATAATAGAACTAAGCTAGATCCCTACGATGTAACGGGGAACCTGATCCTGCGATCAGACCCGCTAAAGTCCTCAGCTAGTCTGAACGAAGACCTATAGATGTGAGGGAGGGATCCATACAAGAACTAGGGACTGGGAGAAAGATGGACACCTCCTAGCAGAAATTGTAGCAGTAAAAAGACAAACACACAACATAGAACATAAAGGTCAAAAGACCTAGCTAAACTGACTGAGAAAGGTTACAAAGCACCTGGCTAGCTTAAGAGTAGAAATTACAATGAAGTCCAGCATGGCCAGAAGGGCGGAGCAGTATTAAATAGGCAAAAAGGTCATGTGACCAGCAAAATAGAAAAAACCTAACAGGAGAGTTCTAACAGTACCTTGCTGAAGTCTGTATCTGAAGCCAAGCGGGCATACAGTGGTGGCCAAAAGTATTGGCACCCCTGCAATTCTGTCAGATAATACTCAGTTTCTTCCTGAAAATGATTGCAATCACAAATTCTTTGGTATTATTATCTTCATTTAATTTGCTTGCAAGGAAAAAACACAAAAGAGAATGAAGCAAAAATCAAATCATTGACCATTTCACACAAAACTCCAAAAATGGGCCAGACAAAAGTATTGGCACCCTCAGCCTAATACTTGGTTGCACAACCTTTAGCCAAAATAACTGCGAACAACCGCTTCCGGTAATCATCAATGAGTTTCTTACAATGCTCTGCTGGAGTTGTAGACCATTCTTCTTTGGCAAACTGCTCCAGGTCCCTGATATTTGAAGGGTGCCTTCTCCAAATTGCCATTTTGAGATCTTTCCACAGGTGTTCTATGGGATTCAGGTCTGGACTCATTGCTGGCCACCTTAGAAGTCTCCATTGCTTTCTCTCAAACCATTTTATAGTGCTTTTGGAAGTGTGTTTTGGGTCATTGTCCTGCTGGAAGACCCATGACCTCTGAGGGAGACCCAGCTTTCTCACACTGGGCCCTACATTCTGCTGCAAAATTTGTTGGTAGTCTTCAGACTTCATAATGCCATGCACACGGTCAAGCAGTCCAGTGCCAGAGGCAGCAAAGCAACCCCAAAACATCAGGGAACCTCCGCCATGTTTGACTGTAGGGACCGTGTTCTTTTCTTTGAATGCCTCTTTTTTACAGTACACTCTATGTTGATGCTTTTTCCCAAAAAGCTCTACTTTTGTCTCATCTGACCAGAGAACATTCTTCCAAAACGTTTTAGGCTTTCTCAGGTAAGCTTTGGCAAATTCCAGCCTGGCTTTTTTATGTCTCGGGGTAAGAAGTGGGGTCTTCCTGGGTATCCTACCATACAGACCCTTTTCATTCAGACGCCGACGGATAGTACGGGTTGACACTGTTGTACCCTCGGACTGCAGGGCAGCTTGAACTTGTTTGGATGTTAGTCGAGGTTCTTTATCCACCATCCGCACAATCTTGCGTTGAAATCTCTCGTCAATTTTTCTTTTCCGTCTTCATCTAGGGAGGTTAGCCACAGTGCCATGGGCTTTAAACTTCTTGATGACACTGCGCACGGAAGACACAGGAACATTCAGGTCTTTGGAGATGGACTTGTAGCCTTGAGATTACTCATGCTTCCTCACAATTTGGTTTCTCAAGTCCTCAGACAGTTCTTTGGTCTTCTTTCTTTTCTCCATGCTCAATGTGGTACACACAAGGACACAGGACAGAGGTTGAGTCAACTTTAATCCATGTTAACTGGCTGCAAGTGTGATTTAGTTATTGCCAACACCTGTTAGGTGCCACAGGTAAGTTACAGGTGCTGTTAATTACACGAATTAGAGAAGCATCACATGATTTTTCAAACAGTGCCAATACTTTTGTCCACCCCCTTTTTTAGGTTTGGTGTGGAATTATATCCAATTTGGCTTTAGGACAATTCTTTTTGTGTTTTATCATTGAAGACAAATTAAATGAAGATAATAATACCAAAGAATACTTTTGGCCACCACTGTAGCTGCCACTGCAAGGCTCTAGGACATTACAAGTGTAACATTCCTGTGAGCCACTGAGATGGACTATGTTATAAGCAGTTTATGATGTGTAATAAACTGCTGGACTTTAGTTTACTGAAAAACGTGGCTTGTGTGCTTTAATTGATCCGGTGAAGTGAGTGCCCCCCAACATGATCAATACCGCTACCTTACACACTTTACATTCTGTTAATTAATAAAAAATAAACTTTTAACACTTCTATTTTTGAAAGAATTCTTACTTTGTAGTATTTTCCACATCTGCAAAAAACTTTTGCTCAGTACTGTACTTACACTCATCAACTATGAAACTGCAATTTCATTGAAACTATATTGAAAGTCGTGCAATTGCAGCAATCATCCAATCAATCAATACAGCAATCAATCCGTAGGATAGGGCATCAATATATGATCGGCCGGGGTCCCGCACGCGGCGCCCCTGCCGATCAGCTGTTATCGGTGCCAGCGGCCGCCCGCCGGGAGTGCTTACCCGCGGTGCTTGGCTGTCCATCTGTAGTGGCCGCAGCGGTGTACTACACATCCACCTCCCATTCAATTGAATAGGAGGCGGAAGTGCAGTAACAAGCACCGGCCACTACAACTTGACGGCCAAGCACCTCGGGTAAGTACTTGCGGCCAGCGGCCGCCACGGCCAGAACTGATAACAGCTGATCAGCGGGGGTGCCAGGTGCTGGACCCCCGCCGATCATACATTGATCCACAGTGTGACAGTAGAGAACAACCCCTTTAATGATATGCAAATGATGAAAAAAATAGAAACAAAATTTTCAAAACATCTCGAATTATTCAGTATTGAGTATGAGGATGACGCACAGAAATACCCTCACTTACATGCCTTGTCTGCTATCCAGGGGGTTATTAATGATTGTCTAAGGAATATTCTGCCACGCTGAATGCACTTGGTGACGCAAATCATCAAGACCTGCTGTTGGCAGCTCCCTTTTGCAATTTCTGATCAATGACAACCCTGATGTGCTTGGAGATAAGTCCGAAGATGCTGCAGGGAATGGTAGCACATTCAGGCTGCTCACAGTAGTACGAGCAACATGAGGCCCGGCATTGTTGTGCTTAAAAATGGCTACTGGATCACTTTGAAAAATAGGTACCACCACCAATTCAATGTAATGCTAAGCTGTTAATCTACCTGGAATGAAAGCTAGAATGGTCCGGCTGCCATACATTATGCTACCCTACACCATAATCCCAATAGTAGGATTCATGTTTTATTCCCTAGTGAAGGCCTCTTCATTACGTTTCCTATGTGGTCTTCAGATGTAGGCCATAATGGAGGTCTATCTTCTTCAGCAATGAGTCAGCTTTTGTGTTGGTTGCAAACATAGCTAAAGATTGGTCTGGAGACCACATGGGCAATGCCATTAAGAAGACGTCAATATCTCAGCCATACTGAAAAATAGACTAATCATTTCCACAAATTGTGGACGTTACTGGCTCTATGTGCTCTGTGTGCTTGTATGCACTGCAGACAAGTGTTAGAGCTCCCTTTACCTTACATGCACTATTCTGGTCCATAAAACGGACCAGAATAGTGCATGCTGCATCAATCCATATGGAAAATCAGCCATATGTAAATGGGCACACTGGCTATAATAGGTCTTTGTGGTCTCTGTGTTTTGTCCATGGGGCACATGGACAGTACATAGATTGAATATAGGCTCATCTGAAACAGCCCCTAAGGAGTGGATTTTAGGATGCTCAGTTGTGAGGTGTATACACATGTTTTTACTGATTTAGGAAATGTCCAATCTCATATTTATAGCAATGTTATAATTTGTTAGATTGTTCATATAAATAGGCAACTTCTCATGCATTGGGCAAATAAATTCCAGATACCGTTGCCAGGGCAAGATAGGCACCATATTTTTAATTGACTGGTCCATAGTTCTTAATGGTGCCTGGCTGGACACATGTAGAGATGAGTCATAGAGTTAAGGACCATCCATATTGAGGTCATCTTGATGTGGTTAGATGGCTTTTTTGCTTTTTGATCAAAAAGATTGAACTAAGCTGCTCATGTTTTTAATGTGTAGCAACACTGTAATTCATGTATTCATTTATTGCAGTGTACTGACACATAGAGACAGTGACACAGTGACAATGTACTGACATAGTGGCAATCCATGTATTCATTTATTGCAGTGTACTGAAACATAGTGTGCTGAAGGAAAGCCAGGTAGGAAAGGGTTAAATCCTAACACTGCAGGTCTTAATTAGATGCACTTGGCTAGCTTTAACTAAGAACTGGTAAATGGGTTAACCCTGTGTCAGTCAGCTGGATTTTGAGAGTTGAGTGTGTTGAGTGGCCAGCCAAAATGTGATCTGTAGCTGGGAGAGAGACAAGCCAGGGTCTCTCTCTTAATGGAGACTGCATGGGTGAGCTAGGAAAGCTAAACAGTCTGTGTGTTAGAGCTGCAGAGTAACGTGTGGAAGCTGTAGCCTGTTCACAATGTATGTGAACTGTGCATGAAGTTGAACACTTCTGTTTGGCTCAGGAAGCTGCTGGAGCTCGGGCTGAGAAGGGATACAGAGAATCATAGAATGTTAGAGTTGGAAGGGACCTCCAGGGTCCTCGTGTCCAACCCCCTGCTCAATGCAGGATTCGCTAAACCATCTCAGACAGACGTCTGTCCAGCCTCTGTTTGAAGACTTCCATTGAAGGTGAACTCACCACCTCTCGTGGCAGCCTCTTCCACTTATTGATCACCCTCACTGTCAAAAAGTTTTTTCTAATATCTAATCTGTATCTTCTCCCATTGAGTTTTATTCCATTGCTTCTAGTCTTTCTTTGTGCAAATGAGGATAAGGATGATCCCTCTATACTGTAACAGCCCTTGAGATATTTGTAGACAGCTATTAAGTCTCCTCCTAGTCTTCATTTTTGCAAGCTAAACATTCCCAGATCCTCTAACCGTTCCTCATAGGACATTGTTTGCAGACCGGTCACAATCCTGGTAGTTCTTCTCTGAACTTGCTCCAGTTTCTTCATGTCTTTTTTAAAATGTGGTGCCCAGAACTGGACACAGTAATCCAGATGAGGCCTGACCAAAGAAGAGTAGAGGGGGATAATTTCTTCAATGCTTCTGTTAAAGCATTGTATTTGCCTTCTTTGCTGCTGCATCACACTGTTGACTAATGTTAAGTCTGTGATCTATTAGTATACCCAAGACTTTTTCACATGTGCTATTGCTTAGCTCTATTCCTCCTATTCTGTATATTCTTTTTTCATTTTTCTTGCCCAGATGTAGGACTTTGCATTTCTCCCTGTTAAAAACCATTCTGTTAGTTGCTGCCCACAGTTCCAGTTTGTATGGCAGGACCGTATCTCTTATTTGTGCAAAGTTTGCTCCAGGAGAGCAGACTGTACATATCACCTTATTGTATCTGGAAGGAAGAAAAGACCTTTGGAATTGGCAGTCTCAACCAGAAACTGAGAGGGAGAGGACTGTAACCTGTTCGGGTGAGCCAGTCAGGGCCGGCGTCAGCACCCGGCGCACCCGGGCAAATGCCGGGGCCCTGAGCAGGCAGAGGGGCCCACTGGCGGTCGCGCACCCCGCTGGGCTATGGGCGGAGGAGAGCGGTGTCAGCGCCTGCCCTTCTCCGCCGCTTGCTCAGGGCCCCGGCAGCCCGATACTTACCTCTCCCCGTGCCTCCGCAGATCAGCTGTCTTCCTGCTCTGCGCTCCCTGTGACGTCTCAGGTCAGAGGGCGCGGTGACGTCTTTACACCGCGCCCTCCCCTGAGCCGTCACAGGGAGCGCTGAGCGGGAAGATGCCGACAACGCTGGAGTTCGGAGCCGAGCAGCGAGCGGCGGGCAGCAGGCAGCGGGCAGCAGGTAGCAGGTGAGGAGAAGGGAGGTGAGTATTTGATTTTTTTTTTTTTTTTAATGTATGGAGGCATGGGGCATTATAAAGAGGGGAGGGATTCCTGCTTGGGGCATTATAAAGAGGGGGGATTCCTGCTTGGGGCATTATAATGAGGAGGGGTGACAGCCTGCATGGGGCATTATAAGGTGGGGACAAGCCTGCATGGGGCATTATAAGGTGGGGAACAGCCTGCACGGGGCATTATAAAGAGAGGGGGGGACATCCTGCATGGGGCATTATAAAGAGGAGGGGTGACAGCCTGCATGGGGCAGTATAAAGAGGAGGGGTGACAGCCTGCATGGGGCATTATAAAGAGGAGGGGTGACAGCCTGCATGGGGCAGTATAAAGAGGAGGGGTGACAGCCTGCATGGGGCATTATAAGGTGGGGAACAGCCTGCATGGGGCATTATAAAGAGGGGGGGATTTCTGCTTGGGGCATTATAATGAGGAGGGGTGACAGCCTGCATGGGGCATTATAAGGTGGGGACCAGCCTGCATGGGGCATTATAAGGTGGGGAACAGCCTGCACGGGGCATTATAAAGAGAGGGGGGGACATCCTGCATGGGGCATTATAAAGAGGAGGGGTGACAGCCTGCATGAGGCAGTATAAAGAGGAGGGGTGACAGCCTGCATGGAGCATTATAAAGAGGAGGGGTGACAGCCTGCATGGGGCATTATAAAGAGGGGGGGCAGCCTGTATGGGGCATTTTGTGGGGGGTAACAGCCTGCATGGAGCATTAAAAGGGGGGGGCCTGTATGGGGCATTATGTGGGGGGAACAGCCTGCATGGAGCATTATAAGGGGGGGGGCAGCCTGTATGGGGCATTATGTGGGGGGTAACAGCCTGCATGGAGCATTATAAGGGGGGGGGGGCAGCCTGTATGGGGCATTATGTGGGGGGTAACAGCCTGCATGGAGCGTTAAAAGGGGGGGCCTGTATGGGGCATTATGTGGGGGGGAACAGCCTGCATGGAGCATTATAAGGGGGGGGCAGCCTGTATGGGGCATTATGTGGGGGGTAACAGCCTGCATGGAGCATTAAAAGGGAGGGGCCTGTATGGGGCATTATGTGGGGGGGAACAGCCTGCATGGAGCATTATAAGGGGGGGACAGCCTCTATGGGGCATTATGTGGGGGGTAACAGCCTGCATGCAGCATTATATGGGGACCGGTATCCTGTATGGAGCGTTATATGGGGGCCAGTATCCTGTATGGAGCGTTATATGGGGGCCAGTATTCTGTATGGAGCCTTATATGGGGGCCAGTATTCCGTATGGAGCCTTATATGGGGGCCAGTATTCCGCATGGAGCCTTATATGGGGGTCAGTATTCCGCATGGAGCCTTATATGGGGGTCAGTATTCCGCATGGAGCCTTATATGGGGGTCAGTATTCCGCATGGAGCCTTATATGGGGGTCAGTATTCCGCATGGAGCCTTATATGGGGGTCAGTATTCCGCATGGAGCCTTATATGGGGGTCAGTATTCCGTATGGAGCCTTATATGGGGGTCAGTATTCCGTATGGGGCCTTATATGGGGGCCAGTATTCCGTATGGGGCCTTATATGGGGGCCAGTATTCCGTATGGGGTCTTATATGGGGGCCAGTATTCCGTATGGAGTCTTATATGGGGGCCAGTATTCCGTATGGGGCCTTATATGGGGGCCAGTATTCCGTATGGGGCCTTATATGGGGGCCAGTATTCCGTATGGGGTCTTATATGGGGGCCAGTATTCCGTATGGGGTCTTATATGGGGGCCAGTATTCCGTATGGGGTCTTATATGGGGGCCAGTATTCCGTATGGGGCCTTATATGGGGGCAAGTATTCCGTATGGAGCCTTATATGGGGGCCAGTATTCCGTATGAAGCGTTATATGGGGGCCAGTATTCCGTATGGGCGTTATATGGGGACCAGTATTCCGTATGGAGCCTTATATGGGGGCCACTATTCTGTGTGGAGCGATTCACCGGTTTCTGAGCTATTGTGGAATTTACAATAGATATCACTCATGAAGTGAAATCTTTGCATTGTACTATATATATATATTTCTCCGCTGTATCTGTGCATCATGAATCGTGGTATGTGTTAAAGGGGCCCACTGAGACTCTTTCGCCCGGGGCCCAGAAAAACCTGGAGCCGGCCCTGGAGCCAGTACTGACATATATGTGCCTGCTGAATGAACTGTTTTTTTGCTTTGATACCTCTGTGAGCAGAAAAGGCTGTTTTTGCTTTTGAAACACCCTTGGTGTTCTATTAAAGCAATAAAACTTCACATGTTTGGACCAAACCGCATTGCCTGTGAGGACACTACCTAATGCTACCTGAGAGCGTGAATCCCTACAATGTATACACATACACATATATTTATTTGACCACAGCGAATTTTAGCAACTGCATATTAATTTAATACTAAAGTTGTTCTGGCATCCTTTTTTTATTTTCACGGTCATAAAGAAGTCTCTGATATCACGTGAGCGCCTGCATGAGTGGAAACGTCTGTTGGAATCAGTAACCCATGGGGGTCCTGCATTGCCCTCAGATTAGTGAGTGATTCACACTGCCACCTACTGTATGCCTTTATAGTGCAGCACTGAACTGCCTAAACTACACAAGAACTTTACATCCAATAATTTCTGGTACCTGCTCTCTGTTCAAGATTGTGCTCGATCTTGGTGGAGAACTCAGTTTTTGCTTTGAGTTATATTTTCCAGAGATTTGCATCATTTGTTCAGTAAAAAGTTAAAAGCAGTCAGATGTTGCTCTCTTGAAATCCCACGTGACAGATTGAGGGCTTACCATACAACCCATTACTTTTACAAGTTGACAAATTTATCACAAATGGAAATTTGAATGCTATTTAAAAAATGAAAAGAAGGAGTCATTTGGTTGATACAAAAGTCACATAGAGGTGGTTCACATCTTGAAGATTGTTATCCATGTCTTTTTGTTTTTATGATACAATGATCCATCCCTTTTTTTAAACCCAGGAATGGAGTAATATAAGGCTATGTGCCTACGATGTAGAATTGAAGCAGAAAATTTCTGCAGCGTTTCTGCATGTTCTTGGCAGTAAAAACGCCTGTGGATTTTACACACGTTTTTACATGCGGATTTGACTTGCGTTTCTCAAGTGCATTGGGACCTCAAATCCACATGCAGAAATGCACAAATAATGGACATGCTGCAGATTTTTCCGCAAGGAAAATCCGCTGCAGAAAATTCCGCAGCATGGGCACAGAACATGCAGATTTTCATTGGGGATCATGGGGCACGGATTACCAAGCGTTTTGCAAGCGTTTACGCTGCGGAAATTCTGCAGCAAAAATGCTTGAAAAACGCATAGTGGGCACGCAGCCTAAAACATTGGCCTCTTTTTTTTTTTCACATTCGTGTGCTATTTTTCACCAACTGGTTGATAAGAGAAGCTAGAGAAACATTTTTTTTCTCATCTTAGAAAAACTAATGAAACTTGGTCTAAACTATGATGACACACTGATGAAATGCGGCCTGTTTTTTTCATATGTGAAGAAAACAGACATCTGATTGAGCGCTTACAGTTTTTTGGCATATGCAGCTGCGTTTTTTTTTTTTTAAATGGAAAAAAGTGAGAAAAGCAGTCCCGGTGTGAATTGGCAACCACATAGGACAAAGTCCAAGTAAGTATTGCTCATCTTCCCTTGTTGTGCTGAACAGGCACAACACTGCTATAGGACACAAAATAGAGGATTCTTCTGATCAGCTGCCGCATCGACCATCAGCTCCCCACTCTCACTGGGCAGGAGCTGCACTGCTGTACCGATTAAGCATACTCTTGGAGGAGGAGTATGATGGATGGCTTCCCTGATGAGCTGCTGCACCGACCATCAGCTACCGACTCTCACCGGGTAGGAGCTGCACTGCTGTACTGATTAAGCATACTCTTGGAGGAGGTGTATGATGGATGGCTTCCCTGATCAGCTGCCACATCGACCGTTAGCTTCCCATTCTCACCGGGTAGGAGCTACACCGCTGTATTGATTAAGCACACTCTTGGATGAGGTGTATGCGGGGTGGCTTCCCCGATCAGCTGCCATATCGACCATCAGCTCCCCACTCTCACTGGGCAGGAGCTGCACCACTGTACTGATTAAACACACTTTTGGAGGAGGAGTATGATGGATGGCTTCCCCCGATGAGCTGCTGCACCGACCATCAGCTACAGCAGTGGAGTACTGATTAAGCATACTCTTGGAGAAGGTGTATGATGGATGGCTTCCCCGATCAGCTGCTGCACCAACCATCAACTCCCCACTCTCACTGGGCAGGAGCTGCACTGCTGTACTGATTAAGCACACTCTTGGAGGAGGTGTATGATGGATGGCTTCCCTGATCAGCTTCCGCATCGACCATCAGCTCCCCACTCTCACTGGGCAGGAGCTGCACCACTGTACTGATTAAACACTCTCTTGGAGGAGATGTATGATGGATGGCTTCCCCGATCAGCTGCCGCACCGACCGCGGGCTCTACATCCTCCTGGGCAGGAGCTGGAGATACAATTCAGGAGTAAAAAGGAAAAAGATTGGGGCGGATATGTTCCGGGCACTGCGATGGACGAAACCAACCTATTCACAAGATAAGACATTTAATGTCACTGCGTGTTTCTGGGATGGTCCACCAGATGCATCTGATGAAGAGGACGAACCATCCCTGAAATGCGTAGTGCCATTAAACATCTCATCTTGTGAATATGCTTGTCTCCTCCATCACAGCGTCCGGAACATAGCCACCCCCATCTTTTTTCTCTTTCTTCCTGAATAGCATTTTTAAAAGAATTTTAGTTTTGCCAAAAACACTGTGTCCTGATGTTAGTTTAAACCCTTTCCACAAAATGAAGTCCAGACTGCAGGTGATTTACTGCAATATGCAGTACAGTTACATCCTGTTAATGGCATGGGCTCAACTCCTGAGTCCACATCATCAACAAAACATAATGTACAGCTGATGCCAGACTGCAATTGCTAGAGTTACAGATTACGACGATCCCAGTGTGACATGCAGAAGTAGTGCTGTTGCTTCAAAAGCATCCAGCAACTGTTACAAATAACACAAGCACATGAGACAGGAAGTGTTGTGCTTCAGAAGCATCCAGCAACTAGAGGGGTTAACACAGTCACAGGAGACAGGGAGTGTTTTAGCAGAGCCCCAGGGGGATTGTGGGGAACTTGTTATTGTAGTCTGGCTGAAGCCAAAGAAAAAGGTGGTGTGTTATCTGGATCTGACAGAAGGCAACTGAACAGGATTCAGATCAGGAGAGAAACTAATCACAGGTCAGATAAACTCCATGAACTAACAGTGCAGAGTATTATCGGGTGGGAAGATAAGGACTGGAAGGAATTGTGTCACAGGGATCATCTCCCTCATCAAACCCTCCCCCCTCCATCTCCATGCAGGATAAAGAATGCTGTGTACTATTATGTCCTTGTGAAGGAAAAGTCTGTGGTTGTATATGCATAGAAGTGTGCTGCTAAAAGATCTAATCTATGATGAAGTATGCTACTGAAGAGACTGTAATATTGTGCCTTGTGAAGAAGCTACTGTATTGTTACTGGAGCTGGTTGCTCAAGAAACTCAGACTGTACTGTAATGAAGATTGTTGCTGTAATATCCCTGAATTGCATCGGCCATGCTTCAGATTAAATTCCACTGTTAAACTGTTGAAAAGGACTCTTGTAAGATGCGTCTGGTCAGCAACTGAATCTATTGTGTGCCTGAGAGAAGCTGTAGCCTATGGTCACCCTGAGTAACGGCTCCCCCAGGATTCCAAAGAATTCATGAAACCCGTCTCACCCTATCTGAGCCTAGTTGTGTGCGTGTAACACCAGTCATTAACACCACTTACATGAAATGCTCAATAGTGGCATTTAAGTAGTTAGAAGAGGGCTTGCCCTAAAGTGTGGGCTTGCTCTGATCTCTGGTTCTTCTCTTAAGGTCTTCTAGGTACAGCGAGGGGCAGCTACTGCCTGAAAGAAGCAGACATCAGAGCAGGTAGGGGCACATTTGTATCACTTTTGGCTCTCTGAAGCAGCTCGCTCACTACATTTCTAGGTGGGGAATAGAGCTGGATTGACAGAGGCTTCAGAGCTACAAATAGTTCTTCAGCCTCATTTGCATATAAATTCAAACTCTGATTTCTCAGGAACAGGGGAATAGACTGGTCATGTAAAGGTATTGCTGGATACCATGTTGTTTGGTAGGGATTGATGTGGCTAAAGAGATGTACAACCAGTCCCTTCGTAAAATAAAATTGCTATTATGGCCCTATTGGTGTTCTTATATCTTAAGAACAAACTCAGGTTTACTACATAGATACATTTTCTTCCATATTTTAGACAGTATGGAAGTTTATTATTCCTGCTATAATCTATACAAATGAGGGACAACTATTTTATTAGCAAGACAAAGTTGTACATACAGCAATTGCATTTTTAAGGATGTGCCTCCGTTTTTTAACATAAATTCCTGTAAGGATATTATTGTCCAGGTATCTCTGTAAGGTTTGAGTGGGCAGGGAATTAAATCAATTCTACCCTGAAAAGAAAATGGTGCTCCTTCTATTTTAGACACAGCCGGGTGTCGAATAATTGTATTGGGGCCACATTGGATGTATTTCTGAATATAGAAAACCAGTGCAATCAAATTTGGGATGTGATACTCAGATTGTACAAAAAAAATATCTTAAATGTAACCTACTTGTGAAAAAAAGTGTAAACTTTAATTTTTCAAACTTTTGTTGCAATAACTTCATAAAAAATGTTGTTATCAAAGTGCTCACCAGACCATTAGACAGATACATAAGAGGGTATAATTTATAAAATAGAGTAATTTCTGGGGAGTTGCTGATCTTATGGCACCTCAGGGGCTCTATAAATGCCAAAATCTATCCCAGCCAAATTTACTCTCCAAAAGTCCTTCCATTCCAAGCATTGATGTTTGTCTGAATTGTAGTTTCTGACCACTTGTGGGGTATCACCATTTTTTGGGAGAAAATGGGTAATACATTTTGGGGTCCACTTTCTCCCGGTACCCCTTGTGCAAATGAAAAATTTGGGGCTAAATCAACATTTAGTAGAAAAAATATAATTATTCAATCTGCTTTGTGTTAATTCCTGTATAGCACCTGAAGGGTTAACAAACTACCTGACTGCAGTTTTGAATACTTTGAAGAATGCAGTTTTTAAAATTTTGGAGGGGTTTCCAATATATAGACACCTCAAAGACATTTCAAAACTGAATAGATCCCTAAAGAAAAACAAGATTTGTAAATTTTCTTTAAAAAAAACTTTTAAGCCTTTAAACATCCTAACAAAAAAAGGATCTTTAAAGAATGAAGTGACATAAAAGAGACGTATGATAAATGTTGTTTGTTGACCTTTTGTGTGGTTTCTTTTATAAGAGTATAACAATTCATAGTTTGAACATAATATTCTAAATTATCATCAAGTTTCAAAGTTTCAGATATTTATTTCCAATAAATGAAACATATCAACCTAATTTTACCCCTTTCAGAAAGTACAATGTGTCACTAAAAAGTAATCTCCAAATCATTGGGATATATAGAAACATTCTAAAGTTATTACCAAAAAAAGTGACATGTCAGATTTGAAAAATAGGTCTCAAAGGCTAAAATTTCCACAGTCACTAATGGGTTAATGAGTGTGTGTGTGTGTGTGTGTGTATACAGTACAGACCAAAAGTTTGGACACACCTTCTCATTTAAAGATATTTCTGTATTTTCAGGACTATGAAAATTGTACATTCACACTGAAGGCATCAAAACTATGAATTAACACATGTGGAATTATATACTTAACAAAAAAGTGTGAAAAAACTGAAAATATGTCTTATATTCTAGGTTCTTCAAAGTAGCCACCTTTTGCTTTGATGACTGCTTTGCACACTCTTGGCATTCTCTTGATGAGCTTCAAGAGGT